>NC_090939.1:98641391-99241391 GCF_040938575.1 Ambystoma mexicanum
TATAGAGATATAGAGATATAGAGATATATAGAGATATAGAGATATAGAGATATAGAGATATAGAGATATAGAGATATAGAGATATAGAGATATAGAGATATAGAGATATAGAGATATAGAGATATAGAGATATAGAGATATAGAGATATAGAGATATAGAGATATAGAGATATAGAGATATAGAGATATAGAGATATAGAGATATAGAGATATAGAGATATAGAGATATAGAGATATAGAGATATAGAGATATAGAGATATAGAGATATAGAGATATAGAGATATAGAGATATAGAGATATAGAGATATAGAGATATAGAGATATAGAGATATAGAGATATAGAGATATAGAGATATAGAGATATAGAGATATAGAGATATAGAGATATAGAGATATAGAGATATAGAGATATAGAGATATAGAGATATAGAGATATAGAGATATAGAGATATAGAGATATAGAGATATAGAGATATAGAGATATAGAGATATAGAGATATAGAGATATAGAGATATAGAGATATAGAGATATAGAGATATAGAGATATAGAGATATAGAGATATAGAGATATAGAGATATAGAGATATAGAGATATAGAGATATAGAGATATAGAGATATAGAGATATAGAGATATAGAGATATAGAGATATAGAGATATAGAGATATAGAGATATAGAGATATAGAGATATAGAGATATAGAGATATAGAGATATAGAGATATAGAGATATAGAGATATAGAGATATAGAGATATAGAGATATAGAGATATAGAGATATAGAGATATAGAGATATAGAGATATAGAGATATAGAGATATAGAGATATAGAGATATAGAGATATAGAGATATAGAGATATAGAGATATAGAGATATAGAGATATAGAGATATAGAGATATAGAGATATAGAGATATAGAGATATAGAGATATAGAGATATAGAGATATAGAGATATAGAGATATAGAGATATAGAGATATAGAGATATAGAGATATAGAGATATAGAGATATAGAGATATAGAGATATAGAGATATAGAGATATAGAGATATAGAGATATAGAGATATAGAGATATAGAGATATAGAGATATAGAGATATAGAGATATAGAGATATAGAGATATAGAGATATAGAGATATAGAGATATAGAGATATAGAGATATAGAGATATAGAGATATAGAGATATAGAGATATAGAGATATAGAGATATAGAGATATAGAGATATAGAGATATAGAGATATAGAGATATAAGAAGATATAGATATAGAAGATAGAGAGATAGAGAGATAGAGAGATAGAGATATAGAGATATAGAGATATAGAGATATAGAGATATAGAGATATAGAGATATAGAGATAGAGATATAGAGATAGAGATAGAGATAGAGATAGAGATAGAGATAGAGATAGAGATAGAGATAGAGATAGAGATAGAGATAGAGATAGAGATAGAGATAGAGATAGAGATAGAGATAGAGATAGAGATAGAGATAGAGATAGAGATAGAGATAGAGATAGAGATAGAGATAGAGATAGAGATAGAGATAGAGATAGAGATAGAGATAGAGATAGAGATAGAGATAGAGATAGAGATAGAGATAGAGATAGAGATAGAGATAGAGATAGAGATAGAGATAGAGATAGAGATAGAGATAGAGATAGAGATAGAGATAGAGATAGAGATAGAGATAGAGATAGAGATAGAGATAGAGATAGAGATAGAGATAGAGATAGAGATAGAGATAGAGATAGAGATAGAGATAGAGATAGAGATAGAGATAGAGATAGAGATAGAGATAGAGATAGAGATAGAGATAGAGATAGAGATAGAGATAGAGATAGAGATAGAGATAGAGATAGAGATAGAGATAGAGATAGAGATAGAGATAGAGATAGAGATAGAGATAGAGATAGAGATAGAGATAGAGATAGAGATATAGATATAGATATAGATATAGATATAGATATAGATATAGATATAGATATAGATATAGATATAGATATAGATATAGATATAGATATAGATATAGATATAGATATAGATATAGATATAGATATAGATATAGATATAGATATAGATATAGATATAGATATAGATATAGATATAGATATAGATATAGATATAGATATAGATATAGATATAGATATAGATATAGATATAGATATAGATATAGATATAGATATAGATATAGATATAGATATAGATATAGATATAGATATAGATATAGATATAGATATAGATATAGATATATATATAGATATAGATATATATATATATATAGATATAGATATATATATATATGCATACGACGGTCTGGGAATGCCCCAAGCCGCACAACCCATGTAGGAAGCAGGAACGTGAAAGCCAGCAAGTTTCAAACTTGTTCAACAGTAGAGAGTGGATCACCAGACGGTGAGCCGACCAGAGAAGGATCCGTGGTGGACCTCTGGTCCAAGAAACTTCGCCAATACCACCATGAGAGTGCCTCAAGAGAGTGTCCGGTCGCTCTACCAAGTACCAGAGCACCGAGAAACCAAAGAGTGAGAAGGGACCGCCCGCGAGAAAGCAAATGCTGATGGAGGCACTGGCAGCGCAGACCAAACTAGAGGCATTCCGAGGGACCCAACTCCAGAAGACGTCCCCCCGGCAAAGACGAAGGGAACCGGGAGGACGAGAGTCACGGGTGGCCTCAATGAGAGAATGATTATACCGAACAGCCAACTCGTCTCAGTGTTGGTTACAAAGCAAAGTTAATCTTGAAGCAAGACCATTTTTAATGAGATAATACCAAACAATAGATATTTGAAAAGCTAAAGAAAGAAGAATCAGTAATCCCAATACCTTGGGAAAAGAGGTCAAGTTACACTTAAATGTGATGAAAACTGTGACTACACGAAAGAGCAAATCATGAGAAGCTAAATAAAGTGATAAACTAACCAGTGATAATAGCACCCTGGAAAAAGGCTGAAGTAGTCAAGTGGAAACAAGGTCAAGAAGACCCCAATGAACTGAGCTATAATAAACTAAGGGAGGCACACGCCCCAAACAAATGCATCACACAATATTTTGAAATGCATCACACAATATTTTGAAAGACACAAGCAGGAGTGGAACACTCATAAAATATCTCAAAAGGGAACTTCCTAAAGAAGGGGGACATTACAATAGCCCATTTGAAGGGATACAGAGACGGATCGGAGGAGTCACAAGAGGCTACTTAATTATCATACTAATCGACAGACTGATACTAGAAGTAGCCCAGGGAGAAGGGAGCCATTCTCCAAGCCCAAGTTAGTTTATATAGTGGCAGGGTCAGTGAGGGTAGTTTTGGACAGCAGACTTCTGAAATTGGACTTCCATGGCAAACTGAGGAGCATCGTAGTAAGATAGGTAGGGAGCACCCAAAGTTACAGGGAAAGATAGGAGTTATAATTCTTACTTTAATAAATCATCCTGAAACATGACATCTACAAGTCTGTGTCCTCCTGACTCCCGACAAAACAAATGCCTGTACTTCCATTCTTGCAAAAACGTGGCACAGCACACCTAGTACTATAGTGAAACTCCAGACACTTAAAGCTAAAAGCTACTGGAGTTTGCAACCCTCCCAGAGGATCAGCCCAGTTTAGTGTCCCAAGTAAGCCAGGGCATAGATTGTCAACAAGGTACGTAGTCTGCATGAGCCTGCCCTCTCCTTTGGTCACATTGGAGGGCACACTCTGCCCTTGTTGGCCATCTCAACATCCGAGAACAGTGCTACTCTATATGTGACGACTAAGTTGCTTGCTGGACCCAATTATCTTCCATGGTATGGTGCAAGGTCCAAACGCTCAATTGTTATCAAGCCTGAAAGCTACAGATTTCATGTTGCGTTTTAGACTGGATAGTCTCAGGTGGAGGTTTCATGGTTATGGCCATCATAGACCTTAAAAGATCGTTCCTGCCCTGCAGTGTCTTGGAAAGCTGCGTCCCTTGCAAAAGTACTAAATCTTCTCTTAATTTTGTTTTAATTCTCTTTCATCAATTATTTTTGAATTGCACAATTACAACTCACAATAAAACATGTCGACATTTCAGCGGTGTGCTGTTGCATTCTCAACTTGTGCATATATTTAAACTTTCGATACACCCTCCCAATAAACAAACTTGAGTACACCCCCCCTTGCACTTCCTCCCTCCCTCTTTCCACGGCAGGTTACAAGGTCGCCAAAACAAAGGAACTTTTACATTGTTGGGCATCTGAGAGATCTGACCAGTAGGGTTGCCAGGCAGCCGCCCGCATAACCCTCAGGCCCATGTACATTCTCTCCCCATAGACTAGTACATCCCCAGGTCCCTGCTCCCCATGCTGCACTGTTCAGTTAAGGCTGTGAAGCATACTTGTCCACTCCATTCCCCTGGACGGCTGCAAAATGTGGATGGCCCCCGTAAAATTCTCTAGCTCTTACATTTCCCTTGCTTTAAGGGCCCACATTTGTTCATTCAGCAGTTCCGGTACCTTCCACTTTATTACCATGCACATCCTGGCTGCCAAAAGTAGGAAGTGTGGCATGTGCGGCAGACGCGTCCTCTCCACCTTCTATACCGAACACCAGCAGAGGTTTACTGCCTCCATCCATTCCCTCCAGGTCCTTATCCCAGCACCTCCTTCCAGAACCTCTGCATTCTCTGGAAATGTCTACCACATATGTCAGTAGTCTGCTCTCTCACGGCAGCCCATCCAGCACGATGGATCCACCCCCAGACATATTGCCATCTATACAGGAGGTTGATGCCCTCCGACTTAAACTGACATGCTATTGATGTCCTGTGCGCGTTTTTGCACATGCGCTCCCACTGCTGATCATCCATGTCCCTCTCTCCTTGCCCCTCCTGCCCCATTTCTTGCGCAGGGCACCTACTCCTCCCCCCTTCGCTGCCTGCAGATCCCTATACATGCTTGTGATCAATCCCCAAGATGGCGTACTACTGTTTCCATCACTGTCAGGCTTCTCAGCAAAACTCCCTTCAACTGCAAGTAATGGAAGCCCCACCTGCAAGTCCGTAAGCGTTATAAAGTTAACAGGTTTTTCCATGCCCAGGCTTCCGTAAGTAATCCTCCATTTCCACTTGGTCTAAACTTCCCTAACGGGTGTATAGCACTTCATAATAGGTCTACAGTACTGCTTGGGCTTGTTTGTAGCTGCCCACTCGCGTCCCTGACTCACTAGACTCATCTATCCGCTCTCAGTCCCTGTAGTCTTGCCGCCAGTAGGGTGTCTGCCTTGTCTCCCTTCTCATAACATTTCATTTTTAAGGAATTGCAACTGCCTTTTGGTGTAGCCCCCACTCCAACAGATTTCAATTCCACCCTCTTCTGCCACAGGACCTCAATTTCGGTCTCCTTTTAATGTAATGTCTTTTCCTGTGCATCTCCTTCTCCAAATGCACACATTCCCTCGAAAGCCTGTCCTCCACCAATCCACGTTCCCTTTTTCTTCTTGCCCCCTCGCTAATCAAAAGGCCTCTCCAAGTGGCCTTCCCCAACTTCTATAGCGTGTTTGTGTCCAGTATTCCTCCACCTCCGTGCTAAGTTGAGTGGCGAACAGAGAGTCCCTCCACAGGTTATCGTTGCACCTTCACGAGTTCCCTCCATTCATCCTGGCAAGGTCCAATTCCATTCTCACCATGTCATGGTTGGAGCAACCCACTGGGAAGATTGTGCAATCACATATCCGAAGTGTGTGCCTGGCACACTAGAAGGTATTCTATGCGCGTACCAGGGTTATGTGGTCTGGATGGATTATCCCCCAGACAACCATCAACCCCCTACATTTGAGGTTTCTCCCGAACACATAATCCTGCTCCTAGAGCCTCCCTATCGGTCCCACTGTGCATCCGCCCAGGTGTTAAAGTCTTCCCTGTTCTCATCAACCCTCCCTGAGCCTCCAGTATTGTATCCAGCGCCTGCATAAGGACTTCTGCCCCTTATTCGGCACATACAGAGTGGTAAATAACACTCACGTTCTTCCCAACATGCCCCTGACCATAAGGAGCCACCCTCCATTAGCTTAGAGACCTGCGCACGTGTTGCATTTGCAGACATCTGTGAAAGACCATGCCCAGACCACCCCTCAGATATTAGACCTCCAGTACACCTGCCCAATTCATACACCCCAGAGCAGCCCCTCCTCCCCTTCCTTTAACGAGGTCTCCTGTAAAAATTGACTATCCAGGCTTGCCCTTTGAAACTCCCTCACTAGCAGAGTGGGCATCCCCATCTTCAGCCTGAATCCCTCCGACATGGTCCTCTTCTCCACCATCATCATCCCAGCTTTCCCATTAGTCTTCTCCACCCCTCATGCTCCCATCCCTCGACAACCATAACATGTGCTGTCCTGTTAACCCACTGTCCTGCTCCCCTCAAATAAAAACCCCATTAACTATGCAAAAAATAACTTACCATTCCCCCCATGGAGATGCCCTCCTCATACCAGAGGACCACCTTAGGTTTGATCCGACCCGCTGGAATCTTCAGACAGGTTGTGATCTGCATGATGAGTACATGACACACAAGTTTGCTCCTCCAGTATTCTTTCAAGGTTCCTCATGGACATTTGGTGGGAGAGGGGCCATTCAGCTTCTGGAACTTCCTAGATGAAGAAGGGGAAATGTGTCCCTCTGGGGGCTGACGGTGCCCCTCTTCCCCCCCCCCCCGATTCCCAGTGTTTGACATTGCAGTGATTGCTGCTTGCAGTCCCCATGTCTGATCCCCCGCCAGACATTTCAGGACCTGCTCTATTTCTTTCCCACTCGTTACCCTGTATTTTTGGATCCCCAGGTCGGAAAGCAGGGAAAATGGTTAAGCCCATCTGTACCGAACACCTTTCCCAGTCAAACATTGGGTTAGGAGTCGACAGTCTCTTCTGCGTGCTAGCGTCAGGCCAGAAAGATCCTGCAAGATCCACACTTTCAAGCACTTATATTCAGATTTGCAAGCTTGCTTTGCCCTGGCCAACACCAAAATTAAGTGCCATCAGGACCGGATGGCCTTGCGATAATCGTACTGAAGAACAACCCAGGTATATGGGTGAACGTTTTAGATAAGATCTTTAATGCAGTGTTATGGGAAAAGGTGTTACCAGCATTATGGCTAACGTCAATATTTGTTCCAATTTTTTTTTAAAAGGCATGCGGCTAGTGCCCACAAACTACAGGCCAATATCCTGTTGTCAAAGAGCTTCTCTGCCCTAGTGCTCCATGAATTGAGACGTTGGGCCAACAAGAATGCATATATTCCAAAAGGGGTTTTGTAGAGAAGTAGGGACCGAGGTAAATGGGTTCCTAATTGAACTGTTGAAGAAAGAGGGTGCATATCTTTTTTTTTTAGTTTTTTTTTTAAACTCACCAATTCTTGTGAACATGGCACCTTGCTTTTTCTTCTTTGTATCCATTACAAGGCTATTCTTGGCACCACCCCCATAAATCATGGAGAACTCTCCTAATGAGAAAGTGTTCTTATTTTTCTACCTTGAGAAACCTACTGGTGCCAATCTTGTAAAGGCTGCACTGCGAGCGTACGCTCTTGCCGCCACAGACCGCTTCCAGAGAGCAGCAGAGCTTCAAACGATCACTTGACGATTATGTGACTTGGAAGGAAGCTTATTATCTGGGCACGAACACCCTTGCGGCGTAAGTCCTGGTGGTTTAAGTGCTGGTGCTGTTTGGTCTGGACGGGTGCTGGAGTCTAAGACACAAGCACAGATTTCGACTCAACGGTAAGGAGTTTGTTTTCATATACTCTTACTTGTGAGGCATTTCCTGACATTTTAACGAGGCGTCATACAAGTACTGGGACTGGTCCTTGTTGATTTAGTTTTCAAGCCTGCTTCTGTTCCTCCAGGCTGAGGGGTGGGGGGGGGGGGTGGGGGGGCGGAGACGGACTTTGGCGGCTCCTCGAGCTGTCGGGCGTTCCCTGTGCCTGAGAGTTTACTTTGCCTTAACACAAGTAGTTTTGTAACGTGGTTCAAGCTCACTGTTTGGTCAGTAGAATTGCTTTACACGGATTGGGGTTGCGAGCAAAGCTCTCCCCATTTGCGGCTGCTAGTGTAACATAATAGGGTTTTCAGAACAATCCCATAGTCGCTATTGCCGCAGACAATTTGGGGTCGTGAGAAGTTTCTCCCTTCTCCAGCGGCTGCAGCTGAAATTTACAAGCTGCCTTTTGGCTATCTCTGACAATTGCTATAATTAGTGCCTGTTGGGTTTTAAGAACGGGGTCTGGGGCTGCGAGTGACTCTCCCCATGGTTTTAGTCTTAGGAGGAGATATTGTATTATAGCCACAAAATTAACCGCTAGTGTCACCACAAATTGTGGTGTAGGATGGTGAGCAAGTCTGTCTTATTTTCATAACTGTGGTGACTTGTTTATTCTCAGGCACTGTGGCTCATGTTATCTCAGAAATTTAACTGAGCACAAGAGGGGTATACATTTTATTGATTGGGCAGCGAGTGTGGTGGGGTTGCACACTCGTCTATCCCTTGGTGTTTTTATAATTTAAGGATACACAAGAACATTTTTATAAATTCCTAACAGTTTTTATTGAATAAAATCTAAATCAAATAATTTTGCAGCATTCTTGGATAATTACCCGTTAGTAATTATTTATAAGACTCAAACGCAATAAATGGGTGTCACACTCAGAAGTATGGGTGTCTGCCAGAGGAGGCCTCACAGCAGGGGGCTAGGGGTCTTCCGCAGGTAGTAATCACTCTTCCTCTGCCTTCCCAAATCCCCCCCAGTGGAGATTGGTGGTGCTCCACATATGACAGATGAAGTCATCCCGGCAGGTAGCCCACCTAGAGCCTCTAAGTTAGAGAAGGAGGTTCAGGAGGATGCCATGCGGGGACCCACAAAAGCACTGGATTCTATGGCTGAGGTTGTGGGGAACATAAAATCGGGTTCTCTCCAACATTGAACTGAATGTGAATTTTATGGTGTCGGAGGCAGTGATGGGGGAGATTGATTTAGTTTCAGATAATTCAATCATGGCACCTTTGCTCTTACACGAGTCAGTTAGGAAAGTTCACTGGATTTTGGAAATTAAATACAAAGAATGGTAATCCCAGAATCCCCAGTCCGAGAAAGGGGTTGCAGAGAGAGCCCACCTCACCAGCAATTTGTTAGCAAACATCGTAAGGGTGGTGGCTTCGGCTTTTTAAGGGGTGAGGGGGGGAATGCCAAGAAGGATTGGGAATTATGTCAACCATTAATAGTATGGGGAGTGGTCCTGATGCAGTGAAAGCAGGTGCAGAAGGTATAAAAGATGGTCTCCTTCAGGAGCAGCTGCCGCTCATCGATGAACTGTCATTTCCAATCCCGTCCAGAATTATGGATTCTATGGATAGAGGTTATGACACGCTAAATTTTGAAAACCTGGGACCTTAGGAAATCAGTTAAGGAAGTTTTGAACAAGGTGCATTTACTAGAGGGCTATATTATGGTAGTGTCCATTTTTAACACTCCGCATCTAAAAGGCGATGGTTTGGTAGGAGTAGGCTCTATGATGCAAGGGGTAGGGGGTGCCTATAAATACAGAAGACTTGGTGGTAATGGAGGGCTCTTGAGGGGGAGGGTGGCATCGTCCAGGAAGAGGCAGTAGACCAATCTGTTATAGGCCCTCCAATGGTGTCTTGCCTTGGATCAGCACAATCAGGGAATTAAGCCCCCGAGTAGTAGCCTCAAGGATAAGATAATTGGCAACGGGAAAAGTCTGGGGCAAAAAAAAAAAAAAAAAAAAACATTGTAAGCTCCCCTCTATTCAACAGAACAAGGGGTCTAGGAAATTCTTGCAGAATTTGAGGATGGAAGTGGATAAACATATGCAGACCGACAGGGACGCACTGGAGAGGGAAAAGATTTTTTCAAAATAAAGAATGGAGTAGTTATCAAAGAAAGGGCAATAATAGTTGAACTGGGGAAGCCCACACTAGGTGCAGAAAACAAACAGGAGGAGGACAGCCCCTCGTTTGATTTAAGTAACATTTCAGTATGCCTGGTGGACGGGGATGGCTTAGAGGGTGAGCAAGTTGTGGGCATTAGGGATTTCTCTAACATCGACTTTGGAGAGGGTAAGGGCTCTGGGAAGTTTTTGTGCATTAAGGGAGGGCAATGTGGTCACACTGCATGGCCCGCGGGACATGGAGGGTGGAACACTCCCCGTAGAGGGTCCAAAGACTCAGTCCCCAAAGGCAGAGAAACTATGCGATATTCGCAAAACCAGTGGTGGTGAAGGTCCTACCAGGGGAGCGTCACTTGACAGAGGTCCACTTGACTATGCAGGCACCACCAGCAAGGATACTAGAAGTAGGTCTGGGTGTCCCAAAAAGTAAGTCTGCTGGGGACCGGAATTAGGGAGGTGGCGCAGAAAAGGTCCCCTAAAAATGCATCTATGTATTTTTTGGAACCAAACTATTCGAGAGTTCCAATAGGTACCCGTTGAATAGACATTATATCCTGGCTTTAATGCAGGAAATCCCTCATTTGAAATGGTCATCAACAGTGGACACGAACTGTCGAATTCGTGTTGGACGATTGTGTGGATATGGTAAAGCTCTATTTGAGGTCTCCTTTAATAAAGGAAGTTATCTTGGCTAATCGAAACCCAATGTCAAGAAGCGCTCGAGGTAACCGTTACAGGACCCTCAATCTTGTCAAGTTTAGCGCCAATTTATCATGATAGGAAGGGAACATTGAAACCATCTAGTGACACCTACAATAAGGAGATCTACAGCTAGAGAGGTTATTCTCAAGACCCGATGAAAGGAAGAGGGGTAGGTTCATGGGAGGGGGGCAGATATTCACATGATGGTCCAACTGGTCACTGATTACATGGAATTCAAGAGGCTCTAAGAACATTCTGAATAATTACGATCTATTTGCATCATTTGACATAATCGGTTTACAGGAAACCTTTTTGCAGGACATACCAATGATTGATGGTTTTGATGTTGCATACATTAAGGCGCGCAAGGGCCTGAAGGGGAGGCCGTATGGGGGATTATTACCAGATGTTAAATGGTCCTTGGGAATCAGTATGAAGGCAATTGATACAGCTAGGCCGGACATCTTGGTGGTCCTGTTGCAATGGGAGGAGTCCAGGGGGGGCCTTTAAGTAAATGCTTCCTGGTAAATGTTTTTTTCAGTCCCATAAAGGACCAGCTGGAGGAGGCCCCGTCAGGTTTGTCATTTACACTGCTGGGGGAGTTCCCAGTAGATGGGGCCTCGGTGATAACTGTGGGAGATTTCAACGCTGAATGCCTAGAGGATGAGTGGTACCTGGAGCAAAATAGGAAAACAGGGTAAAGAAGCACGGGAGAGGGGCAGAAGAATTAGGCAAGAACTCGAGGCATGGAACCAAGTAATTGTGAACGGTAACATACAAATGGATATCCCTCCTGCTTTTACATGGCAGAATGGCTTATGGAAGACTATATTGGATTATGTTTTTGTATCACAGGACTTAGTTGAGAAAGGGGATACCCTGGAAGTTAGATTAAGGCCTTGGAGCAACCATTCTTTTCTGGTATATAGATATTTGGCCCTGTGAGGACCAGGGAGCCCTAAAGGTTGACAGTGGCAATTACTTCAGGTAAGAACAAGGTAAAATGGGTCCCATGTTTAGCAAAAGCTTTTCTGGGGGAAATAGTAAATCTCCCCGTAGCCAAGATGGCATTTTTATGCACAGCAGAAGGTTTCCCAGAGATAATCGGGGAGTTGCTGGGTAAGTTAACCTCAGATAGAGGCTTAAATCAGGGGCAGATTAAGTTGAAAGGAACCCATTCCTTTGATCTAGAGATACAGGAACACAAAAAACAACTACACAGAGAGGTAAGGCACCTCAAAAGGTCCTCGCCGGAAGTCTATAAGGACGAAGTGCAGAGATTGAGACCTTTATAGGGTAGAAGGGTTGAATTGCCCAGTGGTCTGGTCCCAGGCTGATTTGAGTGGGGTAATGGTCTGGGGCTTGGAGGATGTCATCTATTTGATAAAGAAATCCAAGCGGTCAAACGCGCCAGGCCCAGATGGCCTCTCAAACTTGACTTCTAAAGACAACGTGGCAGTTTGGTCACTAGTGCTCTCAGACTTATTTAGCAGCATCCTCGTAAATAAAAGGTTCCCTAGGACTTGGTCTGAAGCCACAATAATTGTGATATTTAAAGGGGGAAGACAGGTCCTCATCTTCATATTACAGACCAATATCCTTGTTGGACGCTTCAAATAAGATATTTGCAAAATGTTATTGAAAGTTTTGCAAAAATGGCCATTGGATTCTAAGTCTCTTGATGTCTTTCAGTCAGGTTTCCGCCAGGGTATGAGCGCCGCCACCAATTGTTTTGTCTTAGATTTACTTGCACATCAAGCCCAAATCCAATCTCGGCCTGTCTTTATTGCTTTTCTAGATATTAGTAAAGCATTTGATTTGGTGAATAGGTCTCTTTTGTGGAAAAAGAAATGGAGCGAGGGTGTCCGGCTGCTTTGCCGGGTATCCAGGAGGCCTTGCATACAGACAAAGATTAGGGTTAGGCTTGATGCTTTTGGCAGTTACACTCGCTGGGTACAGAAACAGGGGCCTAAGGCAGGGGTGTGAATTGGCCCCGTTCCTTTTCTGCTTTTATCTCTTGGGGCTGGTAAGCCATCTTAGCACATTCAATACTCTTTCTCCCACCCCCCATCCCCTCCCAGTCTAGGTTCCCTGGTAATCCAGTACTTATATGCAGACAATATTGTTTTATGTGATTTAACAGCTATCGGTCTGCAGAGGGGCTCTATCAGCAGTAGAGGGATTCCTGGGGAGATTGAATCTTTCATTAAAACACAACAAAATCAAAGATTCTGGTTCAAAAAGGGGGGCGGGGAGGTGTAATACTCTATCCTGGTCTTTGGAAAAAGGCAACTTTGAAGTTTGTTTACTTGGGCCTGTCAGTTTAGGACAGGGCCAGAGCCGCAAGAAGATTTGAAGGCTAATTTTCTTGGGGCACGTGTGAAACTCTTGGTTTTCTATGGTAAATTTGGTAGGCATTCACTCTTGCCAGCATTCAAATTATATAAACAGCAACTTGTCCCAAAACTAATTTAAGGGGCACAAACCAGGAGCCAGTTTATAGACTGGCCAAAATAAGAGGTTGCTTTGTGGAGAGGTCTTTTGCAATTGCCACAGTCAGTTCCTCTTGGAGGGATTTTGTTTGAGCTGGGACAACTCTCTGTCCACACTATGGTGGGCTGGGCAAAACTCCAGCTCTTCATAAACATTTTGAATCCCCCTATGGCCTCGGTTTTGGAGGAACTTAACCTTGTAAGGACACAGGGCGGTTGCAGAGTTCTTAATGAGTGGGTCCTAAATTGTGAATCTATGCTCTTACAGGCAGACATTTCACTCGAAGCATTGGGGCTTACACCACAAGTGGGCAAGTTAAGATGGTGCAGGTACATTTGGTCAAATGTGAGATTAACGATCATGGATGCTAAATGCTTTGGGGACCATTTTCTGTGGACTTCTAAAAGCTTCAATGTACTTGCTCCCTATCTGAAAAAACACCCTTCGAAGAGCTTTAGGTCTCAACTATTAAGAATTAGGTTGAATCTGGCCCCAACTAATGAAGTAATGGGCTGACGTCTTAACATTCCACGAGACCAGAGACTGTGCCGTCACTGTAAAACTGAGATCGAGACTTTAAAGCATTTATGTGTTGGGTGCACCAAATTGGACATTTTGAGAATTCAAACATTTTCTGGGAGAAGGTACTCGTCTGATGAAGAGCTGTGGAGGAGGATCCTAAATTGTAACAAACAGAGTATATCTATCCATGTTTTAGAATTTTTAAAGAACGCTGCAATACTTTAAGACTGTGAATTGTACGAAATGGGAATTTGGTATTGTATTTGAATGGTTGATTATGTGTCATTGGTTTTTTGTATATTTACTTTGTAATGTGTTAAAAGTACATTTGTACTGTGGAACACAATAAAATAAATAACTAAATCATGAAGCTCACTGCTGACATCCAACTGTGTTGTGCCATGATCTGTTTATTTCACACTTTCCTGTGTTGGTCATTTCATCTAGGAATAAGTCTGTAAAGTGTAACACTTCGAAATAAATTAGTGTGTGTTTTTAAGTTTGTTCAAATGTTTTGATTTGTTGTGTTTCCTTAAGATTTTTGCATCAGCAATGTGCATTGCAAATTGCTTTGACACTTAGAAAGTTTCATTAGAATTGGAATTCATATTGAGCCCTATTTGGAAGATTGGTGTAGAACAGTGTAAAAGTGTGTTCTAGCAAGGGCTGCATTTTTGTGTTGTCTGTCATGTAGCAAGTTAAGGTACAGAGAGCAGCGGGCATGGTTGGGGGGGGGTCTATGGGGGCCAATCACATGGTATTTTTCACATCTGCCCTTCTTGTAGGTGCATTGTAAAGAAACTGCCCAAGGTCTCTCATGCCAGCCCAGCAAAACACAGCATTTCCACAAAAGGACCCACTGAATGCTTGTTCGCGCGTTCACAGATTTCTCCCGAACGGACGCACCAGAACCTCTTTCAGCAGGCAAAGTCATCGCTGTGCTGCATCTCCACCAGTAGCAAGCTCCACAGGCCTTGCTTCACATGCAGATGTGCTGGCTCATAAATCGTTCATTCCATCACTGACACACGAATCGCATGAGACTTCAAGGGATTGGGCACAGGGGGGGGGGGGGGCTTTCACTAATCGGCATGATAATCGCGTCGGAACATGCACCAACTGTAAAGGTCTAAAGAGAAAACTGACATGAACACTATAGACTGGCAGTGTTTACCACGCGCACATACCAATTGCATCTTTTTGGCAGACCGCAGGCACCGCAGCTATGACATTCTGTCAAACGGCTTCAAAGGCAGAGAGGAAGCCAAGTGCCCATATCGTTTTTGTGACAATGTTCTTGATGCTAACATGTGCTACAGTATTGTTTTCGGAGTGAACAACCACTCAAGAGGGAAATTGAGAGAGGCAAAAGTTACCAATCATTGGGCAATAACCACAGTATTTGTGAGTAACTACTCAGTGGGTAACCGAGTGGTAGTGTTCTACTAGTTTGAGGATAACAACTAGTGAGGCAAACAACTGAGTGATAGCACATCATCCAAGAAGTGCGCACGAATGATGTATGTGTGGGAGTGCAGAGTTTTGTATTGCTATACGTGCAAGCAACCAGAGCAAAAAAAAACAGAAGAGCCAACGAGCGGGTTTAACCCTGAAAACTCCTACCTCTGCCTAACCCTCTTTCCGGTGAACCTACCTCCCCCTACCCATCCAATCCATGGACCCCCCCAAACCTCTTTTCCCGTGGGGGTCACAGACCCTGCGTTACTGGTGCAGGTGCTAAGAATCTCAAGGGAAGGTAGGAGTTTGTGCTGTCTCTGTGTTGGACTCACTACCTGACATGATCCCCGCTGTTTTCATTGGTTTTAATAGAAGCCGCTCTACTGAAGTATAATTTTTCAAGTTTGCTATTGATTTGCATCAGCATTTCATACTATGTTTTCTCTGTATCTCGCAAGCACATCAATTACATTTAAGGGCTTAAAGTTTTTGATGCGTTTTAGTTTTATGAGAGCCTCTGAGCAAGCAGCCGTTTGGAATTTCTCATTACGAAAGGCTATTGATGTTAAATTAGTATATATGTTGGTATCGTTTTGAAATATTGGAAATGTTTGCATGTGTGCGAGTGCATACATGAACAGGCACATTCACTTGTTAGTCACAGCAGAGTGAGCAAGGAACTGCTGGACGTGTGGTCTGAGCATTACTTATACTACCCCACCGTCCCCTGTACTGATCAGGTATAATTCATAGAGATAGGGAGGGTGAAAATCTAACAGCAATTCTTTAATGGACTTTTATATCATTTTAATGGGACATTAGCAGTCCTTCCCCCCAATCAGGACTAGCTTTTTTTTTTTAAATGAGACCAGGTCAACACTTCCCAACATTGCTGTATATATATTTTAGAAGTGCTGACTGTCCTAGTACTTCTTAACAGCTCTGCTATATATTTAAGCACAGTACCCTAGCTGCTTAGCGGAGATGCCATATGGGATAATGTGAATGATTCACAGCAAGGCTAAAGCACATTTAGTGGCATCATAAACAGATTTCTTAGCAGTATTGCTATGTTTTGGAACAGTATCTGCATTTTTCAACAGTGGCATTGTAATGACGCAGTACCAAGAGGTGTCTGCAGTGTAGCTAAAGCACTGAAGAGAAACAGTCTCTTAGCTCTCCCCTCCATTCTCCCGAGATGGTAGTATGCACACTGGTGGACATTGTGAGAAATATTGCATTGCTGTGGTAGTTGAAGCCATCCTGCTCTCAGTATTGCGCTTTTCCTAACTTCCGATTCTCCCATGTCGGACTATTGTGTGACACTGCCAAATTTGTAGTACCTCTATAAAGCTCTTGCTTAGGATATTTCCTTGAAAGAGGCATGGAGCTTGGGACGAACCAGTTATGTCTGGTAATCCACGCATGGGAATGCCCATGCCTCAACTCTACAAGCCTTTCAGAGTCAAAGCCCATCAGGAAACTTGGTTCAGTGGGTTGATAAACCTGCCACACAGATTAATGTTTCACCTGTCAGTTCCGAACCGATCATTAGCTTGGTGAGCTCATGCATCTGCATGCAGTGATGTGTTTAAGATGGAGATAAAAGGTTTCCAGATAGTAAATGTTAGATGATTCAGAACTCCCTTCTCATCAGTGCTGCAATACTTGGCATTCAGTGCAGGTAAAGCATTTCCATGAAAACAAGTTCAGCATCTGCTTATAGTAAATGCTAACTCTGCAATTTCCAGCATAGCTTCCTGAAGCAAGTTTGCATACATTTAAACCCCTCATTTTAAAAACGGAACTATATTTATAGATGGAAAATGGATTTTCAGCTTGTATCACTTATTATTGCTATGCCAAATTCCAAATAAAAAAGGAGGGGAAGTGAAATTACGAACCTAGAAGATGCAGGACAACAAAGGGATGACATTGTAGCAGTTAGAACAGAACGTAATGGAAAAGGAGAGCGAGGCAGAGTAATACAATGTGAGAGAAAACAGACAAGCGAGAAGCACTGGATTTACAGCAATGGAGACAGCAAGACAGAGGAGAAAAACAGCAATAATAGCACTCCGAGACAGGATACGCAGAGCAATATAGAGCAAGAGACAACAAGAAGCATGGTAACACTGAATAGTAAGAGGTAGAGAAACAAAGTGGGAGACAGGTAGCAACAGGAAGGGTAGAGCCAAAACACGAGGAAGAGGCCAGGAAATATAGGCAAAGAGGAACCAACAGTCAGATGGGGGAAAGGCATAGTAGTGATGCTGGCAGAGAAATTTACTTTATTTATGAATACCCAACTAGTTGGTATATGGTTGTGCAGCTAAAGTAAATTCTTACGAGGTCCTGTGTCCTAATGTCATGAAGATGCAGCTGTATAGCACACACCCTCAAGTAATTGCATGAGAGCATTTTCCACAAGTGTAATAATTTATTTGTAGCCAAATAACATGAAATATGACCATTGTTTCTAGTATTTTGCAAACGTTTAACTTTATGCACACATTTGATGGATGTCTAACACTTTTTACTCTCTTGCAACAGTGAATACTAATTTTTACTCTTGAATTTGGATTTACTCTTCAAATCTCAAAATAGGGGGTAAAATACTCCCACCTCAAAATCCTATCTGGAACACTGCATACTACGCAAAAAACTATTATATATGTGGGTTTTATCTATTTGTCCATGACGTTTGACACAGTGCCTAGGAACAAGCTGTGTAAAAACGAGATAAATGGGGCTGTCCGCCACCCCAACGGCGATTTTAATAAGATTACACTCTTCCACCTCTATACGAGTCTGGTTAGATTTGGGCATCTAATCACAGATTACATCGGAAAGAGGGCTGAAACGAGGATGCCTATTGGCGCCACTTTTATTCAATTTATTTATCTCAAACATTCAGAGTTTCCCTCCTAAAATCATCGACTGTATCCATCTCAACTACTTACTTTACGCAGATGACATGGTACTCCTGGACCATACTCCTATTGGATTGCAATGCCAACTGATGGCTTCAGAAATTTAGATTAAGGAAAACAATCTGTGTATAAAAGTCAGCAAATCCAAGATACTTAAATCCTGAAACAGAGTTGGAAAAGAAGACATTTTAACTCTGTCCTAGGTAAGACTTCCCTGGAGAAAGTGGAATTGTTTACATATCCTGGGTGTCAGTTATTTGGCAAGGAAAATAGGATTCAGTTGCTGGCGGGTATGATGCAAAGAATGATGGCCTTAACAGCCCAGGCCGGACATATAAGCAAGAAATTCGGTCAATTCTCTAGAGAGTTCAATTGTAAAAAGGCTGTACCAATAATAACATATGGAGCCGAGACTACTATGTGCTCTTTAACCGGTAAATGGACAAAACATAGGGGTGCCTTTTGGAGGAGATCTTTGAGGATGCCGCAAATTGTACATGCCCCAGCAAGGAATGTCCATCTAGCAGAACCCAGGTCAATTTGGGTGTTCTTAAAACAGGCAATTACAGACAAACTTTCAGCACCTCAGGTAGCATGGCAGGGAAAGTGCCTTGACATTTTTTGCTGCTTGGACGTACCAATTGAGTTTTTACTAACTAACCCAGCAAATGTATTAAAAAAAAAAAAAGTATGGTAACGAGATTGGATAAGGACTATAGAGTTTTAGGGATTTTCATATCTTTTCACATCTATTGCTGGATGTTAAGTCATATAATACTAGGCCTTACTAACTGATCAAATGTCGAGGGGAGTACTGGCTGTCCCACCGTCTATGCCTCCGAATGAATCTCTACCCGACAAATGAAATTCTGGCCGTGAAAGGAGGGATATTCCGTGAACAGAGGCCATGGAGGTTTTGCAAGCAAGAAAAACATTGTATAAACTATCATCCGATTGTAGAATGCGCCGATTGTAGAATGCGCCGCACTAACGCCCAACGTCAGACCCCATTTTGCTTATGTCCTGAAATACTATAAAAGTTCAGGCAGGATGGTTATGGCAACGTATCTTTTTAGACAAATCTTTTAAATGGTTCCTGGCTGCTATACATTTTATACAAGAGGTTCCCCCCACATCTGCTGTAGTTACACCTATTAGATAACGGAGCTGTGGAGGGACCTCTTAGGTTTAGTTTTAGATTGTAATTGGGTCAGGATATTGTGTTTTAAGTACTGATGAAATGTTTTGACTTGAAAATGAAATATGAATATCGTGTTTTATGCATTACTTTATGTGTCCAATAGTTTTTAAATGTGAAAAGCTGTGTGAACTAGAACACAAAGAAAATATGGATAATCTAGTTGCCAAATCCATTTAGACAAGAAACCAATAATGTGTTTTGAAAAAATGATCCCACAACATGAATAATAGCAGCAACCCACAGTTCTACATTTTATCACAATTGCTATAAGAGCCTGCTAGATCCCATTTCTCCACCCCCCCAATCCTTCAGTTCTATGACACTATGTAGTAGTTGCATCTAGCATCTGCGTAGGTGTGGTAGGCTATGAAAATATTAGCGCATGTGGAATCCTTATGGGTTTGAATTTCTCCCATAAGTGAACATCGCTCCTAGCTTCTGTTCTTGTGAAGGCAACATTCTACCAGACCTCTGAAATTAGCATTCTAGTAACAATGTAAACTCTTTACTAAATTTAAAATACTGCAAAGAATGAATAACAGGATTGTCCCATACACATCATTTGCCCATGGCTCCATGTCCATTTTGTTCAGGTATTTAACAGTTATCTGTACACAGAATTGCACTTTTCCCAAATGATTGTGTGTCCCTTTGATTGTGGGCGAGCCAGTGAGCTTCATGCAGCCCACATGCCTCAAAGCATCCATGGTACCGCTGCTCCAGGCTCCTCAGTTAAAGTACCCTAATGGTGCAATTCTGACACCAAACAAAATGGAATGGCATGGATTTCAATCCAAGAGGAACAGGGCATGGATGATCAAACTCCAGAGGTCACGAAGCACATAAGAACCCTGTGCAATGTCCATTAACATTGGACAAGTTGCAGGGTATACACAAGCTGGTATAGCCCACAGAATGTTCAATGTGTCCTCTTCAACCTGTTCAGGGATCACAGCCTTCTAAAATGTGTGTTTTAGTACACAAATCAATCCCCTCGAACTCCGTGTTGGAAATATTATTAAAAACCCTCAACACATTACCACTGCTTAATATGATGGACGACAAAAACTAAATCCGCCACGAAAATGCCAGGGCTACGTCTAATTTGCAAAGGGTGCTAATCTTCATCTATATATACAAAGCAGAACATCTGTTTTGCTCCTTATCCAATTCCACCAATCTGCACCATATTTTGTATAGTTACTGTTAGGACCCTCTGGACATTACTGGCTACATGACATTTGGACACCCCACCCCTTCCCCTGGATTTCAGCCACTTCACACACGAGACAATTGCCTCAAATTGACGAACCATCAATGTGGTCTTAGAAGGACTGGACGAGGTTAATCTTAAGCGTCTTGATTCAAGGAACAACTCGGATGGTCAGATACTTCTCCAGGCAGAGAGTGGGGGGTAGATCTCTTGTCCTCGACTGGGGCCTCCCTCTGGAACAGCCTGCCTGCCTCTCTCAAACTTGAGAAGGACGACCTACAGTTCCGGAAGCAACTCAAGACCTTCCTTTTTGCTTCGCTTTCACTCTCCCTCTCCTCTGCGCCAACTGGTTACCTGGCCACTCACTGAACCTACGGGACCAGGCTCCTGCACGACCAGTTGCCCCTTGCACTGCCTCTGGGCCTCCCAACCACTTGGGGACTGTATCTGCAACCCTACAGTAGTAGTCACCCATCCCCCTCCCCCCTCCCACATCTCCCCCACCCCTACCTCCCTTCTACTCTCTAACTCCCTCCCTCCCTTGCACGCACGATCTGAATGACAAGGCCTAGTAAGATGGATTGTTTTGCTTTCCTTCCGTCTTCCCTTCCTTGTCTCGCCGCGCCAAGAAACACTTGTTTACAGGTGCATTATAAATGACATAACATTACAATTAATCAGAGTAAAAACTGGTAATATTCACTTTGCACCAGCTAGCATGATATTTTGGCCCCCAGGCAAACTAGTCCACACTTCACACAAGGCACTGGCATTTAAAACACACTTTAAGACTTCCTTTGCCAGCAGCCTGCTGTGAACGCCATGTTTCACACCTCAGCGCCTCAAAAGACTGCCACAAAGCTTGTTTGCACTGGTACAGAGGGCCTATATGGCCATTTGCCGATTTGATATACTGCAAGTCCTGTGGTTTTCTTTCGAGGTAAGAATTTACATTACTAACACTTCGCTCAGATTTTCAGCCTATTTGCGGGTTATACCATCCTACTGGCATATTATTAAAATATCCAACTTCTACACATTATTTCATAGCCTGAACCTACTACTCCCCTCCGCCCGATCCCACTTCTAGGACTCAATATAAAATTCCACTTTAATGCTAGTTTTCATGCAATCTTTCCTACAGCGGATTTTAATGATAGTCAATGTATGGCTACATTCCCTGGTGTGAATGGAACTCGGTTTAATAAAACGCTCACTCTGCTGTAGCTCATGTTTTCCAAATGAACATTTTAATCACTGATGATAACCTTGAATTGTTACATTAGCAATGGCTCAGGAGCTGCTCAACAATTACGATTATTCCCACATCCCAAGTCTATGCTTAAACAGGATCTCATTGACAAGATAATTGGTGGCCCTGCTAGAATTTTGAAACGCCCTCCAGAAGCATTAGGTTAAATGTTCATAACCAGGTAGCTTTGAATGAAAGGTAGACACACTTGTGCCATTACTCTCCTACACAATCAATATTTTTCTCATTGCCCACCTGCTACAAATAAACATTTTTTTTACTGATTTCTCAGCTCCACTTGTCTCAGTATGTGATCAATGTATTAGATTAGGTGATCGATGTAGGAGAAGACACCATTTCAGATACAAACTTTTCTTTCAGGTCGCCACCGGGCCCACCCGCATGCAAGGACATACTATCAACAGGATTTTCCAAAATGATGTGGAAATAACCAGCCTATACAATCGTTTGGACAGGCCATTTTTGATAGGTTTCCATTTAGCTAGACCTCTGTCTTACAATGATAAATGGACTCATTGTGACTACTGATGCCTATCGGGCCGATTGGGAATCTAAAGAGCGAGTATTTTTACACCACTTAGGCAATAGGCTTTTCATAATGACACTTTTGAAGACAATCAACTATCCAGGGTGAGGTCTATAATGAAGTCCCATGGAATAACTGCCATTTTAGCTCCCGCCAACTTAAGTCTGTATATTCCAAAACACCCAAAAACGTTGACAAAATTCAGTAAAGGTCAGCAAGCCTAGTATAAACAAAGCGCTGCTGAAAGTAAAGCATTACTTTCCGTTATACAGTGAGAACTGCCATTATATTAGCCAAACAGGAGAATTTCTTCACAAACTATACGATCTGCAGCAAACTAAGCAAAAAGTTGCTACTCTTGGTCTATTGGAATACTGACCTGGACATATACCTCTTTTACTATTACTCAGGACTGGCTGCAACAGATCCAGTGCCCTTTTGATTCCAAGGTTGCCTCAGTTTGCAACCAAATACTACACAATGACAAGTCCTATATTCATGATTCTAACAAAGTCTGCTCCTCCTCACCTTAAGCAGCAACGGATTCCCCTAAATTCCAATTCAGTTTTGTAACCAAAGAGGAAAAACGGTCCATTATACCTCTGATGAAAGCAACATAAAGGCCAGATAATCCCCTCCGGCATCCATTGACAAGCATTGCCTAGAAGACCACTTGCTGTTCTTTGGCTTGCATGTCTCAACAGCGGATGCTTTAAAAAAATGTTTATCCAGACTCTACAGCCAATGCACAGGCCTACAGTCAATGTTCCTTTTTTGACAAAGCTCCAACAGTAGGTGGCAACCCTTCAACTCCAACAATTTAAATGTTGCAATGAAATCCTGAACGAGGGACATATTAGGCTAGAAGTACTGAACACGCCACAGGTTTTTCAAAACCCGAACAAGAACTATAACAAGGACACTTTGCTGGTTATGCTGGATTTGTCAGGAGGGTTTGACGCACCACCAACTGGTTTGGACACATTGAGGTACTTGGACAAGGTGTCCACCCTCGTTTTATTTACCTCATACTAAACAGATTCTGGTGTAACACACAAAATGATCTCATGTCCCCTAAAACGTCTCTGTAGCTGTAAGGTGCTTCAGGGATCTGCTTTGCCCGTCTACTTTTTAACCCCTCCACAATCTTTTATTCAGACTTGATATAGGCTTTCACTGCAACGCCAATGATACAGTTATATTTGACATAGTCACCAGATATAGCGGATATTAGATGTTAGTCTACCTTAGAATCCATCAAAAAAGAGGATGTGTGCAATTGGCTCCATCTCAATGCAGCAGGAACTGAAATTACCATTTCAGGTACCCACACAAATCTATACAAGTACAACAGTCTTCACCCTCAGTTTATCATATAGAACCGGTCACCCATCCTTAATAGGATCAAAGATTTGGAGTATTTGTTGATGCAAAGATGACTTATCAGTGATGGTTTAAAACAAACAAAAAAAGGCCATTCTGACAAGAACTCCACTTGGGTCACATTGTAAGTGTTTTAAGTGAACCCAAACTTCATTATTGAAATTCACCCTTATCTGGCAGTTGCAAGCTGCTTCGCTCTAGACTTCAAAGGCTGCAGAATCACACCGCTCATCTAGTTATCAACACTCCCCTCTTTTCCCACACAACCCAGATTCTCCATAATCTTCACTGGCTTCCTGTACAAGCCGGGATCAATTTCAAAACGGATTAACTCGCACATAAACGTTGGTATTTCAGGAACTGTAATAGTTCAGTTTCATAGTAACCTTGTGTCACCCTAGTAGAAACCAGCACTCACCCGATTCCCAGCTACCAGTGGGACCTAGATATAACCTAGAGTCAGCTAGAGGCCCAACATTCGCAATTTAAAGCACCTGTACGTAACTAGAATAGCTTACCCCTTGCACTCAAACAATTATACTTCGGATTAAGAAACAATTGAAAAGCCACCTCTTTCAAATAGACGTTACTGTTTAATAGCAATGTTTGGGCCTTTATTAATCACCTACCACAGAATGTTGTGTAGCTCCAATGCGCCCAGGTCTTCAGCGCTCAACAAATAATTACAACACATCAAGTGTTCCTTCTTTTAAGGAAAACATTGTTTGTGCTTTGGATAGAATGATCCAAAAGGAATAATGCCCCAGTCCCTGCACCACTACTCAGTGCGAACATCCATTGGCACATGGATGCTCTCAGAATGTGATGACATTGCTTATAGGAAACAGACGAAATAACCATCCGGAGTAGAAACCAGATGAGCTTAGAATATAACCTAGGGAGAAAGATTTTCACCAACACTGGTTCTTGTAAACATTTATTTAAAAGAATGAATGCTCCACGTAAGCGTAAGTCAAATCTGAAAAGTCAATAATAACGTGGCATAGTTTGCTTTGTGCCATTTGCAAAGCAGTAAGTCAGATGTCCGCCTACCTTTTCCAAATCAAAACTAAAACAATTGCAAAATGTAATTCCCCTGCATGCAGGTGGGGGCACACCATGCCCATTTCCCAAACATGTTGCTGGTGCAGTAAGACCACTACAGTGGCGATTGGTGCAGTATAAAAGCTTTAAAAACAGGTCATAACACTGCTCGCATGAACTCACGTCCCAGTCCTGCTTCACCGAGGGTTTCCTCTTCTTAACCTTGATTACTCGTTTGCTGCCTCCACGAGAAGCAAAGGCACGATTCACCCTTACAAACGACATCCCTGTGGCTAAAAAACAAAAAGGCAATGTGAGTTAGATTTTTAAAAAGTCAGGCTTTGGCTGCTACAAATACTTTGAAGGACTATGTTAATCAGTAGACCGCTTTTTTACGTGAGTTAAGGCGTGCTCTGCCCAAGATTTGATTCGCAGAGAACTGTCTGCTGGTCTCACTGGCACTCTTAATTGAGGCATGTTTGTTTGACATGAAAAGCACCAAAAGTCTAACAGTAGATTTAAAAGCTGCACAACTTGTCGCAGAACGGTGGGGGTACTAATAAAATGGGATAGAAAATTCTTCTAGTTAACATTGTTAGCGTCCATATGCAATTCGCAAAGGGACTTCACGCCAGCATCTCGATATGCTGGTCCCAGTTAGACTTCGAGAGAAACAGATAGGGAGGGATCCACATGGTTGGTTCAGGAATGCACGAACACATTAAAGAACGGAACTCAAATGGTGGGGAAACCTAGGTTATTTCCATGCAGTGCCTTTTGGTTTACTTCAAACAAATAGTTCAAGACAAGATTAAGGAACGCAAATACAGAAAGACACGTCTATGTGGTGTACCAACTAACTGCACACGCCAGTCAAGTGTGAGCATGACAGGAATGCTACAGCATTATTACACTGGCTGCCAATAAAAGAGAGACTAAAGTTCAAAACGATGTGCATAACGCACAGAGCAGAATTCCTAAAGAAAATAACCGCCTCCCACCCAAAGAGATCCCTCAGATCAAGCAACGACATTCGTCTAGTACCAAAACCTTACAACAAAAGACAATTCGGAGGATTATCTTTCTCTCACCTAGCAACCTCGGCCAGCAATAACCTACCAAAAAAAAAAAAAAAAAAAAAAAACATACGCAACACAAGGGGTAATTTGGAGTTCAGAAAACTACTGAAAAAGTGCCGCTTTAGTCCAGGTTCAGGAGGAATCGCCTAGGAATAAAGGTCCACAACGAAACCCTGTGAATACCCCTGTAGGAAACCAAAAACCCTAACCCCTCCATTATAAAAGAGGGGGCAGGCGCACACCGCCCACCCAGCCCAACACGCCACCAACCCTAAAGGATACTTGGATAGCGGGAGTGGGGGGAGAGGGAGGGCAACAGACAGGATGGACAATAAGGGACAAGTGCTGTCACTAAAACTACACATGCTGAAGGGCAAGGGAAAGTAGCGGATACTAGCTAGATACAGGAACCACTGGGGCGAAGCAAAGGAGAGCTCCTGCTGCACAGCCTGACTGCCAACTGGGCGGTCAGGGTAGAGTACCAGACCCTCAGGATGGCCATGCAGGTTGAGCGCAGAGACACGAAGACAAAGTGGTAAGAGATCAACAAATACTTTAAAACCATCATAACTGTACCTTAAAATTCCAATTATGTATACTCAACATACAGAAACTGACACCCACCCCTCTGCACAGCAATCCGCATGTACTTCACCACACTGTGCAGTTTTGGCGGGTTATGTTAGTCTGTTGCACAGGAATTCTGCCACTGATCGAAAACCGCACTGAAGCTCAGCGAACGGTACAAACAGAACTGTAGCGGGCAACAGGACGTCACAACTCTCACTTTCCTATTCACACTACACCCTACTAAACACCCTCCTTTTCAGATCCGCCAGAATGCCTGGGCACCACAGCAGTGGCGACGGTGCGCGCTACAAATACCTTTAACATTAACAGTACCAAACAGATAACAGGGGACTGGCTTATGCTGGGTGCAGTGCAGAGAATAATATGGAATAAACCACATGAGTGAGCGGAAAATGTTTTGGTAGGATGCCTGCACATGGGCAAGCAGCATAAAGCAGTTAAGGCAAAAGGAAATAAAGCAGACATGAGGCGGGGGCCCACTTGCGGCTGGCATTCATGGTAAATGCAACAACTACATTCACTAGCTGTTACCACAGCATGGCTGTAGATCCTATGAATGGTACAGTAGCTGTCGTAGAGGCTCTTAGTCATTCCATTTAGCTTTACTTTCCAGTGGGTTTATACGGCACTACAACGCCTACTCTGACCACTACCACATTAGTCCAGACACAAATGAGAAATGTCAAGTGAATGAAAGGCATTTGAATCTCTGAAAGGGTCAGCCTACAGATACCATCTCAAATTCCCACTGGTCTTCACCCTTCCAAAACACTTGTGTATAGGCACGTTATAAATGCCATATCATATCAAACAACGGCGGCAGACATGTTTTTAAATACAAATGACTCATTTGATGAGTATTTCGGATAGCATCCATAAAGCACATACAAACAGAATTCAGACAATTTCACAACAAATATTAAATATACGTAGAATGAGAAAAATAGGATAAAACTAATCTGATCTATATCAAAGTGCACGCTGCTCTTGAATTCAAGGAAAGTCCCTCTTGTAAAAATACAACATAATTCAAACTATTATGGGATGGCCCTATTAGATCAGCTTGATGCTCCCCAGAAGGTCCATTCCCTTGCTATAAATATTTCAACTATTGGCTAGAGATCATCAATGATGTAATCATGTACTTGCCATCTTCAAAACATGATGCCTCCGTATCCAGGCTTTGTATATACTTGGCCACAGAAAATACCAGCAGTCATTTACTACAGAACACCCTGGAGTAAATACCGTTCTATGCGATTTGGTCGAAAAGATTACATCGAATTCGTTCTCGTCAACAACAAAAAAATTGGTGGTAGACTTTGCTGCAAATGTATGGGGGGTGGGGGGGGAGACCCCTCTACCTGCAAACCCCCTCCATAATCATTTATTTGCCTACATCCACCCAAACATATTTGGGGCAAAATACTCCTCGTCCTCATCACAGTACTAACATCAGGAGGCCCCTGCCTCCGACACAGGAGCTTCTTCTATTTGTTTTGTTCTTTATAACTCCTTGCCTTGACCCACATTATCCAGTTTAAGATAGCCAAGCCAGAGCATGGGACCTCCCACGCAGCGACGGAGAGGAGGGACGTCAGTACTGTGAAGGGAAGAGTAGGACTAGGACTAATGAAGAATACGGGTAAGTAATCAGAGCATTACCACCACGTCCAATCTTCCTCGTCCAAGTACTTACATCATGAGGCATAACATAGCAGCAATGGGAAGAGGTCCCAAAGGGGCACATACAAAAGTGCAGAACAAAAACTCACATTTAAACACTCCAAAATCACACCCCAACAGACAAGGAACCATCCCCAGAGTGGGAGACATTCAACCGATAGTGGTTGATAAAGATGCTCTGATCAGTTCAGGTGGCCGCCCTGCAAATCTCCTGTAGAGAATCTCACCCCTCCCCTAGCATCCACCCAGGAAGCAGCCAAACCCCTGGTAGAGCACCCCTGAACGTGGGCAGGCACCAGCAAGCCAGAAGCCATATAAGCCATAGAGACAACAGCACGGATCCACCGGCTAATGGAAACCACAGAGGCCTTCCGTCCCAGACCAGCAGGACTGAAAGAAACAGACTATCAGACTGCCGGAAAGGGGCAGTCCGAGCCAAATACTCCAGAACCGCCCGCCGCACATAAATGGCATGCCAAGCCACCTCGTCTGCCGTCTGTGGATCCTGGAAAAACATAGGGAGAACCAGATCCCGAGAGGTGTGAAACCGAGAAACCACCTTAGGTGGCAACTTAAGATCACACCACAAAACCACAGACTGGTAGAACCCTCAAGACAGGGGTGGGCAACACAACAGTGCCCCAATCTCCCCCAGCCTACGGGCAGATGTGATAGCGTTCAGGAAAGCAGTCTTACGTGTAAGGTGCTTGATGTAAATTTCAGACAGGGGTTTAAGGGAGGCCCCTAAAGGAACCTCACAAGAGGGAGATTCCAAGGGTGAAGGCCCTTCCAAGTACAGGGATGGGAAAAAGACCCTGCAGCAACTTCCCCACCAAGACCATCCAGTTGGCCATCCGAGTCCCCCAAGAGGAATTTAATGGAGGCCCAATGGCAGCAAAGCGTGGAGATCGCAAGACCCTCATCAAACCCCTACTGGAGGAACTGCAGAATAGCGGGCAGACCAAAACTCAGGGGGTGGTGGGGTGGACCCAGAATGCCCACACCAATCTCAAAAGTGACCCCAGTGTCTGTCATAAACCTTCAGAGTAGAAGGTCTACGAGCACCAATGATAAGACTCGACCACATGACCCGAAAACGCCTGAGAGATCGGAGACCATGCAATAGCCAAACCGCCCATTGACTCCGTCTGATCCCAGACACGTCTGCAGAGGACAAGGCCTCCTCGGAATCAACCAAGGTTCCCGGGACCGAAGCTCCAACAGGGAGGGGAACCTGCTCCGGTGGGGCCAGAACGGAGCAACCAACAGCACAGTCGATCCGCTCTCCCCGATGCGCTGAACCACCCGGGGAAGAGGAGGGAAACGCAGAAAGGAGACCGCAAGGCCACTCCACAGCGAGGGCATCGACCCCCCCACCCCCCATACCCCCTCAGCCTGGAACCTGAAGCAGAAGAGGAACCTTTGCAGAGGCCGGAGAGGTAAAAAGATCCAGAACCACGAAACCGACATATCTCTGCAAACACCCCGTCTGACAGACCAGATCTGCCCAAGCATTGTCCACCCCCCTGACATAAGAAGCCACCAGGGACCACAGGTGCAACTCCCCCCATTAACCTATCTGAGCTGCCAGATCAATCAAGGAGCAGCCAGGCCGGACACCCCTCCCCCCTGCCCTCCCACCGCTGGTTGACATATGCCAATGATGTGGTACTGTCCGTCCAGACCAACTCTGCCCGGCCTTCCAGAAACACCCTGAAGTACAACAGGGCCCAGAGAATAGCACCCAACTCTCTCCGATTGGACAAACGACAGACCTCCTCCAGAACCCACAACCTCTGGCCCGAGGATGCCCAATGTTACCCCCCCCCCCAAACACCTTCCGCTGGCATCTGTAGTAAGAGTAGTCAAAGGGGGGCAGACCAGGAACACCCCTGCCCGGAGATTCGGCAACCTGCAACCACAGTAAAGAGGCCCTCAGAGCAGGAGACAACGGGATCAAGGCCTCGTAAGCCTGAGAAGCCAAGAGCCAGTGGGCGAGTAGATAAGACACCAGAGGACGCAGATGAAGACGAGTCCAAGGAACCATGAAGACACAAGACGCCATGTGCCCCTGAAGCATGAGGAGCAACAGGTGAGCTTGACACTGCCGCCTGAGAACTTTGCCTCCTGGGACAGAAAAACCCTCCCCATCCTGGTGCAAATCTGTGACCCAACGAAACCCAGATCTTGTGAGGGCTCCATATGAGACTTCTGCCAGTTCACCAGAAACTCCCAGTACTGCAATACCTGGCAAACCAGAAGGAGATGAGCCAGGACAGTCTGCCGGAGAGCCGCCTTGACCAGTCGTCAAGGTAGGGAAACATCTGAATGCCCCTCAGGTGAAGATGCACCACCAGCTTGGTGAACACCCTGGGGCCGAGCGCAACCTGAACGGGAGCACTCAGAAATGAAAATGTTGAGATCCCACTGCAAAATGGAAAAACGTCATCTGGCAGGGGCGGAGAGACACATGGTAATATGCATCCGATTCAGGGACGCCATACCGACCCCCCGCCCCCCTGCGCAACATCAGGAGAATGTTCTGCAAAGTCTCCATCTTGAAGCATTCTTTCATGACGAGGCAGTTCAGAGCCTTGAGGTCCAAGATGAGGCGAGAAATCCCTGAAGGTTTGGGGACCAGAAACACCCGGGAGTAAAAACCCAGACCCTGCTGTTGAAAAGGAACAGGCATGATATCGGTCTTCAGTAACAATTCGGACAGAGCTGTCGACATATCCAACCTCTTGGGTCGCGAGCGGGGAACAGTTTGAATCATGCAACCCTGGACACGGGGAGACAGGAAGTTCACTTGATAACCCCTCCGGACAGTGTCCAGAACCCATGAATCCAAGCACCATCAGGCCCATACTGGAAAAACTGCTGGAGATGTCCGCGCACCGGCCTGGCCAAACAGTCAGGACTTCTGGGCTGGTCCTGGATGAGAAGAGCGCGGAGGACCCTGGGCCTCCGAGCGGGAGGAGGAACCAGTGAATGACCGTCTGGTACCCGCACCTGTACCAGAAGATGCAAAATCACCAAAGAGTTTGGAATCGTCAAAAGGAAGTTTAAGGGCAACCGCCTTCTGCGAACCCTCTGTTTTCCAATCCTGCAGATGCACATGCCTCCGGACCAACCAACTAGAACCCATGGCCGAGCCCGGCACCCCATCAAATGCCAGATCGGACAAGAGTTCAACCTGCTGCTGCATGTCAACCAGCAGCGGGACACAGTCAGAGCCCTCTTCCACTGCCTTCCTCAACTTCCTGAAACCACTCAGCACAGTCCCCGTCCGCAGTGTAGGAGCTGTAGATTTTGCCCCGAGGGCCAGATATGCACCAGCATGAACCATTTTCAGGCTGGAATTCACCCTACGGTCCACTGGGTCCCAGACAGCGGACTCCTCGGCCGACAGAGGAGCGACCCACCAGACTAGCGAGGTCGTCATCAACTTCAGAGTCCGAGAGACTTTCTCACCCTCGCCCCTTCAACAGGTAGAGCTTGGCCATAAGGCTGGGCATGACAATCTTCTCCAGATCACGCAACTCACGAAGGATCTTAGCCCAGATGTCAGACCAAAAGGCAACCCCATCCTTGGGGTATGTTTATACTGTCGAATAGAGGGGTCAGCCCCATCCACCTGCACCAAGGGCTCCAAAAAGCCCATGCAGTCCCAAACTTGTGCAAGCACTTCCTCCACCTCTTCCCTGTCAGATATGTCCCTTCTGCATCAGCTGATGAGGAAGACTCTGTGCAGGAAGGAGGAGGATGAAGACGACCAACGCCGGTGCCCATGATGCAAATTAACTTTTTAATGTCCTTCCTGGACAAGGAAATTTGCCTTGACTTTCTTTTTCCTCCTGCGAAGCTCAGGGGATGACGAGGAAGATGAAAGCATAAGGTGCCCGAGTTTAGCAGTACACTTTCCTATGGTGCAAGCAGAAGCACAAACTCATCAGAAACAGGAATGGCAGAAAACCCCCTGTTAAAACACGATATTGAACTCCAGGACCGGGAGAAACCAACCAACGGCTGTTACTGCAGAGTCGAACTCCAGGCCCCAGCCGGAGAAACACTAATAAACCTACTCCCAGTGAGCCCCCGCGAAGGCGGGGCCAACCCGCCCTGGAAGGCCCAAACTGTCATGATGCCCGCTCCCGGGGAGCCGGTTCAAGCCCAGCGTCCCCGAAAGCGGACATCCAGTCCCCAAGGAAGGACCCAGCAACCCCATATAGGGGCCCTTTGGACAGTGTCCTGGCACCTATGGCGCCAGGCTCATAAAAGACATCAGTCCTGGCGCCATAGGCGCCAGGCTCATTATGGGAATGCTTGGGTGCACTTACCTGATGCAGGATCCCGGCCTCCTTGAGGCCTGAAAGGAACTACTTTACCTGTGGGACTAATTTACCATCCGGGCGTGGTCGGGGAAGGATACATACCTGGAACTTCTTCCAAGGCTATTTAAACCCCACCCGAACAGCCACACGTGATTCGCGTTGTTCTGCATCTAGCAGCTGGACGCTCACCGTGTCTGCTCCTGCATCCTGACTTCTGCCACGCTTGCCAGCATCCTGGATCACCTGCAAAGGAAGAGAAGAAGAGAACAGAAGAAGGGAAAGTCCTTACCTGCTAAAACCGCACCGCATCCCGGAGACATCTTGCCGAAAATCCTGAAAAGGAAGACTTTAATTTAAAAGCTCATTGCGTCGATCGCTGCAGCGCCGCATTCCACTCACCTTTACAGGGCGCCTCCATGTTCAGCAGCGATCATCCGGATTCGCAGTCACGCCCCAGCACCTAGGGAGAAAAAGACCAGAACAAAAAGGTGAGCGAGAGAAGGGAATAAGGAAAGCTAAATCTCCATGTTAAGACTTACCTGTTGATTCATTCCCTCTTCATTTCGGGTCCGCGCCGCATCCTGGCATTTCCGGACCCCGGCCCCTATGGGGAAAAAAGAGACAATCAGCGTTAATGAGCGAATGAAAAGACATTACCAAAAAAACGCTCATTGAAGACTTACCTGATTTCTACAAGGATTTCACCTCTCATCTCGGGTCGGTGCCTGTTCCCCGGCATTCCGTACCCCGGCCCCTATGGGGAAAAAGACACTAGCATTAGGACATTAATGCATGGACCCAAGGGGAACCTCTTATGAAAAAACATACCTGGAAGCCAAGCAAGTTTGGTTCTCACCAATCCGAAAATCCAGTGAAGTAACTGGATACCAACGCGCCCCTGCATCAGAAGCAGGATGGAGAGCTCGTCCTTCCAGACCCTAAGGTGAGACGCTACGAGAAATCACAGAAGGGTTTCAAGGAGGGTGAGAGGGGAAAGTGGGAGGCCGATTGCATTACCCCGCAGACAGTTAATCCCCTATTTTCACCTACAGAAGGATACTTCTGCGAGCCAGACAAGCCAGATTTGGGGGCCCGGTCCAGCCTGTCTTCCGAACCCTGCGCATCACCTTAGAAGAGGTCACAGCAGCGCGAACCAGGCTAGCGCCTCCGTGGGAGTCAGGTGAGCGTAACACAAACACCATCAGACTACCAGGGCAGTTCCATGTGCATAGATCCTGGAGAAACAGCATGGATTTTTGGAACGGACAGCCCCGGGGCATACACAGGGCCCGACCCCACACAACACCAGGGCAGAGCCTCTTGCCTTAGCCCGGGTCACGTCTGTAGCACCCTGGGCAGGGACGCCTCTTATGCCGGCCACGATGCCCAGCAAAAACAGAGAGAGGCTCTAGTCCATGCTCAATCGGATCCCAAGCCCAGCAGGGGAACTGGGAGAATGCTGCACCTGTAGGGAACAGGGGCCCCGCCACACAGCCCCACCAGCGGGCCAGCTACTGTAGCTCCCCAGAGCCCCACGCTGGGAATAGTCAACCTGCCGGAGGAAGGAAAAATGAAACTGGATTACGTGGGTCAAGGGGAGAGTTATAAGGAACAAAAGAAATAGAAGAAGGTCCTGTGTCGAAGGCAGGGACCTCATGATGTAAGAACTGGGACGAGGAAGAGTGGAGGTAATGTGGTTTCACTCAGCACAATAAGTCTTTGTACACATCACTTCATGCTGGATCTGTCAAGCTTCCAAGTGCTGCAACTACCGGTATTACCCATACAGGGCCCGCAAAATCTACTAGCTCACTAGCATAGCTTTTAAGCAGGACGAGTACCATTTCCATGATACTTAACCTTGCTGGCGAGAATGGATGTTAGAAACGTATTTTTCATTTACTGCAAGCACACCGTTTGCAGTAAATGGCAAATACAGGTTTCACTGTGCATGCTTGACAGCATTGTAGCAAATATGAAGCATGCTTAGGGCGACATGCAGCATTTTACAAAAAGCACTGGTAAATATTTCATCCCTAGTCACCTTGGGGCAAGTGCATTTCTCTTAGGTCCAGTATGTAAAATGAGGGACTCGCCCTGCAGGTCTAGTGGGATTTTTAAGAATTTTCAAGGCCTGCGCATATTAATGGTTCTTAATTGATCACCTTGAAGGATGATTGGGGAGGTGGGGGCGGTGGGGTTAGGAGTCAAACTGGCTGGACCATGTCCGAGTGGAGCACTAAATTTTTGAACTATCCACTTGGCCCTGAAAGTACTTGTCTGGTGTTTACTTTTTCCATTAGGTGTAATCTTTAAATTATACTAGCCAGTCCAGGTTGGTTTGTTTTTTTCTTAAATGGTATTAGTGGTTTGGTGGGGGTACTGGGATGCTTGATATGAATGTGCTTCTTGACTTTGTAACAGGATTTGGCTTATCAATCAAAAGCATTATCATAAACACACCTTGCTAGGGTGGATGGAGACAAGGCATTCCAGTGTCCCCAAGCAGAACAAAGGGTGATAAGATAAACGACTCAACCACATTTCAACAAGAATACTTTTGTTATGGTAATTATACATAAGAGCCCCGATCTCCCCAACCAAGAGAGCCTTGTTGTTCGTGAACAGAGGGGTAGAAGTGGTGGAGAAGAGGGTGGAGGGGGGTTAGAGGGAAGAACGTCGCTACTGAGTACCTGAGCGAAGAATAAACCCTGTATGGTATTACACTCCACAGGAGCCAGCCTTGGAATTAACATTATAACATTATCTAAAGGCTATAAATAATGGGAGAGAATACTCAAGGGCTCCTGGGCTGAATGGGCAGTCCCAGTGACCACCATGTACACAGCAACACTGACCAAGAAAGGTTGTTGAAGCGGTTACATGAGCAGGGTGGCTTCTCAGAGGGTGGGAGGGGACAGGGGGGGGGGGGGGTCATAAGACTTGGAATGCCGATGAAGGCAAATCCATGAGGATATTGCAGCATGGCAATGCTGCCCCTAATAAAACTGTTGGACTCGGTTTGCTGAGCTCGGTGTTGTAGGCATCCTGGAGGCGAACCACCTTTGACAAGTTCGATTTTGTTTTCACTTATAGGCCCACTATGCCCACATCACCAGTGCCTTGTTAATATGGGGTGGTGCGATGATAAACCTCCCGAGTCCCAGGATATGAACCATGAAGGAACATCTAGTCCACACACCAACATGAGGTTAACAGAAAACCCTGTACTGACAGCAACGGGAGAGCCGACATCTAACAGAACTGGGAAAACGGTGTTCAGAGTGCAGTGAACTCACGGGCACAAAGGAGGGGAAAGGTGCCACCGTGAAGCACAAATCAAAAAGCAACTCTGCCAGGAGTTTCCAAAATTAGATCTATGGAGTCTACATGTCCGAAAACTACTACTCCCACAATGCACTATTCCGAGTCACAGCGATAAGCTCCAACATCTCATAGTTTCAAAATGCACAGTGGCATGCACCTACCTTACCACCTCGGCAGGAGAAAGATTAGATCTTCTCCATGTCGAAGCTGCAGGTATGTTGCCTATCTTGTTTCCGTTCAACATAAAAAGATTTCTTTGAGCCATTTCTATACAGCACTCTTTTGTAAGGTGATTCACTGTCTCAGATGTGTTAAGGCAGTCCACGTTTAAATCACCACATTTTATTTGGACAAAATGTCTCCTCGTAAATTGCATCCAGAATTGTGGTTACTTGGTCGATGAAGGCTCTCTTGCCAGCTCCAACGTGGTTCCAATATAGATTCATGACCTTTAACGATTCAGTGGGTTTGCCTTTGACACTTGACTTCTCTAAGATGGTAACCTGAATAAAAGGAGTAAAAATTTTAGTCTTTTACCCGTAATCCGGTTTTTTGGTTAAGGTTATTAAGCCAGCCATTGGGTGACTTGTTTTTTTAATGGCAGGGTTAAATGAAACTTCGTACACTTCGACAATTGGACAACCACATAGCCAAGTCTCCTGTAGACATACTAACCCCAACCCATCCAGCCAGTCTGTATTAAACAAGTGGGAAAGCCCCTCGTGTTCCAGGATCCTACGAGGAGTTCGTAGTCGGTCTTAAGTTTGGCATTACTTTTGAGTTTTGGCATTTAAAGACTCAGTTATCCACTGCCACTCGTTTAGGTCTTCAGCCTGTTTCAGATTACAGGTAGTGTCCGCCTGAGCTGCGGATTTTACACAATTCGTGCATCATTATTTCTCTTACAAGGTCTTTTGGTTTATGGTAATGTGGTTTCCAGGTTTCCCCCCCAACTGACATCTCATGTCAGGAGAATTGCACCATATTTGCCTTTTCGGTCGATATTCAAAGGTATTCTTCAAATACTCTTTAATGTCTCTGCGCATCCCAGGGCCTCTTTCACCCTCAGGCTGACGCACTGGTAAACCGTGCTGTTGCTGCAAGTGTCTTTGGTGGGGCTGCCTTCCCCGTCTGCACAGTTACGTTTGGCTCTCATGTCGGCGTTTGCTCCCTTCGCCGCCATGGCCTCTCCACTTTGGACCCCACTACGTGCCGTTCACCTTCCCGTTACAAGAGTTTCTCCTCTCTGGTCTAGAACACTGCTAAACTGCTGCAGGCAGCCATTCACCACTCTACACACAGCTGTTCCTGCTATCACCAGGAAGCTACCTTCTGCGCCCCACACCCGAGTGGATACCCAGCCCCCTGCGCGGGGTAGCACCAACTGAGGCTGCCTCTTGCTCTGCCTGGGCTCCACAGTGCCTCTCCGACCTCCATGGGCTTGAATCCTGCTTTTAACCCGAACGTGCCGACATTTTTCAAATTCAAAATGTCGTGCGCGATGGAAACGAGGCTGAGACGCCTCAGCGTTGCTAGGCAACGCACATCCGTGTTCTGTTTGAATACAAACATCCGTCGGCAGGGGGAAGAGCCAGCGGCCATCCGAAGGCCTCTTAAGGCCATTGTCCCGGTTTGCATTCTGCAACCTCCAAAGACGCATCTGCTTTCAGCCACTGCTACTTAGAGGCCCAACACCCTCCAGAAACGAAAAAGCTAACTAATACATCGTATGAAGTGTACACATATCGACTACAGGTATACACATCACTGTGTAAGTAATTATCTGCAATACCGCTTTGTTAACATATATAGTCACGAAAATATTACCAGCTTGTACCGTTGCTTAGCCTGCCAAGCCTGCAATTACACAGCCTTTATGCTAACGGTATAGCTCACTACTGCTATTGATCCATCCCAGCTGAATGAGCCTGCCACAGCCGCCTGCTCCCTGTGAAACCGCCCATTTGATTTCTAGCCAACTGCAGGCCACCGTTATTACCCTGCAGTAGCCGGCTACCGTACCCCCTAGCAGTTGAGCTGTTACCTTATGTATCCCACATATCTACCCGGACCTACTGGCATTATCTACATTGCCAATGTTTGCTAGCAACTGACTGTTCCATTTAGCCCTTACGTGCTCGCCATTGATTGTTCCATTTAGCCCATAGGTGCCCTCCATTGATTGTTCCATTTAGCCCATAGGTGCTTGCCACTGAACGCTGCATTTAGCCCTCATGACTATCTAGTCTGCTGTATTAAGACTAAGCATTTTAGTCTTAATACAGTCTTATTTTCCACCAAGACTCTCGAACATTACCCAACCTATATTGCCATTTCCCTCTGCACCACCATGGAGCAGCAAACTAACCTCACCACTGGACTCAGGACTGGATCTACCAGCGAACCTCTTAGCATACCATGCACCCCCCCCCCACAAGAAATTCCAGACTAAGAGCAAGACTCACGAGATTACATGAGCCCTTAACCAGATCCCTCCCTGCCACTAATAAAAGAACCATAAATCAACAAGCTAACACAGCTGACTACACTAATAGACCATCGCTAACCTCTACCAGCAAATCCAAACAAGCCAAAATCACCACTGCAGCCCCTCCGCTCAAAGGCGGACTAATAAATACCAGATCCCTAAAGGCTCATGCCACTGACATCTGTGAACTTATACTATACAATAAATTGGACTTCCTCGCCATCACAGAGACTTGGCTGCACGAAGCAGCTGGACCCCTACTAGCTCTAGATGGCTACACCATCTTGAGAAAAGATAGATAGAAATCTCAACATGCAAGGTGGTGGCATTGCCATCATTGCCAAAATCGATCTAAAACATGAGAATTATCTCCACTCCAGACTTAAAAGCCTGTGAAGTGTGCACCATCAAACTCCCACTGCACCACTCGCAGACTGACTATTTACCTTATCTACAGGCCCCAGGTCCAGTGGACACATTTGAAGAAGACATTAACGGTCTACTATCCACAAACCTAACTGTCTACTATACACAAACCTCAAAACCTCCACACAACTACTCATTCTAGGAGATTTCAATCTAGGTTACAATGATCCATCAGACAAACAGGCCGCTAATGTGGCCAATACCCTCACGGAATAGGACCAACCCAAAAAATTACAGAACCCACCCATAAGAAAGGGAGAACCCTTGACTGGCTAGCGGACTACAACTGCTCTGCCTCCATTACCCATCTCCCCTCAACTATGGACGGATCATTACTTGATAACCTATGACTTATCTACCACCAGGCCACTTCCTCCTGTAGCCAATATGGCACCCCCCCATGCCCTACCAGGAACAGAAAAAGCATCACTAAGGACAAAGTAATTCCTGCCATTTTACCCATCCTAAACCAACTCTATGAACATCTAGACCCAGAGCTGCTCGAAGAATATAATAAAATGATAGGAACCGAACTGGACAATAACGCCTCCCTGAAACTGAGACCAAGCAAACCCAAAGCCCACCTGAACAAATGGTTCACCCCAGAACTGAAAGACCTCCCAAAAAAAAAAAAGAAATCCATTTGGAGACACACCCCATCAGAAGACCATAAGAACAAACTCCTAGAAAACTCCTCTCAATATAAGAAGGAAATTATCCTGGCCAAACATAACTCAATACAATAAACGCATCTCTTCAGCCAACTCAAGTATGAGGGAGCCATTTACCATCTTAAAAGGAACTAGAGTCACCTACTCCCATCCCAGATATATGTATATATAAAGAAAGACAAAGCTTGGTGTACTGCTATACAACACGCTTTGGCCAATAAAGTCACCATGCTCCAAAAAAAAAAAAATAGCTAAGAAAGCAGTACTGAAGCAGCCTTTATCTGACGACAACCCACCTTCTATGGAGAAAGACACTATTGCCCAATTTAGATTTGCCAAACCTCTATCCCGGAGGTGGAGAAAGTTATCCTCTCTCCTAAACCATCCAACTGTCAAGGCGACTTGTGCCAAGCACAACTTATAAAAGATGCCACCAGAGATCTCTCCCCCTTCATAGCTAAACTTGTAAATGCCTCATTCACATCTGGCACTGTGCCACCCAACCTGAAACAATCCTGGGTACTGCAGTTGCTAAAAAACAATCCTTATACCCCCACATTCCCAACAACTACCGCCCCATCACGACAGTCCTTCTTGTCCAGGAATTTTAACAGGAACGCATACATCCAAATCCCAATACTCCTGGAAAACCATAAGCTCCTAGGAGTAAAACAGTCAGGCTTCCGTCCACAACATGGGACCGAGACCGAATCAAATCAAGATCCAGGAGTGAGTACTGGAAAGACCGAGAGGCCTCTATGGAGAACACTCCATCTTTGCTATGTTTTTGATAAGTGGTAGGGCCAGTTTAATGGACAGATTTGGAACTGGGTCTATTTTACTTTTTGACTAGACAAGCACCTTAGTTTAGTAGAAAGCTCAAATTGATGAGCTAAGAGATAAAAGGTCAAACAGCCCTCCTCCTACTTTTGGATCTCTCGGCCGCATTTGACCTTGTAGATCACAAAGTCCTCTGCAACCACCTCAACCCCACTGCACATTTCTCTAAGGAAGCCATATTATGGGTTGAATCTTTCCTTAATGAAAGGACTATGAGGGTGTTCTCCATCTCTGATGCAGCAGACCTGATCCCCATCTCATGCGGCGTCCCGCAGGGCTCCTGCGTATCACCGACATTATACAACATATTTACCAAGCCCCTTTTTGATGATCTGAACCTTCTTGGTATCACCTACACCAACTATGCAGATGATACCCAGATTCTCCTCCCGCTTTCAGGGGACTACAACAAGGATTTGGCCTTGGTGAATAGGGTGTATCTCATCATCCAGGCATGGATGGCTACTCACGGTCTATGCCTGAATGATGACAAAACCGAACTAAATCATTCTGGGCACACACTCCAACCTCAAAAAACTAGGCCAGGATTACTCTGCCTTTGAGATTGATGGGAACACCATCAAGGTAGCAAAGGAAGTGAAGACTCTAGGCTTCCATCTAGATGCCACCCTCTCCTTCAACAAACAGATGAACTCACTAGCTTCAGCTACAGTTTACACATGTAAGCTCATCAGAGCAGGTAAACATGTCATCTCTAATGACAATTTCATGATTCTAGCTAGAGCGCTCGTTCTATCTAGAATAGATTATTGCAATGCCTTATATATTGGGGCCAACAAGCACAACCTACATAGACTACAAATCTTTACAAGACTACAAATCTTTACAAAACAATGCCTTGAGAGCAGCTCTTGGCATCCCTAGACGTTCACACATTACGATGACAAGGCGTAATAACAACTGGCTGTCGACCAAAGACAAAATCTTACTTAAAGTTGCCTCCCTCACACAAAGCCTTGAACCACGTGGCTCCCCCTTATATAACGGATAGATTGGTTGAACGAAGATCTTCTAGACCCTCAAGAATCTCTTATGCCAACACACTCATCATCCCTAGATTTAAATTGATTAAGGTGGGAGGCACCAGCTTCCCTGTCCGGGCGGCTCAAGTATGGAATTCATTGACCCACACCTTACAAGAGGAGAAATCCTACCCCAAATTCAGATCCAACTACATTAATCATCTGAAACAACTGAGCATCTAGCCAGTGCCTCACCCCGCTGTTATAATACCTGTAAAAACTGTAATATATTCTGTAAATAATTTGTGTACTATTGTTACGGTCTGTACTCATCTTTGCTTTTTGTGTAAATATGTAACTATGTAACCTATGCCTCGCATATCCTTACTGCTGCGCCCTCTTACCTTCGGGTCTGGTGCGCATTACAAATGAATAAAACAAACTGCATCTGCCACCGGTCTCGCTTCCTGCTACACGTACTCTGCAGCTTCGCTCCTCTTTCCTTCCTCGATCCTCCTGCTGCTGGTAACCTTTGGTTTTAAATGTCCCGCACAGTTTATTCAATTTTAGACAACTAGAATGAACTTCATGCTTAATGTCACATTTCCTCCCCATCGACTCCGTGTTCTTCGTGGTCTTAGTACCCCAGTCATTACGGGAATTGGGGTCCAAATATTAGACTTGTCAAGGTAATTTTGTCTTAGATACTTGTTGGAATAGAGATTTGTCTTAGATACTTGTTGGAATAGAGATTATCAGAACTTCAGATCACTTCACTGGGGCTTTGAGAGGCTACCTCCTACAAATTCTTTTGACATGTAATGGCAAATGGTGCATTTTAAAACTCCCAAGGCCTGTTACACTGGTGAAAAGGTGGTTAGGAATAAAAATAATATTTTTCTGAAGGATTTGAAGCCGCTTTTCTCTGCCCAAAAGAGATTTTAGACAAAACTTAGTGACAATTATTGGTCAAAATGTTGACCATTTGATCACCACTTCATAGAGAAGTGTGGCAGTGTTCACCGAGTATTTGGATTAATTAATTGGTTTGTTAATAGAAATGTATTAACAGTAACTTAATAGGATTTGAATATAGGGCAAATTATGAGATGTGGCATGCCATTTATCTGCCCATTATCCGCCCATTATCCACATGCCAAATGGGCAGAGTATCAAACGAAGACAATTTTTCAACTGGGACACAATGTAAAAATAAATATTGTTGACATTAAAATTTATATTTCCGATAAAAATAATGCATTGTAGTATTTAACACAAATGTCACTTGTACATGCAAATTATTTATTAAAGGTAAATTGGGTATGCATGCCACTTATTTGTCCATTATGCTTCCACTAGCTGGAGAAGGAACAAAATATTACAATTTTCTCCAGGACACAAACGTGGTTCAATTATTTTGCTCAATGATACATTTGTCAGCTGTGCAAAGTATCTGAAGGGTTTTAACAATGATACTGCTATAATAAGTAAGGACATTTACTGAAAAATAATTTGTATGGTGAAAACAAACTCAAATCTTGCATATATAAAAATAAGCCAGCGGGAACCACTCATTGGCCAACAGCAGGCTCATTGGTCAACATTCTCCCACAGGCCAGGACTTTGTCATGGCTATAGTGACCAAGGTCTCATCCCTTCAGCACCTCCATCTAGGTCTCCACACCATGATCCAGAGCAACAATTTAGGATTTCCGCGAGCAACACGTTGCTCCCGAGCTACACGTTGGGGATCACTGGTATACAGCATATGTTTGATGAAAGGTGCAACTCTACTTTTGATTTCTAGCTTTTGCCTGTAGAATCACATTGCCTTTGATGCAATGTATACACCAAACACAAAGAATCCATCTTTCCAAAATCAAGTGCATCTGGTTCCCTACTGTGCCGTCTGCTCATTTTATTGTATATAGCTTTTTGGCAAATATACAAGGTTAAATAGGTGGCCCAAAATAATGTTTTCTTTTTCTTTGTACCAATTGACACCAAATTCTGAGTCCTAAAAGGCACCACACAGTATACCAAACACAGTCTACCCCATATTCCACCTCACATTACAGACAAATGCACACCACCAGTTGGGGGCGGTTGATGAGAGATAGTGAACACTTCTGTTATAATGAATTCTCAACTAGTCTGAAACTTTAGGACTGGTCTTCTTGCTAGTGTTACTCTGCTCTATGGTTTTAGAAATCAGCTTGCGCAATGTAAACAGAGTGCTGAAATCCCGTGCTTTCTCCATCTGTGGCAACCAAGGGGGCCAGATACCTCTCTAAGCCAGTGGATGATGGGTTCTGGAGGATCCCCTGGTCGTCCTCACTTAGTCCCCGTCACATGGCAGAGGATTCTCATGTGAAAGCGAATAGGTGCAGTGCCTCTTTAAAAGACAGAAGTTTGCCTGGAAAAGAGCTGAACCCAACTAAAAAGAGGGGGCTGGAGACAGTACCCTAGAACTCCATCAGTTAACTCACAAAAGTGCCTTACTCATGCACTCAAGATGTGGCAGGCTAATAATGTCCAACCTGTGGACAGAGTGAGGATGTTGAAAGCAATGAGAAGGCCACCAGGCGTGTGACCATGAAGCAATTTCCTACTAATAACCTGAAAGGGTAGGGGGGAAAGGAGCTCCAATACGACGGGCACTGTTATTGAAGCTAAAGTCTAGTGGACCTTAGAGATCAGCCCAGGCCCAGAGAACTATGAATCCCAAGTTCCACATCAAACATGCACTCCCAAGTTCCCTACACAATAAAGCCTGGAAGGCCCTCGTCAACGCAAAACACAAAAAAAGAAGACAGGTTCTGTCAGTTGGGAGTTCATTTTAAGCCAGATGGAAGGATCAGAAGCGAAGCCTCAACAAGAAGACTGCAGGTTGCAGAAGAAGTCCAGGATGTCCAGAGGCCCTTGAGAAAAATCAAGAGGGCAAATAGGATGTTGAAAAGTTGCATGGAAGCGATTAGCAGAAGAACAGGGCGAATGTTAAGGGCAGAGCTTATTTTGAAAGGGTGATAAGAAATTGTCAGGAGCCGACAGGAATGTCAGGAGGCAGGAAGAGTGGACTTTTAGGAGGTTGAGGGAAGTGAATTTCAGGATTATGAAGGGAGCGAGCATCGGGGGTGTGGAGTGGGGGAGGTTGTTGATTGTTCAGAGTTAGAGGAAGAAGGGGAACCCAGGGATAAACAGTCTGCAAGACATTGGAGACTGGAAACAACAAGGTGCCCAAAGGGGCAAATAATAAGGTGTACAAAGAGGCAGATCCAAACTTAGGTGCATAGCTTAGAGCGCCATCTAGTGAAGGAGGTAGAAGAGCATTTCCTCAAGTACCTAAGAGAATTAGCAAGAAAATGGGAGGGATGAAAACAAGAGCTGTCAGAAGGGAAGATGGAGGCAATTCACCCAAGTCTTAAGCGCATAGAAACTTGATAAATACTGGAAAGCAAAGCAAGGCACATGTCACTCGACACACCAAATGTGCAACACCTCCCGTCACCAAAACCCACAAATCAATGCCAGGTGTAATGGCTTTGCCAGGTATTGTTACTGGTAATCTCGTCTGCTTTACACACTGCTTTTTAGACTGTCTAGAAACCATCATGATGGTTTACTTTCCAATTCTGAAATAATATAGTGCAAACGCAATATCTGTGTCTACCAGTACCAGTCATTTTAATAAAAACAGTAAAGATGCAAAAAGAAGAGATGACAGTATGTGATAACTTCTGGCTATTACAACCCAGACTCATCATAAGAAGATGAATTGATGTAAAATAGAGCACGCATGTGCAGCTACTTTCAAAGAAAGTCATGCTTTAAAACAAAACATTTTTGCTACAACGTTCAAAGATTACCAGATGTCTTTGGTCAAGTCGGCAACATTTGCCATTTACATTTTACTCTAAAATCGAAGCCCTCAGTTTGCAGACCATCAACATCAAGCGGGTAAAGGACAGACATGAGAGGGAGGCCAAAAAGAGTCGACCATGCAGCTACAAGAGATTGTTTAATGACAGGTTGGCTGTGATTGGTAACATTTTTGCAATAGTAACAGTTACTAGAGATGGAGTAGTTTCTTTGTTCTGGTCATGGTGTTGCAGACTGCAACAGAGTAACTAAAAAACGAATCTCCAATTTATACAAACATCCAACCCATGGCTTCTGTTATTAGCCAGGGTGTAAAATGGAACTGAAAAGGGCCACTGTCCTCGACAGCAACAGTCTGGCCTGCACGGTCCTAAATACGTGGGTCCAAAAACTGTTTTAAAAAAATTAAGACTTTTCGGTTGTGAAATTTTGGCATTTCTTTGCCCAACGAGGAGCCTATTGGTATAGGTAGCCACTCTTTCTAAATCATATTACATGCTGTACCCTTTTGCATTTTTATTTCTTCATGAAGAAGCTGCTGGACAGACTTTCAGGGCACCAAACATGTCTTTTTGGCCATTTGTAGCCAGCATTAAATCAACTAATCTTGATTTCTGTATTTGTGAATTCAGAGCCTCGTTTTCAAAATGAGCCGAGATTCTTAACAAAATGGCCTCAAACTATTAGATATTGACTCAGATCAATATCCACATCTGACCCACTTGTAGATGAGGCCATAATGTGTGTAGAAATGGATTGTGCGCAATGTGCATGGAAAGCAGTTGGTGGCAGTTTGTGGATATTTTTTGGCATGACGAGTCCTTTTGAAACATCCCAGTTTATTCACAGCCAGTACTCAACATATGCAAACAACAGTCAACCTTAATACCACCTCCCTTCCACCATACCGACACTTGCAGCTCATCTTATGCAGCGGTTGTTACACTGCTATTTTGTCTGCTTCGGTGCAAATCGATGTTCAGCCCCGGCTGCAAAAATTATTACTAAGATCAGATTTCTTCGATCCCAAAACTTCTGAAGCTCTGCAGGGCTTCTCTGAACTTTCGTTGCAAACAGTAGCTAATTCAGCTATGGCTCAGGCATGAATTCCAGATCCATGTATGGAAATCCAACGACCCCTGCTCTTTTTTGCTCTGTAAAGCCAAGCTTGCAAATTTGAGAGGGTCCTCAAGCCCCTAGAGGTGCCCTACCGATTACCTTCTCGGTCTAGTAGCTCAGCATCTTTATCTTAAGATATAAACCAGACTCACAACTCTGCCTTTTTTTCTTTTTTTAACACCAAGCTTCATTTGGATAATGCTGTCCCTGATAATCTCCCATCTTCTCAACTTTCCCACTCGCATTACCCACCTCTACTTTGGGTTTTAGCTCTATAATGGTGTTAAACTTAGTCTTGAACTCTATTGGCAGACTTTATGACAGTATTAATGACAAGATGAAGTTCCAAAAATGCACCTTTAATGCAATGAACTCGAAAATCGCTTTCATGGAGGGAATTCTACAAAATGAATCAAAGTTTAAAGTTGAAGACGGGCCAACTCGACCTTTAGATCACATTTCCCAAACATCGATTATGGACGATGCTCCTGGATGCCTACAACTAAACAATGATATTGCTGCAAGCCCTCACGTCAAAATAACTGACAATAGCTTTACAAGTATCTAAAAAAGTGCAGAAGAGCAATGGGAACCTACCTAACAAAAATAAAACCAATTATGAAATCTAAGAGCTGGGCGGTGTGGGTAAAATGTAGCAGTATTACCGTATACCACCGCATTACAGCACTGCCCAACTATGATTGGGTCAGAAAGTTGGAGGATCAACCTGCAAATGTGGCCTAGAGGTAAATCACCAATTTTCTGCATGATTTTGACAGAATGACCACCATGGTAATGCCACCAGAATGCCCCATAGAGTCCATAGTCAAAGTAAATGGGGACCAACACCACACTTGTAATTTACCGCCGGACTAAGTGGCGGTAACGGTAATTCCATTTAGTCTCATCTCTGCTGATTTACTGCCGGGATACCACCAAACGTATGAGGCCCTAAGTTCTCAAATCGCAGCCGTGGCTCTATAAAATTTTTAAGATCGCCAAGTACGCCTCCTCTTAGAGAACAGGGTTGTTTGGTGTAATTTAATGAAGAGGCAGTGATGAGCAATTACAAAACTGGAAAGAAATGAGATGCCAAATAGAAGCAAATATAAGAAGAATTAAAAAAATAAGAAAACGGAGTAACCTTGAACTGTGACTATTCGGACAGTAATACATTGCCATTCCTGTCCGAAAGCAAAAAAAAAAAAATAAGGGTGTAACAAAGCACGTGCAGGGGTCAAAATTAAGTTTTATTGACTACGAGCAAAATCCAGCTCCTGGTTATCACGCGCCATTTAGGCAGGAGCTACGTCTGGGATACCAGTAACTAGTACATAGTATTGAAGATTAACTTTTTGTCCATTATATATTATCGAATATGCTTTAAATGTCTCTTGGGTGTTACCATTCTCTTTTATACACAGTCCCACACCTACACAGTTAATATTACATAGCTATGTTTGTATGGCATCACTTGCCTGGGGAGTAAGAAGTAGCTCCTGGTTTCAAGCTAACTAAGCATCCCCCCGGCCACCCCTTGGCTATAACCAGGAGTAAAATCGTTCCAAGCTCCTGGCAATTTCAAACCATGCACATGGAATTTCAGGAACTGGAAACCACTTTCGACAACTTAATGAATAGGTCAGTTTATTCCTCCGACTCCTGTAACTTTGCCCTGCATGATGGCAGCATCCATCAACCTTCACAAATTACCACTTTGGCTGCGACAGTTCAAGAAGAGAGTAATTACAAATAAGATTCCCCATTTTATTACCATCTGGCAAACAGTTTATCAAAATCTGAAGGGATCCCTCAAAGGTGGCTATCCCACCACTATTCATTGGTGCGGAATCGAACTTTAAACACCGGGGTAACAGCATATCATATACTGTATGATAAAAGGCCGTCCTGCCCACTTCGCTGGTTAGCTCCACTAGAGGAGCTGTTGCCTTACGTAGACAATAAGACGAAGTTAATCTGCCAGGCGAACAAAATGTGCATTTCAACAATGATAACACACTTCGCTGCAGAAAAAACCCACAACAGAGATACCACTTTAACAGCATACTTCAAGTGGCATACACTAAAACTATGTACAAAACAGAAATTCATTTGATTAAGCACTATTTCTCTAACAAAATAAATTATTTTTCTTAACGTGCTTACGTATTAGGTCATTATTCATTGTAATATTTCTTGGTGTGGATTATATCAATAATCCTCCTCATGTACATTTTAAAAACTTGACTCCAATTTATGTTATGATCTCAGGTCTACTTCGAATCATGCTGCACATGAATTGTATTACTCTGATCCCTCAACATTATCTATTTGAGTAAAAATAAAATACAAGTGGAATCCAAGACAATGAGGAGCAGATACAACAACTGACCGCATGTACTATGTTGAACTTTCAATGAATTCTGCAAGATTTTGTTCGAGGTTACTACTACTCCACGTAAAAGGAGCAAGATCCTTTACACATTTTGAATTTTTTTCTATTAACATAAATTACGTTAAAATACACCACATAATACACATTTACACTATGAAAAGGTCTTCCTTTATGCACATTAGCCCGTTTACACATGCTTTTCCAATAATTTTGAATATATATATGAAATGTGTGTATGCGTGTCTGTTCAAAATGTTCAACATACTACAAACCTGAAATGTGCCGTGTGGGTAGGTTCCATGGTATAAACAACGTAAAAAAGGTACAAAATATACATTTCCCTAATTATTTTTTTTAAGTGTTTTGTGTTGCTAGATTTCATTTGTCAGAAACATAACAAGCAATTACAGAATATTGTGAAACGTATATATGAACAGTAAACAAAAAACATCACAAAAATGTATTCAATTTAGCAAAAAAATAAAACATTTGTGAACAATTCAACGCCAAAGGGATTGAATTACAACCCCAAAAGACTTAACAAATCAACACTCACTCGTACACCATGAATCACCAAACAAACAACACACCCAACACCTCATACCTCAGTTTCACTGTGCAAATCATTAAAAGCCCCCCGTTCAAGGTAGCTCTGTCATATCCTGCCTACCAAACACTTGCTCATAACTAGAAAAACCCTTCAGCTCATAAATCCAATCCTCCAGCTTTTTCTGCGTCTTCCAGACCTTCATTGTATGCTTAACTGCTACCACTAATGACTTATCTATCCAACAACTATTCACCCGGACCACTATACATCTACTGGTTATCGATAACAGCACTGCCAGTAATAGCAAATGAGGAAATTCTATATCCATAATCATATCCACCATATCCAAAACTTCCTTCCAGTAATCACGCACCCTCACACATTCCCACAACATATGCAACAAAGTACCCACCTCCAAACCACAACCCCAGCACATAGGATCATCTATCAGTCCCAATGTGTCCAGTATAAATGCCCCACTATTTTCTGGTGAATCAACCTCATATCCAGCCCTCAAAACAAACTCCCAATGATCAGATGTGACCTTGCATTGCAATTCCATTTCCCACTCACAACGCAACTTATCCGAGCGCTCACTGAATGCTAGAGCCACAGGCATCAGTTTAAAAAGAAGTTGAGAACATGCATGGTGGGCTTTCAAAAAGAGTGCATAAGCCAGGCCTCCTCTCAATTGGAGAATGTAACAAACTTAATCTGTGCACCAGCAACCTCCGAAGCACTCGGTACCCATTGTGCTGCTGCATTCCCTACAGCATTGAGACCCTTCATCTTTTAATTCCTGAAGAGGTCGCCTATTTTCAGTGCCCCCTTCATGATCCAGCTCCACCAATGCAGAGGTCGATTTTCCACCTTAAATGCTGGGTTAAGCCATAGAAAGGCCTCATAACAACACCCACCAATCTTGCTCATTGCCTTCAAACCATGAGACCAATGCCATTTGGGAAGCATCAATTGAAGGAATATTATTGCGCCCACATACCCTTTTTTTGAGAGAGTCTATCCAAAGAATAGGGACGCACAACCTCCCTCTCCAATTCCACCCAACCCGGTACATTTTCCCCGGATCCAAAGTAGTAAGCCGACTTCAACATGAACCCTTTCCAATATTCCTCCAGATAAGTATAGCCAATTCCCCTCCACCCCCCCATCCACACTTTGTGTCAAAATAAATGTAGGTATTTTTGGTTTCCTCCCACTATCCCAAAGGAACCCTGGAAAAATGTTGTCCATCCTCTGCAAGTTTTGCTTTGTAAATTTCAGTGGCAGTGACTGTATAACAAAGCACGATAGGGAGCAGTGTCATTTTAATCGCATTACCCTGCCCCAAATTCCCAACTGCAACTTCTCCCACCTCCTCACATCTTTAAGTAGCCCCTCTACTAGTCTATCCACATTAAAATCCACAATCTTATTAAAGTTTTCGTAAAATATAAACACCCAAATACTTCACGTCGATACGCCTATTTACAATCCCAAGTGTTAATATTACCAAGTACACCTAGGAGATAATGGAAGATCAGTCTTGTCCCAATTTATCGTGTCCAGATAGTTGTCCAACTTCTTCGAAAACCCTCTTCAACAAAATACTATCCCCCTCTAGGTTTGGGCAAAAGTACAACCATATCATCAGCATAGGAGAACACTTTAATTTCATGTCTCCCTACACATACACCTGGAATACCCACATCTTTTCTAGCTATACTAAAAAGAAACAGAAAGGGGACAACCTTGTCCAGTACCTCGCATCATGATAATTTCCTTCGAAAGTACACCATTTAACCAAACCTTAGCCTTTGCCACAAAAAGTAAGCAACCTATTGCACCCAAAAAGACTTCACCAAACCCACCCCCCTCATTGTACGCTGCAGAAATTCATTTGATGAAGCACAATTTCTCTAACAAAATAAATAACTTTTTTCTTAACGTGCTTATGTATTATGTAATTATTAATTGTAGTATTTCTTGGAATGTATTATATCAATAATATTCTTAATATACATTTTAAACTTTATTTAGCTTCAATTTACTCTACATTCTCATGTCTACTTTGAATCATGCTGCACGTGAATTGCATTACTCTGACATCGTTCAACATTATATATTTGAGTCCAAAACCCGTAAGTGGAATCCAAGGCAATGAGGAGCAGATGCAACTGGTCGTATGTACTTGGGTGTACTTCCAACGGATTCGGAGAGATTTTGTTTGAGGTTACTACTCCTCCACGTAAAAGGAGCAAGATCCTTTACATAATTTTTTTTCTTTCTATTAACGTAAATTAAATTACGTTAAAATAAACCATATAGGAAGGAGACCACCAGGGGCGCGGAAGAAGTCGGGGTGTGTGGAGCACAGAGGCGTTGAGCCCCCAACTCCAGGACTCTGATCAGAGCAGGAGCTGTGAGACACAGGTGGTGCCCCGGACAGAGGACGGCCTCAGGCACACAGGACATGCAGCGGAGAGGCCTGCAAGTGTGGCCTCGATTCACGGTGAGGCCGGCGGGGAACTGTCGGTAAGGCACATGCCGGATGGACTGCTGTTCGCCTCGCACAGGAGGAGCCGAGCGGGATCTCCGGCAACGATAGTGGGCTGGCAAAAACATAAGGGAAAAGACCCAGAGGAGTGGAAGACCCTCCCCCAGCATATAAACGTGGCAGTTGGGAGCTCGCAACTGCAGGCCTGAAGTGACCCGGGCCCAGATGTGACCCCCGATTTGGGGTGGCCTGCGGTGGGGGTGTCAGAAGATGGGCCCGGAGCTGCCTGGAAGGACTTTGAGGTTGCAGACTCACCTGAGTGGTGGGGCTCTGGGCACCAGCAGCACAGCAACACAGCTTGGCGGACACCGGCGAGGACGCAGAAAAAGTACAGCCTGTTAAGGACAGGCCCATGAGAGGTGAGGAGCAGCCTGCCAAGTGGGGGGACATAGGAAGGAAAGTACTGAAGTGGGCCCACCACCAAAGGGAGAAGGGGAGGGGCCCGCAACTGACAAGTTAGAGTGGCAAGCAGGGGCACTGTGCTGTGCCCCACCAAGGAAGGCAATATGGGTGGAGGCCCTGGAGCACACACAACATGCAGCAGATATAGTTGATGTGGAAGTGGGGATGAGGCTAAAGGAGCTAGAACACAGGGACTGAGAGGTGAAGTGCAAGATGGAAGACATCGAGAGCAGGGAGAGGGGGAGCAACCTGAACATAGGGCTGTTCCCTGGCAGACACAGAGAAACACCACAGGAACTGGAGTAGTCCTTGTTGCACTTACTGTGAAAGCTACTGGGGGCCTCATCTGAGAGGGAAATCAAATTCCACAGGGTCCATAGGGGCACAGGGTATGGGTAGGGACCGCGTTTGGTGGTGGCAAAATGCCACTACACAAGTGACAAAGTAGAAATCCTCCAAAGGGCACGGAAGCTGAGCACAATAGAATGGGAATGAGCCCAGGTAAGGATTTTTCAGTATACACCCTGGATCAACGCCGTAAATGTAGGCCCATGACGAGATGGCTCCAGGAAAGGGGATGGGGTATTGTTGGCACTTTCCGTTTGTCCTGGCTTTTAAGCTCAAGGGCGAGAACTATGTCCTACACCAGGGAGAGGATGCAGATAATGTCAAGGAACTGCAGAATGAGGAAGCGCAGCCGGAAAGGGAAAGCCAGAGCCAGCTGAGGGAACATTTTAAGAAAGCATTCGCACAACCCAAGCAACACAGGAGAGAGGGGAACACAAGACACGCTAGAAAGTTGAGGGTGCAACAGTCACCGTTCCTGAAGTGAAATGAGGTGGTGACAAAATAACTGACTGTGCATGGAGTGAGACTGTTGTCCCCTTCGTTTGCCTGCTCACCTGGGAAGGAGGCAAGGCTGACTGCTAGCCTCCACATGCCCTGGTGATCTGGTGAAATCCACTTGTCTCTACTTAGTAGGCTATATGCCCCGAGTGTTTACAGTTCAGTTTTGGGGTCGATGTGGGCAGGTTAGGGTTCAAAGGGGGGGTAAGGGTGGGGCTTGTGGTAGGTGAGCTGGTCGAACACATGCAGGGGAGGAGCAGCAGAGGTCCCTGATGGGGTGGAGGTTCTTGGTATGGGATAATTTCCCAGAGAACGATATGGTTGAGTTGAAGGTCGCAACCCTTAACCTGAAAGGACTCAACTCCCCAAACAAGCGGTCATTGACCTACAATATGCTTCGGACCCGCCAGTTATTCGTTCTCATCTTACAGGAAACTCACTTCAAACAGGGGACACTGCGGAAGGGGGTGGGCATCTAACAAGGACCATAAAAAAGAAGGGGTGGGCATCATCTTGGCAGGATCCTTCCATATGAAAGGACTTGAGGTTAAGAGGGGATTTGGGGAGAGATTCCTGGCGCTTAAGGGTCAGGTGGACGGAGTTGTTGGGCAGAATCCACTGCAGTTCCCTTGGAGAGCACTACAGCAGATTAAGACTACAGGTATATGCAATAAATTCCCTTTGGCATCAGTCTGTACCACAAAGATTTAGTTGGTAGCTGTGGCTGAGCGGTCAGACTTATCTCAAAGGAAGATGAGCAGTATTCAGGGTTTACACGTTAGGACTATGGTACAAGGAAACACTGACCAAAGCTTTGTATTAAAAAGAATATATATATATTTATTTTACACACTTCTAGTTCAACACATAAATCAAATTTATCAAAGCAAGTTAAAACAGGCAAGAAAAGTATACACACTCCCCATTTAAATTATAGACAGGTTTGAGCCAGAGTCAAAACTGAGCAAAATGGCACAGGGTCACCCAAGCAAAAATGGCACTCTAGTAATTACTCAAAAGGTGAGGGAAAGGACATGTTATACAGGGAGGGAAAGGACAGGTTATACAGAATTAAACTCTTAAACACACGAGCAACACTTCCCAAGTGGATTGTGAACAAGTTAGGCAAGGTAGCACTTCAGCAATAGTCATGCATAGGTGAAACCCGAGCAAAATGGCACTTCATCAATACTTGAGAGGGAAGGAAGAGTGGTTACAGTTTTTGGTGCACCAACACAGTTGAGGGTGAAAATCAATCTAGTGAAGGCAGTTGTAACAGATTTAACCAAAGTCAATAGGCCTGTGCCAGAGTTAGTGGTACAGGGCAATGTGCCCAGGATCAAACTATTCTAGTCGCTGCAGTCAAGTCTTTGGTTTAACGATTCAAAAGGAGGGTGCAGAAGGTAAAAGATAATGTTAGTCACTAGGGGCGGTCAACCCAGGAGGTAGGTAAAGGATTTCAAACACCTTTAGCAGTACCCCGCGAAACGGGAGGCCAAGCGGAACAATGTACCTGAAAAAGTGGAAGCGGCTCCTGCGGTGGCGGTGATTCCTGGCAGTTCATGTTGTCCAGCAGAGGAAGAGAGGCTCTCGTCGTGGAGGAAGGTTCGAGTTACTGCACTGTCCAGGGAAGAAGCCAGCCGTGGTGATGCCGAAACGGATTAAAAAGGTATGCTCCTTTAAATCGCGGTTGTGGTGGACGGGTGCCTGGCTATCCGGTCTCCGAGTGCAGGGCACTGGCGATTCGACCAAGGCAGGTCCTGGAAGGCGATTGGCAAACTGGTTGGCCCCACCAGCTCAAGGGAAGAAGGCTCTTGCAGATGAAGCTCTTCTCTCGTCGTGTGGAGAAAAGTGGCGAGACGCTGCAGCAAGGCTTCACCGGTGGTTCAGTTGTTGCAGACGTCTTTGGCTCCTCTCCTCTTCGGTTTCTTAGTTCCAGTGGCGACGTCTTGTCCTCCAGTCCACAGGAGCCTGTTTTTATGCAGCAAGACCCCCATTCATACAGCCTAGCTGTGACTCACACAGTGGGGTGGCTCTCCTGTCAGGGAAACGCCCCAGTCCATCAGGGCAGAGCGCGACTTGGGTTGCGTAGGCAACCCTGTCCAGGGTGCCTATTGCCCCTCCCACACATCCTGTCTACCACAGACTCTGTGGCGCCTAGAGGAGGGCTTCTGTGCAGAAGCCCACCAAAAGGACGATTAAAGGATCCCCGACCTGGGTTAGGACTAGAGAAAGACGAGAAAGAAATTAAATCAAAGTTCTGGCAATAAAAACCTACTGGAGTAAAATTAATATTAAAATAAACCAGCAGTATGTTAGAGGCTGTCAGTAAAAGTCGAATATTTACGGTAGAAACCACTGCCACCAGCCAGAAACTAGAGGGGGACTGTATGGTACCCCCTCGAAAATGAACCCTAGGGAAAAACTATTTACCCTTCCCAGTACCTCCATAGTATGATGGGTTGTACTGGTTTAGCTCATAAGAATTGACTAGTAAAATCAATGGGGACTTTACATGCCATGGGAGACAGTAGTCAGTCCCAGGGTATGGAGTCTATGTTTGGGGGTCGTTATGACACACCTGTGTCACTGCACTGAAGGTGCTGTGCAACACATGTGGATAAAGATGGTTTCTATGAGGGTGAGAAAACCCCATAGACATTAAACACAAAAAATAGCCTAGAACACAAATAGGCATAGGTGCTAAGAGTGGGGGGGGGGGGGGAGAGGAGAAGAGTCTCACTCTTAGCAGGAGAAAAAAATAAACCCCTCAAATCCAGCAAAGCTGCTGGGGGACTTTATAGGTAAGGGAAATAAGGCATAGAATGAGAATTCGCCCTAACAGTTGTTTACCCTAGCTATGGTATACACACCCAATGTGGGCAAGCTCTCTTTTTTTGAGGAGGATCTTTGCGGTGCTTGAGGAATAGAGGGGTGGGGGGTGGGAGTTTAGGGAGACATGCTTGTGGGAGGGGATTTAAACTAAGTGGCCGACATGAGGTTGGAATGCTGGTCGGCGAGAGGGGGTGCGAACAAGCAAATGGGGAAGGAGAATGGAGATTTTGCTAGCCTCCTCGAAGATCACTTGTGGGTGGACGTTTGGAGGGCATCCTACCCTCGGCTACACTTACTTTTCGCCCCCCTCTGTACTTATAACAGGATAGACCTCCTGTTGGTCCCGAGGGAGCAGACAAACACCGTCAACTCCCCCAAGGTAGAGACAGTCACGGCATCCTGGCAGTTTGATGCAAAAAGACTGATCACTCCAGGGTGGCATTGTAATAATGTCCGGCTTAGGGACCCAGTCTTCAGAGACTTTGTGGGGAAGGAGATTCACTCATTTTCTTAGGTCAACGATACAAGGGAAGTTCACCCCAATCTGGTGAGGGATGCAGCCAAAGCCATGATACAGGTACTGTTGATAGCAGAGGGGGCACGGAAAAACTACAAGAGGAAATATAGGGGCTCAGGGCACAGCTGAATTGGGTGGGGGGGGCAGAGAAAAGAGTCTACTGCACGATATTCGGGATAATGGACAGGCTCTGCATACTACACCGATGGTAAAGTAGTCAAGAAAATGAGGTATACTAAACAGTATTATGAGGAAGGGGACCAGGTGGGCTGCCTGCTGGCTAACAGGGTCCGTGGTAGCAGATGGACAGGCGGGTTGAAATGATTAGTGACAAAGAAGGGGCGCTGGTTGACTGCAGGAAGGGATCCCTGGATTTCTTGCAGATTACTAGGAAGCACTATAATGGAGGGTACCAGAACAAGGGGACCATGCTGTTAGGACATATCCGGAGTGATGGCAATTCTGAGGCTCACTCTAGAGGACATTGCGGTCTTGGAGGCCAATGTCGGGGCGGAGGTGGTAGTGGTAGCCATAGGCAAATTGAACACTGGGAAAGCCCCTGGGGAGGATGGGTACACTGCCGATTTATATAAACCATTCAAACAACTGCTGGCAGGACGGTTGGCGAGGGTCTTCAACAGTATGAGTGACATTGTGGAGGTGCCCCCCACTCCTTCCTGGAGGCTAGAATAGTAGCGATACCAAACTAGGGAAGGACCATAAACATTGCCAGGCATACAGGCTCATCTCGCTCCTCAATGTTGATGCTACGCTCTTTGTGCAGGTATTGGCTAGATACCTCCAGAGGCTGATCCATCCAGATCAGACTGGATTCATTAGGAATAGGCAGGGATCAGACAACCTCTGTGAAACCCTCCATGTGCTACATTCACCCGCGATCAAAGAGCAAGAGGCTTTGATATTGTCTCTCAATGCCAACAATGATTTTGATTCTGTTATTTGGTCGTTCCTGCGAGGAGGTTTGATATTGGTAGGAATGGGTGAGAAATGGACGAGCTGGGTATTTGCCCTCTATTCGAATACCAGGGCAAAAGTGGTGGTAAATGAGGAGTTGGGGCCTTTTGGGCTAGGAAGGGAAACTCGGCAGGGCTGCCCCCTGCAACTCCTGCTATACGCGCTTGTAATGGAACCATGGGCTACAGATATCAGGGCCAACTACCAAATCCAGGGGGTGCAGTGGGGGAGGTGGTGTACAAACGTATCCTCTTTGCAGACAATGCCTTCCTATATATAACTCAGCCACAGGTATCCGTCCTGAAATTATTAGAAGGTTGGCTCCCTCTTGAAATTATTAGACAGGTTGGACATGTACGGACAGCGATCAGGGTTCAAGGTGAAACTATAATTAGTGGCTCACCCGGTGGGACGGGAAGGTATCGGACTGGAGATTACATGAAGGAACTGGGCTTTAGCAGTAGGGGCGGTGGGTACTTTTATTTAGGGGTGGAGATCCTGAGGGAGCTCAGTAATCCTATGGGGAAAGGTTAAGGTGGACTTAGACCACTGTACCAGGCTTAACCTGTCCTGGATGGACAAACTTCGCTGTATTAAAATGTTGATCCTCCCTAAATTTCTATTTTGGTTTCAAATGCTCCCGGCAGTAAGTTCCCTTGGCTTTCTTAGAGACGGTTAAACTTCGGCATCTGAAGTTTGTGGGCTGGGAATACACCTAGAATAGCACACAGGGTTCTCACACTTCGAAAAGGGAGGGGGGGGGGGGGGAATAGGGCTCCCAGAACTAGAGACTTATTATAAAGTGGCCCATTACGTGTGTTAATAGACCACCTGGAGCCACAGGTATAGGACGAATTGACCGAATTCAAAAGTCCAACCCCACCAAAATACCTAAAATAAAAACACCACAAAAAGTTATGACTACCAAAAGTCAGAACTGTGTGGTGTTTGTTTCGGTGGGGTCAGACTTGGAGCTGGGGGGATTGTCTCCCCGCTCACTGTAGTGAGCGGGGTGTTGCTGGGGACAACTCCGCCAAATAAAAAAAAAATAATAATAAAAAGCGGGCTGTAGGGGTGACCCCTTTAATACCCCACAGTATAGTGAGCGGGAGAAACCCCTGCAGCTTCCGAAAAAAAGAAAAAAAAAACCTTTTTTTAAAACAAATGGGGGGGGGGGGGGGGGAGGACCCTGCGGCACCGGTTCCTGATCACGGGGGGTGAAAGGGAACTGGCGCTGCAGGGACACAGCGCATCTTCAAAGTTAAGTAGGGTGGAGGTATTTTGGGGGTGGGGATGTGTTGTGGGTGTGTAGGGTTTTTAAAAGCGTGTTTGCATGGGAAATGTACAAACCTTTTGTTGTTCGTACATTTCACATGCAAACTTTTCCGCGACGAAAAAAAAAAAAAAAAAAAAAAAAAAAAAAAAAAAAATCACATAGAACCGGAGCCGGAATCTGAGAAGCAATCGGTGGCAATGGATAACTATCCCAAGCCCGGTCTCCCTTTGTGAATGGCTATGGGTGCCCCAGAAGGAGATCCTGCGTATGGTCCTGCAGCATCCGCTGTTAGAAGTGTTGTGGACGACCAGGAAAGACGGGGGTAGCATGCATTGGATTACGACTTGGCCCCCCCTCCCATTAAGGAATTTGATATCAGAGACCCTGCAGTGTCAGAAATGGTATGAGGCGGGCCTCAGTAGAGCAGGGCAGTTGTGGGAGATGGGGAAATTCCCCATCTATGGAAGCATTAGTGCCTCCACATTGGTCAACTCTCCCCATTTCGCTATTTGCAACTGAAGGGAGCGCTCAATGACTTGCAATGCAATGGGGGAAAACAATCTGTGAAGAGACCTTACTACCCTCGAGTTATTACTTTTGCAGACCAAGGACACAAAGGGTCGCATAACTAGTCTATATACGGTGCAGTTGAGGGCACCCCATACCCCCACGGTTCAACGGGTAGGGAGCGGTGGGACAAAGACTTTCAGCTGGAAATACTGGATGATCTATGGTTCACCATGTGCAGAAGGTTAACAAAATCCGCGGCCTCCCTCCAATATAGAATGGAGGCAAATAAGAGCCTACAGCGATGGCACCGTGCCTGCCCTCTTTGCTAACATGTATCCAGAAGTGGGCTCACCATGCTGGCGGTGCCACCACCCTGGCGCAGATTACTATCACAGATTTATTGGGAAGAGGTCCTTTCACTGATTAAGGGGAAATCGATGGAATTTCACAAGTCTGTCTCCCTGGGGGCTTTTGTTTGGGGTGTGGAGGGAGGATGGGGGACGGTTGGGGGAAGATCCGGCAGATTACATGATTTGCACGCGGTTGGTGGCAGCTAGGAGTTGTGTGGCAGAATTCAGGAAATAGGACAAAACCCCTGACGGAGAAGGAATGGTTACAGAAAGTTAGGGGGGAATTTATGAAATGGAATATATGACACATTCTTAATGAGTCCAGGGTTAGGGTTGTAGAGATGTGGTTACCCTTTTTTGCTAAATATGGCCATTCATCGGAGTGACAGAGGGAACTAGTGTGGGAACGGAAGGGATGTCTCTAATTGTTATATATTGTTCTATGGACCTTGTGCTGGAGGGGGGAGGCGGCCAGAGAAGGTATAATGCGGAAATGACAAGTGTCCTGTTGTGAAAGAGGTTTTATTCTTTATTTTGCTCTTCTTGGTAATAAAATTTACACACACAAAATTTGTGGCTGTGTGTGTCTGTTCGAAATGTTCAGCATACTTCCCAACATGTTACAAACCTGACATTTGGCATTTCGTAGGCTACATGGTGTAGACAATGTAAAAAGTATAAAATATACATCTACCTTTGTTTATTGTTTATTTAGTAGAAATCACAGTGCAAAGGTTTGGACTATGTTGTAATGTGGTGGCACTGGGGACGTGGACTTCTACATATGAATCCTAGGACCACTCAAATAGCTGCCAGGGGAGGACTGGTTATGGTTACCAAGTGCGCTACTCCTGGAGGGAAACTGCCCTTTAAGTTAGTGATTAATCTTTAACAATAATTTCCTGAAACTTTGCATTTGGAACACCAGCAGTTTTTCACATTTGTAGAGAATGGTTGCTCTGTCAATTAATTTGAGATATTGTTTCAAGAATTATGGCTTAGGGAATCTTTCTATATAGATGGATATTCTTATTACCAGCCTGCATTAAAAAGGTAGACCTTTTGGAGGGTTGATGATTGCTCAAAGCGGTTTGCTTTGCTACCATATGTAGAATTTCATAACTACATTCCTGGGCTACTGGCTTTAGTTCTAGCAAGTACTGAAATTAGCTGACTATACAAACTTATTATCAACATCTATTTTACCCCAAACTCTTCAGATTGAGACAAACTCCTTGACACCTTAAACTATATATCATTCGAGTGATATGGAAAATGTCATTGTGGCAGGGAATTTCAATTGTGTTCATGTTGAGGGGCCAAATCACTCATATATTTTAAAAATATTTTACATGGATGCTCGCCTTTATATTCTTAATGGCAATGTCATAAGGATATTGCCCCCGAAACCCATCTAGGAAAAAAATGAGGTTTATCATACTCCTTTATAGACCATGTCAGTTTCTAATTCAATTTTCAAAATAGTTTTTATTTTGGAGGTTAAAGGTTATAGATTCCTTCAATAGTGACCATAATATCATGGTCCTGGACTTTACATCTTGAGACAAAAGAAACTACAAAAGTAAGAAGAATTAACTCTGCAAGGAATCGATCGATTGACCTGAATTGCAAAATAAATCATGCAAAGATGTTGGAAACAGTAGGATCTTCTCCAGCAGAATATAAATAGTCTTTCTGCTTTGGAGTTCACAAGCACATTTTTTTGTGATGTCAAAAAGTATTTAAGCTTTTTTCTGGTGCAACATCAAAAAAGGTCCCAACATCCATAAACATCTCCCAGATTTGTAAACTGCAGAAAGCTTTACTCTTTGTAAAAATAATGATGGTAATATCACATACGTTGAAACAGAATTACAGGAATTGTCTTAAGACACATGCATTTAATGATCCAGAGGGAGAGTGCGCATATGCTTTCTATTTTAGATGAACATCAGACTCACTCTTTCTGGAAGATAGTGAGTGATCTATCCATGTTGCAACACGTTTTGCAGCAGAATTCAATAACCGAAATCATTTGGACGTCCTACTACCTCTAAATTAGATTTCCTAAAAAGCACCATGTCTCATATACTTCTGAGAAATCTGTAACTTCCTGGAATCTCCTCTTTACATTGGAGGATATTCTTTTGAAAATTAGGAATTTAAAGAATTCCTGTGTTGCAGGACCAGATGGGCTGCCAAATGTACTTCTTTAAAAAAAAAAAAACACAATCTAAACATGTGAGCCAACATATTATTCCTATTCTTTACCTTGATAATGTCCCTGAAAGTGATTCTCACTTTATGGGCAAAACATTTGTTGTGCAAATATTTAAAAGGGGAGATTGAATGGATCCCACATTTCTGTCCTATTACCATCTTAAACACCAGTTGTAAAAACATTATTTGCCCATTACTCTAACAGATAGAGGTTTTACCTTTCATGCTGGCAGAATGGACATGTACCAATCAGGTTTTCCGAACAAAAGGAGTGGGAACTGGCATTAATGGGCTACTTTTAAAACTGATCCACCAGTGTCCTGTGAATCACACCCCGTTGTACATGGCATGTGTTGATTTTTCTAATGCCTTTGACAAAGTAAACACAGCTACAGCTATACCAGGTGTGTGTCCTGGCACCGGCTTGGTTTTAATTTGTAGATTTCAGATTTGAATCCCCACTTTCTGAAGACCAACTCACCCCGACCCCCACCTCCAGCCCCCCCGATACTTGGGTTCATTCCCTTAATCTTCTTAGAATAAGCGGATGAGTTTGTGGATAGAAACCAATTGGTCTCCAGAGAACAAGCAACACTTTTGAGGAGTATTGCAATTCCAACAATCTGGTTATAAACACGCTGAAAACAATTCTCTGCATTTCTTCTAAGGAAGTGGAAGATGATCTTCTCTAGAGATTAGCAGATTTACTTATTTAGGCTTTCGGGTCTGTTCAATACCTACTACATGCAGCATCTAAAACAATCTGTGGCAGAAAGCAATGGTATTCGCAGCCCAGATGACTAGACTTTATGGCAAATATGGACGATTCTCTGCACTGCCAACAACACACCTTTATATATCTAAGATGATGGCAGGTCTACTTTATGGAGTGGCATTTATTCCTTTGAAACCAGTACTTTGCGAACACCTAGTGCGTTTAGTATGGAGGAAGATTTTGGCCCTATCAAGTTCTACCCCTTGTGCTGTTATTAGGTTTGAATTGGGTCTTACTTCTTTGGTGACTAAGAACAAGTGGCAAAAACATGTTCCTGTACTGACAAATTTGGGATTGTCCTGATAATTCCTCGTTTTCTTTACTACAGAACTCCGTTTCGAATGGTGGTTCACAAGTATGAATGGACTGGATACAATTCTGTTAGGACACCTTAACGGACATGTATAGAGCTACTTTTGATTATGGAGCTTTGTAGGTTTAGAAAGGCCATGTGGGACACCGACTGGTGTTCAACTTGTAACTTGTTATCATCCTTTAGGCTATTTTGTAATTTGGTTTTGCAAGGGAAGACACTAAAAACCGTCCTGCCTTTCTAAATTAAATGGCCTTCCAAATTTATTTGCGTCAATTTTTGGAGGATTAAACAATCTTCTTTTCACACAGGAAACCGTTTATAGTAGATTGGATTTACAACACAAATCACGCATCTGCAGACTATGCCCTTAAGAAAACAAAATTGAAACATCGATTCCCGGAATGTATACAAGTCAACAATTTGAGAACTGTAACTTTTGGACACTTTTTTCATGATCTTACATTTTTAATTAGAAAAGTATTCTGGCGCTGTATCTTGAATAGGTGGCAGCCTTCTTTGATTATTGCGGCTGCTTATTTTATTGTATCGATTTTAAAAAAGAATTGAATCATTTATTTTCTTGTGTGATTGGCAATGTCATAATTGATAACCTCTAATAAAAACAGAAGAGCAATAATTAACAGTTATGTGCAAAACTTTTACTTATAAAACTATAACAATAAGAAATAGATTGAGGACCATTCCACGTTTGATACGTAGCTTATCAAAGGAACAGAGTTCATGGCAGTTTTCCCACCCGTCGCCAGTTATGATATATTTTATTGTTAATGGACTGCAGACACATTTGTAACGGCAGTCCACTTCATTTCAACAATGGTCTGAACCATCTTAAACCAAAGTTAATCAATAGTGCTCCGATATTTACCTCTTGCAAAATTAATGCTCCTTGGCTGCCAAATAGAATTTGCCCATTTACAAATCTCAAATCCATTTCATAGAGAAAGGGGAGGACAGTAAATCAAGTGATCTCTTCCACCGTCTGCTAATGCTGCTAGTGAAACACCATATTCTATATTCTGACGATCATCAACAGGATTATACCAATTCTATATTCTGACGATCATCAACAGGATTATACCAATTAGAGAACCCTAATTTCAGATTGAACTCTCGACCTTCCAATATTGCAAAACGTACACGTGTTTTCCTTCAATGTGGATCTAAAGGATTCCTGGAAAGCCTTCATAGAAACCACATCCCTGGTTCTCACACTTGTTTTATGACAATGAAATACCACAGCGAAAGAAAAGCATCTGCGAATGTAATTTTTCTCTGAAGTATCCCACTGAGCCTCTAAGTAATCTGTGAAAGAATCCACCTTACCCTCCTGTGATGGTGGAGGCAGGGGACCAGTGCCTACGGAAGGAGCAGGAGTCTGGAGTTGAGGAAGCACCCAGCATATGTCAGTTGTCTCCTCCATCTGCCTCAACTATCCAGAGTAAATGGCGACTGAATGCAGAATATTTCCAGAATGATCTGCAGCAGGTCTCAGTCCTGTGAAGAGAACAAGACCTCATATATAGTGTTTGGCAGAGGGGGTTAGGGGGGAGTAAACACCATGGCAAGAATGCCAATCACACTGTTAGACTTATCAGGAGAACGGTAGCGAGACTAGGTATGGTGCAGGTTTGCAGCATGCTTCTTCTGCATAACGTAAACAGAAAATTAAACTGTAACCAAATGCCAATATCAAAGATGTACTCATGAGTTTTTGCAACAAAGCGAAACATGGTGGCTGGTCTGCATTAAAGCATGGTTTTCTAAGAAGACATTCTTTAAACATATGATCTGTGGTTAAAAAAGTGGTGTTTGTGTTTATATTGGACCTGGCAGTAGGCCTAGTCATTGCATAACAAGCACCAGGGCTCGAAATTGGTGGGAGCTACTTAGCTCCCATCCCTGTAGAGCAGGGGTCTGCAACCTTTGGATCTCCAGGAGTTTTGGACTACAATTCCCATGCTATCTGGCCAATGACTACTCTGTTTAGGGATGATGGGATTTGTAGTCCAAAACATTGTGAGAGCCAAAAGGTTTCAGACCCCTGCTGTAGAGCCCGATTAGGTTAGGCACTAACAGCTACCTGGGGCTACTTTCAGCTCCAGAGGCCAACTGGCGCCATAAAGCTTTCTGTATTTCAGAATGTGTATGAAGAAGCATTTAAAGGATCAAAGATTGTAGATCATGTACATAAAGTACACAATTGCATCAAATCCACTCTTTACTTTAGCAATCGACACAGTTCCTTGAAAGAAGCAACTGGGATGAGTCCTGGTCTATTTTTTTTTAACACTGTTAATAATTCTAACAAGATAATACTTTGAGTAATGTAGAAGGGAATTGTGTTTTGTTCGCTTTGCTTTGTCCAACTGCCTTCATTTTGTAGGTTACAGTGTTAAAGAAGCATTTTGAATCATGATCATGCTTTTCACATTGCTTCAAGACAAATGTAGTAGTGTATAAAATGAACTTAAACTAGCGCTGCATTTCTGCTTCATTTTCCTCTGTTTTGATCAACTTTAATAGAGTCAGCGCAGTTGCAGCATCATAGGCATTAGTAGTACAAGACGATACCTTTCATCACCACATAAATGTGACAGGTGACCACACCCCTTTAACCCAGACGTCCCGCCCTACCAGAAGTTCTGTCCCGAATGTCACATCATGGGGGATACTCAGAAGTCCCAACCTACCGGAAATTCCACTTTGGAAGTGACATGAAGCGGGTTACTCGGAAGTCCCACCCTACAGAAAGTCCTAATCTGGAAGTGACATCATGGGTGTAACCCGGAAAGTCCCACAGTACTGGCAATTCCACTCTGGAAGTGACATATGTGTCACCCTGAAGTTCCACCCTACTGGAAGTCCTATTCCGGATGTAACATTATGGTGTAACCCGGAAGTCGCAACCTCTAGGTTGTGGGTAAGTGCCATCACCGTTTTGACCAGGTCGTAATCATTGTGAAGCCCTGTTTGTGTACACTTTACACCAGTTTATAGGGTGACAATAGAATGCAGAAATTATGTAGATTTTGTGGTTGACACCTGCAGGTATGCCCCCCACAACCCCGGAAGTGTTATAGGGTTTACAGGGCGCCAGGCCGCTGGGAGATGATGCAGGCATTATACTGACATTTTAGAGGGAGGGGGGGTGTCACGCTCACCTGGTCTCCACGTGGGCGTAGCCGTACAAATGATGTCTGCACTGGCGTAGCTCTGGTGGTACGATTATGTCCTCTCCCCTGTTATCACCCCAGGAGGCGTGAGGCGTTTGTCTTTGAGTTTTGTGAGGTTGGCTCTCCGTCCTGCTTGACTTTCAGCAGGGGCGCAGTAAGCTCAGTCTTTCCCCGGACACAGTTACTTCACTGGCCCAGAGTGGCTGTTGCTGTGTCTGGAATATCTGGATTAAGCAGTTAAGTCTCTATGCCAATGGATGCTTGGTATAGGTGCTCAATGTCTTTATTTCCCAAGGTTTAAACGGGTTTGGTCTTTCTTGCAAGCGCGGATTCGTACCGAGGTTTGGATGAAGATTTGACTCTCCTAGGATGCTGGGCAGGTTATCTCCAGGTGAGTATTAGCGCGGTGAGTGGCGCTGGATGGCTGAATAATTGTTTGTTTTGTGCGCGACTAACCTGCTGTTTTCTGTTCTTTCTATGCAGGCGAGGCGCGGCCCCAGGATGATGGATGGAAGAACCGCTCCGACGTATTCCGGAGGAAAGCAGATACGCGGGTGAGTATTGGAGGCCTGTGTGGATGCCCTCTTCCCAACAAGGACGGCGATCCGAAGATCAGTTGAAGGTGAGACCGATGGATGAGAATTGCAGGTAAGGCCTTTGTCGCTGTAATAACACCTGTTCTTCTCTCTTTCTTCTGTCAGTCACCGATGGATGGAAATCTCAGAACGGGCGTGGCTGTAGAAGCTCGAGGACAGAGCAGACATGGTGAGCGTTACGCTGCAGGAGTGCAGAATAACGCAAAGCGTGTTCTGCATGCAGGGTGTGGCTTAAATAGCCTTGCAAGTAGTCCCTTTACCACACCCTGCCTTTCAGGTAAAGTAGTCGCTTGGTCACGCCCTGGATATTTAGAAAGGTTCAGCCTCACTAGACTGAGTAAGTAGTCCATATGGTTCAAACCATCTTATGAGCCTGGTGCCAACGGCACCAGGACCGAGTCCAGGAGGTTCTGGGACGCTCCTTTGGGGCTTGATAAGCCCTATTGGGTGTCAATGAATGGGGTGTGCCCATCAGTTCCAGGGGTTTTGGAGCACGCACCATGACAGGGTGTAAATTAGGTAGTGCACGTTTGACCCTGAAATGTGTCAAGGTGCGCCAGAGCGCTGTGCAGATGATGCATTTGCAGTGCCGCCCATAGGGGTGGAGTCAAGGGTGTATATATACAGAAGAAACGCCGGAGAGAAGTATACTTCGCTCCTGAAGACCTGGCTATCCTGCTTGCACAGCGCCATCGATACCCTGACTCATGAAGCACTACAGCTACTTCTGTAATACCATGTCAGTGAGCGATGACTTGAATACAATTCAAAACTACTACAGCCACACAACAATAACCCCTGTAGTTGATGAGCTATGGAAGCAAGGACTGTCTAAACGTGAAAGTTGCTCATTACTACTAATGGTCTTTGACATTTCATGAATTCATTTGGTAAAAGGAGTACGAAATTTAACTGCAACAGCCCCAACGTTTGTGTAACTTTCAAAGTAAACTTCGATATTTGACATGCGTTAGGTAAAACTGAACTAAGTACTGCCTCTGAATAGCAACATGCTTTGAAACGCGCAAGGGATCATCTACTGGCAATCCAAAAGGGTGATCTCCACTACAGTTCCTTCTGATTCTCAACAACTCTCCAAACGAGATACGATTTAGGGAGCACCCTAGACCCAAAAAGGGTTTCATTGGTAGCAGAAGATTTCCTATGAGTTTTGGTTTGTATTTTTAGAAGTATACATTTTAAAGTGTTAGTTTTACTGTTGGTTCTTCGTAATTCCAAATTGCGATTACGATTAAAATATTCTGTGGCAACAGAAACGATAAAATACACTGGAGCAGCCTGTTACAGGATGAATAGCCGTCTTATTCTTCTAGTGTTGACAGGAGTGTATCATGGATTTGGGATTAAAGAGGGTTGGCTCCGGATGGCACAGTGAACATCAATAACTACAAACTGCATGGTAAACAACAAAGCAGAGACCATGCCTCCAAAAAAGGTACAGGCTTTCAAGCACGCTCCAGTATTTAGAGCTGTGGGTGTCTTGCATGATTACAACCAAAGGTCTAGAGGGAAAAGGAGATTTGGGACAGTCCATCACTTGACCCACAAATATACCGTAAACAAACTACAGTGCATTTTCTGTATGACAGACAGGACAGGGACACCCCTGTCCCAACCCCCCCCTCACCCCTCATCAGGGATGCTATACTTGTAATGGCTCAGAACACACAGCTCACCAGGGCTCTTATACTTGTAATGGCATACAGTGCTGGTAAAGCATCTGCATTCAAGCAAGTACTGCATCTGGTGAGACACACCTCTAACTCTAGAATTCCCAGCCTAATGGCCAAAAGAAGGTTTGCACACATCTAAAAAAGGAGCACCCAATGGTAAAGCTGCACTGGATTTGTAAATGGAAAAGGCATTTTCAGCTTTTTAAATATGCATTAGTTGCGTGTCAAAAGACAAAGAAGAGAAACAGCAACTCTGAACCCAAGCAATACAGGAAAACAAAGTGAGGGGTGGGGGGCGGAGAGAAGAGGCAGAGAGAACAAAGAATGTATTAGACAATCCAACCAGGAATTCGAGCAACAAGAAGAGACCAACAAGCTACATAAGAGAGCAAGAAAGTAAGCGAGAAGGGAAACGGGTAAATGATGGGGGACACAAAATAGGAGCGAGGGATAGAAGCAGAGCAAAAGAGACATATGGAGACAGTAAAATAAGAAAAAACAGATCAACAGCAGACGGGGAGATCTGAAACTAGAAAATCCAGATTAGAGAAAGGCAGGCCAGTAGCATAAGAGAGTGCAAGAATAAAAAACAGATATAGCCACAGTAATGACATGCGAGAGGAAGAGGAGTTATATCAACCGATACAGAACAATCTAGGAGGGAAGCAGGAGTTGTGGCAAGATCTCCGGAAATTGGCGAATGCCGAAAGAACTTTGTGGCAGGAAGCCTCAAATAGAGGGGGGGGAGAAAGAGACAAGAGGCGCAAGCATTGATAGGTTGGAGACATCTAATAGCGTCTGTTTGAGAGCAGAGTGGATGAGTCGGAGGAGGGAGGTTCCTCACAAGATGACGTTGAGAAGATGCCCGTAAAAGCGGATGTGGCGATTGGTGGTGTTGGACAGGCAGTGAGAGGGGCAGGGAGGGGGTGACAAACAAAAAGCACTGCTTTTATTCTACACATGTGATTCAACAGTGTTGGATTGATGTAAATTGTTTGTATTTAAACTAATAAAAATATATTTCTTTAAAAAAAAAAATGTAGGAGGGAAGCAGCAATAATAGAATGCAGAGATGGGAGAGGAACAGTGACCGAGCAAAATACCTCAAAACGTGGCATAGCAAGAGTGAGGCAGATCAGAAAGTGAGAGACCGGGGAAACAGTAGCAAAGGGAAGGAGAGATGGAGTAAAAAACATGGAGTGGCTGTCAAGCAGCTATTGTCAGGCAGCAACAGTAGGCTCGAGAGGCAGAGAAGTGATGCTGGTAGAGTGAGGGACTTGATTTATGATGGAACTAGCTGGCATCTGTAGTAGTTCTTAAGAGTTTTGGTGTCCAAGTATAATGAAGATGAAGCTGGGTAGTACGCATTGAAAGTTCTTTTTCACTAATGTTTTCTAACACAGTTTTAGTTTCACGCACAAATTGGATAGTCAGACACTTTCCTACTCTCCTGCGCACGAAGAAAGTAATTTTTACTCTCTTCAAATTGGATTTAGTCTCCAATTCTAAAAACTGGGAGTAAAATACTTGCGCCAAAATTCTATCTGGAGCACTGGATTCTGGAAAAGTCTAGCAGCAATTGGATTAATTTCTATTCTTAAGGCACATGTTAAAACAAATGTATATCTCCAATGCAGCCTCATACATTGGGTACTGGGTAAAACTAAATACAATAGTACTGTCACACAAGATTTATACAATCACACTGCGCCAAACAATAGATTTCTCTTTAATGCATGATTGTGCATAGTTTAATGGTAGACCTGATCAGCTTGACACGTGTTTCGAAAATATCTCTTCTTCTGAGGCAGTTCCAATAGTCTGATTTCACCACGAGTAAATATATGCAATCCAAAATATCTTCTACTCTTGTGCATTAGCACCAATTCTTTAGTCTCAGTTCCAGCCTTTCGGCATATGTCAATTTCGCGGGAGAGCTCCTACAATAAAGTAGGCCAGGAGAAGTATATTGAGATATGAAGAAAAAAAAGCTATACCCAATTCTGTCTTCACTTAATTAAAAGTTCCTACACCTTTCTGTGCTCATTTGCCAACTAGATCAATAAAACACATGCTGGGAACTATTACTCTCCTCGAGAGGGAAAGAAAATGGTTTCAGGCCAAGTGAGGGAGTCCAGTGAGACTTCTCACAGCAGGTGGGAGTGGGTGGTAGGAGAGGAATATGGTTGGGCTGAACCAAACATTCCTTGAAACCTGCTCTTAGCCAAGGATCGGGGGGGGGGGGGGAGACCAGGCCAAGGAAGCAGGCAGACTTCCTCCAAGTTAGGGCATGGACAGAATTAAGGCAAAATAGGAAGGCTAACAATCCACCAGAAGTAAGGACATGTGCAGAAGAACTTGCTACCGGTGAAGGAAGGGAAAAAGAAAAACTAAAAGCACAAATACACCACCTAAAACAGGTATTTCCCCCCCCCCTTTGCGTTATCGTCGTAATTACAACTTTTCACAAAATTAAAATAAAGCAACAAACAAAAAAAAAATTCAACTCTTTCAATACTTTCACAGTTTCCATTGTCAGTGTTTCCTGCCCAGACACTGTTCTTTCCCAGAAGGATGATGTAAGCCACCAACCATTATCTACAAATCAAGACCATTTCTTCACTCTCAGGTCCCAAATACCATTGGTCTAACAATGTGTTTCTCAGAGTCTGTGAACCTACTCCTCCACATAACAGACACAGGTTATCTCTGTAATCCTCCTTGAGCCTAATCCGTAGAATTTCTCTTTTTGGCAGCAGGTTGAGGCGAAACCTCAAGAAATCAGATCTCCGATGAGGATACGTAAATAGTTTTCGGTACATGGGCCGCCAGGATCTAGGTTCATCTAGACACGACAATAACTGGAACAAAGCCAAGCCTCGCATTGATGAAATCATGTTTATCCAGACCGTCCTTTTGAGGCCTTTAACACACAAGGGAATCTGGAACAGATTGTTTCCCATACATTCGCATTCCATGAGATTTTAATACATGGGCTTTAAGACCAATTAAGTAATGACTGACATTTCCCCCCTAACACACATCCTATTTCTTCACATGATGAATTTTTCAGTGGAACCAAACTCAACATATATAGCAACACTAGCCCCCAATCTGAGATATCAATGACTGTAATCCCAATTCGTACCTCACACACGCAATTGGTACACACTTAGGCAGACCAAATACATATTTCCATAATTTGTCCTTCAAGGTTTTCCCAATCTATTGATCTTAGCACAGGATTTGGATCAAGTCCAAATATCAGGGATCGAATTACTTTATCGATGTAGAACTTTACCAATGGGGTTAGTGATAATTTGCAGTACATATTTGAGAGTTTCTTCATTTGCAAACCCAGTTGTAGTTTTTTTCCTTCCGAAACAGATGTTAAATGCATCTGGGTAGGGAAGGACCTCACTTTAAAACCCAGGTATGCAAGTTCATTTGCAACTGGTATTACTTGGCCCTCTAGGTGCCATGTAAATGAATGGTCGGACTTGTGTCAAAACCAACCCTTCCAGGCTCTCTACCAGATCGCCCAGATGTCGTCCCAATATATCGCATGGGCTGCAACTTTGCAGGAAATGGCATAAAGTCGACTTGGTCAACTTGACCTAGGCATTATGCAAGGAACACTGCTCTCTCAGGGAGAAGGGCAGTGACCATTTTACCTCTGTGCTCATGGCTCTGGACAACGTGGCCCCGCTGTGCACTCATTTTGGTTGGACTAAACCTTCTGAGCCATGTTATAGCCCGTAGCCGAGAGCCCAGAGACAAGTGTGTAGGCGCTTAGAAAGGAAATGGCGTCTGAACTATGATGCAGATACTCGTGCTTTCTACAAGCAAGCTGTATCTTGTTATCATCAGATGACCCGTTCTGTCAAATCTTCGTATTATGCTGCTCGGATCACTGAAGTGCGTTGTGCCTCTAGAGAACTGTTTCGAGTGGCAAAGGAGCGGTCAGTATATTCATCCAGGTCCTCTGAGGTGGAACATGATGCTCAGACGGGATTAGCGGTTTCTTCCAGAAAAAGGATTGCCGACATTAGCACAGCTATTCCTGTGCACCAAATGGAGCACAGAGCTGCTCAGGTGCAGGTCTCCACTGGGCTTCTGGGCATCTCCTCTGCAAATAAATTTGAATTGCACTCTATATCTGACAAAGTGATCAGTAAGGCACTTAGGAGTCTGAAATCTGCCTCTCCACTTGATACTCTCCCCCTGCATATACTGAAAGCCTTGCCTCGTCAAGCTATCTGCATACTGACGGAAGCAGTTCAATACTATCTCGACAGGGGTCCTGTCTTCAGAATTGAAACACACAGTGGTTCTTCCCCTGTTGAAGAGTAATTTGGACCCTAAAGAACCTGCAAACTATCGACCTATTTCGCTGCTTCCTGTGATGAAGCTGATGGGAGGCAGTTATTGTTTCCCAGATCTCCCTGTTCATAGAAGAAAACTACTCTTTAGATCCATCCCAGTCCGGATTTCGCCCCAAGATAGGGACGGAATCCATAAGGATTTCCTTGCTGGATGATTTAGCAATGCTTCAGAATCGCGGAGAGGCAGGAGTTTTTATTCTCCATCCCTCTGCGGCCTTCGATACTGTGGACCACGATATTTTGCCGGCTAAGCTCAAGCAAGCTGGCATATCAGGGGCCACTCTTGATTGGTTTCGCTCCTTTTTGACAACAAACAAACAGTCTCTTTTCAGTCCTGCCACTCCTTGCGGGTGGAGCTACTTTGTGGAGGGCCTCAGGGGTCTGCTCTTTCCACACTTTTTTTTTTTTAACTTATATGTACGGCTGTTGGACGAGCTTATCACTGCCTGTGGTGTTTTTATTGTTTTTTTTTTAAACGCATATGTGGATGATACCCCGCTTATTTTTCTGCTTTATTCTCCTCAGACTGCCCCCCCCTAAGGGGCTACGAGGATGTCTCAAGAAAGTCGGAATCTGGATGGCAGCTAACTGGCTGCAATTAAACAGGGGCAAGACAGGTGCTGGTGGTTGGCTCTGGGGAAAAGAGATCACTTATGGAATTCTCATTACAGGCCGGATTCTCTTGGCCCCTGTCCATCTCCTCTGTAAAAAGCCTTGGAGTTAAGCTCCTACCGAATGGCTCCAGTGAAGCTCAGATCACGGCCACCTGCAGTGCTGGGTTTGAGCGACTAAAGCCTGGAAGAAAAAATCTCCATTTGCTCCCTACTGAAAACCTGTCAACTCTGGTGGTATCCACTGTGATTAGATCACTGGACTACTGCAACGGTATCTACTTGGGGCAGCCCAAGTATCAGATGCAAGTCTTACAGAATGCAGCTCGCCTGGCACTTGGGGCCCCTCGCTTGACTCAGACCCTGCACCTGTGATGGCACCTGCATTGGTTTCCTGTTACAGCCCGCATTGATTTAAAGATTTTGTGCATGTGTTCACAGAGTGATTCACAACGTGGGCACACATTTTCTGAAAAACAAATTGCACAAATACTGCCCCACGCGACACCTTTGGTCAGTTTCTCATCAGCTTCTTGGTGTCCCTAAATTCTGTTGGAGGCGCCTTGGTGACTGCTCTTTTTCGGTGCTGGCACCCAGCTTATGTAACGCTCTCCCAATGGACCTGAGAGCTTTGGTTGACTACTCTTCCTTTGGGATAGCCCCGAAGACATATCGGTTTCATCTTTTTCTTCCACTCTGCTAATGACAGTGGTTGAGTATTTGAGCCTGCCATCCCATCCGCTGTCGGCACCTAGACGCCCTATTGGGCCTCAGTAGCGCTTTATAAATTATAAATAAAGATGGAAGAGGAAGGGTGCAATTATGCAGCCCTGCCTCACCCCCCCTTTTCCCTATTAATTGGGCCCGACAAACTTCCCTTTTTTTCCAGCCTGACCTGTAATTGTGAACCTTCATGCAACTCAACAATAATTACCAATAGGGACACTGGCAGCCCCCACCTTTTTAGATTACCCCACAGACACACCATTTATTGTATCGAAGGCTTGCGATAGATCGATCCAGGCCCCTTATAGCAGTGGGCCTCCCTTTTGGAAAGACATACTACACCCTGTGCTCATCACCAAGCCATTCAATGAGGTTGAAAGACTCCTTCAAAAACCTATTTGACGTTTTGATAGTATTCCATTTGCCTCAGCCCACACTTCAAGTTCTTTCAGTAGGATACCCGCAAAGATTTTGCTATCCACATCCAGAAGCGAGATTGGTTGGTATTTTTTCGTGTCCACCTCCCTTCATATAGATCATGGGAATATGGCCTCCATGAGTCCGGGAACTGCCGTGGCTTCACCACCTCCTTCAACAGCATTGATAACAATCTGGACCACAAACCAAATTCTAATTTTAACATTTGGACCCGCTGCTCTGGAGGATGAGGATTGTTTTTAATCAGATCTTCTACTGCTTCCCGTTTAATAGTCAACTCCCGGGTCACATCATTTAGGGATTCCAGCATTGAGTCAGACAGATTCCTATATAGCTTTATCAAATGATCTTGTTTGTTTGTTTGTTTATTTATTTATAAAGCGCTCTTGACCCAGGGGTATATGTGCGCTTTGAACATCAGGTTACAAATAACAGACAATAGTGCAGTAGTAATAGGTCATAGGAGAGCTGAACAAAAAGGCAGAAATGCATAGATAATAGTGGTCAAACAACATAAGTAAGATTGGAGATTGGGTGTGCATACATATGTGGTAGGACGGTTATTTGTTGATTAACCAGGAGATGACCTTGGTTCTGAAGGGTTGGAAGGTGGGTGTAGATTTAATATCCAGTGGGATGGAGTTCCAAAGTTGTGATGCCAGAGCTGGGAAGCTGGATCCGCCGGCTCTTTTGAGGGAGTATTTGGGAACTGTTAGTTGTAGTGTGTTGGACGATCTGGTGGTTCTGGTGTTCTGTCTTAATGTAAATTTGTTAGAGAGGTAGGGCGGGGCAAGATGATTGAGGGCTTTGTATGTAAGGCATATAGTTTTCAGGTCTATTTTTTGTTGTATGGACAACCATTTACAGGCAGTTCTGGTGGCGGAGATGTGTTCCCTTCTGGGAATATTGAGGGCGGCACGGAGTGCATTATTTTGTAGGACTTGCAATTTATTGATTACTGTTTTGTTGGCACCTACATAGAGGCTATTACAGTAATCCAGTTTAGATTGAATGAGTGCTCTGGCTAGGATGAGGCAATTGCTAGGGGAGATCAATGGTCTACAGGCCCTGATAAGTTTGCCAGTGTAGGCAGTGGCTGAGGCGGTCATATTGATTTGTTTAGCTAGGTTGGTGTTCGTGTCTAGGTAGAAGCCGAGGGTTTTTACGCTCTTGGCGATGGGTATGGTGTTACCGTCAATAGTGAAGCTAGTGTAGCCGGGACAGAGCTTTCGGATAGTGTTAGGTGAGCCGACAAGAAGCAGTTCGGTCTTGTCATCATTCAGGCACAGGCCATGTGTGGCCATCCATGCCTGAATGATGGAAAAGACTTCATTGATCCATTTGGCGTCCTTGTTGTAGTTACCTGATTAGGTGAGGAGTATCTGGGTGTCATCTGCGTAGTTTGTGTAGGTGACACCCAGATTGTCCAGCTTGTCGAATAGGGGCTTAGTGAATATATTGTATAGGGTAGGTGAGACACAGGATCCTTGTGGGACACCACAGGTGATGGGGATAGGGTCAGCCGCTGCTAGGGGAGAGAAGACCCGCATGGTTCTATTGTCTAGGAAAGATTGGATCCATGTGACCGCAGAGTGGGAGAAGTGTGCTGCCAGAGACAGATGGTTGCACAGGATTTTATGGTCGACCAGGTCAAAGGCGGCGGAAACTTCTGCCTGTATGATACTACTCTAGACACTGCTCGGAGTTATCCTCATTGAATTGATCAATGACCAGAAATGTCTCAAATTAGCAAATCCCTTTCGGCAGCAGGCAGTCTTTCGCTGATTAAAATGATACTAGTACCCAAAGCACCTTATAGATTTGTAAATGTACCCATTTGGCCAGGCGTCCATTTTTTCGCAGAGCTACATGCCACTCTGGCTAGGTTTCTAGATGTACGGGAAAAAAAGGAAATTAATGGCGCAGCCGTATACTATGGACCCAATCTAGAGATCTATTGGATGGCGTTCCAGGCGCAATTAGCCTCCTGCTGGTACGATCTGGGAGAAACGCCAAACATTAGATTAGAAACATGAGCGGCGGAAGGACTGGAAATGAGGACACTTGTACCTGACAACAGATACAGAGATGACTGCCATTATGACCCTGTTTTCACTACACTAAAAGCCTGTAAGCGCATTTTCCACAGAACAGAAAGGAAGAATCCATATTATCACTGGCTACCACCCACACCCCTCCCCCACACAGTAGGTTAATATCCGCAGGCGGTGGGATCCCTTTGGGTATAAATGTATAGACAATCTGTTCCCTTATGAGAAGTTCCTGATGTCTGAGGAACTTAAAACAAAACATGGGGGACACCCAAGTGGGGCTATTACAATACGACAGGTTGCGTGCAGCAATACAGGCTAGAGGGGGTTTCATACCCTATCGAACCACCTGAAAACAAGCTGCTTGTCTACCTATCAAATTCTAGCGGATGTCGGCACATACTTGCTACCTTGTACAGAGAGATACTACTTGGACCACTGACAAAGGGGGACGCCTCCCGAGAGAAATTGGTGTGGGAATTAAACCTGGAAATAAATTATGTACAATCGGGGGGGAAATGTGTAGGCTTACTACGTCAGTCTTTATGAATGGCCGACTGAAGCTAATACAGTACAAAATACTACATTATACGCCATACAGACCTAAGAGAATATTTCCTGATCACAACGGTCTCTGCGGGAGATGTGGGACAACGGAAGCAGGAAGTCTACACATGTTCTGGTCCTGACCGAGTCTGTCGCACTACTGGACACACGCAAGATACTGTCGGAAATAACTGGAAGGCATCTGGAACCTACTCCGATGTTCGCACTATTTGGGAAGTGGCAAGACCCACTGGAAAACAAAACGTTTGTAACATAGTAGTGAAAAGATGTATACTCCGGAAATGGAAAGCAAGCTGTCCGCCATCTACGCAAGAATGGGTGAAAGACCTAACTTGGGTGTGAACATGAAGAACTAAACATATCATTGTCTCTACACATGTCCCGACCTAAGGATATCTGGGGAGAGAGTTTAGAACCTATCTGGCTAAAGAATGAATAGCACTATGAAGAGAACGAATGAGTGAACTAGCAATCTTAAATTTTAACATCTGTACTACACAATGCATCGAGATAACGTGTGGTGGGGGTTAATGCACCAGAGATCCTTATGCGTTTTTCTTTTGCATTTGCTTTGTGAGTATTAACCTGAAAAATAAATACAAAAACAAAAACGAAATGTCTCAGATTAGCCTGCCCTATCATCCTCCGCATCAATTCACCTTTTTTGAAGGCGCAGATGTTTAATAGACTTGGACCAGTTCTTATATGCATATCTCTTGTTTTTTTTTTTTAATTCTCTCGTGTATGCACCTCTTCTCAATTGCTTCAACTAACACCCAAACTGCTTTCCTCAGCCATCTCCTTCTCGGCCATGTCTTGTCATCAAATACATTTTTGGGCAAAAGTTTTGGTTGATCTCCTGTGAACTCTGGCGGGCTTAAATCCCAAAAGAAATTTAAGGGATTGTAAATTGCTCTAATTTCGTTATCATACAAGATACTGTAATATTATTCAATTTGCGATTAAGTCTAGTACCATCACTACCAAGCTTCACACTACATTTCCCCCATTATTTATATTAAATTCCTCCAAATAATATTCCTCACATTTTTCAATTCTATGAGAAAAAATTCCCACCAACATATCACGACCACTTGATCCTCCTCGTTTCTCACAGAAATACCTACATTTCACAAAACGTCTTTGGACACGAACAGGTAATCAATGGTCGAACACCACACACCATCTCTTCAAATTGCTGCTGATGGAACATCCCCCTTTATGTTCCCGTTTGCCATTAATAGATTCCACTCTTTGAGGAAACACCACAAGCGCTTTCCATTTGCCGTTGGTTCCCTAAAATGTTTTCCTCACAGGACACTAGTACTTATACATACAGAATTCAAATCTCCCATCAAGATTATACTCCACTGGGCTTCTGGGCAAGAGACATATTGTCCCTCAATTCTCAGGAGCAGACTGCTGAAAGTCTAGAATGGAGGTACTAGAGGGATTCCAATAGAGACTAATAATCTATACTTGGCTAGAATTTTTGCTCAACATATCTACTTTTACAGCTATGATTCTTGGTATTTCATTACATAAGAGTTGGGAATTTGTTAAGAAAGAATTTCTACATGCAATCAGGAGGGCCCGAGGAGGCCGCGATCTGCACCAGAATATCCGTCAATAGGGCCTACACAGTCACTTTGACCGACCGCTTTTATATTCTTGGCCCCTGAGAATTCCTGTTTCAGACACTGCTCTTTCCTTTCCTGTTCTACTTTCATACAACTATTCTGATGATACCATTTAGCCCTTTTGCAACTGGTCATTGGCCGCTAGGATGGCATTTGCCCCTAGCCTTGAATGTATACCCATTTCTACTATATCTGTATATTTGGCACGTGGAAACCGAACATACTACATGTCTACGGGGTGAAGAGTAGAACAAATCAGACAGGTCTTCTATGGCTGCGCCAGAAGACTCTAGCACCTCCTCCCCATCAACATCAGACTCAACCTTGCTTCTAAAGTTCAGGAAGGAGCTCATGACTCTTCTTCAAAGAATGGGTGCTCCCCAACACCTAGATCCATACACCCTCCACATTCCACCATAATGGAGACTGGGTGATCTGATCCCCACTGGGATCTGGATAACGCAAAAAGTATCTAATCTATATGAGGCAAACTACTCGCCAAGATCATCTCAGACTTAGAAACCTTGTCTTCCCTGATGCTGCTGGCTAGGCCGCATGAAGGCAGTCAAGATTAACCTAGTGCCTAAGGTGCTATAACTATACAATATGTTGCTAATAAAAATGCCGGACGAACAATTTAAAGAAGTCACACATAAGATGATGGGATTTATATGGCAGGGGCAGAAGCAAAGGGTGGCCCGAAATATTGATGCAGCCTAAAGACACTGGGGGCATGGCCTTGCCGGACAATTTTGTGCATTAATTCCCCATCTAGGAATGGTTAAAGAGAAACACTGCGTAGCGATGGAAAATGATATGCTCTGCCCTGTGATATTGAGAGAATGGCTGTGGGCACCAGTGAGGAAAGTGCTGCGACAATATACTAGGCCGGCTCTGGGCACTATGGAATAGGAAAAGAGATGAAAGGGGTTATAACCTGGCCTTCACCACCTTCATTAGGCAGACTCTATTCCATTTCTTGCAACTGAATGGGGTGTTGATGGCAGAAAAATTGATGGAGGGAATACAGAGAGATCTGATAGGCCTCGAAGTGATACTGAGTAAGAAGCAGTCATCCAACGGGTCAACTTCTGATATTTATCAGGCACTCAAGGCCGATGAAGGGGACACAGGACAGTAAAGAAGAAAGTGGTAAATCTTGAGGAAGTGCAGTGGAAGACCCAATGCAAAAATGCACATAAGACCTCCGTGGCATGCCAATACAAGCTCCACGGGCTAAAACTCAAACAGATGGCAGGACAACCCCCATCTCCTGTCGAAGATGTTACCCGGGGTGGCTCCTTCATGCTGAAGGGGCTGTGGGCAGAGAGCTACCTATTGGCACATGTGGTGGGCCTGCCTGGAAGTATGCAGGTTTTGGAAGAAGGTGCCCAGTTGGATCAAGGGTGTTGAAGGGATAGCAAGGGCGAGGGATCCATTGCTGGTGCTATTTGGTGTGGAGGAGGTGGACCAGGCTGCCACATATGACACATTTCTTGCTTTTAGCGTCCAGGGTATGCCTCACCATAAAATGGAAAAACCCAGATTGCCCACTGAGGAGATGAGGGCCCTCAAAGCGAGGGACATTTTTGAAATGGAAAACGCAACTGGCATCTTACATGATGTACACCCAACCAGAGAGGTAGAGTGGAGCCAGTTTCTGTGAAAATATGGCACATCTCTGAAGTAGGCATTGACCCTTCATGAAGTTCCCCGGTCTGGACTATGTGTCTTGGAGATTTTCTGTTGAATAGATTGTACATAGTACTGCTGATATCACAACCCAGTCATGATATTTGAGCACCCAAATGCTGCCGGGGAGGGGTTGGAGTTGGGAAGGGAAAGTTGAAATTGAAAATGCTTTTGCACTGCTTGAAGACCCTTCCTGGTTGTAGAATTACATGCAAAAGGATAAACAATAAAACAAAATATATATTGGAAGATGCTTTCCACCATTTTACATTCTCCCTACATACGTGGAACTACCATACAGTCATTTCACAGAGTTAGGGCCTATTGAAACTTCTCCCTCATTAGACCACAGCAGGCGGCTTCGTGCCACCAATCCCCTGCTGTATAATTAAGGAATTAGATTACACTTTCTTTGAAAATGCATTTTAGGTTTGATCTAAGTGCATTATCTGGTGGTATTAATTTATACTTCATGTTACCTGCAATTTGTTATAACACATAGCTGGAGTGCTTCGGATGCATGCAGCATTGTGTTGTCCTAACCAGACTTTAAATTATTTAACAGTTAGATTGAAATTGTGAATGTGTACTTCATGAATTCTTCAATGCTCTTTGATAAGACCATTCTACATCTAACCGGTTCCATAACTCAGTGGTCGGCAAATCTCAGCAGGAAAACCAGAAACAACATTTGCAAAGTTTGAATATAGTGTATTTATGGTGCTGTACAATAGGGCGACAATTTATTTTAATAACATATGGTGTGATGTTTACACAGTGACCAGGTCATCAAATGAATGCCAGGTTATTAACTGGACATTCTGCATGTTCAATGTTGCCCATTACATTGTCATGTCTGCAGGCTTGGTCTCGCTCTGACTCTGGCCACCATCTACAGGCCCTGTGGCCATGTCTCCCACTTCCTCTCCGAATGGGCAGACCTCCCCTTTTCTCTCTCCTTGCCTCCTCCTTCAAGCTTCTCCTTCTCAAGAGACTTCACCTCGACTCTCCTGATGCAGCCTCTGGGCTCTTCCACAACCTCTGCGACTCTTTCCTTCTCCATTCTTCCCTTCAGTCTGATGCACTCAGCCAGACACACCTTGGATGCTCTCATCTCTTCAGATATCCCCATCTCCAACCCTCTCATTACTTCTCTCCCCTGTCCGAGTCCTTTCCTCTCACCTGGACCTCCTGTGTCCCCTGTCTAAGCCCCCGCCCACACTGCCAGTCTCCTTCTCCGGCATTCATCTTATGAAGCGAGTGTCAGTTGCAGCTACCCACACTCCCTCTCCTACTCCTACCACTGACTTACGCTGACACAGCCAATACTAACCTTCAACTCTCCATTTCTAACACTCTCTACATACTTGCCCCAGTCATGAGGATCTGCATAAAACCTACCCCCAAGAGCAATTCCTGGTACGACTCCGACCTGGCTGCTCTGAAACGCAAGCGCAGAGCAGCTGAGCGGAATTGGCAGGCCTTGAGCACATCCTCTGACAAACCAGCCTGCTGCCTGCTCCAAAGGCAATACAGACTCTCCATCTGCTCGAAGAAGAGGGCCTATATCCAAGCCCACATCTCTGCGGCCACCAAACAACACAGCTGAACTTTTCGAAATCTGCAAGGAACTCACCAACTCTACTGCAGGCTCCACTTCTCCTCTACCTTCCCTGGCCCCTCATGCCATTTCTAAAATCTCAGGACAGCTCCCCACTCTTCACCCTTCTCCCTCTCGTGCTTGCAGGCCTCCCTTGCCCCCCCTTCTCCATTCCCTTCCCATTCTCTTTTTCTCCAATAACACCGGATGAGGTTTCTAGACAAGTCTGCTCTATGAAGGTCTCATCCAAACAGGCGCTCCCCTGCTTTCACAGAACCATCAAGGACAACATTGTCGCCTTGGCCGATTTCTGCAATCATTCCTTTGCCACTGGATCCTTCCTCTCACTCCTCAAGCACTCCCTTATGCAACCTCTCCTCAAAAAGCTTTCTGCCAACCCTTCCTGTCTGGAAAAGTACCGCCCTATCTCAATTACCTCCTTCCTGGCAAAACTCTTGAGAAGCTGACCATTTCCCAGGTTACCCACTACACTGAAACTGTTGGATGTCTCCCACCAGCACCAGTCCAGCGTCAGAGCTGCCAGGGGCACGGAAACTGCTCTGGCGAGCACCCTTGAAGACCTGCTCTCCAATCGACTCCAGCTCACTTTCCATTCTCTCGCATCCTCCTTGACCTTTCCTCTGCCTGTGTATAGGCGCTATATAAATAAACATTACCATACAGTCAATCATGCCACAATAATAAATCGGCTGCATGATACCCTTGGCATCACGGACCTGTCTCTGGACTGGGTGACCTCCTTACTCTTGTACCGACCTTCCCAGGTTCAATTGGGCACTTTTCTCTCCACCATCTCACTCTCCAGCTGCCGAGTCTCTCGGGGCTCTATGCACTCGCCTTGGCTGTTCAACATCTACCTGGCTCCTCTAGCCCAATTGATCGACACCTTCTCTCCTAACTTCTAGTGTTATGCAGATGACACACATCTCAACTTCAAGCTTGCCTCCTCCGCCTCCTCCCCCCCCCCTTCTCATTCCTGACTGCCCGTCTGCTATTCAGGCATGGTGCTCTGTGAACAATCTCTGCCTTAATGCCAGTAAGACAGAGATCCTTCTCATTGGGACCCCTGCTCCCTCCCACGCTCTGGCCGACTTGCATGGGCCCCGTCCCCACACCCTCCCACAAGGCTAAAAGCCTTAGTGTCATCTTCGACTCTTCTCTCCCTCCATCATAAACCTTGCCAGGAATGCCCACTTTCAACTGCACCTCCTCAGAGGCATTCTCCCTTTCCTCACCTTCCCCCAGAAACTCAGTGTCTCCAGAGCTCTGGTCCTCTTCAGGCTGGACTACTGCAACAACCTCTTCCTTAATCTGCCTAACTCCTACCTTCGCCCCCTCCAACTAATCCAGAATAGGACTGCAAGACGTAGCCATGGCCTCCAGCCCAAACTAAAATCTCCACTGGCTTCCGGTTGCTGCAAGGATCAAGTTCAAGACCCCTCTACATCCAACTCTCTCTCCCTAAATACATCGCTGCTAGAGCCCTTCGGTTGTCAAGCTCTAACTCTCTGCAGATCAGACGCTTTTCCAAGGATAGAGTGGGAAGGTAGATCCCTCTCCTCTGCAGATGCCTCCCTCTGGAAGGGCCTCCCTGTCCCTCTCAGACTTGAGCCAGATGATCTTAAGGTCCAGAAGCTTCGCAAGACCAACCTTTTCTCTTCTTCCTTCCCTCGCCCACGCTAATGAACCCGTCTGCCTGGTTTCATCAGAATCTTCAGGGCACCAGCCCCCTCCCCCATTCCAGTCCACCACTGCACTTTGTCACCCCGGGCCCCCTCGATCCCCCTCCCGCTGCACTTGCCTGGCTGGGGCTGCACTCTTAGAGCCCTTCCTGCCCCTTACTTCACACTCATGAACCTTCCTTCCCCTGGCTATGTTCACTTGGCCTCCCCTGACACTCACTTTTTTCTCACGTGCCCCTCCGCCCTGACCAACACTCCCCCTCTTGCTCACCCCTGCTTTGCACTTCTCTTACTGCACTTGCATGCATGTTACGAATGTCACAAGGGCTAGTCGGCCACCCTTTAACCTCCACCCCCTTGTCTTGTGCACCTCATAAACACTTTGGGTATGTCAAACTCGGATATGCATATGGTATATATCCAATGGCCATCCCTGCTTCCATCTCCTCCCCCATACCACGTTCATTAACATTCAACACTCATGCTCACCCAGATACGGGTTGTATGCTTTTGGACGGTACAAGTTTCAGCAGCTGGGTAGAGTGACGGTGGCAACATGCAGCGATTAAATGCCCAAAAGGGAGGCACTGGTACGATGAGCACAGTCACATTACTAGCAAGTACACGACACATTTCCTTCCATTGCCATGAATCTACTGCCACCCCAATAAATGCGCACTAAGGCGAGTGTGCCATGCATGTTCGCAGATAAAGAGACCCCATCCACAAACCTACCCCAAATCAGGAAACATCCGAACAACAACTACTTTAGAAGCTTGGTCTGTGTCTCACCTGCCAAACACCCATACCCAAGGAACCAGCTGTCACCTCTTTCCTTCGTTTCGGCCAATAAACATGTATTTTAGAATAGAAAACACACAATTACAAACAAAAGAACGCAACGCACGAGGGATACCAGGACTGGAGCACCAACGTCCTTCAAGGCGAAAGATCTGCACACGCAACTTCTGCCCGTCCTGATGCTTAATTTACTGTGCGATACCACTGGAAAGGCGGCCCAGTTCGGAATACACTAAGTCATATCTGATGTTCTTATGGAGGGATCGTGTCATGGTGTACATCCGAAATCTTACCCAATCAATATAAACACAGTACTGTGCATTTCCTGAGCACCATCCAGGTTATGAGAGTAATGTGTGTCCTTAATTTCATTGATATCACACGCTTACATCACCGGAAGCATGAATGCTTTCGCCATTACAAGACTTTGTCTTTATTTCATACATATGTACCAATTTTAATGGGTGCAGGCAGAACGCGCCCTCGTCGTGGGACCAGAATGTGTGGAGAGGGCACCAGGTAACCATAGTAATGAAGTGAAAGGAGGCTCCCCAAGAAGTGTTGTGTCATCCAGCAGGCAACAAACGACTCCCGCATCTCACACACGTGCACCCTCCCCTGCTCACCAGCTCCGGCTAGGGTAGCTCTTGGCACACGGCTTCTCCCTCACTAAGGCTGGGTCTCTTACAGCTTCAAAACAGCCGCCTCTAGCACAGAGCTCTATCAGCCGGCCAGCAGCTGTACGTCAGTTCCGGCCCGGTCACCAAGACAACCAGGACTCCGTTATTAGGAAGTCGAGACGAGGTTGGACGTCACATCCGTAAACCCAACAGCAATTTTTCTGGACGAGGAAAGAGAAAACGGACACCGACTTTTAGGTCATGCCACTGAAACAGAATAGCCATGCGAGGATACTATAGGATCAGGAAAGTTTTAATAAGAGAGAGCACAAAGCGTTTTTTGGTGTTCAAATATGTTATCCCTTTTTGAAAAAATAACCAAATATGAATAATAATAGGCCGTAGACTATCCACAATACCCAAGCAAAAATAAAAACAATAAATGCATTGTCAATGTAGAAAAGTTGAATGAACAAACATTAATTCCGATTTTCCATACATATGTTACAGAAAGTCATAATTCTATTAAAGACACGAGGAGAGGGATTATACATGTGACATTAATTACCAATCTCCATAGTCCATCCCTATACATCCAGTCCACGATTTTGAGTCCTCCTCTTTCTTTGTCTGGTCTCTTGTAAACTGTAGCATCAACCTGTCAAGGCTGTAAACTGGTCCCTTATAATGACATCATGAACCTGTTGATTTATTATCCACCATAGAACCTGAAACACAAATCATATTTCAGACTTCTGTCCCAATGGAGGGTAATCTCTCCACTACCTAGGATGGAGATTGACTCCAGAAAGCAGGAGAAAGGAATTTCCCCATAGGAATGCATTGGGGTTTTACTTATTTTAGGCAGGAGTAAAAAAAAAATAGCAATCTTTTTTATCTAAAAATAGGGCGTCTCCCGCCTAAATCGGGCAGGTTGGCGTGTATGTGAGTATAAAACCATTCCATGTTCATTTTGACAACATATCATTTTGACATTATTATCATCAGAGAAGACATCTCATTAACAATTTATGACATCGATTACTGGGTGGGATAATCCTTCGCCTTGTGTCTTTAATAAAAATATAACTTTTTGTAACGTATTTACACCTAGCGTGTAAATACCTCACCTAGTGAGTCCCCCAGCAGCTTTGCTGGACTTCTGGAGTTTACTTTTTTCCACTTGGTAAGAGTGAGAGCTTTTCCCCCACTCTTACCTGGGTTTTGCTATGTGTTTCTACCTGTTTTTGTGATTGTGGACTCTGAAGTACACCACTTCAGTAGCCCCCTTCTTTTTTTGTGTCACACAGCATCTTCAGTGCTGTGGTACAGGGATGTCTTTGAGACTTCCCTCGACTCCATTTCTGAGGCGACTACTGTCCCCCAGAAAAGGGTAAAGTTACCATTAACTTTACACAGTCAATCTACCACAGATCCAGTACACCCCATCTTCCATGGAGTACTGGAAAGGGTTAACTCGTATCCCTTTGTATCTGTATCTCCTAGAGCATTGTTTCGCTCGTTTAACATTTAGACTTGGCTGGTGGCGGTGGTATCTACCCTAACTTTTCTACCGCGATTATATTAGATAAACAAACATGATACTGTTCTTGGCTATTATATTAGCCTCGAACATAAACCCGCTTGACCAAATCGTCTTTCTCTTGGCTCCGGTTGGGTTTATTCACCATTTCTTTTTGTTAAAGTCCGTCTTATGTTTTACTTTGCGCTGCAAACTAGGTTCGCCTTCTTTGTTCACTGTCTTTTGGCGGGCTTCTTCCCAGAAGCCCTCCTCAAGGCGCCTGGGTATGTAGGTGGGTTGAATGTGAGGGAGGGGTATAGCCACCCCCTGCACAGGGTATCCTAGGAAACCCAAGTCACACTTTGTCATGATTGGCCAGGGTAGTTGTCCGGGCTGGACAACCCCCCTGCTGGCTGATTGACAGCCAGGCTGCGTGAATGGGGGTTTTTCGCATAAAAGGCAGGTCTCTTGAGCTAGAATTCAGAGAGTCGCCACTGGAACTACAAGGAACCGAAGAGAAGCAGAGAGCACGATGGCTGCTATGTATGGTATCTGTTGGCATGGAACTTGTTTGCAAAGCGACTGGCGGAGCGGCCCCTGCCTCTTCCAGCCCTGACAAAAACCTGTCTGCCGAATACTCTTTTTAATGAAGCCTGGGCTTTATCAATTGCTGCATATGATTTTGCGAATTTTGTTAATTATTTTATAAAGGCATCTCCGAAGAGTTTCCCTTTGGCAGACGCTACCGCCTCTGATGTGGCCAGCTAGCTGAGCTTGGGATCGATCTTGACCAAGATTGATCTCCTTCTTTCCGCCATGATGGCATTATTGGCATTGCCCAGTAAACAGATTGCTCTCTGATCCCAACCAGATAGTAGAGTTGGGTCTATTGCCTCAATCTTTTCTTTTGCCTCATCTGCCATTTCCATGATTTTCATAATAGGCCCAATCACGTCTAGCATTTTGTCCTGGCATGAGCGCCAGGACCTGCCTAGACTTTTTTTTAACATCTTTGACGTACCCCCCCATGAATGTGACCATGCGGTCGTCAATGTCTGGGTGTCAGAACTTCCCCCTTCAACTTTGGGGTATGTGTCAAGACTGGCAGTTGAACTTGTCGTGTAGATGATGAATTATTCCTGCCAATGTACCCCTCAGGGGTACCAAAGGACAGACTGAGGGGTCTATTGACCGAAAGACTGGTTGGACGCTCCGGAACACAGCTGGCTGCAAGAACAAACGCACAAGATCAGCACCAGGTATGAACACTGAACAGGCAATGCAACAAGGATGTTATCAAAGCTAACCTGTGCATATGACAGGAGTTCCCTTGGAAGTAATTTGGATACAGAATCCCTGTTGCCAACCTGGAGATGGCGTTACCCTGAAACCAGATGATGCAGTCAGATAACAGAACGTAATGTAAAACACAAGAAACAAACGTAATGTAAAACATAAGAAACAAACTAACAGATATGGTGGGTCTCCTACCAGCGGAGGCGGTACAATATGACTGAAGGTAGAGTATTCTTTGCAGAAAATGGTGTTTGATATGTCTTGTACGGCTTCCCCTGATCCGCTGGCACGAGGACGCCTAAGAAGTTCCAATGCTGTTCTCTATGAACCGTTACCAAGTTCCCTAACCCGACGGCACGAGGACGCCTACAGGGTCCGAGTAAAGTACTCAAATAGGAAGTCTCTAGTCGGAGCACACAGCAACCAAGTTCCAAAATCAACGTGACATAAGAAAATCCTGATCGATTTCCATGTTGGCAATGAGCAAGCAAGAAGGGACAATCCGCTAGGCAAAAGGAATCCGGGGGCAATCTGAGTCGAGGTTTCTCTGGCAGTAACGAAAACAGGATGTGAAACAGAGGCAGTTCGTAGGGCAGTCCGAGTCGTAACCAGAAGTTCCTGAAACAATAACAAGGGGCACCGCAATAGCAATATGGTAAGCAGGCAAAGATTCATGAGCAAGAAATTCATAAGAGGAAACATGTAGCGAAAGAGAGCTGCTGAACGAACCAAACTCAGAAGCACTGTTACAGAATTTGGATGCTGCTTTAAAGGAGAATCAAATTGATCCGCAGTACGCAACCCTGCCTTAGCAGCATGCCTGATGACAGGTGTGCAGGGTGCCATCTTCTCCTTGGCAACCCCCAACACGCATAGAAGGACGTGCCATGCATGGGTAATCTGCCAAAACTTAATCTGGTATGCAGATGACTCCTTTTACCTGATTTCAGCGAAACCTGGGCAGAGACAACCTTGGGAGACGGAGTATATCCAAGTCCATTAACGCGGTGTGACTTATACATAAACACTGGCGGTTTTCTGACAGCATCCTCCCCTAAAGGTACACCCACATCACGGGAAGCATGGAAATGAGAAAAGAGTTCTGGTGCATGAAGGTAAGCCTCAGGTTCCCTGGTTCTATCCTCTGGACCGTACCCCTTCCAGTCAATGAGGTAAAGGCGAACCCCACGAGAGACCTTGGAATCGAGGACCACATTAACCTCATACTCCTCCGATCCCTGTACCGAAAACGGAAGTGGACGGGCAGGTAGTCTTGTGTCGTCAGCACAAGGTTTTACCAATGATACATGAAACACTGGGTGAATCTTCCATGATAATGGTAACTCTAACTTCACGGCCAACGGGCTGATTACCTCCTTGATAACATATGGACCTAGAAAACGAGGCACCAGACACTTACGGCCGGGGAGGTGGAGGTTTCTGGTGGACAGCCAAACATGCATACCAGGTCGATATGACCAGGCAGATGTACGATGCCGATCCGCAAAGGTCTTAAACCGTTCCTGTGCCTCTGCCAAATGATGTTTAACATTGTCGTGCAGAGCTGTCAGATCACGAACACAAGCCTGGGCGGCCAGGCTGTTGGAAATGACAAGTGGGTCCAAAGGAAGTGTTCGCGGATGCTGTGCATACAAAGCAAGAAACGGTGAGGAGCCCGCGGAAGCATGCATTGAATTATTATAAGCAAACTCTGCAGTGATCAGAACGGAAAACCAGGTTTCTTGATGTTGTAACATAAGGCACTGTAAATATGCTCCAGCGTGGCATTCAGGCGTTCGGTTTTGCCACCTGTTTGTGGGTGGTATTCGCTCGAATATCTCTCCTCGATGCCTAAGGAGGTGGTGAGAGATCTCCAAAAACGCGAGTAGAACTGAGATCCCCGATCTGATATTATGATATCGGGGAGACCAAAGAACCTGAACACATTTTGTAGGAACAAATCAGCAAGGGCAAGAGCAGAAGGTAACCCTTGACAAGGTATAAACAAGGCCATCGTGATAAAGAAGTCAATGACGACCCAAATGGTGTCATACCCTCTAACCCCCGGAAGCTCCACAATAAAATCCATGGAGATTATAGCCCAGGGTGTAACGCTCACCTGGTATCCACGGGGACGTCACTCAGCATGTTCTGACCTCTTACGACCTCGAGCCCTTCCCTGGAGGCTATTCGACTGGAGACTGGGCCTGAAACACAGGATTGGTAGAGTTTAACTCCATATTGTCTCTGGGTGCTTGAACGCCTTCTTCCCCGGGGTCCAACCCCCCCCTTTGACCCACAGCTCACCTTGTTTTCTTGGATAGTGTGCTCTCCGTCCTGCCTTCAGCGCAGCGGCGTGTTGATTGATGCGGGCTCGTTGCTGCCTAGTTACTTCACTGGCAAGAGTCCGACAGGTAAGTATAATGAGTCTTTTGAACAGTTCTCTAACTTTGTTCCTTTCCTTCCTTAGATGATGGTTGGCATCTGGGGATGGCGGCGTGCTGCTGAGATGAGTAGCGCTGAAGATGAGTGAGAGCGCGATGCGCGATGCACCCCTTTCGTATTTGCATTGAACTGAATTCTTTTTCTGTGTCTTTTAGGTGCCGCGACTTTTTCAGCGTGGATGCCGGTTATGAAGAACAAATGCGGTGGGTAAGCGCGGTATGCGGTGCCTCTAGATGTTTCCATGCTAACCTGGAGTATCTTTTCCCTCTTGCAGATGGATGAGAAGTTCCGTAGACAGAGTTCCCCCAGAGCAGCTGGGATTCAGGTAAGCGTTTGAAGCTCGTACAGTATTTAAAAATAAGCAAAGATTTGCAGAATGCTTACTAATGCCTTTTTTCTGTTCTTTTCCCTTTTCCTTAGGAAGCGGCGTGCCGGGATGGGAATGACACCGCCGAAGATGCCCGCAGAACAGAAGGAGCGATGACTGATGGGCAGAAGCGCCGCAAGGTAAGGCTGTTCCTAACGGTGTTCTTGTTCTTGCAGGAGCTGAGCGCAGAAGAAAGATGCAGGCCTACTGGAGACTGATCCGAACACGGTGAGTGTCACGCTGCAGGTGCAGAAAACGCAAAGCATGTTTCTCAGCCTGGGTGTGGCTTAAATAGTCTCTGGGTATCCCAGGTGCCTCTGGGCTGAACCACACCCAAAAGACTAGACCGCACATGCAGTTCTGGGAACCGAAATATGTGGGGGCATCCATCTTGTCCCCATCAATGCACTACAAGTCCAATCCCCAGTGTTATCCTATGGGAGTGAGTGAGTCTGGTGCCACAAGCGCCAAGTCTGACTCCAAGTGGGTCATTGGAGGGATGGAGAGGCCCTTGAGGGCCATGTAGGTAATCGTGGCCTGGCTCCAGCCTGACATCTTGGAGGGCTAGGGACATGAGGGGCAGGAATCATGACAGCACTCCCCCCCAAGGCCCCTCTCAAGGTGGCTCTTCTGTCTGGTCCTGGTTTGGTTGGATGGTTTTTATGAAATCGTCTAAGCAAGCGAGGTGCATGGATGTACTCACAAGGCTCCCATGTCCTGTCTTGTGGACCATACCCCTTCCAGTCTGCTAAGTAGTATAATTTGGATCTGACGTACTTTGAATCTAGGATGTCCTTCACTTCGAATTCTGGCTCCCCGGCGACTACTACTGCCTGCGGTGGCTTTGCTACTCGGGTCCCAGGTTGAACAGGTTTAAGGAGAGACACGTGGAACACAGGATGAATCTGTATGTTTGACGGCAAAGCTAGTTTGACCGCCACAGGATTTATAACGGAGGTGAGGGTGAATGGACCCAGGTATCTTGGACGGAAAGTTTGGGCTCCTTCAATGGACACTTGTTTAGACGCCAGCCAGACTTTGTCTCCCACTTGGTAGTTGGGGGCCTTTGCTCGGTGTTGATCAGCAAACTTCTTTTGGCGATTCTTAGCTTGAAGTAGGTGTTCAGCTGCCCTTTTAAAGGTTTGAGAAATGGTTGTGTGCAAGGTTTTGACTGCTGGTATTTCCAGGGTTGTAGGAACGTCCAACTCAGAAGTATGTGGGCGCCTGCCACACATGGTATAAAAGGATGTCTGCCCAGTGCTGGTGTGTAGGGAAGCATATTCAGCTATCCATTATAGGACAAACCAGCTTCCTTCAGCTTGGTGTAACATGCAACGCAGATACTGCTCGAACGTCTGATTTGTTTTCTCAGTTTGACCATCTATTTGGGGATGGTGACTGGTGGATAGCCGGATGTCGATCTGGGCCATAGAGCAGCATTTTCTCCAGAAGTTAGATACGAATTGAGTACCTCGGTCAGAGACCAAAACTGAAGGAAACCCATGGAGCCGTATGATGCCTTCAAGAAATACCTTTGCCAGAGTGGAAGCATTTGGGAGTCCCTTAAGAGGAACTTAATGTGCCATTTTTGAAAATAGGTCCACGACCACAAGAATAGTGTTAAACCCTTGACTGGGTGGTAAGTCAGTAATAAAATCGAGGGACAACGTGTGCCAGGGTGCTGGTGGGATTTCCAATGGTTGTAATAGCCCAGCCGGTTTCTGCTTGGATGACTTGTTTTGAGCACACACTCCACAAGATGTCAGCCAAGGATGAATTGGATAATGTCTTTATGCCACGTGGGCCACCAATAATTTCGTTTTACCTTGGCTAGGGTTTTAGAGATTCCGGGGTGGCCCTCGATCAAGGAATCATGATAACCGGACATGACTTGTTCTCGTAGTTCTTGGTTTGGTAAGAATAAACGATTCCTGAAGTAGGGCAACTGATCCTTTATCGTGTAATGTTCTCCTTGTGCACTCCACCTTGTAATTGCTCTGGACTCATCAGGTTTTGGATTTCTTCATGTAATTCTTTCTGAGTTATGGTTGCTCTGATTCCTAGGAGCTTTTCCACTCGGGATGATTGCTATTGGGTCAGGGGTCTGATACCCTTGCTCTTCCACCCCCATACGGGAAAGGGCATCGGCCTTCCCGTTTTTCACCCCTGGTCGAAATGTAATCACGTAGTCATATTCAGCAAAATAAAGAGCCCAACGTAGTTGTCGTGAGGATTGGGCCTTTGCCGTTTTTAGGTACTGGAGGTTCCAGTGGTCAGTTATTACGGTGATTGTGTGTCTGGCGCCCAAGAGGTAGTGCCGCCATGCCTTAAAGGCTGACTTAATGGCCAGGAGTTCTTTGTCTGTGATAGCGTAATTGAGTTCAGGGGGTGTGAATTTACGAGACCAGAAGGCAACAGGGTATAACTGGCCCGTTTCGGGGTCCTTTTGTGAGAGGACGGCTCCCATAGCCATGCTTGAGGCGTCCGTTTCCACCAGGTATGGGAGATCAGGGCAAGGGTGGCGTAACGTTGGGGCAGATGTGAATCTTACTTTGAGTTCCTGGAAAGCCTCCTTGGCTTCTGTTGTCCACTGGAACCTTTTGTTGCTTTTCCTTAGTAATGACGTGATGGGATGCACGATTTGCGAAAATCCTGGGATGAACCGGCGGTAGAAGTTTGCAAAACCCAGCATACTTTGAACCCCCTTGAAAGAATTTGGGGATGGCCAGTTCAGGATATCATCTACCTTGTGTACATCCATTCGGGCTGAGAATAAAGCCCAGGAATTCCACCTCGGAGATGTGGAATGAGCACTTTTTGAGCTTGGCGTAGAGCTGGTGTTGACGGAGTTTCTCCAATACGGATCGGACGTGTTTAACATGGTCCTGCTTTGATGCGGAATATACTAGGATATCGTCGATGTACACTAGAGCACAGACATCAATCAATTCCCGTAGGACATCGTTCATGAAGTATTGAAATGCAGCAGGCGCCTTGCAAAGGCCAAAGGGCATTACTTGATATTCGTACAAGCCGTATTTGGTGCGAAAAGCGGTTTTCCATTTGTCCCCCTGTTTTACGTGAACAAGGTGATGTGCCCCCCTCAGGTCTAGTTTTGTGTAGATTTGTGCATCTTTGACTTGATCAAGCAATTCAGGGATCAGTGGCAGGGGCTAGCGATTTTTTATAGTAATCTGGTTCAGTGCGCGATAGTCGATGCACGTTCTCAAGTCCCCCTCCTTTTTTGGTACGAAGAATAGAGGACTGGCTGCTGGAGACTTCGAGGGACGGATGAACCCGTTGGACAGGTATTGGTCAAGATAGGCCTTCAGGTGCTGGTTTTCTGGTTCCATAAGTGCGTAAATTCGCCCACAAGGGATTTGTACGCCGGGTATCAGGTCGATTTGGCAATCGTATGGTCTATGCAGTGGCAGGGTATTAGCCTGTTCTTGCTGAAAGACATCTTGAAAGTCCTGATATTCACTTGGTAGGGTGCCGATTGCCACAGTCGCAAGTGTGGAGATTCTGGTGTTTATTGGTTGTTTCTCTTGGCGATAACATGTGGGGGCGCAAGTCTCGGGAAAGGCCAATTCTTTTGCTCACCAATCGATTCGAGGATTGTGAGCTATCAACCATTGCTTTCCCAAAATCAACCGGAACTGTGGTGCCTTAATGAGGTTGAAAACGATAGATTCTTGGTGTCCATCCTGGCACAGAAGGTTTAAAGCTGCAGTGCATTGGGATACTGGACCAGAAGCTATTTCCGTGCCGTCGACAGTGGTAACAGTGTCGGTGGTTGATTTAGGGCGTAACGGAAGCCCCATCTTTGCCGCAAGATCCTGGTCCATGTAATTCCCAATGGCTCCACTGTCTATGTACGCTCTTACTGTGTGCATCTGAGATGGTTGTTGGTGATTGATCAAGACCACAGATAGTGCAAAATGGGAGGTCTGTAGTTCACTTTCTTCGCTCGACAAGTGGACCCAAACACTTACCGGGCTGGGGAGTTTTCCGATTCCTTGATGGTATCTTCCTTGTCTGTGGCCCCTACCGTCCTCCTCGGTGGCTTCACAGGGCACTCTTTAAAGAAATGACCTGACTTTCCACAGTACAGACATAACTGCTGCTGTCTCCTTTTATCCCTTTCCGCTTTAGTCAAGCGGGATCTGACCCCCCTGATTTGCTTTGGTTCTCCTGAACTTTCCATTGTTCGGGCAGTATTGTCCTTTGAACGTACATACATAGGGCGAGGGTCCGGTCTGGCTCGATCTGCTCTTCGGTCCTGCAACCTATGATCCAGTTGAACAACAAGGTCAATGAATTCTGAGCAGTCTTTCGGGGGGGTTCACTACTTGTGCAAGAACATCCTTGAGCTCCCCCCGCAACCCCTGATGAAATAACGTGGTTCTCTTCTCCACTGGCCATTCAGCTTCAACTACGAGTCTATTGAACGTGGCTATGTATGTTAATAGGTCTTGATTCCTGTGGTGTAGGGACAGAAGTTCGTTGTCTAATGCCTGCCCATGGGTACGACGGGCGAACAGCTTTTCCATCTCCTGCTGAAAGCCCCTGAAGTCATGCAGCAAAGGATCGTCTTGGGCTTCAAAGGATACAGACCAGTCCGCGGCACTACCACTCAGGTAGGATAGCACAAAAGTGACCCATGATTGGCCATTCGGAAAGGTCCCTGGCTTACAAAGGAAGTGCAGGTGGCACTGGTTCATGAACGTTGCAAACCTCTTGGGATCCCCCGTAAATCGTTTGGGCGGGGCCCAGGGAACTGCCCCAGGAAGGGTTATCTGAACGGGATTGGCTGATGGTGCTGGCATCGAGGGCACGCTTCCCGCAAAGGTGTATGCCCCGCTTGTGACTGGAGAAGTTGCCGGCTTAAATCATCAGTGCGTTCTTTGGCTACTATCAGCTCTCTCCTCAGGGCATTGGTCTCCTGCCTGGCTGCATGTACTTCGGAACGTAGCTGGCCCAACATGTGGGTTAACTGGTCGGTTTCTGACGTTTCCATGACGCCCAGGTGGATTTTGATGTGAGGCTTTGCGTTCTGTAACGCTCACCCGGTATCCACGGGGATGTCACTCAGCCTGTTCTAACCTCTTATGACCTCAAACCCTTTGTTGAGACTTGAATGTCGTGTAGGCAGAAGAGTCCTCTGTCCCCAAATGCCACACATAGAGAACTCAAAGTCCCTCCCTGTGCGACCGTTGAGGCCACAGGTGTAGATGGTCAACTCCGGAACCGCGAACCTCTGGGACCCCAATCCGCTGCAAGAAAATACTGAGTAAGTACCAAGCAAATGACAGTAATGACAGTACTAAATAATGTGAAAAAAGGACTTACCAGGGGGATCAGGAGAAAGGCAGTGAACCTATGAGGTAGGGGTCCGGGACTCAAGTGGGCAGATAGATAGTAGTCCCATAAATGGCGTAAGCACCACCTGATGACAAGAGCGGGATTTGATACTATGAATCTTGAAGCAAGAAGTTCCAAGGAAGGCCAGATGCAAAAAGGGAAATCCGTTTTGCAGTCCAATAAACAGTCCAAGTTCGATGCACAGGTGATCCAAAGTAACAAAGCCAGCAAGATAATCCAAGCAAAGTCCAAATAAACAGGCGGAGGTCAAAAATCCAGAAAAGTCAAGAAATCCGAAGGAACACGTAACGCCAAACAGGTTGCAAAGAACAGCTGTGAAGCAACGAGTCCACGGAAAGCCGCGTTTAAATACTCGTGGTTCTGGCATTACTTCTCGTCACATGACGTGCTGCCGCATTACGTGATTGGTTTTCCGGGTCACGTGAGTATACAGCGCTGGTCACGTGACGCGGAAGCATAGTAGCGTTTCACCGATAACCTAGGCGCCAAGAAGCTGCTAATGCAAGAAAGGACGCAACCTGGAGAGCGTTCTGTTGCGGCTGAGGCGTGCAAGTGCGCGCAAGTCATCAGCGGGGCCCACATGAGTGCCGAGATGTGAAAGGGAAATGAGATGGGACAGCGGGAGCGGGGCGAGCTATAGTGATTCTAGAATTTTGGGCATGGTGAGCACGGGCAGGAGTGGCAGTATTGTCAGGTGTGTGTACAAGAGTGTGTGTGACACCCTTCCCTGGAGGCTATTCTACTGGAGACTGGGCCTGAAACACAGGATTGGTAGAGTTTAACTCCCTATTGTCTCTGTGTGCTTGAACCCCTTCTTCCCTGGGGTCCAACCCTCCCCTTTGATCCACAGCTCACCTCGTTTTCTTGGAAAGTGTGCTCTCCGTCCTGCTTTCAGCGCAGGGGCGCGTTGATTGATGCGGGCTCGTTGCTGCATAGTTACTTCACTGGCAAGAGTCCGACAGGTAAGTATAACGAGTCTTTTGAACCGTTCTCTAACTTCGTTCCTTTCCTTCCTTAGATGATGGCCGGCGTCCGGGGATGGCGGCGTGCTGCTGAGATGAGTAGCGCTGAAGGTGAGTGAGAGCACGATGCACCCCTTTCGTATTTTCATTGAACTGAGTTCTTTTTCTGTGTCTTTTAGGTGCCGTAACGTTTTCAGCGTGTATGCCGCTTATGAACAACAAATGCGGTGGGTAAGAGCGGTATGCGGCGCCTCTAGATGTTTCCACGCTAACCTGGAGTGTCTTTTCCCTCTTGCAGATGGATGAGAAGTTCCGGAGACAGAGTTCCTCAACAGTGGCTGGGATTCAGGTAAGCGTTTGAGGCTTGTACAGTATTTAAAAATAAGCGAAGATTTGCAGAATGCTTACTAATGCCTTTTTTCTGTTCTTTTCCCTTTTCCTTAGGAAGCGGCGTGCCGGGATGGGAATGACACCGCCGAAGATGCCCGCAGAACAGAAGGAGCGATGACTGATGGGCAGAAGCGCCGCAAGGTAAGGCTGTTCCTAACAGTGTTCTTGTTCTTGTAGGAGCTGAGCGCAGAAGAAAGATGCAGGCCTACTGGAGACCGATCCGAACACGGTGAGTGTCACGCTGCAGGTGCACAAAACGTAAAGCATGTTTCTCAGCCTGGGTGTGACTTAAATAGTCTCTGGGTATCCCAGGTGCATCTGGGCTGAACCACACCCAAAAGACTAGACTTCACATGCAGTTCACTATAAGTCCAATCCCCAATGTTGTCCTATGGGAGTGAGTGAGTCTAGTGCCACAAGCGCCAAGTCTGACTCCAAGTGGGTCTTTGGAGGGATGGAGAGGCCCTTGAGGGCCATCTAGGTGATCGTGGCCTGGCTCCAGCCTGACATCTTGGAGGGCTGGGGACATGAGGGACAGGAATCATGACACATGGTCGCTCCGGAATGGAAAGAGGTGCAAGAGACCCATGGGTTTGGCTGCGGTACCTTTACTCTGGACACAAATGGAACATGAAGCAATGTACTGTGCCACATCTTTATGCATGGAGGGCCACCAGCACCAACGCCTTAGTAACTCCATGGTCTTTTGCCGACCAGGATGTGCCGCCAACAGAGAGTCACCTATTCTACACTGTTGCGACCTATGTGATAACTGCAACCCATTAATGGTGCCAATACTCACCTAATATGTACCCCAGTCTGGGCCAGTTGCTCACCAGATGACCGGCACCTAGACTACAATCAGTCTTGCCCACACCCTTATTCATTATGTGTTAATCATTGGTCGCTATATATTGCTTGTTTATTGACTGCCTACACCTTTACTCATTAACTGTCAAATACTGGCAGTTATATTTTTGCTGGTAATAAATTGTTTTTACTGCTCACCCGTACATCGCAATAGCTGTGCAAACGCATATCTGCCACTGTTCTCTTAGTGCTGCAAGATAGCCAATGCCAGAGACAACACACAGCTTTACTGCAATCTCCTGCTCTACTCCACCACCCTTAAACTTGTTCACGCCTCCCTGCAAGCCACAGCACGGTTCTTCCTAGCACTTGCTGACCCTGCCCTCTCCCAGGCACACTTGCTGCCTAAAGTCACAACCAAGCACCTCAGCCTCATCACTACCACTGTGCTTGCACTCAGCCTCACACTCACCACATTCTGTCCCTATACAAACACTACTAAACACATTTGTGCACCCCAATCACATCACATACTCACCTCAGCTCTTTCTCCCCACACCACCTTGTCCACTTCTACTTACACACAGCTTCCTCAATACTCGCGCTCACTCATGCCTCACCTGATGCCCACTCTAACCAATAGATTCAGCAGGCTTAGAGCCTGGACGCAACCCCTTACTCTTAAGTGTCTTCACTTACCTACCACACTCAGGAATCTCCGATTGGGCTCCCACCCCAACCTTAGATACCCATCACACACCAAATTCACTACTACCCGCATACCCACACCCTCCCACTCTAGCTCACCACCACAAAGGTATACACAGTCTATCTCAGACTCAACCACCACACCTCTCCCCCCTGAGCTCAAAACCTGTTCTACACAGCCTATCAAATGTGCCCTCCTCAACGTGCGCTCCCTCCCAGCTCACGCCTTAGAAATACAAGATCTACTAACTAATCTCAACCTCGACATACTTGCCATTACAGAAACCTGGCTACACGAGGCATCCGGACCAGTCGTCGCCCTATCCCTCACAACAGGATATACTATCCTTAGATAAGATAGGTTAGGTCGCCCAGGAGGCGGAGTAGCCCTCGTATCCAAAGACACCCTCTCTCTCAGACCTATTAATCACCTTCCAGCCAGCAACTCTGACATCCTGGCTGCTAAACTGACGCTGTCCCCCAACAGCACAGTCAACATCCATGTGTTATACTATCCCCCAGGTCTCCCCTCCGACTTTCAGGGGCACCTTATCCACTTACTCAGTGATAACCTTAAAAGCTCCACTAAACCACTTCTACTTGGAGACCTAAACCTAGGGCTCAATGATGCCACAGACAAAACTGCTACCTCCCTCGCCAAAGAGCTCCTTGACCTAGGCTTCACACAAAAAGTCTCCAGCGGCACCCACTCCAAAGGCCGCACTTTGGACTGGGTTGCAGAGCACAATTGCTCTACAACCATCACCTCCAACACAGCTTTGCCCTGGACAGACCACAACTGTGTTGAATTCTCCATGCCCATCACCGCTATCTCTAAAACACCCATTCCCGCTCCCGCAGCTAAAACTAGAAGCTCAAAAAAACTCACACAGGAAAACCTCTGCCCCCACTTAAATATCCCAGCACTTGCCCCTCCCTTCTCCAGCAACCCCAACACACTTGCAGATATCTACAAACACACACTCACCAAAGCCATCAACGCCATAGCCCCATTTGAAAGCAAAAAAGAAAAAAAGTCACTGCATGCCAACTCCTGGTTCACAGAAGAACTATAGATTCTCCGCTCCCACAAAAGAGAAGCACTAAAAAAATGGCAATCCAACCCCAGCATCACCAACAAAAACTGCTTCAATACAATCTCGAACCAATACAAAACCGCCATCACCAAAGCCAAAGCCAACTCATTTAATGACCGCATCTCAAATGCTAACTCTCAGTCCAAAGAAATCTTCACCATCTTCAATGAGCTGATTTCGCCTCCCAACTCTCCTGATGAGATCATCAAAGATAAAGCATGGTGTGATAGTATTCAAGCGGCCATGCTAAACAAAATTGATCTCCTGCAAAAGAAATTCAGGACCACTGCAAAACCCTTCCTCATCAACCCACACCTAAGCAAACAGCCGCCTCCCCCCCTCACACCAACCTCACCAAACCTCTCTTCTCCTTCAGTGACATCACTGAAACAGAAGTCATCAAACTCCTAAACAATCTAAAGCCGTCCACATGCAAAGGAGACATATGTCCACCGAAGATCATTAAGGAATGCGCTGTAACGCTCACCTGATTCCCGCAGAGGCGCCGGTCTTGACTGGGTGAATGCCGTATCTTCAAAGGTGATGTGTAACACACGGTTGGCTCTTTGGGCTGGACCTCTGTGCACTGTATGTCTGACTCGAAGAGTAAGATGTCTGCAGATAGAAAATATGGGATTAATGAACTGGGGTTATTGGGTGCCTCTCTCCTCTTCCCTTTCTCTTCTCCTGTAGAACCCCAAAGGTTAACGCCCTCACCTTAGGTAAGTGAACGCCGAGCTCTCCATCTGCCTCGGGGCAGGGTGCCGTAACCAGTTTCTTCACTGGATAAGGGTGCAGGCCTCTTGACCTCAGAGGACTGCTGTCCGTCGTTAACTGCACGAACGGTAAGTTCTGGGCACTTCAAATGTCTTAAAAGTCTTTTGTAATGATATCTCTTGTTTTGCAGGGTTCCGGCGATGGCGGATGGCGGGCTGATGAGAGTTGAGGATCGAACCCGCGTGAGGAATAGAAGCGCCTGGAAGCACGTAAGTAAGCGCTTGTAGCCTGCTTCACGATGCGCACTAACTGTCCCTTTTATCTTGCAGGTACAAGTTCGGAGCTTTAGAGAAGCTGAAGGGTGCTGGAATACCCACTGGATTCGGCGTGGGAAGGAGTAATGGCACGTGAGTAATAAAGTTGCCCAATGTCTTTAAACGCACCTTCTTTTGTCTTTCAGATGCGGGATGCAGCGCCGAAGGCCTCCGGAGCGTGCGAAGAGCTGGTAAGCTTTTGTCTTTCAGATGCCGGAATGCAGTGCGAAGACCTCCGGAGCATGCGAAGAGTAGGTAAGCCTTTGTCTTTCAGATGCCGGAATGCAGCGCGAGGCGTTGGTGACAGCCGATGGACCAGGTAAGAGATGCGCTGCCACTGAAGACCGTAGTGCTAACCTGTTCTTTCTTTGTCTTTACAGGTGCTGCTGAAGACTGGATTCCAGGATGGTAAGCCTTTGTTCCCTTAGGCCCAGGATCAGAAGCAGAAGACACGATGAGCGTTCTGCTGCAGAGAATGCAGAATAACGCAAAGCAAGATTCATCCATCGGGTGTGGTTTAAATAGCCTCCTGTAGTGCTTATGTGTCTCCTTCCACAGCCACGCCTAGGTAAGAAAAGAGTTCCTGCTTTCCAGAAGAGTTCCAGTGTTCTGAACCTAGGGAGTGGCTCCTGCCCCACCCAACAGGAAAAGTAGTCCCAAACAGAAGAGGATCAGGGGTTCAACTGGCAGGTAAGTAAGCAGCATGGTCTGCTGCAGGTAAGTCCACCCAAGCATTATGAGCCCGGCGCTTCCAGCGCTGGGACTGGGCATCTTTATGAGCCTGGTGCCACTGGCGCCAGGACAGGGTCCAAAAGGTCCCAATTGGGACTGGCTGGCACTCGGAACCGGGGTTATGGGTCTGCTTCCAAGGGAGTCGGGCAAGTCCTGATCTTTTGGAAGCAGAGATCATGACAGCACCCCCCCTCAAGGCCCCTCCCAAACCGGGCTTCTCCGGGGGTTTGGGCTTGTTAGGAAATGTTCGATGAAATCTTTTGATTAGACGAGGCGCGTGGACATATTCTGCAGGTTCCCAGGATCTTTCTTGGGGACCGTAGCCTTTCCAGTCAATCAGGTAAAATAGTTTAGATTTGGAGATCTTGGAATCCAGGATGCTTTTGACTTCAAACTCGAGTTCTCCATCAACTAGAATAGGTTTTGGAGATGTAGTTAGTCGGGTTTGAGGTTGCACGGGTTTTAATAGAGAGACGTGGAAGACCGGATGTATCTTCATGTGAGGGGGCAAGTCCAGCTTGACCGCTACTGGATTTACTATGGTAGTGATGGAATAGGGACCAAGGTATCTTGGGTTGAATGTGCGTGGTCCTTTTAGAGGTAGATATTTGGTGGATAACCAGACTTGATCTCCTACTTGATATTGGGGGGCTTCCTTCCGATGTTGGTCTGCTCCTTTCTTGTATTGTTCTTTAGCCCTTTGATGGTGAGAAACGGCTTCCTTAAAGGCTTGGGTGATTGTAGAATGCAGGTGGTCTACTGCTGGTGTTCCAAGATCTTGGAGTGGATCCAACTCCGAGGTTCGAGGGTGACTACCGTATAAAAGAAAAAACGGGGTCTTCCCAGTTCCCGAGTGGACAGAGTTATTGTAGGCATATTCGGCTATCCAAAGGATATCTTTCCAAGTTTTTTCAGTTTGTTGTAGCATGCAGCGCAAATACTGTTCCAGAGTTTGATTGGTCCTCTCGGTTTGTCCGTCGGTTTGAGGGTGGTGGCTGGTCGAAAGTCTCACATCAATTTGAGCTGACCGACAGCAACTTCGCCAAAAATGAGAAATAAATTGACTACCTCGATCCGAAATTAGAACTGAAGGAAAACCGTGCAGTCGGACGATGTTTTCAAGAAATTCTCGGGCCAGAGTTGCTGCTGTTGGTAAGCCTTTGAGTGGAATGAAATGCGCCATCTTGGAGAATAGGTCCACGATTACTAGGATCGTATTGTATCCGGAGCATGGAGGTAGATCGGTGATGAAGTCCATAGAAAGCGTATGCCAAGGGCGAGGCGGGATGTCAATAGGGCGTAAGAGGCCGGCTGGTTTTTCCTTTTGACTCTTGTTTTGGGCGCATACTCCACAGGACATTATAAAGTCTCTGATATCTTTTTTCCAAGACGGCCACCAGAAGTAGCGCTTGATCTTTTCCGAGGTCTTGGTCATACCGGGATGTCCTTCCATTAAAGAATCGTGATAACAAGAGATTACCTTTTTCTGTAAATCTGTGCTGGGCAGGTATAACCGTTCTTGGAAATATAATAGGTTGTCCTTCACCGTAAAGTCCTTTCCCTGCAGATGCCAATTCTGTATGTCTGCTGGAGTTACCAGTAGCCTGGCTTTATCCTTAACTTCCTCTATGGATTGTGTGGCGATTACACCTAGAATTCTTTGTTCGGGAATGATAGGTACAGGTTTAGGATTGATCAAATGTTCTTCCACTCCCATCCGAGAAAGGGCATCAGCTTTACCGTTTTTTGTACCAGGTCGATAGGTAATTATGAAGTCAAACTCGGCAAAGAATAGTGCCCAACGGAGTTGCCTAGAGGATTGAGCTTTTGCGGTTTTCAAATATTGCAGGTTTCGGTGATCTGTAACCACAGTAACGGTGTGTCGGGCCTCCAGAAGATAATGCCGCCAAGCCTTAAAGGCGGACTTGATAGCTAGAAGTTCCTTATCAGTAATAGTGTAATTGATTTCAGGAGGCGAGAATTTGCGGGACCAAAATGCCACGGGATGCAACTGATTGGTTACTGGGTCCTTTTGTGATAGAACTGCCCACATGGCAAGGCTCGAAGCATCAGTTTCAACGATGTAGGGGAGTTCTGGGCGAGGATGTTTTAAGATCGGTGCAGAGATAAATCTAGTCTTCAAATTCTGGAAAGCTTGTTCCGCCTCGGTAGACCATTCAAAACGTTTGTTTTTCTTTAACAAGGCGGTGATGGGCTGGACTATTAGAGAGAATTCGGGGATAAACCTGCGGTAAAAGTTAGCGAAGCCTAACATGCTTTGAACACCTTTAACGGAGGATGGCGATGGCCATTTGAGAATTGCATCGACCTTCTTTGAATCCATACGCACTCCGCTAGGTGATAATATGAATCCCAAGAATTCAACTTCAGTCACGTTGAAAACACATTTTTCCAACTTAGCGAAAAGTTTGTGTTGACGCAATCTCTCGAGGACCATTTTCACGTGTTTCCGATGTTCAGTTTCCGATGAAGAATAAACGAGGATGTCGTCAATGTAAACAACAACACACACATCTATGAGCTCTCTGAGGACATCGTTCATAAAATATTGAAAGGCGGCCGGGGCATTGCAAAGTCCGAAGGGCATGACCTGATATTCAAATAGCCCATACTTGGTGCGGAAGGCCGTCTTCCATTCATCGCCCTCTTTTACTCGTACCAAGTGGTAGGCTCCTCTAAGATCCAGCTTTGTATATATGCATGCTTTTCTGACTTGGTCCAGGAGTTCAGGGATCAAAGGTAACGGATATCTATTCTTAACGGTGATCTGGTTCAGGGCGCGATAATCTATACAAGTTCTAAGGTCCCCTTCTTTTTTTGGAACGAAGAACAAAGCTGAGGAAGCAGGGGACTTGGAAGGACGAATAAACCCATTCGCTAGGTATTGATCCAGGTATTGTCGGAGGTGAAGATTCTCAGGCTCGGTGAGGGCATAAATTCTACTACAAGGAGGAGTAGATCCAGGTATCAGGTCTATCTGGCAGTCATAAGACCTATGAGGAGGTAGAGAGTTAGCCTGATCCTTCCGGAAAACATCTTGGAATTCTAGGTATTCAGGAGGTAACTGGGGAGCCTCCGAGGAAATTGCTGCCAGTGCAACACCAGGTCGAGGGTGACAAGTAGAGACACATTCTGGAAACTGAACCGTTCTTGCTCGCCAATCGATCTGAGGATTGTGCTTCTCTAACCAAGGAATTCCTAGAATAATCTGGAACTGAGGGGCCTTGATCACATCGAACACGATCTTCTCATGGTGTCCATCTTGACTTACTAGCGTCACTTCTTGGGTGGTATGCGTTACTGGTCCGGAGGCTATCTCCGTACCATCCACCGTAGTAATGACGTCCTTTACAGCCTTTGGACAAAGAGTCAGATTCATCCTCAAAACCATTTCATGATCCACATAATTGCCGATGGCACCGCTGTCGACGTAAGCTTCAATCGCATGTAATCGATCCGGATGTTCAGGGCTAATGAGGACCAAAGGTATCACGAAATGCGAGGTCACGGAACTGGTTTTAACGCTCGGCAAGAGGACCTCTATTCTTGTCGGGCGAGGTCGTTTCCCTGCTCAGAGTTTGTGACCCTGGTAACTGCAGCTCCTACTGCCTTCTTGGCTGGTTTCACCGGACAGTCTCGAAGAAAGTGCCCCGAGTTTCTGCAATAGAGGCATAATTGCAGCTGTTTTCTCCTTTCCCGCTCCTTTTGTGTTAGTGGTCCTTTCAGGCCCCCTATTTGCATGGGTTCCCCGGAGTCTACTCCTTTGGTAGGAGTTGGTGGTTTGGAAAATACTCGAGCATCAAACTTGGAACGATCGGCCTTCCTGTTCTGCAGTCTGTGGTCAATTTGAACGACTAAGTCAATATAGTCCGAACAGTCTTGCGGGGGATTCGCTACTTGGGCTAACACATCTTTGAGCTCTCCACGTAGACCTCTATAAAACAGCGTAATCCTTTTGTCCTCAGGCCATCGAGTTTCCACTATCAGTCTGTTGAAAGACGCAATATAAGCCAAAAGGTCTTGATTACCCTGTCGCAATGAAAGGAGCTCATTGTCCAAGGCCTGCCCCTGTGAATGTCTTGCAAACAGTTTTTCCATACTGAGCTGAAAAGCTTGAAAATCATGGAGAACCGGATCATCTTGATTAACTGAAGGATCGACCAGTCTGCCGCATTGCCACTAAGGTACGAAAGCACGAAAGCTACCTTAGCTTGATCAGTTGGAAAGGCTCCTGGCCGGCATAAGAAGTGCAACCGGCACTGATTAATAAATACTGCAAACCTCTTTGGGTCACCAGAAAATCGTTCGGGCGGAGCCAGAGGTACATTCCCAGGTAGGTTGATCTGCACTGGGTTCGTAGAGGATGTTGAAGGAGGATTTGCCCCTGATGCGGGTAACGGAGTTTGTCCGGCTTGTGACTGTAGCAATTGTCTAGCGAGATCGTCTGTTCGCTCCTTGGAAATAATCAGTTCCCTTCTTAGAGCATTCGTTTCCTGACGGGCTGCATGCACTTCTGCTCTTAGTTCCCCAAGTAACTGGGCTAGCTGGTCGGTATCCGAGGTTTCCATAGCGCCTGGGTGGGAGTTTTGCGGTAGGCTTTGCGTTCTGTAACGCTCACCTGATTCCCGCAGAGGCGCCGGTGTTGACTGGGTGAATGCCGTATCTTCAAAGGTGATGTGTAACACACGGTTGGCTCTTTGGGCTGGACCTCTGTGCACTGTATGTCTGACTCGAAGAGTAAGATGTCTGCAGATAGAAAATATGGGATTAATGAACTGGGGTTATTGGGTGCCTCTCTCCTCTTCCCTTTCTCTTCTCCTGTAGGACCCCAAAGGTTAACGCCCTCCCCTTAGGTAAGTGAACGCCGAGCTCTCCATCTGCCTCGGGGCAGGGTGCCGTAACCAGTTTCTTCACTGGATAAGGGTGCAGGCCTCTTGACCTCAGAGGACTGCTGTCCGTCGTTAACTGCACGAACGGTAAGTTCTGGGCACTTCAAATGTCTTAAAAGTCTTTTGTAATGATATCTCTTCTTTTGCAGGGTTCCGGCGATGGCGGATGGCGGGCTGATGAGAGTTGAGGATCGAACCCGCGTGAGGAATAGAAGCGCCTGGAAGCACGTAAGTAAGCGCTTGTAGCCTGCTTCACGATGCGCACTAACTGTCCCTTTTATCTTGCAGGTACAAGTTCGGAGCTTTAGAGAAGCTGAAGGGTGCTGGAATACCCACTGGATTCGGCGTGGGAAGGAGTAATGGCACGTGAGTAATAAAGTTGCCCAATGTCTTTAAACGCACCTTCTTTTGTCTTTCAGATGCGGGATGCAGCGCCGAAGGCCTCCGGAGCGTGTGAAGAGCTGGTAAGCTTTTGTCTTTCAGATGCCGGAATGCAGTGCGAAGACCTCCGGAGCATGCGAAGAGTAGGTAAGCCTTTGTCTTTCAGATGCCGGAATGCAGCGCGAGGCGTTGGTGACAGCCGATGGACCAGGTAAGAGATGCGCTGCCACTGAAGACCGTAGTGCTAACCTGTTCTTTCTTTGTCTTTACAGGTGCTGCTGAAGACTGGATTCCAGGATGGTAAGCCTTTGTTCCCTTAGGTCCAGGATCAGAAGCAGAAGACACAATGAGCGTTCTGCTGCAGAGAATGCAGAATAACGCAAAGCAAGATTCATCCATCGGGTGTGGTTTAAATAGCCTCCTGTAGTGCTTAGGTGTCTCCTTCCACAGCCACGCCTAGGTAAGAAAAGAGTTCCTGCTTTCCAGAAGAGTTCCAGTGTTCTGAACCTAGGGAGTGGCTCCTGCCCCACCCAACAGGAAAAGTAGTCCCAAACAGAAGAGGATCAGGGGTTCAACTGGCAGGTAAGTAAGCAGCATGGTCTGCTGCAGGTAAGTCCACCCAAGCATTATGAGCCCGGCGCTTCCAGCGCTGGGACTGGGCATCTTTATGAGCCTGGTGCCACTGGCGCCAGGACAGGGTCCAAAAGGTCCCAATTGGGACTGGCTGGCACTCGGAACCGGGGTTATGGGTCTGCTTCCAAGGGAGTCGGGCAAGTCCTGATCTTTTGGAAGCAGAGATCATGACATGCGCTGACATTTTCGCACCCATCCATACAGCTTTCATCAAGGCTTCTTTTAGATCAGGTATCATCCCAGACAGCCTAAAAGAGGCATGGGTTTGTACCCTCCTGAAAAAACCCACTCTAGACCCTACGCAGCCCAATAACTACAGACCCATCACCACCGTGCCTTTCCTCCTCAAGATCCTGGATAAAGCTGCCCATTGCCAGATCCAACATTTCCTCGAGACTCACTCCATCCTTGGAATCAGACAATCTGGCTTCCGCAAAGGACACGCCACGGAAACTGCACTGGTAGACTTAAAAAATCAGATCACCCAAATCATGGACAAAGGAAAAACAGCCCCACTGCTACTCCTTGACCTCTCGGCCACGTTGGATTTAGTGGAGCAGAACACTCTCACTTCACACCTTACGCATTCTGCTAACTTCTCCAAAGAAGCAGCCCTCTCGGTCACCTCCTTTCTGGAAGGCAGGGCAATGAAAGTATTGTCTGATATAGCCAACACTGCCCCACAACTATCTACTGCGGAGTCCCACAGGGCTCTTGCACAGCACCGACGCTGTACAATTTGTTTACAAAGCCCCTCTTCGACAAGCTTGATGCACTGGGTATCGCGTACACCAACTACGCTGACGATACACAGGTACTTCTCCCACTCACCGATATCTACAACAAAGATTCCGAAGCACTTCACCACATATACTCCACCATCCAGGCTTGGATGGCCATTAATGGCCTGTGCCTCAATGGGAAGAAGACGGAAATCATCATCCTAGGTTTAAAAAATACACTAGCCAAACTCGACAAGCAATATGCTAACTTCACTATTGACAACACTTCTATCCCTGTCTCCACATCTGTTAAAACTCTAGGGGTTTACATAGATTCCACTCTATCAATGACTAGACAGGTTAGCGCTATCACCTCCGCCTCAGCTCACACCACCAAGCTAATAAATGCCATAAAACCCTAATTATCCAAACCTAACTGCCTATCAATAGCCAGAGCCACTATTGGTGCCACACTAGATTACTGTAATGCTCTACTAGCTGGTACATCTGAAAAAACCTCCACTGACTCCAAGTCACACAGAATAATGCACTCCGCGCAGCCCTAAGAATTCCCAAAAGGGAACATATCTCCCAGGCCAGACAGTCAGCTCACTGGCTCCCGGTCAAAGAGCACATCACATTTAAAATCCTAACCCTTGCCTACAAATGTTTCACCTTTTCAGCGCCTTCCTATCTATCCGAGACTTTGAAGATAGTTACATCCACTCGGCCTACCAGAACTCAATACACCAACCAACTCCACACCCCACGCATCAACAGATCCAAAGCTGGTGGGCTAGGCTTCTCATACATTGCTAGGAGATTATGGAATGCACTACCCACTGACATCAGATCAGAAAACTCACTTTTGACTTTTTGAACAAAACTTAAAACCTTGCTCTTCGCCTAAACCGCTGATTTCCTGCGCTCTTTAGGCATGCAACACACACTGTTTTTTTTGTTGTGCTTTCCTCTGCATCTATGATTTCTGTTCCATGACAAGCACCACAATGACACACTATCCTCCTATGTATGTAATGTGTAATGTCTTGCGGCATCTCTCTGTAACTAAGAAATCTGTCTGTAACAAGCGCCACAATGCCACACTATCCTCTCATATGTGTACTTTATCATGTCTTGCTGCATCTCTCTGTAACTAGGAAATCTGTCTGTAACAAGCACCACGATGCCCATGGGCTGATGCATGCTCTACAAATTCGAATAAATAAATAAATAAGAGTCATGACACCATTGTAAGACGATGCGCCATGTACTGGAATCCGGGATGTAGATACGTCCCTGGACGTAAGGCAAGGATTGGATAACATCCATGTTGTATTCCGTGATCTCTGCGGGTTTACTCAGAACCCATTCCTGGATGGAGGATTTCAAGGAGGGTCTTAGGGTACAACCACATACCACCTGATTAGGCAGAAGGAGGTTACCATCCCAAGTACGTGGTGTTGATGCCTCATGCATCCGCGAGAGAGCATCAGCCTTGGAATGTAATGAACCAGGGCGGTACGTGAGTACCAAATTAAACATAGAGAAGAATTCATGCCATCTGGCATGACGAGCTGTAGTACACTTTACTGATTGCAGGACCAACAAGATTTGATTATTGGTATAGACTTGTACTGGGGTGGCCGTTCCCTAAAGACGGTGTCTCCAAACCATGAAGGCATCACACACAGCCAATAACTCACGCTCGGTGATAGTATAGGTTTGCTCGTATTGAGTGCGCTTCCGAGAGTGGCATGCCACCAAATGCCGGAGACCTGAATCAGTACATGGTTAAGGCAATGCAACCCCTACCGCCACATCTGAAGCGCCTGCCTCGACATAGAAAGGGCGTTCCGTGTCTGATTGTTGTAGCACAGGTGCAGTCGTGAAAGCAACTTTCAGAGCATCAAATGCCAGTTGTGCTTCTGTAATCCAAACAAAGGGGCGCTTGTTGCTGGTAAGAGCAGTTAGCGGGGCAACAGTAGCAGAAAAAAAGCAGATAAACTGCCTATAAAAGTTAGCGAAACCAAGTAATGATTGTAAGGCTTTCAGAGATGTAGGAACAGGCAGTCCAAAACCGCCTTTACCTTTGACTGACTCAACTTGACCCCTTCACTGGTGATATCATATCCCAAAAACTCCACCTCGGTGGCATGAAATATGCACTTCTCCAGTTTTGCATACAAGTGGTTGTCACGTAAATGTTGCAAAACCGTGGATGCATGCTTTACATGAGACTCGTAAGAGGGTGAGTATATCAAGATGTCATCTAAAAAGACAAGTCAATCATATTCCTAAGCACATCGCTTATGAAACTCTGGAATGTTAGAGGGGCGTTACATAAACCAAATGGCATAACCCGATACTCAAATAGACCATATTTGGTCTTGAACGCGGATTTCCACTCATCCCCCCTGTGGATGCTCACAAGGTTGTACGCCCCATGTAGATCTAGTTTCATGAAGAGTACCGAAGTCCCAAGCTGATCCAACAATACAAAAATCAGTGGTATGGGGTATTGGCTACGTATCGTAGCAGCGTTCAAGGCTTGATAATCTTTGCAGGGCCTTAAGTCACCCTCCTTCCTCAGTACGAAGAAGCGAGGGTATGCTGCCGGGGAGCGAGAAGGCCGTATGAACCCTGTTTCCAGAGCCCTGTCTAGGTACTCCTTCAGAACCGCGTCTTCTTTCTGAGTCAGGGAATAAACCCGTCTGGAAGGTATCTTAGCCCCCTTCACGAGATCAATCGGACAGTCGTATGGCCAATGTGTAGGAAGAATCTCCGCCCCTCCCTTGTCAAAGACGTCCTTATAGTCCTCATACTCCTTGGGAAGTGATACAACCAACACACCCCCAACCGCAAAGGCAGAGTCCATCAGGGAACGACAAGGACTTGCTTGCCTCACATCCGAGATCAAGCACTGAGACCCACAGTGTGGTGAGAGGAATTCAATCGACCCGCTTGCCAGTCAATAATAGGATTATGTAACATAAGCCATGGTAACCCTAAAATGAGTTTAAACTGTGGTGCAGAAATAATGTTGAAGGTTATGGTCTCTGAGTGACCAGGTTCAATGTTCATGAGCAGGTCAATGGTACATTCTGTTACCAAAACCGAGAGCAGTGTGGTGCCATCTGGGATTCCACACTCTCGCACGTAGTGTACATCGACATAATTTCCAGTCACCACGGAATCCAGGATGGCCTCAGCCGACCAAGGCACGCCGGAAGGACAAGCAAGAGTGGTAGATATCGTGAATGGGACCACAGAACTGGAGCCCTGGGACTTTCTGCTCGACAATGGGGCTCCCTCTATTGTCGGGCTTTGGCGTTTCCCTGTTTCTTAGGTTTCTTCGGACATAACCTTAAGTAATGTTCAGATGACCCACAGTAGAAACACAGATTCTTCTTCTTCTGATGTTCACTTTTATCAGAAGACAGCAGACCACGAACTGCCCAGATTTGCATGGGTTTGCCATTTCCCGTGGAGGGGATCGTCAGACTAGGAGGGACAAGTGGCCAGCCCCTTTTCTCTCCTTTTCTTTCGGACTTGTGAGCATCTATCTGGAGAACCAGATCCAGCAGCTCTGGAAAAGTAGTTGGCACAACAGGTACTGTGGCTAGGATATCTTTCAATGGTTCCGACAGTCCTTTGTAAAACAAAGCCGCCTTCTTTTCTTTTCGTCTGGCCAACCCATCTCAGCCACGAGCTGATTAAACTTAACAAGGTTTGCCAGAAGGGGTGTATCACCCTGCTGTAAACCAGGTAACTCCAAATTGGTGGCCTGAGACTTATAACGCGTGTCGAAGACACGACTCATAGCAGTAATCAAGGCATCACAATCATACAGGAAATGACTGCCTTGTTCCAACAAGGGGTTGGCCCAGACTGCTGCTGCGCCACCCAAATACGACAATACAAAGGTTGCTTTAGTTGTAGAATCGGGGAAAGACGTTGGTCAACACAGGAAGTGTAGTCTACACTTATTAATGAAGGTCCGGAAAGTCTTTGGGTCTCCATTGAAGCACTCTGGTGGTGCCCAGGGAAACTGTGCCGCCATATAAACTGTGACCTGTCTGGGCAGGGCTGCACCGGAACCAGAACCAGAAGCAGACACTGAAGTAGAGGCCTCTGCCCCCCTGACCGAATCCCAGCCTGAATCTCATCGATACAGCATTGGGTGGAATCATACACCGCTGCCATGCCAGAACATAGTTCTGCCATCATCTGAACCAGGGTTGCCAGAGTGTCATTGGCGTCCATTGTGTAAGGCTTCTGAATATGTCAGAACCTCCCTTTCAACTTTGGGGTATGTGTCAAGACTGGCAGTTGAGCTCGTCGTGTAGATGATGAATTATTCCTGCCAATGTACCCCTCAGGGGTACCAAAGGACAGACTGAGGGGTCTATTGACCGAAAGACTGGTTGGACGCTCCGGGACACAGCTGGCTGCAAGAACAAACGCACAAGATGAGCACCAGGTATGAACACTGAAAAGGCAATGCAACAATGCGTATGACAGGAGTTCCCTTGGAAGTAATTTGGATACGGAATCCCTCTTCCAACCTGGAGATGGTGTTACCCTGAAACCAGATGATGCAGTCAGATAACAGAACGTAATGTAAAACACAAGAAACAAACTAACAGATATGGTGGGTCTCTTACCAGTGGAGGCGGTACAATATGACTGAAGGTAGAGTATTCTTTGCAGGAAATGGTGTTTGATCTGTCTTGTACGGCTTCCCCTGATCCACCGGCACGAGGACGCCTAAGGAGTTCCAATGCTGTTCTCTATGAACCGTTACCAAGTCCCCTGACCCGATGGCACGAGGACGCCTACAAGGTCCGAGTAAAGTTCTCAAATAGGAAGTCTCTAATCTGAGCACACAGCAACCAAGTTCCAAAATCAACGTGACAGAAGAAAATCCTGATTGAGTTCCGGCAACGAGCAAGCAAGAAGGGACAATCCGCTAGGCAAAAGGAATCCAGGGCAATCCGAGTCGAGGTTTTTCTGGCAGTAGCGGAAACAGGACATGAAACAGAGGCAGTTTGTAGGGCAGTCCGAGTCATAACCAGAAGTTCCTGAAACAACAACGAGGGGCACAGCGATAGCAATTCGGTAAGCAGGCAAAGATTTGTGAGCAAGAAATTCATAAGAGGAAACACGTAGCGCAAGAGAGCCGCTGAACAAACCAAATTCAGAAGCACGGGAACAGAATTTGGACGCTGCTTTAAAGGAGAATCACCTGATACACAGTACGCGACCCTGCCGTAGCAGCGTGCCTGATGACAGGTGTGCAGGGTACCATCTTCTCCATGGCAACCCACAAAGTGCACGGAAGGACGTGCCGCGCATGGGAAGTCTGCCAATACTTAATCTGGTATGCAGATGACTCCTTTTACCTGATTTCAGCAAAACCTGGGAAGGGACAACCTTGCGAGACGAAGTATATCCACTTCCATTAACGCGTGATTTATGCATAAACACTGATAGTTTCCTGACACTGGGGTCTCCGCAATGCCTTCCGGCAGGTTTGGTGTTGGGCACTCTGCCCTCAGTTTATTTCTGGCTTCTTTTGCCACCAGGGTTCTAAGTCTTTTCTTTATGTATGCCGCTATATTATATGGCGGTTACCATTCTGAGGAATGTGGATGTACCAAGGCGTCCGGGTCAAACCCATCCCTAGTTTCTTCCTTATCTTCTGTTTTCTTTTTCTCAGAAGCTCTATTAGTTTCCTCTTCTTCTGAGGATATAATCTCGACTTCTTTCTCTGATGATTGACTGCCCCAATCATCCTCATAATATCCCTCTGAACTGTCAGAGGTTTCATCTCGGCATTTGCGCTCTTTGTCTTTTCGGTTTGCCGCCTTCCTCTTGCCCTTTCGTTTCAGTGGCGAGCCCGGGGGGTCTTGGCCTTTTTGGCCTTGCAGGCTTTCTTGCCTCCCGCTTTTTCCATTCCTATACCACCTGTCCCTCTAAGTTCTTCGGTATCAGGTAATATAATCGGGGAAAAAATGTCACGGTAAAAAAATATTGCGGCAAAAATGCTGCCGTTTGACCCGGTAAAAGTGTGCCCCATTATACCATTTAAAGGGAGCAGGCTTTGCGGGGGTGTCCCCCGCTCCCCTTAAATGGTATAATGGGTCCGCAGGTTGCAGGGGTGTCGCCTGCATGTTTTACGTGGACTGCGGCGCAAAAACGGCGGCATTTTTGCTGCGATATTTTGTTACCACAGCAATTTTTGCCACGATTATATCACATGGAACCAGTTCTTCCATCCCTTTGGAGAACTTAATCAAGTCTTCCATGATTGCCAGCTGTTGTGAGCTGTGCCCCACACTGTGACCCAGGGATTGATGTCATATTTCCCCCATTCCGGGTTGAATTCTTTTCTGGCTCACCTGAGCTCTTCCCTCTTCACTTGAGCTGGGCATTATTGTATTTGACCGGGGACAGATGTGCCACTGTTAAATAAACCCACAGGTATCTTGGTCCTGTACCCATCTTTTGTATATTTTGTTAGGACAGAATATACATTATTTAGTGCTCTGGAGGCTCTGTATACACTATTAGCCTCTTTTAGGCTTTTTGCCTTTTTCGGCCCTTAGGTGGCACTGTTCTGTTAATCGGCATGTACCCCGCTGTTCTATCCCTCACACGCTTCGTGCTGTGTTACCAGGGATAGACTCTCATGCTGTAGCTTTAAACAGATGATCTTGTCAGTCTGATTCAATCGTTCGGAAGACCGACTATTTCTTCTTTGAGGTATGACAAACGTTCCGTTCTCTGACTTTCTCCGGGCTACTGCAAAGTCACGGAAGTGTCAATGAAGAGCACTGGAACGTTATCAAGTCACTGTCGTGCTCCTCGCAGTTCCGTGACTGTAGTGCCCCCTCTGTCACTGCTCACTGCGGTCGCCGGAACTATTTGTCCCGTCGCGCCCGCAAGGAATAATTTGTTATCACAGCATTGTAATATACGGATATGTTTCGCCACAACTATCTACGCTGCGCTCTATCGCTCCCCTTATATCTGCCTGCCTGAAATTGACATAAATCTGTATACACATTAATCATTAAATGAAATACACATTAATCATCAAGTGAAGTAACAATAGGTACTTAAAGGGCTGCCCGAGCAGCAAAGAAAGAGGAGGAATCAAAATGGTGGAGTAGATTTATAGGGATGGACTATGGACTATGGTGATTCATAGTTAATGTCACATGTTTTAAAGTCCAATAACAGATGAACTACAAAAGACTATAAACTTATGGGACTTGTAGTTTTTTCGCTTTCTGAGTTATTTTTATTGTGTTTTAATAATGCTGCTCGAACAGTAAAGTTGTGAGAAAGCATAATACGAGCCTCTGTGTCTTGACATAGAATTAACTAGTCTTCTGCATATATTGGGTGTTGACAACGGGATGAAGAACTTCCATTTCCAGATACTATGAACGTGCACTCCAGCGCTTTAGAATACACTTTACACACCAACAAATCTGAAACGTTAGCCCTCAATAAATCCTTCATGGAAAGTGGCACAGATCACTTTGTCCTGAAATGGAAGAGTGGCCCCGAAAAATACCATGGGGTATGGGGTATGTTTCCCAAAACACTTTTTACACTGGAGAGACTATATTTGTGTAAAATTTCACAAACTAGAATCAAGGTTGCCTAAATATTTAACTTGGTGGGGGAGGCATATATATACTAATTCAGATTTTTCATACTAACGATACAGAAAGTCATAATTCTATTAGAGAGACAGAGGCAAAGTAACCTCACCCAGGTCAGCCCCCCCCATTTCATGATCTTTTACAAAGAATTATCTGTTTCGTTAGATTTCTGTTAGATCCGGCTTGATCAACTATTTTTTACGTTAGATCCACTACAGAACAGGAGTTATAAGCAATTATTTAGAGAGGCGGGACTAATCCGCAGAAAGCTAGTCACCTCCTTAATCAAAAATAGTACAAAAACATATTTCATTTGTTAGATCTTCGTTAGATCCGGTATGATCAACCATTTTCAATGTTAGATCTGCAACAGAACAGGAGTTATAAGCAATTTTTTAGAAGAGGGGCTATCTAGCTCACTACAGGTTAGCCCCCCTCTAAATAATTACTTAGAACTCCTGTTCTGTAACAAATCTAATGTTGAAAATGGTTGATCATACCACATCTAACGAAGATCTAACAAATGACATCCGTTTTTTGTACTATTTTGATTGAGGGGGTGACTAGTTTACTATGGGTTAGCTCCACTTCTAAATAAATGCCTTTAACTCCTGTTCTGTAGCGGATCTAACGCTGAAAATGGTTGATCATACCAGATCTAATGAAGATCTAACAAATTACATACATTTTGGTCAATTTTTTGATTGGGGGGGCTCGCTACAGGGTAGCCCCCCACTAAAGAATTGCTTATAACTCCTGTTCTGTAGCGGATCTAACCTCAAAAATGGTTGATCAAACCGGATCTAACAGAGATCTAACCAAACTGATAATTTTTTGTAAAAGATCATGAAAAGGGGGGGCTAACCCGGGTGAGGTGGCAGAGTATTCTGCTCAACTCTTTAATTCACTACTTGAGCAGCAAACACAAAACCACAAGTTTCATACTCAAACTGCACAAACTTCTATTTCCATGAAATGACAGTCTCTTGAACAGGAAACTTGACTTGTCTGACATCGACTCTCATTTCACACTGCACACCAATCAGGGCCCGAACCACCTCATAAACTCTATCGTCCATCCTCTTGCTCCTATTTCTGACGCTGCTCTTACAGACTTCCCGTAGAAACTGAAGCCAACATGGCTTAACAAAAAACAATCCATCTGAAATGTCCACGTCCAACGGGACGTGCCCTTCGCTGCCGGCCTATGCCTCCACTCGACTAGCCGGGTTCACAGGAACCTGTAGGTTTCACCTCTGCACCTAAAGTAATCAAACAGAACCACACTCAGTATATCACCGGGCAGGCAATCACAACACAGTCACTCCTGCGTCTTATGCGAAAGCATCGCTGCTTGTGCGTCTGCCTGCCCTACCGCTTGGCTGCTACTATGTCTGGCTCTCCCATTGCATAGCGATTGCACAAGTTGGATAATACTTTGCCTCTGTGTCTTTAAAAGAAATATGACTTTCTGTAACGTTAGTATGGAAAATCTGAATTCTATGTGAAGACCCGGAGGCTTGTAGTATGCTTGTTCAAAGCGTACTTACCACCAATTAGCCTACCTGCTCCACTAGCTTGAAATAAAATGTTTTAAAGGTCGACTCATTCGACCAATCTGCAGCTATCATAATATCCTGCAGGGGCGCTCCGCAAGCGAAAGCTTTCAAGGCCATGGCCCCTCATGCCGAGTGTGCTCCGAAACATTCAACATCTATGCCGGCTTGGAGCATGATCCACTTAACCCAGCAAGCTAAAGTGGCAACTGACACTCCCTGAAATGGTTTACGTAACGCAATGAACACTCTGCTTTCTCCCACCAATCAGAAGTTTGCCGTCCTCGCTTCGTATTCCTTCAGAGTCCTGACCGGACACAGCTTGGGCTGTGCCAGAAATGCAGGGAAGGATACCAAGCTGATGGCAGTCTTTGTTCGTCTACTCACATGGAAGGTGACTGCCTATGGAGAAAAGGACTTGGCATCTATCTGGAGGGCCGCTGCGTCTGAAACCCTCTTATACACTTCTAGACAGAACAGCATGTCTAGCTGCGCAGAAAGCTCCCTCCTGGTTAGGTCTGGGTTATCCGGCCATCTTTGCAGGAACCTGAGGACTATGGGCCTCATTCCGAGTATGGCGGTAAGGGATACCGGTCACCGTTAACGAGACCGGTGCCGGTAATCCCTTACCGCCACATTCCGAGTTCCCTTTGCGCCCTCGTCCTTAACGCCTGCTTTTAGCAGGCGTTAGGGACAAGGGCGCAAAGGGGCTTTTTAGCCAATAACGGTGACCGTAAAGTACGGTCACCGTTATTTGCAATTTCCCCATTCCCATTGAGTCCTATGGGGGCTCATTTGGGAATGGGGAAGGGCCCTGGGGAATGGGAAATTACCGCCAGGGCGGTGCCGGTACAGGTCCGGTGCCGACCAAGGCGCTACTACCGCCATTGGTTAGCGCCGGACTCGGAATGAGGCCCTATGTCTACGTCCCATAAACGCGAGTATTTGGGCATTGGAAGCCGCATGGCATTCACTCCTTTGAACAACCTGGCAACAAGGGAATGCTTACCTATCAGAGTGCCTAGAATGTGTTTGTGTCCCGCAGAAATGGCCGACCTATAGATATTCACCATTCTATACGCTTTACACTGTGGTGCCAGGGCTGCCAGAAAGTTGACGATGTGGATCACATCCGCAGATGCAGGATGTACGCCACTCTCCAGGCACCAACTATTCCACTTGGACCAGGCTGACCTGTAAGATCTAGTTGTCTTAGGTGCCCAGGGCTCTCTGATGAGCCTGTCAGCATCTCCTGAAAGGCCCGGCTGTCTGCAGGAGCTCCTGAAATAACTGAGGCCATCAGCCTGAGAGACCTCTGAAGGACTAGCAGGTGTGGAAATTCCACTCTATCTAGGAGGATCTCTGTCCTGTCGGGAAGCAGAACCAGGGTGTCGCGCAAGGTATCTAGCAGATTAGGGACCCAAGCCTGACCCTTCCAGGCCAGCGTTACTTGGACCAGCCTCACACTCTGATGCCTCGACTACGCCAATGTCCTGGTGATCACCGCGAAGGGGGGAAACGCGTAGTCCATGCCCAGAACCCACTGCTGAAGGAAAGCGTCCGTATCGGCTGCCCCCAGGTTTAGCCTCCAGCTGAAGAAACAAGGCAGCTGTCAATTCAGCCTAGATGCAAATAAGTCCATCTCTCACATTGCCCTTTCAGGCTCATCAGGTTGTGAAAATTCACAGCGTCCAGCCGCCAGTGGCTGGAATCCCTGAGATACTGCAAATTCCAATCCGCGACTTGATTGGCTAGTCCGGGAAGGTACTCTGCCGTGACGCTGATCCTCCTGTCCAAGCATAGGTGCCAAAAGTCCTTGGCTAACTCTGCCAAGAACTTGAACTTTGTGCCGCCCAGCCGGTTTATATTACGGGCGGCCGACACATTGTCCATTTTTAGTAGGATGCAGCAACGCATTTTGGAAGAAGTTAACAAAAGAGGAATTTGAAAATCAATATTGTAAACATTATATTTTGAACTATGAAGACATTTTGAAGAGTCTTTTATTACAAATACATTTATTGAAGAATTGTCTGACAATACAAAGACATTAATTGAAGATTGATTTTAGAAGCGTCTGATATCATAAGACATCTATGTTTATTTTGAAGCACACTTCAGATTTTGATTCAAAAACAATAAACTACTTTGAACTTTTGTAGGATAAAAGAGATTGTATCTTCTTCTTTCCTTGATGATATATTGACAGTCATCAATATAAATTGGAAAATGTCTCATAGGCACTTTGCCATAAGATACTACATAAATTTTGAAGCACGTTCAACACTGTTTTGATTTTCACGGCTGAATGAAATATCATCCTCTTGGATTACCATATGTGCAGACACTGCTTTCGTTGTAGAGAGTTCCCCATGGGAATAAGAGTCCTTATCCCCCTGATGGGAGTCACTCCCAGTCAGATCATGCTTTCGCATATCCCTATCTAGGGTTTTCTTAGCAGGCTCACCACCTTCGCCTTAAAGGGGGTGGCTCGCCCAAGGGAAGAAGGGACGAAAACCCCCAGATACGTCACACTTATCTTACAACAATAGTGTCTATTCAAATGTAACGTGAAATTGTATATATTTGTTGTTTATATTTCAAGATTTACTTACCTGTGTTTTTTAGTTTAAATAAATATAGTTTTATTTGTATACATTTTTGTTATTGGTCTAAGTCATCTGTATTCACTAACAGAGCCTTCTTGTGATCTTCTGGCAGGGCCCCATCACCACCCCTGACCCTGCCAATGCCTCCACTCTCTCACACTCTCTCACAACGCACCATCCTGTGAGAGGAAAAAGACAAAGTGGTGAATCCATGTGCGTTTGTATCTACGTCTGTGTGTCTGACAGAGAAAGAGAGAGAGAGGCTAAAATATGTGACTAGGCATCATCCTGCTCCTACAGGTCCTTTCCTTCTCCTCTGCCCTGATGCATCTCAGTCGGGGGGTGGAACACTCATCTTCCAGATGCATCACTCCTCATGCCTGGCACTCCGGTTCTCTTCTGGGTGGTGCTCCTTGGTGTGCAAACTAATAACACACGTTTAACCACCATCTCGTAACACATATAGAAGTAGACACAGAACCTGCATAATCGAATCAAGTAGCCAAGGAATGGTTTGCATCCCTGTGTCGACCCTAAGGGATCTGTGGTAAGTAAGACTCAGGAGGCAGACAAGAGGTTGTGATTCTCGAGGTCTCTTTATTATAACAGAAAATAAGGCCCATCTTTTGCATACGTCTAAGGAGATCTTTACAGTAGTCTATATCAGAAAATAATTTTAAAAGGTGCTTGTTAGGATGTCTTACTGTCAGAAAAACAGTTGTTTGGGGCAAGAAACAGCGCGTTACAGCCAGAAAATAGGCTATTCTGGGATTAAACTACGTTTCCCAGCATGTCTAGGGAATTCAGTAGTCTGGGGTTTTCGCGCGATGCAGCAGCTGACAATTAGGTAGGAATAAATCTCCAACCGCCTTTGCCTCGGTGCAGATAATCAATGATTATGTGCACGGGCGGCAGTGTGGAGAGTTCGTGAACCAGGTTATTTTCTCGGACGCCGGAGGACTGTTGGGCGTCAGCACGGATTCCAGGATCAAGATAAGCATGCATCCCGGGCCGCGGTGGTGATTTACAAGCGGCTTGGACGTGCTTTGTAAGCAACAGTCTTCAGGGCTCGGGTGTCCTCGTGAGGCGCCCGGCCCATCAGCTAAGTGCATTTTCCATGGTGTTCTATTTTATGGCTACGAAACTTTTGAAGTCATTAGTTATGTGTGCGTGTGAGGAAACATGGGAACACTTTGATACAAAGCAGGCTGAATTACTTTGTTCAGGAAGATCAAGTGTTTCACTAAAAACCAGGAATTAATGTCTAAGCATATGAAAATAAGGACACTGTGTTTTGTTTGTTGCATGTATTTCCTGTGCAGCATTTGTTCGTTGCTTCGTTGTGATAATGGGGCCATGAGTCCAATGTGCTTCATCCCAGTGTGTGCTACCATGCTTTATGTGCTAAAGTCTGTTTGGAGCATAAGTGTTCCTAAATGTTGTGTTCATTACGTTTGAGTTTCTAACACCATTTACGCTGTGTTTAAAGTCAGGTTATGTGTTCTTGCTTATGAAAAGATACTATGAATATGCATATACAGTTTGAAGGACAGGTCAGGTGCAGGATTTATTATATAGCTTTCAACGTACTTATTTAGAGCTATTGTTATAAGTTGTATGTTGTGTTTCCCCCTCCTTTCCTTTGTCATTCCACCCCCTTTCCCTAACTCCTTCTTCCCCCCATTGGCTGCCACGTGGCTCCTTGTGTTACTAGTTCAAGCGCCCGTGCTAACCAAGGTGGGAGGGTCGAATCTATTTGGCTTCTGTGGTTCGGGAGAGAGGGTCGAGACCCTTATCCCTTTGCTTGCATTGACAGAATTATCTGCCCCCGATTTCGGGATAATAGAACCACCCAGGCCAAATGGAGACGAATCCTCCTTCGTTAGCAGATGTGCTAAAAGCACTACAAGATATTCAAGTGGAGTTAGTACAAGCCAGACAAGAATCAAACACATTAAAGGTTCAGGTGCAGGGTCTGGTAGCGCAGAATATCCCGTTGGATGGAACAGGACCATCTACAAGTGCTCCTACAAATAGAGTCCCTGCCACGGTGATAGTGCAACCACCCAGTAGTGTGCCCTTAGCGGCACCCGAAAGATTCACAGGGGACCCCAGGAAATATATGACCTTTTTAACCCAGTGCCGCTTACATTTTTTATGTAAACCTACAGCCTTTGAGACCATACAGGCTAGAACAGCATTCGTCATTTCATATCTAACTGGAGATGCGGCAGCATGGGAAATGCCTCTAGTACAGAAGGATGATCCTTTATTATACAATTGGGATGGTTTCTTGGGAGAATTTGGAAGGTTGTTTGACCGCCGAGAAGTTTCTCTGGCACAAGATAAAGAGTTGTTGGCTTTAAGACAGGGACCGCGCGACTTAGTGTCATATGTTACCCAATTTAATAGATTAGTTATTGAAACAGATTGACGCGAGAATAAGCAGACTGTGTTATTTTATCAAGGGTTAAAGGAAGAATTGAAGGATGCCATTGCGCAAGTGGAACCTCAACCGACTACTTGTACGGCCATGATTGATTTAGCTTTAAGACTAGATCATCGTATCAATGAGCGCAAAGGAGACAAGAAAAAAACCCGAAGTAACACCCTTCGCCCGACTGGATCTGGGAAGAGGCAATAGGAGTATAGAAGAACCCATGCAGATTGGTGGAGTGAGAGGGCCCTTGTCAACAGCAGAAAAGGAACAACGCAAGGTGAACAATTTGTGTTTGTATTGTGGGCAACCAGGACACTATATTAGGACATGCCCGAACACTCCCAAGAAAGGAGTAAGTGGTGAACAAGGTAAAGGGGATTCGGGAAAAGGATTGGGCCGGCCTTAGGGGGAACTAAGGTGACAGACCCGAAGGAGACTAGGTTCCCCAATTGGATAGCTAACACGACAGGAAACAGGAAGTCTCATGTGTATATTCTAGTGACTTTATTTTTTGCCTGTAACAAACAGATAGTATCAGCCATGGTTGACTCAGGAGCCACGGGTAATTTCATTGATATTGGGTTGGCCAAGAGGTTACGTTTACCCTTAAGAGAAAAATCACAGGTGGAGGGGGTGCAATCGGTGGATGGGTCACCCTTAATTTCTGGACCTATTTGTCAGCAGACTCAGCATATTACCATGAAGTGTGGGTCGGGGCATTCTGAGACAATCGTGTTTGATTTGATAGCGGCACCTCAGTTTGGACTCATTTTGGGCATGCCTTGGTTAATGAAACACAATCCTAGGATTGATTGGGTTAAACACGAGGTGAATTTTGAAGATTCAGGGTGTACGAGTCACATGGAGGAGGAGATGGGCCCCGCATTGTTGCTGGCGGAACAAGTGGCTGAACCACACAAGGTGGGAGCTGTGGTGAAAAATATTCCAGCACAGTACCAAGATTTGTCTAAGGTATTTGATAAAGGGGGAGCAGACAGGTTACCACCCTATAAATCATATGATTGTGTAATTGAATTGGAGCCGGGGGCCAAGTTACCTTGTAGCAGAATCTATGCTTTGACGGAAACAGAAAACCAATATTTAAGGGAATATTTGGATGAAATGTTAAAGAAGGGGTTTATTAGACACTCTACTTCACCTGTCTCGTCTCCTTTATTCTTTGTCCCCAAGAAAGAGGGAACTCTAAGGACATGTATTGATTACCGAGCATTGAATAAGGTAATAGTAAAGAACAGATATCCTTTACCTTTGATTTCTGTGTTGTTAGATCAGGTAAAAACAGCAGTGGTATACACTAAACTAGATTTGAGAGGGGCTTACCATTTGATCCGGGTGAACGAGGGAGATGAGTGGAAAACGGCCTTCAGAACTAAGTTTGGTTTATTCGAGTACCTTGTCATGCCCTTCGGCCTATGTAATGCCCCTGCAGCGTTTCAATACTTTATGCAGGAGGTGTTGAGTGAGTTCCTGGATGTGTTTGTCATTGTATATATAGATGACATTCTAATTTACTCAACTACTGAAGAGTTACACATTGGTCATGTTAGAGCAGTGTTGGAACGGTTACAAGATTATCAGTTGTATGTCAAACTAGAAAAATGTGCCTTTCATACCACTCAAGTAGAATTCCTTGGTTTCATTGTGACCCCTTCTGGTATAGTGATGGACAAGAAAAAAGTTCAAGCAGTTACTGAATGGCCAGCACCTCAATTTATCAAAGACATTCAGTCTTTTTTGGGTTTTGCTAACTTTTACAGAAGATTTATTTCTAATTTTTCACAAATTGTTACACCCATCACGAAATTATTAAAGAAGGCCACTAGGTTTTGTTGGAATTCTGAGGCAGAAATAGCCTTTCAAGAACTGAAGAAGGCGTTTACCTCAGCTGCGGTACTGAGACATCCGAATCCGGAGAATCCTTTTCAGGTGGAAACAGATGCATCCAATCTTGCAGTTGGGGCAGTGTTGTCGCAACAGGATGAAGCAGGGGTGTGGCATCCAGTAGCTTTCTATTCTCGTAAGCTTACTAATTGTGAACAAAACTATTCCATTACTGATAAAGAACTATTGGCCATTCGAGCAGCCTTTTTGGAGTGGCGACATTACTTGCTAGGGGCCAAACATCAGGTGGTGGTTGTCACTGATCATAAGAACCTACAGTATTTCAAGACTGCCAATACTCTGAGTCCCAGGCAATTACGGTGGTCACAATACTTTAATGAATTTGACTTCTTGGTAACTTTTAGACCAGGAACAAAGAATGGGAAAGCGGATGCTTTGTCTAGGCAGCCAAATCTAGAAAATACTATAACTGAAACTAAAACCATCATTCCAGTGGAAAGAGTGGTGGGAGCGGTTATGACACAGTTATTGAGACAAGTGAAACAGGAAATGCGGAAACCTGAAAAAGTGCAATGGGGAAAGGAGAATCCATTAGAAACTTTTCGCAATGGTCTTCCGTATTATGCTGGTAGATTGTATTTACCCACACTTACTTTACAAAAGAAAGCGTTGCATTGGTGTCACGATTCTCCTTTGGCAGGACATTCAGGAAGTAAAAAGACACAGAGTATGCTAGAAAAGTACTTTTCGTGGCCAGGATTGAGACAGGATACTATGAAATATATCCAACAGTGTGAAACCTGTGTACGCAGTAAGGCAGACCATACAAAGAAAGCAGGGCTGCTCCAACCTTTACAAACACCTGAGAAAGTGTGGACACATATATCCATGGATTTCATTACTGATTTACCTCCAGATGATAAGTATGATACCATATGGGTGGTGGTGGACTATTTATCAAAACAAGCTCATTTTGTGCCTTGTAAAGGTATTCCAGGAGCGGGAAGATTGGCTGAATTGTTCTTGCAGCATGTGGTTCGGTTACATGGGTTACCTCAGAAGATTGTATCGGACCGAGGTCCTCAATTCACTTCTAAATTTTGGCGTGCATTCTGTCTGATGCTAGGAATTGATTGTGCCTTGTCCACCAGCTATCACCCACAGACGGATGGACAAACTGAGAGGGTCAATCAGACGCTGGAGCAATATCTGCGCTGTTATTTACATGATGGTCGTGATTCTTGGGTACAATCATTATGGTTGGCGGAATTCACGTATAATAATACCGAACACGCATCATTGGGTATGGATCCGAATGAATGTTTGTATGGCCAAGTGCAAAATATGATACCTGAATATTTACCTGATGTTGAGACTATTCCCACGCTACAGGAAAGAAAACAGTTACTTTTGAAGATCAGACAGACAGCAAAAGCCAATTTAGAACAGGCTAAGGAACAGTATAAAAAACATGCAGACAAGAAAAGGAGAGAGGCTCCTCAATACAAGGTGGGGGATAGAGTATGGTTGTCTACTCACAATCTGCTTTTAAGAGGACCTTGAAAACTTGCACCTAAGTTTATTGGACCATATGAGGTGATTAAATGTATATCTAAGGTGGCGGTTAAACTACAATTGCCGCAATCATTGAAGATCCATCCAGTATTCCATGTGTCTTTGCTTAAACCCGCAGCTCCCGGGACACAAGCACAGAAACCCCCAGCAATCATCAAGGATGGGCAATCGGAATACGAGGTGCAGAAAATACTGGACTCCAGGCACAGACAGAAGAAATTATGGTATCTTGTCCAATGGGTGGGTTATGGACCTGAGGATTGTTCATGGGAACCAGCTACTGCGGTTCACGCACCTCGTTTGGTGCGTCAATTTCATCTGCGTCATCCGGAGAAAGCAAGACTTGGAAAGGGCCCTGAGAGAGGGGGTACTGTGAGAAAAAACAGTTGTTTGGGGCAAGAAACAGCGCGTTACAGCCAGAAAATAGGCTATTCTGGGATTAAACTACGTTTCCCAGGATGTCTGGGGAATTCAGTAGTCCGGGGTTTTCGCGCGATGCAGCAGCTGGCAATTAGGAAGGAATAAATCTCCAACCGCCGTTGCCTCGGTGCAGATAATTAATGATTATGTGCACGGGCGTCAGTGTGGAGAGTTTGTGAACCAAGTTATTTTCTCGGACGCCGGAGGACTGTTGGGCGTCAGCACGGATTCCAGGATCAAGATAAGCATGCATCCCGGGCCGCGGTGGTGATTTACAAGCGGCTTGGACGTGCTTTGTAAGCAACAGTCTTCAGGGCTCGGGTGCCCTCGTGAGCCGCCCGGCCCATCAGCTAAGTGCATTTTCCATGGTGTTCTATTTTATGGCTACGAAACTTTTGAAGTCATTAGTTATGTGTGCGTGTGAGGAAACACGGGAACACTTTGATACAAAGCAGGCTGAATTACTTTGTTCAGGAAGATCAAGTGTTTCACTAAAAACCAGGAATTAATGTCTAAGCATATGAAAATAAGGACACTGTGTTTTGTTTGTTGCATGTATTTCCTGTGCAGCATTTGTTCGTTGCTTCGTTGTGATAATGGGGCCATGAGTCCAATGTGCTTCATCCCAGTGTGTGCTACCATGCTTTATGTGCTGAAGTCTGTTTGGAGCATAAGTGTTCCTAAATGTTGTGTTCATTACGTTTGAGTTTCTAACACCATTTACGTTGTGTTTAAAGTCAGGTTATGTGTTCTTGCTTATGAAAAGATACTATGAATATGCATATACAGTTTGAAGGACAGGTCAGGTGCAGGATTTATTATATAGCTTTCAACGTACTTATTTAGAGCTATTGTTATAAGTTGTATGTTGTGTTTCCCCCTCCTTTCCTTTGTCATTCCACCCCCTTTCCCTAACTCCTTCTTCCCCCATTGGCTGCCACGTGGCTCCTTGTGTTACTAGTTCAAGCGCCCGTGCTAACCAAGGTGGGAGGGTCGAATCTATTTGGCTTCTGTGGTTCGGGAGAGAGGGTCGAGACCCTTATCCCTTTGCTTGCATTGACACTTACAATGAAAATCAGTCCTCTGTCATAAACCTAGTCTAACCTAGGTCTGTCCCTACCACCAACAAGAAAGGAGTAACATAAATTCTGTCAAAACAAGTCAGTGAAGAGATTTCTTCTCATTCATATATAATCTTACCTGGTTTCGGACACGCACGCAATTCTCTCTCTGGTGTCTTTCCAGCTACACAGTTCAAAGCTCCTTTTAAAAACAATGGGCCTCATTACACGGTAGGTGGTGGACCAAGGTGCTATTAGCACCTTGGTCCATGCCGGTAAATTACCGGCACCGCCTTGGAGGAAAGGGGAATTACCGCCCTATTCCAAGGTTGGCGGGGCGGTAATTCCCCCTTCCTCCATTGCCCTTCCCCATTCCAATTTTTGCCCCATAGGGCATAATAGGAATGGGGAAGGTGCTAATTAGGGTACCGTAAATTGCGGTACCGTAATTAGCACCCTGGTCCCTTTGCGGGTCCCTACTTTAACGGCTGGTCTACACCAGCCGTTAATGTCAGGTTCCGCAAAGGGGCCTCGTAGTAAGGCGGTAAGGGTTAACGGTCACCGGTACCATTACCGGTGACCGTTAACCCTTCCCGCCTTCCGTGTAATGAGGCCCAATGTCTTTTTGCTTAGCTTTCTTCCAAGCCACATGCTTGGGTTTATAGTTCCAACTTTCAGCTTTGTGCTTTTCTCCCATCTTGGACTTTGCTTCCTGGTGCTCCGCCATAGGCTATAGCGATTCTCACCCCCACTTGGTGTATAGTATTCCTTCTTGGGTTGTAGTATTCCTCACCCTCTCTTGGGGCCTAAGGGATTCTACCCCTTATACGGTACCAGAAGTAAGGCTCGGACACAAGGGTGGTATGTTTTGGGTATAGAGTTTTATTGATCAGGAAAGGTTGGGGGAAATACCTCTCTATCCCTAAATTTAAGAGGGGGTTCCCTGACTCAAAAGAACTAATAAATGCAGTCAGGATGTCCAAAAGTAAACGTATGTCCCAGTCACGTCCCCAAAACCTATTTCTGTCGCTCACTCTTTAAACTAACAAAATGGTGCAAGGATGAACTCACTCTAAAGAAAATAGTGTTAAACAAGCAAACATAAATGTTCTCTAGCCAGTTAGCTTCCAAAAGATTTAAAAACAATGTTCAAGACATAATGTTCCAATATTAGGGGGTTGCTCCTTTCCCCTACACTTCAAAAAGGAAACATTTCTCTCCAGTCTCTTTTTTATAAAATACAAAGTGGTCTTCCAATCAATACTACAACACATTTCTCAATCTTACGATTTTGTATGAGTTATGTCGGGGTTACAGACTCCGAATTTCAACTAGTGCAGATTTTTATCAAAACTCAGACTCTTGCAAAAGAGGTATGATAGTGTGTGAGACTCTGGTGTCAGTCTGGTTTGAGTCAGTACTGTGAATTCATACAAAACAAAACAGAAAGGGGTTTGGATTCAGCATTGCATAGTAGCAGATACCATAGCACAATACACCATACCATAGTATTGCATGGAATGAGTTGCAATGAAATGTAGGAATAACAATTACTAACCATTAACACCCTAATCTACTAATGTCTAACGCAATACTAATATTAAAGGCAGCATAGTCCATAGCTCATTGGTGCAAATCATTGATGCAAATCATTGGTGCAAACTGGGCTTCTTCATGAGGCTTCAAGCACAGGCTGTGCGATGTTGCTTGGAAAATAAATGTACACAAGCTGTTTTTGCAACGGGGATGTGAGTGTGGAATTTGCTGTTTGAAATAGATCATTGTTTAAAGCTTCCAGCTTCTAGCACAGGAAGGAATATGTTTCAATTAGACCATCTGCTCACTGAGCTGAATTCTGTGAAAAGGTGAAAGGAGCCAAACACGTGGTGGCATCCTCAAACTTTCCAAAAGGGGTGGCTGTTTGATGGGATGACATCACGGTCAGGGCCAGGCAGAGTTTACACAAAGTGTAGGAGAATATACGTGAAGAGGGCAGGTAGGAGAGAGGCTTCAAAAAGAAGACACAGAGGAAGAAGGGAGGTTGGTTGGCTGTTTACTGTTTTTTCCTGCCAAAAGGGAGAAAAGTAAGATCGCAGAGGAGATGGAGGTTTCTGTGTGCGTATGAGACCAGAGCTCAAAGAGGTATTTCCTGCAGAAGTTGAGAAGTTGGGGCAATCAGAGTCCAGCAGCCAAGGGCACATACAGCCTGTCCTTCGATGGTTTTGCAAACTATTCAGAAATTTTTAAGTGAGCATCCAGTACCTAGTGAGGGGTGCTTGTGTGCGACTGCCAACAAATTATAATGATCATACAAAAAGGTAAAATAAGCATCAGGGAAGCTATTTCATGTTCTGCATTTTCCTGTGCTAAGTTAGCTGTCTACGAAAGGAAATAAGATGGCAAGAGCAGTTGCTATCTCAAGGTTCAGATATAAAAATGTGTGTGTTCTGCCAAGTTTAGAACAGGGGGTGAGCAGCACTATTGTCACTGAGCAGACAGAGGAACATTTTCGCCTGGTGTGTGAGAAGCAGAAAGTGTTCTGAATTGCATCATTTTTGACAGTTTATTAAACCGGCATGTGTCAGTAAATGAGTGTTACTTTCATTACTTTTAGCTCACTCTGATGCTGGAAATGCAGTGGAGGGACAGGGCCCACATGTCCTTGTCATGTACTCCCTTATCATGTGTGTTCTGTGTTGTTTCCTACACAGGAGTCAATGTGGGACTCCTGGCAGTGCAGTTCTTCCTCTTTTTGGTTGTGGAGAACAGAGACCCTTGGAATACCCTCATGGCACCCCTGGGTGGGAGTACAACCATGTGCCCGTAGTGCATGTTTTTGGGCACCCATGTGTGGCCCACAGAGCAGGGTATGGAGAAGTGGCAGTTCCATGCTGAATTTGAGAGGTGCTCTGAGTATCCTCCATTTTGGCATACCCAGGACCTGCCATAGGAATCAGTGGATTCCTGATATGAGACAAGATGGCCCCTGTGGCCTCTTGGCTTCTATTACCTGTTACCTTGCTTTCCCAAAGTCCTGGGAAGCCCTGACTCTGTCCCTTCCCCTGATTGGCTGTTGGGTGGAAGAACCATATATGGCATTGTGTGGAAGTCCAGGCCAGACTGGCTGGAGCCTTCCCAGTGACTGTATGTTGTGGGTATGCCCTTGGGGTGCGACCTGGGAAAATGGAGTGTGTGACCAATATGCTTTCCATGTTATGGGTGTCTGGTATCTGTGTGTGTGACACAAAGAATGAGACAGCCCTGCCTGAAACTGACATGAATGCAGTGTGCTGTGCTGAAAGGCTGGGTTCTTGGCCTAATTCCATTACTTGTTATAGGTGTCTGGATGGAAGTGAATGGCCTGAATGCAGTATGAGCCCAATTGGCTGCCTGCCTGCACAAATGCCCTTCTGAATGATTGGCTGACTGAGTTTGGCTCAGCAGTTTGAACGAGGGACAGATCTGTATATCTGGGGACCTCTCACTTACCAAATTGTTCAGAAGCTGAAGTTGAAACTTGAAGCTGCTTATCCTTGAAGCCCAGCTGAAAGAAGAAGATTTGCTGCTGCTCTCCGTCGACGAAATACGAAAGCTGTCGTGTCTGTCAAGGACTGATCCAAGAGAGGACCTGTTTAGGAGACCTCTCCCCGAGCTACAAGGGAACATCCGTGCAGAAGCTGATCTTCATCAAGACACCCTGGAAGTCAGTCCCAAAAGGCTGCCGACCAGAGACGGGGTCCACCGAGAAACATTGAAGTGAAGCACGAGGACATTGAGGCTGTTGATGTCTCTTACCCTTGACCGGGGTTCAGAGGATTTCTGTGACTTCTGGAAGCCTGCTGAGTCGTGTTGCCTACCTAGAAGCAGGGATAGCTTGACGCCGTGCTGCTCGACGACCACCATTGCCTAAGAACATTTAAACAAAAGGCTCCCTTGCCATCACCGTCAACCTCTTTGTCCCATCAGAGAAAGTCGAGGCCGCCGACGACCGAGGAGAATCCGCCAGTGGGTTTCCCTCCACCTGAAGTCCACAAAGACACAGACGAGGAATATTCAGCTGTGGTTGAGTCCCGATTGTTGAAGCCAACGCCGACACCCGATGCCCACTGCCGGGCCTATGCTCGTCACTGAGTCCTCTTTGCAGCACCGAACTCTGTCATCGAGGTGAACCACATGCCTCGTCTATGCAGGACGTCCACGATCGATCGTCGACGAGCACTGCAAAATTTGAAGCAGCTGTCCCAACGACGGTGTTCACATTTTCTTCGTGGAATCTCGGCGACTGCAGCCGGCTCCTACTTTAAAGGGAGTCCACTCACGAGGAACCCGTTGATGAGCCATCAAAGAAACTCTGCTAAACTCAGATACATTTGGGTAGTGGAACATTTTTGACCAGGAAACAAGACTATTTAAACATAAATGGACTGGGATTGTTAATACACTTTATTACAGGTTGCCCAGTTGGGGGGATCCTCACACAGAACTGTGGCTGTCATGACCTTAACCCCAAAACATGGGACTCGGGCACCATGGCCCCTGCCACAGTACTTAAACAGGGCCAGAAAGGCCCACTTTGGCCCGTTGCAGGTGCCTTGGACGCAATCCTGGCACCGTTGGCACCAGGCTCATTGTTCTAACTTGATGGGTCCGACTTGATGGTCGTGCAGTTATGTAATGCCTCCGTCCCCAAGTACCGCTCGAGCAGAATGTAAATTACTGCCCAAGCAATCTTTGAGGCCACAGGTGGGAGTGTCGTCGTCAGCCTGGTATCGGGAACGCCGGAAGGACCCCTGAGTACTGTAAGGCAAAGGGTTATAATCAAGGAAACACTCAAAAAGGCAATTGGCAATGGACAGAAGGAGTAAACAAGATGCAGTGACACCAGCTTACCTAAAAGGGGTGGAGTGTAGGTAAGGAACCTATGCAGGGGAACCCACAGCAGGCTGGAATGATGTAGTTGACACTCCTGAAAGCACCTGGTGGAGCAAGACTGGATCCGTGGCAAAACGTGAAGAAATCCGAGGGTTGCAAAAACAGAAGGGGCAATCCAAAAGCAAGTCCAGAGTACAAATAGGTGTCAGATGTCCGGGAAATCCGAGAGCACGCCAGAGTCCAAGAGTAATCAAAGAGCAGTTCCAAGAAGCGTTCCGAGGTCGAAGCAAGGAGAGAAAACAAGAAGCAAAGGTAACGCCTGGCAGTCCTCCGTAGAAGTAGCTGTGAAGCAAAGAGTCTTGTTTGCCGGCTTCTTTTGAAGAGGCGAGCGGTATCACGTGACGTATCACGTGACTGCTCGCGCACGTCGCGTGGAGCGCAACGCAGCCAGCGATTGGGGCTGTCAGTACGTCCTGGTATCCTGGAGTTGTCGGCTGTGCAGGAGGCGCCATGGCAACCACCAACGCGAAAAAGGGCGAAAAGAGGCAGGTCCGCCCAACATGGTATTCCGCCTGCCGTGTTTCCCCCGCTGGTGTGAATGGGAAATACGACGGCGAGAAGCACCTGATGAGGGAGACAGGTGTGAAGGGGGAAGTGAGAGATGGGTTGCATGAGAGGGCGTGACAGAGCCCCCCCTCAAAGGCCCACGACCGCGTGGGCTGGAAGGATGCTCCCGGTGAAACCGGGCCACCAGGCGAGGAGCGTGAACATCCCGGGAAGCAACCCAGGAGCGGTCCTCAGGGCCGTACCCCCTCCAGTCCACGAGATACTGTAATCCGCCCCTGTGAATACGGGAACCCAGAATAGCCCGCACCTCAAATACATCGGGGGACAAGACAGAGACCGGGGCAGGAGGGGCAGCCAATCGGGTAGGACCAGGGCACGGTTTAAGCAGGGAGACGTGAAAAACCGGATGGATCCGCCAGGCGGGGGGCACCGCCAGGCGCATAGCCACCGGGTTCAGGACTTTGACCACCTCATATGGACCCACAAACCGAGGGAGAAGTTTGCGACAGCCAGGGATGTGTAAATGGCGGGTAGAGAGCCAAACCCGGTCCCCCACCTTGTATGCAGGTGCAACCGCCCTCCTCCTGTCAGCAGCGGTTTTCATGGAGGGTTGGGCCTCACGCAGGTGGACCAATGTTTGGGCATGGACCGAGACCAAATCCCGAGCGCAGGCTGAAGCGGCGGGGGTATCAGAAGAGGAGAAGTCTGGAATGGGAAGAGTACGGGGATGTTGGCCATAGAGGGCGAAGAAAGGAGAGAACCCAGTAGCAGAGTGCAGTGTATTGTTATAAGCAAACTCGGCGAGATGCAAGAGGTTAAGCCAAGTGTCCTGATACTGTAACGTTAGGCAGCGTAGATACTGCTCCAATGACTGATTGACCCTCTCGGTTTGCCCGTCGCTCTCTGGATGGTAAGCAGAGGAATAATGAGCATCAATACCCAACAGAGAGGTGAGGGCCCGCCAGAATCGGGAGGTGAACTGTGTACCTCGATCGGACACCAAAACATGGGGCAGGCCAAAGAGACAGAAGACAGACTTAAAGAAAAGCTTGGCTAAGACCGGGGATGAGGGTACCCCCTTGCATGGTACGAAACAAGCCAGTTTGGTATAGGAGTCGACAACGACCCAAATAGTATCGAAACGCTGTGTACGTGGCAGGTCGGTAATCAGGTCCATTGAGACCGTATGCCAGGGACGTGGAGGAACCGGGAGAGGAAGAAGAAGACCCAAAGGTCGGCCCCTGCGTGACTTGCCCTGGGCACAGACTGAGCAGGTATTGACGTAATTTTGTACGTCGCGTTTCATAGTCGGCTACCAACACCAGCGTTTGAGTAATTCCAAAGTACGATGCTGCCCGGGGTGACCATTAATGGCAGCATCATGAGACCACTCCAACGCCAGGTTCCTGGTTTCGCTTGTGGGAAGGAAGAGCTTCCCGTGTACAAAGGGCAGCCCATCCTGCATGACCGGATCCCATTCTGTTAGTGACTGTGGATAGCGGGAGACCCACTGTCGTATGGTGGACTGTAATGAAGGTGATGGTGTGCAGACACAAACTACATGAGTCTCACTCAACAAGGTTTCAGGGAAGGATGGGAGAACCTCCCCCCCAGGGGAACGAGACAGAGCGTCTGCTTTCCCATGCCCGACACCAGGTCTATGTTTGACCACGAAGTCGAATGCGGCAAAGAAGAGATGCCAACGTACTTGTCGGCTGTTTGTACATTTCAGGGAGGCAAGGTCTTGGAGATTCTTATGATCGGAGAACACCACCGTCTGGTGTTTTGCGCCCAGGAGGTGGTGTCTCCAGGTCTGTAGGGCGTCCTTAATGGCCAATAGTTCTTTTTCTGTGACTATGTAGTGCAATTCGCTTGCCGTGAACTTACGAGAGTGAAATGCAACCGGATGCAAACGACCAGTGGCAGGACATGGTTGGGACAGTACAGCTCCTAGTGCATAAGAGGATGCGTCTGCCTCGAGGACAAACGGGAGTTCAGGGTCAGGGTGTTGTAACACCGGAGCAGTGGTGAACATAGTTTTCAGAGAGTCAAAGGCGTTTTGTTGTCTCACGGACCAGACATAGGGGACTGAAGGGCCAGTGAGCGCAGTGAGTGGTGCTACAATAGAGGAGAACCCAGCTATGAATCGTCGGTAAAAGTTGGCGAAACCCAAAAATGATTGCAGTTGCTTGAGCGTGGTCGGAATTGGCCATTCGTTAATTGCCCGGACTTTGGACTGATTCATAGAGAGACCCCCAGGAGAGATATGGAACCCCAAGAACTCAACCTGACTGGTGTGGAAAATACACTTCTCGGGTTTAGCAAATAGTGTGTTGGTTTGAAGACGCAACAACACTTCCTTGACATGCGTGATGTGTTCATCGAGGGAGGAAGAGAAAACCAATATGTCATCCAAGTACACTACCACAAGCGTTCAGGATATCGCAAAATATGTCATCCATGAAGCGCTGAAACGTAGCAGGAGCATTACAGAGGCCAAACGGCATAACTGTATACTCAAACAACCCTTGACGTGAGCAGAAGGCCGTCTTCCATTCATCTCCCTCCCGCATGCGTATGAGATTGTATGCTCCCCGCAGATCCAGTTTAGTGTAGATTGTGGCATGAGTGAGTTTGTCTAACAATGGGGTAATGAGAGGTATAGGATAGCGGTTTTTTACCGTGATGGCGTTCAAACGCCTGTAATCAATGCAAGGACGGAGATCCCCTTCCTTCTTTGGCACAAAGAAGATAGGACTTGAAGCTGGGGATGTTGATGGGCGAATGTGACCCAGACGCAGGGCCTGCTGTATGTATTCTTGCAGGACTCGCTCTTCTGTCTGGGTAAGGGAGTAGATCCGCCCCTTTGGGATGGGGGCGTCCGGGACTAAATCAATGGGGCAGTCGTAGGATCGATGCGGAGGAAGACCTTCCGCAGAGCCTTTGTCAAACACAGCCCAAAATTCAGAATACTCAGGAGGTATGTTGTACGTGACCGCCCCTATCATGTGAGTGTCCTGGGCGTCGGATCCATCTTCTATGGTTAAAGAAGCGACTACCCCGAGAATGTCTGCGGGACTAGAAACCCCGAGGTGTCTCGAGCAGACAGTAATATTGGCACGTTTCTGATTCAAAGGAGACCTGACCCGTGCCCCAGTTTATCAGAGGATTGTGCCTCTTTAGCCAAGGAATGCCCAGGATAACACCAAACTGAGGCGTGGCTATGAGATCAAATGACATGGTCTCTCTATGGACTTCCTGTATGACTAATTCCATAGGGGCTGTCTGTTGTAAGATTGGTCCAGAGGCTAGGGACGTCCCGTCTACTGCATGAACCGGTTTGGGGTGTTTCTTTTTGATCAGAGGTAAGTTTAGCGAACTGGCTAGAGCTATATCTATAAAGCAGCCTGTAGCTCCAGAGTCGATCACTATTTGTACTGCATGGGAGACCCCTGCGGCTGGGTTTAAGGTAGCCTGTACCACCACAGGTCGGATGGGACCAAAAGCTGGATCAGAGGTATTTTGTATAGGACTCGCCCCAACCCCTGATCTCAAGGGCGAGTCTTCGGAAAAAACCCGGAGCTTTGTTCCTTGGCCGGCGGGGACACTCCTTTACAAAGTGCCCGTTGAGACCGCAGTAGAAGCAAGCGTTGTCCGCCCTGCTGCGCTCTCGTTCGGCATGCGTAATAGGACTGCGTACCCCGCCGATCTGCATGGGTTCAGGTAAGGTGCCAGATGAGGTTGAAGGCGTGGTCTGGGATAACCCTGCTACCCCCTTACGTTCTGCCCGCCTGGCGTCAATTTGCAAGGTCAAATCGACTAGATCGATATAGAGTGAGGGAAGAGAAGGCACCACAGATAAAGCATCCTTCATGGAACCACACAATCCCCTATAATAGACCACTGCTTTCTTGTTCTCTGGCCATGAAGTCTCAGTAGCGAGTTGGTTGAACTTGGTGATATATTCAATGAGAGTGGATCGGCCTTGAGTAAGATCTAAGAGTTCCATGTCTCTGGATTGGGCTTTATATCTAGTGTCAAAAACCTTGGCCATTTCTTGGGTCAATAACTCGAAATCATACAGAGCAGGATGGTTGCCCTCCAACAATGGATTAGCCCATGTGGCTGCCACACCCGAAAAATGGGATAAAAGAAAAGCCGCCTTAGAGACAGGATCAGAGAAAGCCTGGGTTCGGCATAAGAAATGCAGTTTGCACTGATTTATGAAGGTGCGATATTTCAAGGGATCCCCCTGATACCTCTCAGGGGCTGCTAGAGGAAATGGGGTCTGAACCACCACAGGCGGGGCTGGCAGAGTGGGTGGTGTGACGGGAATCGAGTTTTGGGATGGGGCAGCATCGCCGAACTCGGCGTCAACAGGTAAGGGATGTCGTGTGCTTTGCATGGCATCAAGACGGTGGTTCAGTGCAGTGGTGGCAGAGGCCAGGTCAGTGCGGAGGGCAGTGGTAGCAGCTGCCATATCTGTCCTAAGCGATGTCACTGCTTGCATTAAAGCGGTCACAGGGTCCCCGGCTGAAACATCCATAACTGGACGACCATGAGGCTTCACAGTCTGTTCTAACTTGATGGGTCCGACTTGATGGTCGTGCAGTTATGTAATGCCTCCGTCCCCAAGTACCGCTCGAGCGGAATGTAAATTACTGCCCAAGAAATCTTTGAGGCCACAGGTGGGAGTGTCGTCGTCAGCCTGGTATCGGGAACGCCGGAAGGACCCCTGAGTACTGTAAGGCAAAGGGTTATAATCAAGGAAACACTCAAAAAGGCAATTGGCAATGGACAGAAGGAGTAAACAAGATGCAGTGACACCAGCTTACCTAAAAGGGGTGGAGTGTAGGTAAGGAACCTATGCAGGGGAACCCACAGCAGGCTGGAATGATGTAGTTGACACTCCTGAAAGCACCTGGTGGAGCAAGACTGGATCCGTGGCAAAACGTGAAGCAATCTGAGGGTTGCAAAAACAGAAGGGGCAATTCAAAAGCAAGTCCAGAGTACAAATAGGTGTCAGATGTCCGGGAAATCCGAGAGTACGCCAGAGTCCAAGGGTAATCCAAGAGCAGTTCCAAGAAGCGTTCCGAGGTCGAAGCAAGGAGAGAAAACAAGAAGCAAAGGTAACGCCTGGCAGTCCTCCGTAGAAGTAGCTGTGAAGCAAAGAGTCTTGTTTGCCGGCTTCTTTTGAAGAGGCGAGCGGTATCACGTGACGTATCACGTGACTGCTCGCACACGTCACGTGGAGCGCAACGCGGCCAGCGATTGGGGCTGTCGGTACGTCCTGGTATCCTGGAGTCGTCGGCTGTGCAGAGGCGCCATGGCAACCGCCAACGCGAAAAAGGGCGAAAAGAGGCAGGTCCGCCCAACATGGTATTCCGCCTGCCGTGTTTCCCCCGCTGGTGTGAATGGGAAATACGACGGCGAGAAGCACCTGATGAGGGAGACAGGTGTGAAGGGGGAAGTGAGAGATGGGTTGCGTGAGAGGGCGTGACACTCATTTGGCAAGCATGAATTCCAATGGACAATGGGTTAACATGGCTACCCCCACAAGGATCATCGGGGAACTGCAACACGCGGTCTAGCATCAGGGCGGGGCCACCCCAAAGGCACCTGGGATACCTGCCGGGTATTAGTGTTAGGCAGAAACCTGTGCAGTTCCCTTAGGGACCACTGCAAAAGGCTTAGGACTACAGGTGTTGGCAGTAAACTCAATTGGTAGCAGTCTGGACCACCCAGATTTACCTGGTAGCTGTGGCTGAGCAGCCAGACTTCCCTCAAGAAGAGTTAGACAGTATATAGAGTATACAAGATAGGTACCAAAATACAGTAGCACAAGCAAACACTGACCAGAGCTTGGGTATAAAAGTATATAATTATTTATTTAAAAACACACTTTGTAAAATACACTAACACTAATATGGCAAGCAAGTTCAAACACAGTCACTATTAATATATATACATCCCTGATCACTTATTGAACAAGTCTTAGTTAAAACACTACTTATTTTCAGACAGAGGTAAGCGCTTAACCTAAGATGGCACTCCAATAAGTTCATTAAAAAGGGAGGGAAAAAGGCAGAATTAGGAACATAAACAATACCAACACTCTAGGAGAACCAGAGCAAGTCAGAAAAGGCAGAATCTACTGAGGAGCAAGAAAGTCATAGGCCAGGCCCACTCTTCAAGAGAGCAAGGCGGAATGTGTCCAAGATCACACAGTTGAATAGTACTTTCAAAGAGTTGTTGCAAAGAGTTCAAAAACGGTTGGCTCAAGTTAGGAAAAGTTAGTTAGTAGGTCCCAAGTCACCCCAGGATAGAAAGTCAAGGATTTACGGTACACCTTGAACAGTTTGTTGCAAGGGAGACCAGGCGGGACTCAGTACCTGAAATGGTGAGAACGCTCCAGCGGGGGCAGTTGTTCCTGGCAGCGGGTGCAAGTCGGTGCTTCGTCCAGGGGAAGAGGAGATCTCGACGTGGAGGAAAGCTGGAGGTCGTTGCACTGCCAGGGAAGAAACCAGCCGCGGAGTTTCTCGGTTAAAAGGTACTACCCTTTTATTCGCGGTAGTGGTGAAGAGTGTCTATCCGGCCGCCAGGGTGCTTGGCACGGGCGATTCGACCACGAGAAGATCCAGGAAGGCGAAAAAGAGGGCGAACTGGTTATCCCCACCAGCTCAGAGGAAGAAGACTCTCCGGGATGAAGTTCTTCTCTGTTGTTGGGAAGTGGTGAGACGGTTCAGCAGGGCTCTACCTGTCGTTGTTGCAGGTCGGCTCAGCTTCTCCCTTTTCGGATTCTTTGGTCCTGTGGCGACTTCTGAAGTTCCAGTCCCCAAAGCCTTGCTTTTATGCAGAAAACCCCCATTTATCAGTCCTAGCTGTCACTCAAACATGCTAAGTGGTGAGCCGGGCGGCTCACCACTGGGCCAATCACACAAGAGTGTGACTTGAGTTGCCGAGGCAACTCAGTCCAGGGTGTCTAAACCCCGCTCCCACACATCCTGTAGACCCAGACAGAGTGGCACCACTTTTGGAGGCTTCTTTGGAGAAGTCCGCCAAAAAGTGGAACAAAGGGCTCGACTTGAGTTGGAGTTACAGAGGCGAACACAAACGCCATTTTAAAACCGAGTCCTGACAAAAAGACCCAACCGGGGAATAAATATTAAATAAATAACCCGGCGTTATCTTTAACATTGCACCAAAAAGTGGTGCGTTTAAAATGAATGGGAAAATCCCATAGGAAATATTCCGGTGGAATATTTCGCGTGCTAACCACTGCCACCAGCCAGAAACTCGAATAGGGGGGACTGCACAGTGCCCCCTCGAAAAACAGACCCAGGGGCAATCTAATTACCCCTACCAGTACTTCCACAATATGATGGTTTGTACTGGTTCTGTTCCCAATTTAAGACTAGTAAAGTCAATGGTGACTTTACATGCCCTGGGAGACAGTAGTCAGTCCCAGGGTATGGAGTTTATGTTTGGGGGTCACTATGACACCCCTGTGTTACTGCACTGAGGGTGCTGTGTAACAAACTTACCAAAATACATGAAACCCTATGGAGTAAAAGACCCAATATCCCATTAAACACATTACAGAGTCAAAGGATATCTCAAATCATGTCTAAGAGTGGGAGAAAAAGAGTCTCACTCTTAGCTGGAGAAAAAAATAAACCCCAAAAAATCCAGCAAAGCTGCTGGGGGACTCACTAGATTTAGGAAATTCACCTTTACAGAGAATTCTCTCTAACACTTGGCAAGCATGAATTCCAATGGACAATGGGTGAACATGGCTACCCCCACAAGGATCATCAAGGAACTGCAACACGCAGTCTAGCATCAGGGCGGGGCTGCCCCAAAGGCACCTGGGATACCTGCCGGGTATTTAAACCACACCCGACCCAAGACACGTGCTTCACGTTATTCTGCTCTTGCAGCGTGACGTTCACCGGGTCCTGCTCTGCATCCTGGCCTACATGGGCGAGAGACTTCAAGAACACTGCCATCCTTACCTGTTCAGCTCCAGCTCTTCCATCCAGTCGGAGCCTTCGGGGGCTCTCCATCGTCCTCCTGCTACCCTCCTAGGAAAATAGAGAGAAGAATCAGAAGCTACTTACTCAGCTCTCCTGGAAGGCCTCCGCCATTCCGAACATCATCCTCGGCGTTTGTTCCCAATTATTGCCGCTTCCAGGAATCCTCTGCGACCTGTAAAGAACAACAGCACAGGTCAGACCACTTGCAAGGACGCTTTCTGCGCCGCATCTAGCGCATCCTTACCCTTTCGAACTCAGCCGTCAGCCTCGGCTCACTCCATCAGCCCCTGCAAGACAAGAGAAGAAGGTTATTGGAGCATTTACCCAAACAGACATTATTCTAAAACCTCTAAAAGACTTACCTGAAGGGTGGAGTCGCAGCCGGTTTGGACTCCGGGCAATCGCTAGTGAAGTAACTTGGCAACCAAGCCAACAACGACGCACCCCTGCCCAGTGCGGCAGGATGGAGAGCGCAACATTCCGAAAATCAAGGTGAGAGAAGTCCCAAGGGGAGAAATCAAGGGGAACACGGGGAGGCGGGTCTCTCGAGGGAAGGAGAAGTCGCTAAAATCCACCTCCTGTCTCCTAGAAGTGATTCCTGGTAGAACAAACCCCGGGGAAGGTGCACTGTACCCAGAAGAGTTCCAGACCAGTCGAGAGGCGCCCCTGTGGATGCAAGGTGAGCGTTACAGAACGCGAAGCTGTACTTAATAATCCACCCAGAGGCCCGGTATGGAAACCTCAGAAACTGATCAGTTGGCCCAATTGTTGGGGCAGTTGCGCGCAGAGGTTCACTCATCGCGGCAGGAAACTAACGCCTTGAGGAGAGAACTAATTGTGACCAAGGAAAGAACAGACGACCTTAGCAGGCAACTTCTTCAATCACAAGCCGGACAAGCCCTGTTGCCAGGGATCGCTCCTTCAATGCCAACTCCAGTGAGCAATCCAGTCCAGATCAACCTACCTGGAACAGTACCATTGGCCCCCCCGGAGTGATTCTCGGGAGATCCCCGATGATATGCGACTTTCATGAACCAGTGTCGCCTCCATTTTCTGTGTAGACCTGGGGCATTTCCCACCAACCAGGCGCGTGTGGCCTTCGTCCTATCCTACCTGAGGGGGAGTGCAGCAGATTGGTCTGTGCCACTCATCAGTCGGGATGCCCCCCTGTTACAGGACTTTGGAGGGTTTCTTCAGGAGCTGGAAAAGCTCTTCGCCCGACGGCACCATGGACAGGCTCTAGATAATGAACTTTTGTCCCTTTGTCAAGGGAACCAACACTTGCTGACGTATATCGCCACTTTCAATAGGTTGGTGGTAGAGGCGGATTGGCCAGAGGACAAACGGACCACCCTGTTCTACCGGGGTCTGTGAGGGGAGCTGAAGGACGTTTTGGCTCAAGTGGTGGACCCACCTCGGAATTGTGCCGAGTTCATTAGCCTAGCGGTACAACTTGATCAGCGACTGCAAGATCGAAAAAGCTATCGTGGTAAGCTGGATGCCCGCCCTGTATTTGTGTGACCCAAAGACCAAGCTCCTCGAGGGTCCGAAGGTGCCATTGGATCCATGCAAATAAGAGGAGTCAGACCTCCTCTAACCAAAGCCGAACGGGAGAAAAGGAGAGAGCTGCAGTTGTGCTTGTATTGTGGAAAGGCTGGCCACTTCCTCAAAGAGTGTCCCGTCAAGCTGCCCAGAAGGAGCGTTGGGGCTACAGACAAAGAGAACCCTGGTGAGGAGTCGGAAAACTGCCAAGCTCGGCAATTGTAGGGGTCCAATTGTCGAGTGAGGAGATTCAACTACAGACCTCCCATTTTGCTCTACCTGTGATCTTAATCACCCACCAGCAGCCATCGGTCATGCATTCAACGGAAGCTTACACTGATAGTGGAGCAGTGGGGAACTATATAGATCAGGATGTTGCAGCAAAGATGGGGCTACCTCTCTGCTCTAAGCCAACCACTGAGACGGTCACTACTGTTGACGGCACCAAGATCGCCTCGGGTCCTGTGTCCAAATGCACCACAGAACTCACCCTCTTGTGTGAGGATGGACATCGCGACATCATCACCTTCGACCTGATCAAGCACCGTAGTTTCGGCTAATCCTGGGCATGCCATGGTTAGTCGCACATAACCCACGAATCAACTGGCGTGCTCGTGAATTGGTTTTCGCTCATGGCTGCACGCACACTTGCTACCCAAAAGGCCGGAAAGGGAAGCACGCCAGTTCTCCTAAGCATGAGGGCGTAGTGAGCGTACTGGGAGGGGTCACTACGCTGCCAGTGCACTATCAAGACTTTCAAGATGTTTTTCAAAAAGAGCAAGCAAATACCTTGCCACCCCACAGACCCTAGGATTGCCAGATCGATCTGCTGCCTGGAGCCCGGATTCCATGTGGGCATATCTATGCGCTCACAGAACCAGAAAACCAACACCTGAAGACATATCTGAAGCAATACCGAGCTAACGGTTTCATTCGCCCATCCAGGTCGTCGGCTGCAGCTCTGTTATTCTTCTTACCGAAAAAAGAAGGAGAATTAAGAACGTGCATCGACTACCGTGCTCTGAACCAAATCACTGTTAAATACCGTTATCCTTTGCCGCTGATCCCGGAATTACTAGACCAGGTTAAAGAAGCCCAGATTTATACCAAATTGGATCTTAGAGGGGCTATCATCTAGTGCGCATTAAAGAAGGGGACGAGTGGAAAACGGCATTCCGGACCAAATACGGCCTATATGAATATCAAGTAATGCCGTTCGGTCTGTGTAATGCCCCAGCCACGTTCCAATACTTCATGAACGATGTGCTCAGAGAACTCATTGATGTCTGCGCCCTAGTGTACATCGATGACATCCTAGTGTGTTCAATATCTGAGCAAGAACACATAGGGCATGTACAGGCAGCCCTGACGAAGCTTTGCCAGCACCACCTCTACGCCAAACTGGAAAAATGCTTGTTCCATGTTACGGAAGTGAAGTTTCTGGGTTTCGTTCTTTCACCGAAAGGGATACGTATGGATGCTCACAAGGCCGACGCTGTCCTCAACTGGCCAGCGCCAAGTTCAATCAAGGGTGTTCAGAGTATGCTTGGTTTTGCAAACTTTTACCGCCGCTTTATTTCCGGGTTCTCTCAAATTGTACATCCGATTACTGCATTATTACGGAAGTGCAACAAGACCTTCCGCTGGACAGAAGAGGCGGAGAAGGTCTTCCAGGAACTAAAGGTGAAGTTTACCACCGCCCCGATCTTGCAGCACCCACCTCCAGACCTTCCCTATATTGTGGAAACAGATGCGTCTAGTATGGCAATGGGCGCCGTCTTATCACAGAAGGACCCGCACACAGGTCAACTACATCCAGTGGCCTTTTGGTCACGGAAGTTCTCGCCGCCAGAGCTCAACTATGCCATCACAGATAAGGAGCTGCGGGCCAGTAAGGCTGCATTCAAGTCTTGGCGACACTACCTATTGGGAGCCAAACATACCATCACCGTGATAACGGATCACAGAAACCTCCAATATTTGAAGGATGAGAAAGCTCAATCGTCTCAGCAGCTACGTTGGGCCCTTTTTTTTGCGGAGTATGATTATGTAATCACGTATCGACCCGGAGCTAAAAATGGCAAAGCGGATGCCCTCTCTCGCATGGGCACCGAAGAAATGGCACATGTACCTCCAGATCCCGTGGCCATTATCCCAGGGAACAGAATCCTAGGTATCACCACCACCACGACCCAGGATGAGCTCCAATACGAAGTCCGGCAAGTACTAACTCAAGAGCAATTACAAGAATGGGGTTCCACAGGTGAACACTATTGTGTTAAGGACCAGCTGCCTTACTACAGGAATTGGCTGTTTGTGCCAGTGAAGGAACTGCAAGAACAAGTCATTTCAGAGTATCATGACTCTCTCATAGAAGGACACCCGGGAATCGCAAAGACCTTGGTGAAAGTGAAGAGGAGTTACTGGTGGCCAACGTGGCGCAAAGATGTAATCAAATTCATCGCTTCTTGCGGCATCTGTGCCCAGAACAAGTACTCCAAACAAAGACCTGTGGGGCTGCTTCAACTTTTAGACATTCCGCCAGCTCCATGGCACACGCTATCCCTAGACTTTATTCCAGATCTTCCTTCTTGTCAAGGATACAACACCATCCTAGTAGTCGTGGACTTATTCTCCAAAATGGCTCACTTCTTCCCATTTAAGGGTCTGCCTAATGCCTCCGGCCTCGCTCGGATCTTCCTGGAGCACGTAGTGCACCTGCACGAATTCCCTTCGGCCCTAATATCAGATCGAGGGACTCAGTTTGTGCCCAACTTCTGGAGAAGGTGCTGCTCTCTAGCCCAAATAGACATCCGATTGTCCACTAGCCACCATCCCCAAACTGACGGTCAAACAGAGAGAACGAATCAGACCCTTGAGCTGTACTTACGCTGCATGCTCCACCAGGTGGAAGGGGATCGGAAGGATCTCTTATGGATCGCCAAGTACGCCTACAATAACTCATTGCACAGCAGCACTGGACAAAAACCGTTCTTTATGGTTTATGGAAGACATCCGCGCACGTCCGAGCTGGACATCCCTAAGACTCTAGAAATACCAGCCGTCACAACCCTCCACACGACCATCGCACAGGCTTTCACAAGAGCTCAAGAACATCTGCAACTAGCCAAGGCGCGCCAGAAAAAATATGCGGACCAGCATCGCACCAAAGCCCCGGACTACCAAGTAGAGGATCTGGTGTGGCTAGCCTCGAAACACATACTTATAAAAGCTAAACGGACATTCCGTCCTTGGTTTCTGGGACTGTACCCTGTGGAATCCATCATTAATTCAGCTGCAGTGAGGTTGACATTACCAGCCCACATGAGGATACCCCCAGTGTTTCACGTATCTCTTCTAAAGCCGGTGAAGCCGGGAACTCGGTTGACTAATCCACCAGGGCCCGTAATTATTCATGGAGAACCCGAGTACGAAGTAAAGGACATCTTGGACTCTAACTATGTGAGGATGAAACTTTACTATTTGGTGGACTGGAAGGGGTACGGTCCACAGGACAGAACATGGGAGCCCAGTAAGTGCATCCATGCTCCTAGCCTGCTTCAACGCTTTCATCGGGAACACCCTGGCAAGCCAGGACCAGACAGGAGGGCCACCGTGAGAGGGGCCTTGGGGGGGAGTGCTGTCACGACCTTAACCCCAAAACATGGGACTCGGGCAACATGGCCCCAGCCACAGTACTTAAACAGGGCCAGAAAGGCCCACTTCGGGCCGTTACAGGTGCCTTGGACGCAATTCTGGCGCCGTTGGCACCAGGCTCACTTGGCAAGCATGAATTCCAATGGACAATGGGTGAACATGGCTGCCCCCATAAGGATCATCGGGGAACTGCAATACGCGGTCTAGCATCAGGGCGGGGCTACCCCAAAGGCACCTGGGATACCTGCCGGGTATTTAAATCACACCTGACTGAGGCACGTGCTTCGCGTTATTCTGCTCTTGCAGCGTGACATTCACCGGGTCCTGCTCTGCATCCTGGCCTAAACGGGCGAGAGACTTCAAGAACACCGCCATCCTTACCTGTGCAGCTCCAGCTCTTCCATCCAGTCAGAGCCTTCGGGGGCTCTCCATCGTCCTACTGCTACCCTCCTAGGAAAATAGAGAGAAGAATCAGAAGCTACTTACTGAGCTCTCCTGGAAAGCCTCTGCCATTCCGAACATCATCCTCAGCGTTTGGTCCCCATTTATTGCCGCTTCCAGGAATCCTCAGCGACCTGTAAAGAACAACAGCACAGGTCAGACCACTTAGAAGGACGCTTTCTGCGCCGCATCTAGCGCATCCTTATCTTTTCGAACTCAGCCGTCAGCCTCGGCTCACTCCATCAGCCCCTGCAAGACAAGAGAAGAAGGTTATTGGAGCATTTACCCAAACAGACATTATTCTAAAACCTCTAAAAGACTTACCTAAAGAGTGGAGTTGCAGCCAATCTGGACTCCGGGCAATCGCCAGTGAAGTAACTTGGCGATCAAGCCAACAACGACGCACCCAGTACGGCAGGACGGAGAGCGCAACATTCCGAAAATCAAGGTGAGAGAAGTCCCAAGGGGAGAACGCAAGGGGAACACGGGGAGGTGGGTCACTCGTGGAAAGGAGAAGCCGCTAAAAATCCACCCCCTGTCCCCTAGAACTGATTCCTGGCAGAACAAACCCCAGGGAGGGGGCAGTGTACCCAGAAGCGTTCCAGACCAGTCAAGAGGCGCCCCTGTGAATGCAGCGTGAGCGTTACGGAACGCGAAGCCGTACTTAATAATCCACCCAGAGTCCCGGTATGGAAATCTCAGAAACTGATCAGTTGGCTCAGGTGAGCGTTACAGTGTCTTAGTAGCTAAAGTACTATACTTCCATTCTTTAACCTAACTTGCCTTCCTTCCTATATCCTGTGCTGATCCACATCACTGTTTGATTTGTATGCCATTAGAACTGTCAGCAGTCGGTGCATTTTAAAGGAGTCAATAGTTAAGTGTGGTACCACATAGACATTGTATATATTTGCCATATTAGAATTGCCAGACGACTACAAAGTGTGTTATTAATTGATGTATATATATATATATGTTGAACCTTATTTTTATATAAAGAACTGTGTTAGCACATACCATAGTGTGTGGACATTCCTTTGTGGGGGGCTTGGGGACTACACTGTACTTAAGAACCAGCCTGCATCACGTCCTGAGAGCTTAAGCCTTGGTTGCTCATCCATTCTACCATATAGAGAATTTTGGCTGTGGTGCTCTGTGCTTCTACTCTGCCATATAGAGTGCAGGAGTACAGATAGATAACCCCCACTCCAGTCTTTACACTCACCTACAATGCTCAATGTACAATGATAACATGTCGTGTTTCCCTGGGTGTTTTTTTTTTCTGGTCATGCAGACAATCTATAAAGCATCTTATGGATAACGAAGGCTGTGCATGGCTATTCTCTGTGTGACTCATTATTACTGTAAGGTGTAAAGAGCTGTGTTTGGAAAACCCCATGTTATAATCACATCATTTTCCATTCTGTGTAATCATACTGAACCACCAAGGCAATATGAATAAGGTAGAAAAACTGTGCCCCTAGTGCAATCCTATGTCCTGTTGTTGCCCCAGCAAGTGATCCCAAAGTGAGTTTAGCCCATGTTAGTGGCAATCTAGAAAACCCAAAATATCCTACAGTTTTAAACCCCTCTGGTTTTAGCTTTCTATTTTGGCTGCGAATCCCAGATTTGCAATACTTGAGGGGTCTTAGTGCACTCTCCTGCCAAGACCCAGTTATTTCATATATTCTCCTTTTTTCTCATGTATGGCCCCAGCCCCTGTTATTTCTGATTATCTTTGGGGATCCTTTTATGCTTAGTCTCTCTTTTGGGTGCCGGTCCCAAACTCGCAATGCAACTTTGGGCTTTTTTGGTTTAATTTCCTGCCAAATGCAGCATTCCTTCTTTTCAAAAGTGCTTTCTTGTGGAGTCCCTGACTCCCTTAAGTGCACTACTTCAGTTGGATGCAGGTCCCAGACTCACAATTGCTGTCCACAATAGCCTGGGTTGCTCTCCTGCCAAGCTAATGTTTCTTTTAGCTTGCGTTTACTTGTCATAGCTCAATTTGCCATATATTCATTATTGATTGTGGTAACTACTCCCCTGGTTTTCTGTATTTCTCTCTGTGTATTAGACCAAAATGTTCTCTGACCCTTCTGTGCTTTTCACAGCTTCCACAGGCCTCCTCTTACTTCCCACCAGCTTGCGTACCTTAATTCTTGGCTTGTGTCCTCTGGGCTGTGAGATTTAGTCCTGATGCACAGTTAGCCCCCAGGCTTGTTCCTGCTTCAGTTTCTCATTCGCAGCATTCCGTGTCCTTGCGGTTAGTCCTTGCCTCAGCGTTGCTGTGGACACGGTAAGACTAGTTTTCTAGTTTTCTCCTTCTTCAATTCTCCTTATCCTCCAGTTTTTCCTTCCTCTTCTAACTCTGTGCTTGGATCGTGCTCTTATTGCTCCTGGAGTTTTCAGTCCTCCTTTTCTCCTACTTGCTGCTTGCTGGTCGGTCTTCAGTCCTTGGGATTGTCTTCAATTCTACTCATCCTTTTCTGATTGTGGATCATCAGTCTTTGGTCTGCACTGCAAGTGGAGGTTTTTTCAGCCTTGATTTTTCCTCCACATGTTCCTGGCACTTCTGGGAGCTAACTGGGCAGGTGTGTGTTTCTCCTCCATCTCGTGTCGAGGTGGCTTCTGGGACTGACAGGCCCTATGTTGTGTTGTAAACACAAACATATTTCATGATTGTTCAAGGTGCCAGTGATACCACCTCATTCCAAATGGAACACTGCCTTTGATTGCCATAAGAACTTAGAAGTGTAAGAATGTTTTTGTAAGAATTTGGTCAGTTGAAGTGCTCACCAGAGAAGGGAGCTTCAGCCCGTCCTGAGCTCTTAATAAAGATTCTATTAACATGTCAGAAGAGTGGTGTATTTGAATTACAATACTGGCGACGAGGGGCCGCTGCCCTGGCTGCAGCTGATGAGGGCATGGTCTGGATGAACTCATGGAAAGAGTTTTTTGGTGAGAGCCTGCGTGGGCTGTGCGGTTGAGGCGACTGTGCTTCATGGTAACTGGAATTGAGCTGAGTGAAAGAGAAGAAGAGACTAAGTGTTGAGGATTGCAAGAGATGGTATGATGAGAAACATGGATGTAGTTTGATGAGTGTCAATGTTGTTCGGTTGGAGGGTGGAGAAATTTGAATTAGAGCGGTTGGTGAAAATGTGAATTGTGTAATCCTCTTCAAATATGATATGTAGATTATTCACAGAATTCCTTTTCTGTCAAAGGGAAGGAGGTGTGTTTATTACAATACCCTACGTCTACCATCCATCCCGCAACAAGAAATCAGAAGTAAGGCCACTTGGTGCCAGATTGAGACGCCAATGGTCTAATTCTGAAATGGCCCAGTTTCAGGACTTGGTGAACTGCGGTCAGGGCGTGACAGCAGAGGTCCAGGCTTTGAAGGTCAGGACCCGGTTCCTCCACCATTGGGCATCAGAGCCTTTGATGGCAACCCTGAAGGTCTACAGCAATTCCTGCTTGCATGTTCCATTCAATTTACCTTTTGACACAGTGCCTTTCCTACGGATCGGAATAAGGTTGGTTATTTAGTTATCAACATGTCAAAGGCAGCCGTGGCATGGGTTACACCCTTAGTCAATACCAGGAGACCCTTATTGAATAATTATGGGCATTTCATTACCGCCTTGAATGGTATGTTTGGACGTCCATACCTTACCTACACCACTTAAGAAGCCCTTTTGGAATGTTCTCAAGGCACTCAAGATGTTTTGGTTTATGTTACCAGATTCTTCTTGTCGCCGAAGCCAGCTGACCAGAAGAAGTTCAGTATTCATTGTTTCCTTGCGGTCTGTCAGAAGATCTCAAGGATGAATTGGTTAGGTTTCCAAGACCTGCTTCACTGCAAGAGCTGCTAACTTTGGTTATGCAGCTAGAATATAGATTAATGGAAAGAAAGAATGAAAGACGGAAATGCAAATCCAGACCCCCATATCTGACACCTTCTCGTAGTACCCCTGTGGCACCACCTGAGTCAGAGCCCATGTTATTTGGTACAGCCAGGGGTCCTTTGTCGGACAGTGAAAGACAAAGACAAAGGCTTATGGCCTTTGCATGTATTGTTCTTCCTCTGAACATATGGTTCATGACTGTCCTATAGTGCCGCCCAGGCGTTCAGAAAACACCACCACCCATTCCTAGAGGGAACCAAGGAGCGGGTATTAATGTTGGTTCCGGTCTATTCCACCTTCGCTTAAACAAACTCATAAGACAATCGCCTTCTGGTTCTTGTTGTGGAATTGTCTCTTCTTTCTGGGTCTGCTCTGTGGAATATTCCAGCCCTCATCGACTGGAATGTTGTTGACATGAATTGGCCTGCTCACCATCATTTGACCACATTTCAAAAGTTGTCTTCTACCCCTCAGAGGGAGTAGATGGGCGACCATTGTCCTCAGGACCTGTTACTCACCACACAGAACCTGTGCTCTTGGAAGTTGCAGCACATCGTGAGATGCTGTCTTTCGATCTCATCACTACGGTGCATAGTCTGGTGTTATTGGGACTGCCATGACTTAAGCACCACAACCCTTACATCAATTGGGTAGATGAAACACCCTTTTTGGGATCAGAAAGTTGTACGTCTGGTTGTTCCTTATCTCTGGGACCTTGCTTCGTTCCTTGGAATCAATCTACTGTGAGAAACCAGTCCTCAGGGATCTGTCATCCAGGTGGCCAGGGCACGGCCATCGCTTTTGGGTCCAGTTCCTGTGGGTGGACCAGTGCGAGAGGATCACCTGAGTGAGGAGTCTTCGGGGAGTGGGAGTGGGACACCGGATGATGAGATGCAGTATCCCCTTCCCTGTGACACCTTTACCCCATCCTACCAGGTAGGATATTTAGGAACTCTACCCCACCCATTCTTTTACAACACAAACACTTTCTCACGGACAGCCCGCTATGAGAGAAAACAGACTAACACCCGAGCAGTATACCTAACGTGTCCCAATACAATGGTTAGACGAGATCAGGCAATTACTGACCATCACACACAGCTGACTTCCATTAAGCTTCCCCACACGGATAAAAGGTGGAGCACGAGAGCACACTCTGAGCCAGGCAAAGCACACAAGTAAACAGCAGTTTCCAGATGGCAGCTGAAACAGAGAGGAAAGATGGCAAAACAGAAGGGGATTGCAAGGCGGGAAGTTCCCTTGACCTTTTCGACAAGGAACCGTTACTTTCCAGAGTTGTCAAGAATAGAAAGCGTAAGACCAGGAAACCAGGCAGAAGAATCCTACATTTTGTGTCCGAGATACCCAGGACCCTCCTGCATCAATAATCAAGGTGACCGGTGGGGAGAAGCACCAGCCGCCGTGTTACTCTCCTTGGCTCCAAGAACAAAGCAGCGTCAGTGAATCAACATAGCCGGTGATTGGGGAGACCGATACAAGACTGGTCTGTGTTGAAGCCAAGGTTGCAACATTGTATGGCAAGCAATGGAACGAACATTGTGGAAACACGTGTTTGATAAGAGACAGAAGTAAAGTTGAACTGCTGATGAGTGACTGAACTTTAAAAAGAAAGATACAATACCTATGACAGAGGGGTCCGGCGCAGCATGGGTGCTTAATCAAAGATCTCTGTAAGGTATCCAGTTGAGAGGTGGCAAAAGTGAAAGTGAGAAAAAGGTTATATCAAGAAGAGACCGAGTAATTGTGAAGCGAAGTTGTCCTCCGACGGGTCAAGCAAAATCCCACGCACAGTCGAAAGTCTTCGATTTTGATGAAGTAGAGAAATTTGGTCCGCCCGGAAAAGGGAGATGTGAGAAACCTGAAGGTGTCTCCCCGACTAGTCCCTGGGGATCTGTGATCCAGGTGGCCAGGACACGGCCATGGCTATTGGATTCAATTCCTGGGGGTGGGCCAGTGCAGGAGGATCACCTGGATGGGGGGTCCTTAGGAGTGGGAGTGGGACACCGACGGGTGAGACATGGTACCCCCTTCCTAATAACACCCTTTCCCCATCCTAACCTGTAGGATATTCAGAAACTCTATCCCCTCCCTCTTTTCGGACACAAACACTTTCTTACAGAAGGAAAGACAACAGACTAAAGCCAAGGCTGTTTACCTGACATGTCCCAACACAAGGGTAAGGCAGAGTCAGGCAATTGACAATAACTAAACACACCTGGTGGCCCTTTCCCTTCCCCCTGGGATAAAAGGTGGAGCACGAGAGCACACTGGGAGCACAGCAAAACGCACGAGGAGGCGGCTGTTCCAGGACGGCAATTCAAAAGAAGGAGAAAAGCAGTGAAACCTGAAAGGATGACAAGAAGGGAAGTGCCCTTGCCCCTTTTGACCCAGACCTGTGAAACATCTGTGAAAGGAATCATAAGATCGGGAACGACAGCTAGCGTGTGGTGCACCAGATGTCAATGGTGCATGGCGGCCTCCCACCCTGATAACCAAGATGTAGGGAGGCGCTTTCTTCCGTGGTACCGTCCTTGACTCCAGAGACAAGAAACAACAGGGAGTTCAGCTCAGCCGGTGAGTTGGAGGGAGAACTCATAGCAGACAGTGTTGCATTGAGCTAAGGTTGCAAATGGCATCATGATATGAATTGAAAGAGCTTGTGAACAAAGAACTTGTGTGTGTGTTGATGAACTTTTGAGAAACCAGGGGAAAACCAGCTGCAGAGTAGTCTGGTGCCACAAGGGCACTTATCCAAAAGACTCTGGTTGCTCCCCTTTCTGTGAACTACAGATACCAGGAGGCCCTGGGAGAGCCTGACATAAGAGGTCAAAGTGGTCATATAAGGGTCAAGTAAAATACAATCGAAAGTCTTTGACCCCTAACCATGAGAATAAATAAGACCTGTGAACTTTGTTAGGATAAGCATAAAACCGACTGAGGGATGTCCGCAGTGAGTTGATGGTCTGAGCCCGATCGAGGAAGACAATAGCAAAGAAACAAGAGAGAAAGGGAAACCCAGAATAAATATAAAGCAACTAAAAGTCCCAAGAGGCATTGGGGCGAAGGTGAAAACCTGTACAGCTCGAGCCCAGGTAAGGGAAGCGTACAAAAGGAATAAAGAGAGCGAAACAATGGTCAGAGTGGTAAGACTGGGGTTCTCCTAAAAATCCTCGCCCACTCAAAAGTCTCTGACCCAGCAAACAGTGGAAGGTCAAGCGTTTCAAGCCCAATAGAGGGAAGCCAAGGCACACAAGCCACTGAATAAGGTTTGAGCTGGCGGAGGGGAACCTTGTGTGATGAACAAACTGTGTGAAGCCTGACTGGAGGCTTAAGAGGAAGCCTGGCTGGAGGATTAAGAGAAAGCCTAGCTGGGGGCTTAAAGGAATTGTAGCCTCGTGCTGAAAAAGCCAAGGCGTGTGCTGTGCTCAAGAGTCCCACCTTGTCCCATGCTAAGAACATGAGGATGGGAGACCCCGGCCATAGCATCCTGACTTATAATTTTTGTGACACTTCTTTCTTTTCGGGCTTGTTGGTACACATGTTTACTAAAATGCAAAAATAAAGTTTAAAAAAAAGAACACTTCTTTCTTTTCTTGTGGACACTATCCCACACTATTTTGGTAAACTTAGCGGTAAGGATTGGCACTAATTCTTTTTTTAGTATAGGTCCTTTTATTTGACAAGACGCCACAAGGACTGCCTTATTATTATTTGATGGTCGTAGCTTGCTCCCATCTTAGATTTAGGTTTAGACTAGGCGTTTTTCTCACCCGTTTATACAGTTTAATAAACACCCTTGAATTGTGATAACTTCTGTCTGTCTTTACTGTTGCCCCCATGAGTTGCTTACAGAGACCAATTCAAGTTTTTGTGTTAAAGTGGGTCTGAGCCCGGTGGAGGGGGACCCAGGGTGAACAGTAAATCACCCGAGAAGTTGTATGTGAAATCTTAAGAAGAAAGGAACTTTAATGTTTGTTGTGTTGCACCAGGCCCTCTGAATCAAGAGACTTTGAATGGCAAAGAGACTTTGGCACAGAATACCCTGATGTTTAGGTTTTGAACTGCATCCTGGTGCTCGAGAAACCAGAGAGTGTGCTAAGCTTGAACGTGCTGCTTTTTCCTGTGCCGAAAACGTGGGGACGGGAATATCCTGACATATCATTTCTTGAACACTTTTCTTTTGCATAACATTGTTTCCAACACTATTTGTATTAGAAGTAAGGATTAGCAATAGGTTTATTAGTATAGGCCCTTTTATTTTGACAGACTCGACTAGGACTGTTTTATTATTATTTGATGGTCGTAGCCTGCTCCCATCTTTAGATTTAGGATTAGATAGGCGTTTTGCAAACCCAATGGAAGTTCAATAAACACCCTTGAACTATGATCACATGTGTCTGTCTTACTGTTTGATATCATGCCTTCCTCACGCTACCATGGTTTCTACTCCAGCTGTTTGTTCCCTTTCAACCGTTCCTTCAAAATACTCTAAATCCCAGAGGCTGTTTGAGGACAGTCCTATTGGGATGTACCCACCACGTACAAATGAAGAATGCACCATCTACTTTATGCCAGGATATACTGTTTTTTGGGGATAATGTATGACCTTGCTGAGTATGAGAAGGAGGGACTCAAGTCCTATCTAGCGAAGAATCTGGAGCAGGGTCTCATTGCTGAATCTAAATCTCCTGCAGGTGAGTCTTTATTTTTCGTGCCTAAGAAGGACACACATGAGCTATGCCCTTGCTTGGAATACAGGAGCTTGAATCACATTACAGTTAAGGACAAGTATCCACTTCCCCTTATCCAGGACATCCTCATTGCAGTTCAGAGGGCTCACATTTTTACCAATTTTGATCTGAGAGGGGATTATCATCTCATCCGGTTTCGTAAGGGGGATGAGTCGAACCCCGCCTTTAGGACATCAAATGGGCATTATGAATACAGGTGTATGCCGTTTGGCCTGACTAATGCCCTTGCAGTGTTCCAGCGTTTCATGGATCACCTATTTGCCAATTTATTGGTACACACTATAATTATATTATAATTATAAATGGTTGTTTATAACGCACTTAATACCAAAGATGTTTCTAAACGCGGACCCAGGATTTGAACCTGTGTTGCTCTGAGCGTCTTTTTTCCAAGACAAACGTGTTGCCACTGAGCTATACTACCCGTATGAGGATAGGATAGTATAGTATACTACTATAGTATACTACCCTACACTACCATTGTGTACTTAGATGACATCCTCATTTTCTCTGAGAACCTTAATCTCCACACCAGCCATGTCACTGTGGTACTGCAAAGACTACAGGACAATCATCTTCTAGTGAAGCCTGGGAGGTGCTAGTCTGATGTTTCCTCAGTACTATATCTCGGTTATCATTTCTCCTTTGAAGGCGTTGCAATGGATTCTAGAAAGGTTGATGCTTTTCTTGCTTGGCCTAATTGCACTTGTCTGAAGGAATTAAAAAGGTTTATCAGTTTGGCCAACATCTATAGGAAGTTTACTGCCAACTTTTCTATTCTACTTCTACCTTTGACAGCCTTGTTCAAACCATCTGTTAAGTTTCTTTGGAATTGTTACTCACCACTCTGAAATAGGCCGAAGATGCAGAGAAGTGACCCTGGAGATGTTGGTGGTATAGGAATCGATATTCAGCCTTCCATCCCAGCTCCCCTGAGTTCAAGGCTCAGGCTTCCTCAAAGAGGGGCTCTTTTCCACAATGTACCTCTCTGCTGTTTCAGTTGGGACAGACAGAGGTGTCAATTGAATAAAAGAGCGGGGAGAACACACAACGCCAATACCAATGCTACAAAGGAATACAAAGATATTAGACAGTGTTGAGATTTATGCAAGTGATTAGAACAGTTGAAGTAATTGGGCAACTACCTAGATAGATATTGGAGTGAAGCTTCCCCGGGTTGATCTACAAAGAATAAGAAAATGAGTGGAAATGGTCTAAATCAATATAGGTTGCAACTATAGATATAGAATTGATAACAACTGACCTGAGTAAGGATATATGGAGGGAAAGGAGTCCAGGATTCTGAAGGCAACGACAGGAGAAAATAACAAACAGGGATGTTAGTATAGGGAAGTAGCCCCGAACGGCACGAGGGACGCACTAGTGCCGGGTTGGTGCAGTTCAGGAAAGCATTTATATGCACTTAGGAGCAATCTCACAGGAAAGTCACTCAATGTCCCAGAATCCAACACAAGACAATTATCCAAACAAGTCGTGGAGGTAACCAATAGCAGAGATGAGAATAGTCAATCAAGTATGTACCTGAGTACACGAGTATAGCTGAGTAGCTGTAGAAATGATCCGGATAGTAGACAGCAATTTAGTTCTGAGTGCAGAGCAGTAACCAAGAATAAGTACCGCAAGAGACAGAAGAGGGCCGGATCCAGTAGCGTACCGAGTCCAACAACCAGACGAGCACGACAGGAACAAAAGGAGGAGACGAGGCAATCCAAAAGTCAGGCAAAGGTCAAAACCAGGAGTTCAGATGAGGAATCGTGTAACGAGACACGAAGAGGAAACGGACAAAGCCGTGTGTAGCTTGTAACGCTAATTAGCAGCAACGAGCCCCTTGGAAGACGATGGTTTTATAGTCGTAAGAGGGGCGTGGCTTGCTGTACGTCTTCCACGGAACAAAACGTGTCAGGTGACCCGGAGTGCATCGACGTTTGTACAGACGCCATGGTAGTCTGTACCTGGTCCATAGAGGAGCTCGCAAAGAAGTTGTATTCTGCAAGGAGGCCCGCGGGGAAGCCTGAAGTGTAACAGGAATACCAAGGCAGAGCAAGCTTTTTGTGACCTGAAGAAAGCGTTTACTACAGCACCTATCCTTTGTCAAAGCCTGATCTGAGAGGCCTCCAAGGCTGCTCTTGGTGCAGTTTTGAAACAGTTACAGTCGGATGGTTTGGAACATCCTCTTGCCTACTATTCCAGGACATTTTCAGAATCTGAGCGGCACTACTCCATTAAAAAGGAACCTTTGCCCATCAAATCCTGTTGAATTGTGGTCTGATCACAGAAATGTACAAGTTCTTCAACAAGCTGAATGCCAGAATCGCTGGCAAACTCGTTGGGCCTACTTTTTTGCCCTGTACAAATTTGTAATCACTTACATTCCTAGCACTGCTAACACTGTGGCCGATGCTTTGTCCAGGTACGATGCGTCTTACTCTTGTGTACCATTACCAAACAGTATCCTGGAGGGCAAGAGGTTTGTCATGCAGGTGTCCTGCTTCTTGGACGAGGTGAAGACCAATCAATATTCTTCACCTCTCCGGATTGATGGTCATCCTTTGCATGTCTCTCATGGAATCCGGTTTCATCAGCCGTGTCTCCACCTTCCCACCTTTCGGCTTCAGCAGGTTGCCTTGCAGCTGGTTTACGACACCCCTGTTTACAGCCATAAAGGTATTCATGGAACCTGCTAACTTCTTCACCATTACCTTTGGTGGCATTCCTGGCAGTCGTACGTCCGCCGGCATGTTTCTTCCTGTCCAGTTGGTTCCCAGCACAAGGTTCCTCGTTGTCTTCCTGTGGGCAGGTTGTGCCCACTGGCTCTTCTAACAGGCTCCATGGCATCAACTGTCCACTGATTTAATCGTGGATCTTGCTTTATCTGAGGGGCATACCGCTATCATGGTTACCCTGGATCGCTATACCAAGTTGGAACATTTCATGCCTTTTCCTGGTATCTGTCGGCCACTGCTATGGCTTTTCCTTTCTCAGGGATATCTACAGTTCGCATGGACTTCCTGACAGCATCATATCTGACCGTGGCTCCCAATATACCTCTCGTTTTTGGTTAGCTCTTTGTAAATTCCTGGGTATTCTTCGTCTCCTATCCTCTGCTTATCTCGCTCAAACCGTCGGGTCTCCAAAGCCCCTAAACTAGAACATCAAACAATACCTGTGTTGCTTTACCTCCGGCACTCAAGACAATTGGTTTCATCTACTTTCCATGGCTGAATTTGCCTACAATAAGGGATACACTCTGCTATTCAGACTACCCCTTTCCATTGTTCCAATGGGTACAATCTGTTGATGTTTCCCACCATCAGCTTGTCCATAAAGGTCCCTACAGTTGATTGGCAAATTCAAGACATACAAGAAGGCCACTGGGTTGCTGTTTCCTGTCTGGAGAATGCCAGATCGACTTCTAAAACGGCTGCTGATTCCCTTAGGAGTTAAGAACCTCAGTATCAGATTGGCGATCAGGTATGGCTGTCGGACAAATACCTACCATGACACCTAATGACCACCAGATTGATTCCCAAGTATTTTGGCCCATTTAGTATCATAAAGAAGCTCAAGTCAGTGTCTTATCAACTCAGGCTTCCTCCTTCCTGGCACCGGATTCACCCAGTTTTTCACATTTCTTTGTTGAAACCCTTTGTTCGTTGTATCTTTCCTACTCAGCAACATCATCCATGTCCTCATATTTCTAATGCGTTTCAGCCTGAATACAAAGTAAGGGCCATTTTCCTTACAGCATAGCCTGGCACACTGATGGTGTTTTTCTCTTGCTCTTTAAATTGATCTACCCCTCTATCCTTGTGTGTTAAACGGATAGAGGGACGTATCACTGGAAAGGTCACCCTCTGTGAGGAGACTTGGGCCACTCTTGGTCCAGGTTTTTCAACATAGCTGTATCAAGCTCAAAATACCTCATCCTGTCCTTTGATGAGTACTGACGAAATCGGAAGCCGCTATGGATGCATCTGATACTCTGGCTGCGCTCATGCAACTGGTCACTGATCTCAGGCATGACATGACATCCGCTCATGACGTCATGCGTCATCACATTGATTCCTTACAGGGCCTAGTCCGGTCTCAGCTGCAGGCTGACGACCAGGCTGGTGCTGCAGCCTCCGGTTCAGGGTACCCTTTGCCTAGATAGGACCCACTGCTGGTTCTAATGTTTACTCAATTACACTTGGCACCACTGGAGCAGTTTAATGGTGTTTCCAAAACTTATCGCACCTTCATTCAGGAAAGGAAGGCAGAGAAAAGGAAGACCAAGGTGCCCATCCAGAACATCCCTGTAGAGCCCTCCTCGAAGCTTGATTCTATTCCTGCCCCTAGTAAGGAACCTGAACCCATGCAACTAGGGGCTTTTCGTGGACCCATAACTCCCCAAGAAAGGATGCGAAGGATCCATACGGGGTTATGTATGTATTGTGCCTTGGACATTTAATGAGAGAGCGTCCTTTAGCCCCTCCACGGCGTTCGGGAAACGCCAGCTCCCGATCCTAGATGGAGCACAGTTTCGGGAGAGAGATGTTTGCTCCACATCTATTCCATCCTTGAACTCTCCTGGACAAAACAATCTGGTAATATTACTATTACAGGCCTTTCTATCGCCATCCAAGAAGGAAACCTACCCCATTTTGGCATTGGTGAATTGTGGAGCCATGGGGATATTCATAGATCAAGATTGGGTCTTTAAACACCACATTCCATATGAAACTCGGGATATCATGCAACCCGTAGAAGCAATCGATGGAAGACCCCTTTCTTCAGGACCCATAACCTTTCAAACCAAGGAAATTGAGCTCGCAATAAACCACCATCGAGAGAAGATAAAGTTTGACATCATAAAGTCCGCCCGTTACCCAATGGTTTTGGGTTTGCCCTGGCTACAAAAACACAACCCTACATCAATTGGGCAGCAGGTTCCTTGTTCCTGGGTTCCGGACATTGCATGTCTCATTGCTTACTCCTGGATTCCACCCCGACACCTTCGGAAGGAACCTCGGCAGACCATCAAGGCCCGCTCACAGTCTCAAATATCATCCAGGTTCCTTAAGTCTATCAGGAATACGCTGATGTGTTCTCTTCTGCCATAGTTCAAGCTTTACCTCCTCATAGACCCGAAGACTGTACTATTGACACTGAACCTTCAGCTGTGATTCCCTTTGGAAGGATGTTCATCTTATCTGAACCTGAGAAAAGGGCCCTCCGTGAATACTTAGATACTAACCTTCAAAATGGCACAATACGACCATCCAAATCTCCAGCCGGAGCCTCACTGTTTTTTGTTCCAAAAAAGGATACCAATGAGCGCAGACCTTGTCTTGATTATCGTGGCTTAAATCAGTGCACCCTGAAAGATCGCTATCCATTGCCCTTGATCTCAGACATCCTGGAACCAGTAAGAGGAGCCGTAATCTTCACTAAATTGGATCTCAGAGGTGCCTACCATCTGATCTGTATTGGAGAAGGAGACGAATGGAAGACAACCTTTAGAACACCCTTTGGTCACTTTGAGTACTTGGTCATGCCCTTCGGACTTGCAAATGCCCCAGCAGTCTTCCAACGCTTCATCGATCGGGTGTTTTCAGATATGTTGTTCCTCTTCGTCATAGTGTATCTGGACGATATTTTAATATTCTCTAAGGCAGTGATCCCCAACGTGTAGCTCAGGAGCAAAATGTTGCTCGCGGCACCCTAAATTGTTGCTCACCAGTTACTCTGGATCATGGTGTGGAGACCTAGATGGAGGTGCTGAAGGGATGAGACCTCAGTCACAGTATAGCCATGACAAAGTCCTGGACTGTGGGAGAATGTTGACCAATGAGTCTGCTGTTGGCCAATGAGTGGTTCCAGCTGGCTTATTTTTATATATGCAAGATTTGAGTTTGTTGCCACCATGCAAATTATTTTTCAGTAAATGTCCTTACTTATTATAGCATTATCATTGTTAAAAGCCTGTCATCTTCAGATACTTTCCACAGCTGACACATGTATCATTGAGCAAAACAATTGAACCATGTTTGTGTCCTGGAGAAAATTGTTATATTTTGTTCCCTTGTACAGCTAGTGGGAGCATAATGGACAAACAAGTGGCATGCATACCCAACTTATCTTTAATAAATAATTTGCATGTACAAGTGAGGTTTGTGTTAAATACTACCATGCATTATTTTTAGCGGAAATATACATTTTTGTGTCAACAATATTTATTTTTACATAGTGTCCCAGTTGAAAAATTGTCATCTTTTGATACTCTGCCCATTTGGCATGTGGATAATGGGCAGATACGATAAATGACATGCCACATATCTCATAATTAATTTGCCCTATATTCAAATCCAATTAAGTTACTGTTAATACATTTATATTAACAAGCCAATTAATGAATCCAAATACTTAGTTAACACTGCCACACTCCTCTATGAAGTGTTGATCAAATGCTCAACGTTTTGACCGATGATTGTCACTAAGTTTTGTCTAAAATCCCTTCTGGGCAGAGAAAAGAGGCTTCAAATCCTTCAGATAAATATTATTTTTATTCCTAACCACTTTTTCACCAGTGTAATAGGCCTTGGGAGTTTTAAAATGCACTATTTGCCATTACATGTCAAAAGAATTTGTAGGGGGTAACCTCCAACGCCCCAGTGAAGTGATCTTCTGAAGTTCTGATAATCTCTATTCCAACAAGTATTTAAGACAAAATCACCTTGACAAGTCTACTATTTGGACCCCAATTCCCATAATGACTGAGGTACTAAGACGAAGAAGAAGAACAAGGAGTCAATGGGGAGGAAATGTGACATTAAGCATGAAGTGCATTCTAGTTGTCTAAAATTGAATAAACTGTGCGGGACATATAAAACCGAAGGTTACCAGCAACAAGAGGATCGAGAAAGGGAAGAGGAGGAAAGTTGCAGAGTATGCGTAGCAGGAAGCGAGACCGGTGGCATAGGCAGTTCATAGCAAAACAGCCGTGGGTAGATTGGTGAATGGCTGCCTGCGGCAGTTTGGCAGTGTTCTAGACCAAAGAGGAGAAACTCTGGTAATGGGAGGGAGAACGGCGCGTAGCGGGGTCCGAAGTGGAGAGGCCATGGAGGCAAAGGGAGCAAACGCTGACACGAGAACCAAACGTAACTGTGCAGACGGGGAAGCCAACCCCACCAAAGACGCTTGCAGCAACAGCACGGTTTACCAGTGAGTCAGCCTGAGAGTGAAAGGGGCCCTGGGATGTGCAGAGACATTAAAGAGTATTTGAAGAATACCTTTGCATATCGACCGAATAAAGAGAAGGCAAATATGGTACAATTCTCCTGACATGAGATGTCAGTTGGGGGAAACCTGGAACCAGCTTTGCCATAAGCCAAAAGACTCAGGGAGAGAAATACAGAGGCAAATATGGTGCAATTCTCCTGACATGAGATGTCAGTTGGGGGAAACCTGGAAACCACATTACCATAAACCAAAAGACATTGTAAGAGAAATAAGGATGCACGAATTGTGCAGTTCTCCTGCCATGAGATGTCAGTTTGGGGAAATCTGGGACAAGTGTTTCCAAGAGTCAAAAGAGATTGAAAGAAAGGTTGACAGACAGAGCTTGAACCAACCCTCATATGAAATATCTGCATGGGGAAATTGGTCCAAGGAACCACTGAAGTCAACAAGTTGTGCTATTAAAGAAGTATGATTGTGTGAAACCTAAAGTGAAAGGAAGATTGATGAAAGACCTATCAGGGAGTGATCCTTTTTGGAACGTGATACCTGGCAGGAGAATATACCAGCAGATCTATATGAGTCAAAAAGGAGATCTTCCTGGCAGGAGAGTAAACCAGGATATCTAGGATTTTTAGTTAAAGAAATTGAGCAATTCCTAGCAGGGAAGTATACCAGGAAAGAAACAATTGTATGAAAGAGACATTTGGTTCTGCCATCCTGAGAAAAGTGTTTTATGAAGGAGGCACTTGGTTTTGCCATCCTGAGAAAAGTGTTTTATGAAGGAGACATTTGGGTTGCCATCCTGAGAAAAGTGTTCTATAAAAGGGACATTTGGTTTTGCCATCCTGAGAAAAGTATTGCTATTCTGACAACAGTATTCCCGTTACCAAAGAAGACGCTTTGTGGAAAAGGCATCTTTTGTTCATTTTTACAAGAACATTATTTGAACCACATTTTCCCACATGCTTCCTGAATTGGTTCAGGGGAAGGGAGCCAACTCCTGAATACAAGGATTGCCTTCATTGGAATTACTTACTTTGAACTTTCACATTATATTTTGGGTTGTAATCAGAAACCATTACGTTGCACATTTTTGTTTATGCTAGTGCGAGGGTCAGAAACAAGTTTGGACACAAGGTCAACTTGCTTTAGTTTTAGTTTCATAGATAGGGACATTCTCATTAGGATAAGGACAGATAGGCCTTTATCCCACCCTTTTAGTTTAATAAACACAGCGAATGTTGAGAACCCTACAACTTTGTGTCCGTCTCTCATTTCTGACCCCTCACACCTCTGAACTGTTTAACAGTTTTAGGAGAATATCTTAATTTCTTGTGAATGAGTATTGGTTTCCAATGCCTCTTTGTCGATCTTAGACATCACCAAACAGGCCCTCCCCTCCTCCCACCACTGGCTGTCAGAAATCTTTATTGTGGTGCCTACCCCAGTCATTGGAAAATTAATTTAAGAGGATAGTGTTCACTCTCTGTTCAATCAGAAATGCAAAATGTCATAACATTCCTGAAGAATAAATTCACAATACAGTAATCAATGACTGTGGAACAGTACTGCTGCTCTTGTATGCTTAGGAATGCATAATTTGCTACTAAAGATCCCAGTAAATCCCCAGGCAGAATCCCAAATTACACCTGCAAATCAGTGCTCCATTTGTGACCAATTGTATTGTCCAAACATTTGCATTAATATTTAACAAATATATTTTGCTTGAAAACCCGAAACCCTTGGTAATATTCAGTACTATATATTTTTGTACAACTTGACTGGTCTTATGTGTATAAAAACTTCCTACTGAGCACTCAATTTCCACAACATTTCCTGTAAACAACCACTTAATGTAAAATGAAGTTACAGGCCTTATTAAATTTCTAATTTGTGTTGCGATCATTTTTCTGCCAAATGAGCGTTGATATGTACTTTTCGAAAAATGGATGTTGCTCACCATTTTATTTGATATGGGCATTTTTCTCACTGCACACAAAAGGTTGGGGACACCTGGCCTAAGGGGTCCATAATGACTTTTTGTTGAAATTGTGAACTGTGGAAAGTGTGAACCCGACTGACGGAATTGTGCAACAGGCGTTTCCTCCTGGCTGAGGGGAACTTTGTGTGAACTGTGATTTTGTGAAGCCCGTACCTACCATAGGTTAATAGTGACCCAGCGAGACGAGATCGCCCTTTGGAATTCTATGTTTAAATTGGCAAGTGTTTTGAGGGAGGCTAACGGTTTAGAGAGAAGGATAGGAGCCCAGCTGAGAGGGACCGACGGGTGAACCATGATCACCTGACGTGAAGATTAACAGAAGGAACATTTGTTTTAATGTATTTTTGGCATATCAGTCCATGTGAAGCAAGAGGCTTTGCATGAGAAGAGATCTGTGCACAGAAGGCCCTAATATAGAGAAAAGAAACAATAAGTTTGTGCCAGAGAAGCCCAGGAGTGTGATGTGCTCATAAGTCTCGCCTTGTCCCGTGCTAAAAACGTGGGGAAGGGAGACCCCGGCCAGAATATCCTGACTTATCATTTTGTGAACACTTCACTCTTTTCTTGTGAACATTATCCCATACTCTTTTGTAGCATAGCGGTAAGGATTGGCAATCGTTTCTTTTTGTATAGGCCCTTTTTATTTGACCAGTCTCCACTTGGACTGTATTATTATTATTTGATGGTCGTAGTCTGCTCCCATCTTAGATTTAGGATTTAGATTGTTTATCTCATCCATTTATACAGTTTAATAAACACCCTTGAACTGTGATCACTTGTGTCTGTCTTGCGTTGATACCATGCCTTTCTTACAGTAGTCAGTCCCTGGGCATGAGGGCGACACCACCACCTCTGGAATTTAATTTCTCTTCAAGATAAATGGCATATTTAGGTGGGACAGCAAGAGACAAAGATGGGCCTGCGGCAGCATGAAGCCATGTTTCTCAAATGGCTAAGATATCAAGGTTGTTGTTAGTGATGCGCTCCACAATGTCAGGTGCATGGGCAGCGATAGACCTAGCATTCACTAAAACCTCCTTTAGTGGAGATGGCACAGGTTTAGAGACGGGTTTGCATGATTTAGCCATGCTGTGTGGGCGACGGTGGATAGGGTTGCAATTGTCCACAATCGTAGTGGTGTCAATTGAGGGGTAGCAGCATTCAGAGGGGGGCTGAAAGCAAGTAAAGCAGATTTGTCTAGATGAGGGGCCGCAGCAGTGTGGCTGGAAGGAAGGCTGATGTCAGAATGGCAATCCATTGCATTAGAGGAGTCCTGTATGTGCCATTTAGGGAGAGCCTTAGTAGTGGGTAAGAGAGGTACATAGTGCAACTTAGGATAGTGGCGATTCTCCACAGTGGAGCATGTTCATGTGGTAGCGTTGGGGCATTATCGCACAATGCAGGGTTGAGCGGGCAGGCAACTGTAGGTTGGCTGCAGGTTGCTTGTATGGGTGATTGATCATTCTTGGTGAGTGCTGCTGGAGCAATGGTGCTGTTTGTTTTTGGCGGCAGTTGGAATAATGGGCGGTGCCTGTGAGGGCATGGGGATCCTGGCTCTCAGAGCGTGGGGAGCATCGATATCCATGGAGCGAGCGGAGCAAGTGCGCCTAGTTTTCAGTGGAGAATGAGGTTTACATCGGCAGTTCCGGGCGGCATGGGGTTGAAATGCATGGATGGAAATTTGTGCCAGCCTTGAGCTTCCCGGCATCGAGGGGTAATGCAATGCGCATTTTAACAAAGAAGTGGTATCTAGATCAGAGGAGGCGGTGGGAATCGCTGTGTGATCCGGCAGGGGGTTGAACATTAATAGCGTCATGCAGATATTAGGAGGGCTAATAAAGTCATACCTTAATAACATCAATGTCTTGCCTCACATGGCCAGACAGGGACTACAGTGCTTAGAGGGCCTCCTAGAATGGGGGCCGGCTTTGCCTGCCGACTCCCAGCACCCCCCATGTTTTCCTTTACCAGTAGCCAATCCGAGGCATCCAGGGTCGGGCAAAAAACCACACAAGACCCAGAAGTGGTCAGTGTGGAGAGGCGGCCATCTTTGAGTGCTGCAAAACCTCTGAGATTTAAGCAGAATGCCTAGCAAAGCTTACCTCTAAACAGCAATCGTTTGTGGACTGTGTGTGAGATCGACTGGGCACAGGGGATGTGCACACCTCAGCTGTTGGGGCCAGATAGGAACTACAATCCTTAGAAAGGGTTCTTGAATCAGGGCCGGCTTTCCCAGGATCCCTCATGTTTCCTTTTGCAGGTAGCTAATCCGAGCCATTCCAGAGGTGGGCTTGACTCCTCTTTATCTTTGGAATGCCAGAATTCCCAAAGTTTTTAGTGTATGTTTTTTCCATCTGCGGTCCCTTAAACATCTTTTGGAGTTCTTCAGCTTTACACACATAATTCAAGTTGTAAATGCATTTATCTCTAGCCAGTTTGATTATTGCAATGCCCTTTATCTTGGCCTGTCAAAAGTGGCCATTGGCCATCTCCAACGAATACAAAATGCAGCTGCTACGGTATTGGTGAAAGCTGGTCAAAGAGAACATATTTCACCAATTTTTTGCGAACACATCACTGGCCGCCGGTGGAGAGTCGGATATGCACCGTATGGTCAATCAGACAAGTACATCAATTCTAAACTCTGCCGTTATGTTCCAGGGAGGTTTTTGCGCTCTGCCTCCATCAATTTACTCTCGGTTCCAACCTTTAGATGGGTAAATAGTAGTCTGATCAAAGCTTTGTGTTTTTATAGAACCTTGATTGGATGTTTCTTTTATTTTGGTACCACACTACTATTGCTATGTTGGACGCTTCCTTGCTGGCTCACACCGCTCCTGAAGCGTATAGCCTGCCCTCAGCCTATGCTACCTTAAAGAGGCGAAGAAAATCTAGCATTCCTGATGTGCCCATTTCACCTTCATTATGGTAGAGATCACTGCTGCTTCCATGCTCTGTGCATCCTCTGCGATACATAATTGCATGCATCGGGCTGAAGAGCCAGTGCATATGCAAAGGCCCCGCTGCATGCATCAGAACAGACACTAGTGACAATCGCAACCTGGACATCCATGAGGAATCTGAATGTCCGCATTTTCCCAGAATGATGCCTTGCACTGCCACCAGACCACATGGTATCCAGTGATTACATTGGTGGTAAAAAAGCTATCATGGAAATTATGTTTTTTCTCCCAAAATCCATCACTTGCCCCACATATCTGAGAAGTGGAGTTTGTTAATATTGATTTCTCACACTATCCAGCGCTTTCTCCACATATTTGATTATTGGAGTTGGTTGATACCATCATAGCAGCCCTATAATATATTGAGTGGTCTTTTTTGTGGCAGAAAACTAATTATTGAACCCCAACGATGTTTGCGCGACTGTGGTCAGAAAGCGCCATCAATAGATTGTGAAAACTGCCTTTATCTAGGTGCTCCAGTGTTCCAATTTAGGAAACCCCAAAGAATCCAAAATGCTGGAGCCCGTCTGCTCATTAGCCTCCCACCTAGAGAGCACATCAGCCTCGCACTGAGAGTCCTACCCTGGTTCCCTATTGTTCGACGGACTACCTTTAAGCCATGTGCATTAATCACTGCCCCATCCACAAAACCGGTCCTGAATTCCTCCGGGATAAACTCATATGTTACCAATCCTCCAGGACCCTCAGATCCGTCGCAGCACTTCTCCTTGTTATCCCCCATTGCAACTTGTAGTATGTTACCATTCTGATGGAAGCTGCCTGACCCTGTGGGACATGCCTGATCATATTATGGTGTGTAGAATCAGAACACTAAGAACTCAGGTCTCAACAGAGTTCTAGAAGAGAGGACTGCAATTGAATGATAACTGTCCAGCTCTCGTTGCTACAAGCTGTCTCCCTCCTCTTTCATTACCATTACTGAATTTCATTATTATATACTAACTATTAAATTTACTTACTGTTATAACTGCCTCTTGATGTCCCATATATTATCCCCATTACGGCCTACTTCATTTGGCGACGAGGATGGCTCCAATTGAACTATTGTCTCATCAATGTGTACGGAGCCGCTCCGCTCATGCCCGGGCGTAGTAGCGGCCCCGTCTTCCAGTTCCTGAAGGTAACGCTTTCCAGTTCGTCTCAAATATTTCAACCAGTGCCGTGTTTCATTCGCTCCTTGGCAGCATATGTGAAATTCGATTGATGTTGTTGGTCTGTGTTACACATCAATAAGCCGTCTCAGCCGTTTCTTTTGGCTTCTTCTGTTTACACTCTGCATCGAAATTCGCGCATGCGTTGAATGCGCTGGAGAAGGAAGGCACCTTTAAAGACACAGTACGCTGTTTTTCTCAAACGCAAGCCCGCGTTTCATACGCATATTGGAAGTGTCGAAAATACAGCTCACCATCGAAAGCAGAAATTCCTGTTTTGTTGCCATCGCTACTTCATGGAATACTTTATGTTAACCACTATACAAGTTGAAATCTCACCGTCTGATTTATAATAAGGATCACCTTCTTTACTGAAAAAGACAATTAACAAAAAAGTGCTCAATCGGAATTTAATTCTCACATACTTGTAAGGATTCTGCAGGAAAGTGCTGTGAACTACACACTCCCCGGACATCACTGTGCTCTACATTGTTTACGGGGCCTTAATTGAATCATACATACGCTACCTGGTTCTAATTAACACAAACTGTCATGGCATTTAGCAGTGTGCCTCCACCTGCTTTCTTTATGCCTAGCACTGATGAACCTACTTTGCCTTGGAAGAGGTGGATAAAATCCTTTGAACACTATGCAGGAGTGATTTGTGGTCCCAATTGTAGTGCAGAGAAGAGGAAGCCATTACTCTTGCACTGTTTAGGTCCTGTTGGACAAGAAAAATATGAAACACTTCCAGAAGTGCCGGAAGAAGAGTGTGTGGACCTAAATGAATACCAGCGAGCTGTAAAAAAAATGGACAAACACTTTGAAAAGAAAGTGAGCATAATTTTGGAACGTTACAAGTTTGGCAAACGCACACAAGAGGGGGAAGAAAGTGTGGAAAAGTTCGTCACTGCATTAAGAAAATTAGCAAAATCGTGCAATTTCAATGAACAACTGGATGAGAGACTCAGAGACCAATTTATGTTAGAGTGTCGCAGTAGTAAAGTGAGGGAAAGATTATGGTTGGAAAGTGATCCAAGAATAAACATGAGTATTTACATGAGACGGATATTAATCCAAGAGCCTATGGAGGTGTGAAGATCAATGTCATCGGTTGGCATTGGGGAAAGCTGAAATTTAAGAACAGATCTGCCAAGGGCAAGATATACATCACTGGTGAAGGTAAAACTGCTCTACTCAGCTGGACTCACCAGAGCAAATTACGAGTGAAAGTAGATTCCACCAGCGAGGAATCAGTTTTGTCTATAAGTAGTGTCAATTCTAAAGTGATTAATGGCAGTGATGTTATACGTAAAGCTGGTTTGCTAGAGGTTTTCAGAGACAAGATAGGATGTCTTCAAGGTTATACCCATCAGATATTACTCAAACCAGACAAAAAACCTGTAGCCCAAAGATTAAGAAACATTCCTTTAGCTGTACGAGAAGAAGTCAGCAAGGAAATAAGGAAAATGGAAGAAGATGGAATCATAGAAAGCATTGATGCCAGTGAATGGGTCTCTCCACTTGTTGTTATAAGGAAAAAATCGGGAAAACTTAGAATTTTTGTTGACTTACGTGAGTTGAACAAATGTGTCATCCCTGATCGTCATCCTGTACCGAATATACAAGAAATTGTTTCTACTATTGGACCCTCTAAAATATTTTCAACGTTAGACCTATCATCTGCCTACCATCAAATTAAACTTCACAGAAGTTCAAAGAAACTTACTGCTTTCATAACTCCTGATGGTTTGTATCAATTTAAAAGAATGCCTTTTGGATTAGTGTCGGCAGCATCAGTCTTCCAGAAGGTTATGTATAGTATGTTCAAGAATACTGAAGGAGTGATTTGTTTTCAAGACGATATATTAATTCATGCTGTCACTCAAGAACTACATGACAAGAGGTTATTACATGTATGTCAAAAATTATGTGATGCAGGTATGACCTTAAGCAAGGACAAATGTAAGATAAATTGCACGGAAATCGAATATTTGGGACATAAAATTACAGCAGAGGGAATTTTTCCAAAACCACAATTGGTCAATACCATTGTGGGAATGCTGAGTCCGAGTAACAAAGATGAGATTCGTACATTTATTGGTATGGCTGAATACTACTCAAAATTTGTGAAAGATTTTGCCATCCACACTGTTCCATTACGAGAGGCGCTCAAGAGAAAATTGTTTGAATGGAACGTGGAATGTGAAAATGAATTCAATTTTATAAAAAGTGCGATAAATTCTGCTCCTGCATTAAATAATTTTTGTACTAATGACAAGATTATCATCACTACAGACGCCAGTAACATAGGCTTAGGAGCTGTGTTGTCTCAAGAGAAGGATGGTCGGGAAGCAATAATTGCCTTTGCATCACGATTGCTTAAGGGAGCAGAGATTTCATATGCCACGATAGAGAAGGAAGCTTTAGCTATTAAATGGGCAGCTGACAAGTTTAGAAGCTTTATATGGGGAAACCAAGTTGAGTTTCGTACCGATCATAAGCCCTTAACTCAAGTGTTCATGTCAAAGGGTCTTAATAAAGTATCCAACAGGATGAGAAGATGGGTCATGATGTTGCAGGAGTTCAACTACACTGTGATATATGTTCCAGGAATTAAGAATGTATCTGCTGATTGCTTATCTCGATTAACTGACATTTCCGAGATTGTCGATGAAGATGAAGACATGGAAGTTGTCTTTTGTGTGGAAACTTCTTCTATTTCCAAGGATGATTGGGATCACGCTGAATCAAATGATAATAACATCAAGAAATTGAAAGAATTAATTCAAAGCCATGATTTTATGAAGAAATCAAAATTTGAAGAGGCCGACTTGAGCGTTTTTTGGTCTGTTGCAGATGAACTGCATGTTCACGGTAATTTTGTAATGAGAGGAGATAAAGTCATTCCTCCTAAGGATCTACGATTGAAGATTATAGAACTGGGTCATGAAGGTCATCAAGGAGTAATAAAGACCAAACAAAGAGTTAGGAATGACTATTGGTGGCCTGGTTGCGACCTGCAGATCGAGCGATATATTAGAGAATGTATCCTTTGTTGTGATGATGAAAAAAAATGTGTGGGTTCAAGACAACCAATGGTTATTACTGATATTCCCAACAGTGTTTGGAGGGATATAAGCATGGATATTTTAGGTCCCATATGTTGCAAAGGTGTACAAAAATATTGTTTGGTAGTCATAGATCTCCTCACCAGGTGGGTTGAAATTTTAATTGCCTCTAGTATCACGGGTAAAACTGTAGTTGAATTCTTATCAAATATATGTGAGAGGGAAGGTTATCCTGGAAGTATCCTTTCCGATAACGGTACTCAATTTAAGTCTAAGGAAGTGGCAGACTTCTGTAAAAAATTTGCCATTGAGCACAAGACCAGCTCAATTTACCATCCCCAAACTAATGGATCAGTAGAACGTTTTAATAAAATATTGAAAGAAACCATCAGAATGGCTTGGGCCAATGGGATGGATTGGGAGGATGCTGTCAGGGAGAAAATAATTGCCCATCGTTTTACTCCACACACCAGTACAGGTCTTTCTCCCTTTGAGCATAGTAGGGGAAGAAAAGCTAACACCAAATTAGCTCCCATTTGGCTTATCAAGGGGAGTAAGGAAATAGGAAAGAATCTGGTCAATGCAAAGGACAAAATTAGGCAAACGCAAAAGAGAAACAAGATAAACTATGATAAGAAAGTACGTAGCAACAAGTATGATATGTCTACAGCTGTTGGTAAGTTGGTTAAGGTTTTACTTCCTCCTGCTCTAAGAACTGGACCATGCAAATGGTCCAACCCTATTAGGGTTATAGAGGCATTTCGTCATGCTGTCAGGACAGAGGACAAAAGGATATGGAATGTAGAAAGAATTTGGATGTGTGAAAGTAATGATTTTAACAAGAAAGAAAAGAGAGATGTAGGTCAGAATACAGTCAGAAATGTTAAAGTTTCTAGAAATTTAAGCAGTGGTGTGAAGAAGAGTGGTAGTACTGTTGATAAGAAATGTGATAGTAATTCTGAGCAATTTCAATTTTCCTTGCCAACCACCTCCAGACATGGAAGATGCATGTCCAGATCTGGCAGATTTTATCGTTTGCCGAAAAGGATGGAGGACTATGTGGAGTTTACGTGAGCCAGCTGGAACCTTGTTCCATCAGTGAACCAGCTGGAACTTTGTTCATCAGTTTTTGTATATAGTTTGTGAACGATATAAAGGGAAGGAGATGTGTAGTATGTTACCATTCTGATGGAAGCTGCCTGACCCTGTGGGACATGCCTGATCATATTATGGTGTGTAGAATCAGAACACTAAGAACTCAGGTCTCAACAGAGTTCTAGAAGAGAGGACTGCAATTGAATGATAACTGTCCAGCTCTCGTTGCTACAAGCTGTCTCCCTCCTCTTTCATTACCTGTAACTGAATTTCATTATTATATACTAACTATTACATTTACTTACTGTTATAACTGCCTCTTGATGTCCCATATATTATCCCCATTACGGCCTACTTCACAACTCCACCAGACTGGGAGGCTCCTCTTTCTCCATCCAAGCCCCCACCATCTGGAACTCTCTCCCTCTCAACATCTGCCGCATTGACAACCACCTCGGATTCAGAAAGGCCCTAAAAACCTGGCTATTCCCTTCCTCTTCCTTAACCCCTGCCTTCCGCATTATCCCCGACTGTTCCTCACACACAAGCACTGGCACAGGCCCACCAAAACACCAACAGTTCACGTTACACCAGATGCTGGCTGCTCTCACGACAGCCCACTGTGCTAAACTCATCCCTTTCCACTACTGCAGACGATCAAACATCATCCCCCCAGCCCCAAACCTCCTGCACTCTAACTGGTGCAAGTGTGTATTAGCCAGGTTCTGTGCCAAAGCAAAGAAACTATTGGTCATAATTGTTTATATAACACAGAATGCTTATTGATTTTCGATATGATACTAATTTGTGCAAGTTTGTTTCTGAGCCACAATTAACCTGATGGTGGCACGTGCAAACGTTTCCCCTGTTGATGGGCTTTGTCAAGGCATAGCATTATACATAGGCAACATAAGATCAAAGAATAATACATTCAGAAACCTCTGTTGGCAGTCGCAGGCGTAGTGGTTAGTAGCATTGTGCGTATCTTTTATATTATATGTTCACTTAATGATAGGCCATGGTTGGTACCCTCTGTTTAGATGGTAGCAACCTGCGTTGATCGGAGTTGCCAATATTAATACGTTCTTATATAAGCAGTTTGTATTTTTTCTACAAGAAGAATGTTTTACATGTGCATTTAGGTTATTGCTCATTATATGAGATTTCCTTTAGTGCACAAGTGTGCAGCTTGGTATGGTTGGGATCACATGTCCAATGATTACAGTCATGGTCACAAATGTGGCTTCTTAGGTCTCCGCTCTCTTCAGACAGCAGAGCACTGTCATCAAGAATCCAAACACACTGACCCGGTAACTCCTAACCAGGAGAACATATACTAAAACCACTTAAAAATCAAGGACCCATTGCCTAATGCAAGAGCCAACTAGAGGGCTCAACTGAACGCTATTAAGAGAGCTAAGAAACCACATGTGCGACCATGACTGCAATCATTGGACATATGAACGTGAAGGACCTCCCAGTGGGTGTCTAACCAGCCCAAGCTGGGTGAGTGTTATACAAATGCCTACCATTTGATTTAAATATGTATATTGTTAGGCCATGAACAAATGTTTTGGGGGGTATGTAGCAAACAGAATTTGTTGATAATTTGTCTCATGGGTTGAATTAACTTTAAGGGTACCCAGGTTAGTGTTTATTGTAATACATTGGGAAAATTGGTGAACGCACTATAAGGATGACAACTAGTAGCAGAAACTACAAGGCGGTTGTGATGCTGGAAATGCATTAGAGGGAAAGGGCCTCTCTGTCCTTGTACTGTAGTCCTTTTTCATTTGTGTTCTTTATTATCTTCTGCCCAGGAGTCCATGTGGGACTCCTGGCAGTGCAGCTCTTCCTGTTTTTGGTTTGGTGTACAGACCCATGGGATACCCTTATGGCACCCATGGGTGGGGGTACAGCCCTATGCCCCTAGTGTATGTTTTTGGGCACGTGTGTGTGGCCCACAGAGCACGGTATGGGCTGGTGGCAGCACCAGGCTGAATTTGACAGGTGCTATGAGTATGCTCCATTTTGGGATACCCCGGCCCTGCCATTGGAATCAGTTGATTCCTGATAGGAAACAAGATGGCCCATGTGGCCTCTTGCTTTCTATTGCCTGCTACCTTGTTTTCCCAAAGTCCTGGGAAGCCCCGACTCTGTCCCTTCCCCCTGACTGGCTGTTGGGTGGAAGTTCCATATATGGTGTTGTGAAGTCCAGGCCAGACTGGCTGGAGCCTTCCCAGTGACTGTATGTTGTGGGTACACCCTGTGGGTGGGACCTGGGTGAATGGAGTGTGTGACCAATATGCACTTCTTGTTGTGGATGTCTGGTTTCTGGTGTTTGACACAATGACTGAGACAGTGTTACGCTCACCTGGTCTCTGCGGGGGCGTTGGGGCACGGTTGGAGCCCTCCCAGGAGTTGACTTCCTCGGATCGCTTCTCTCTCCCAACTGTTGCGTTTTCGTGGACCCGGAATGCTGGAACTGTTCCTGAGAGAAGATGAGAGGGAGTGAGGATAGCGTGGTGGTGTCGTGGTTCCCCTCGACCCTTTCGTGCCAAAATGTAGTACGCAGGAGTTTGCCCATGCACGCTCGCCTGTTTTTATGTAAGGATGAGCTCTCCGTCCTGCTTTCCTTCAGCAGGGGCGCTGTGGATGGACCTAGTTGCGTCACTGGTCCAGATTGTGGAGGTGCAGGCCGGCTGCAACCATTCCCTCTCAAAGGTAAGTGTTTATAACTATGATCACTGTCCGTATTTTTTGTGTTAATTCTTCCCCAATGATTATTGTTCGTAACCATATATTGTTCTCTCGCCCCTTAGTGATGAAGATGGCTCAGGAGTACGTGATGGTGAAAAAAGTCTATTCCGGATGACCCACTGCTGGTAAGTAGGCAGTTCCAGAGGTTGCGCCAAGTTTGTGAGTTGCGCTGCTTTAGCGTGTTAAAGTCTATGTGATTGCTTACCTTGTGTTTCTTATTCCCTTTGCAGGTGCGGCTGATCGGTGTTAGCTGGTGAGCGGTTTCCGATCTCCGCAGGCTGCCGGAGATGAAGATCTGCGTGGATGCTGCACCTGAAGATGGCCCTGTGTTGATGGGAGTTCGGGACAGGTAAGGATGCTGGGCGGCACCCACAGAGGATTCAAGAAGACAGGTAAGATGAATGCGGCTGCTGCAGAGTCGGAAGCGATAGCGGTGCTTCTTCAAGTGGTGGCGACGCTGAATCTAGGTAAGATGCACGTGGCGGCTGCAGAGTGGGAAGCGGATGGCAGTGCTTCCAGCGATGGTGAGGCTTCAAGGTAAGATGCGCGCGGCAGCTGCAGAGTGGGAAGCTGATGGCAGTGCTTCCAGCGATGGTGAGGCTTCAAGGTAAGATGCGCGCAGCAGCTGCAGAGTGGGAAGCTGATGGCAGTGCTTCCAGTGATGGTGTGGCTGAATACAGGTAAGATACTGGAGATTTCCGAAGACTGAAGATGCACGTGCTGGACCAGGTAAGATGCTGGAGGGTTCCGGAGACTGAAGATGCACGTGCTGAACCAGGTAAGAGTCTTCTGGACGGCGGTAAGCATTACGCTGCTCTTAGTAGACTAATGCAAAGCTCCAGTATGCGGGTGGGGCCGGCTTATATAGCCTGGCCCAAGCTTCTCTCCTTAGGCCCCACCTTGCTCCTCCTCCTGTCTTCTGCACGTGCCTTCCCTGTACTAATAGGGCCCGCCCAGCCTTGATGCACGTGCCTTCTGTGTTCTGTGTGCAAAGCACACTTTGTAATAAGCTTGGTGCCATAGGCGCCAAGACTGGGTCCATTGGGACCCTGCAGAAAGTGAGGTACTGGGCCCTTGCCCAGTAGCCATGACAGACAGCCTTGCCTGAAGCTGGTATGAATGCAGTGTGTAGTGTTGAATGGCTGGGTACTTGTCCCAATACACATTCCTTGTTGTCAGTGTCTGAGAGGGAAGAGAATGGCCTGAAAGCACTGTGTGCCTGATTGGCTGACTGACTGCTGAATGCCCTTCTGAGTGATTGGTTGCCTGCGTGTGACCCAGCAGAATGAATGAGAGATCAACTAGTATATCTGGGGGCCTCTCACTGCTAGAAATCGTTCAGAAGCTGAAGTTGAAACTGACGCTTAATCTCGAAGCCGAGCCTGGAGAAGAAAGTGTACTGCTGTCTCCCTTTGCCGAAATGCGAAAGCCAAAAGCCGTCGACACTGATCCAAGAGAGGACCTGGTTAGGTGCCCTCTTCCCATGCTCCGAGGGACTATCGAGTAGTGCTAACCTTCTCCAAAGTGCCCGGGGAGTCAGACCCTCGAAAGGCTGCCGACTGGAGACTGGGACCGCCGAGGAGAACGAGGATAAGCACCGGACATTCCGTCCACCGTCGTTGACCAGGGTTCGCAAGTTTGCAGTAACCGCTGGAGGCTCGTCGAAGCCGCGTTGCCCAGAAGCGGGGACCGCTTGACGCTGAACCACCGACGACTGGAGCTGCATGCTCCTTTGCCTAAGACTTTTGATTCACGGACACGCTCATCCGCACCGCCTCCTGCCTTATCCCACTGGGGAAGGCCAGGCCGTCAACGTGCCGAGGAGCATCCGCCGGTGGGTTTCCCGCCACCCAAAGACTGTAGAGACGCCGGACGACTCGATGACCTTGCTGGGCCACAGTTCTTCACAAACTCTTTGCGGTCCGGAACTATCGACATTGAGGTGCCCCGCATGCTTCTTCCTTGCAGGACGTCTTCGAATCGTCGTCGACGAGCACCGCTGGGACCGAAGCTGCTGCCTAGACACCGAGTTCACTTTCTTCGAGGGATCTCGACGATCCATGGCTCCTGCTTTAAAGGGAGCCGCTCAAGAAGGATCCGTCAACGACCCGACATTGAACTCTCCTATTGCAGGTACATTGGGGTGGTAGAAACATTGTAGAAGGAATTAAGACTTATAGAACAATATATGGGCTGGGCTTGTGATATATCTTTATTTTGCAGGTTGGCCCAGGTTGGGGGGGATCACCACACAGAATTGTGTCTAGGTAACAGGGCCAGTATTCTGCCAATTGTTCTAACCAACTACTTTCCTTCTATGTCTATTGTTGGTTACCTTTATTAAGTGATTTGTGTGACATTTAACCAGAGTACAGTTGATGCACTTTAATGAAATCTAATAGTAAGTATGGTACCACTTAGAGCTGTATATATTTGCCATTGTAGATTTACTGAGCACAAAGTGAGTTATAACCTTGAACCATAATTATATAAAGACTGTGTTTTAATTAATACAGTGTGTGGGCATTCCTTTGTGGGGGCTTGGGGACTACACTGTACTTAAGAACCACCCTGCATCACCTCCTGAGAAGCTAGGCCTTGATTGCTCGTCCATTGCTACTGTAATAGAGAATCTTGGCTGGGGTCCTCTGTGCCTCTCCACTACCATATAAAGAGCAGAATTACAGACCCCCCTGCAGTATCTACAGTGGTAATACTATGGGCCTCATTACAAGTCCGGCGGTAACCATGCTGGTAAAACCGGCAGGTTGCTGCTGGACTAGAAATATTTACCGGCACCTGGCTTGCTGGAAACAACAGGGGATTACAACCCCGGTGTTCCGGGAAGTCAGACGCCGGTAATCGTAAATCCCCATTCCCATTTGAGTCCCACGGGACTCAATGGGAATGGGGACCATGGTGTTACACCTCGCCCTCGGCTGCGCCGCGTTTCCCGGGTTCTGCCTCGTTGCTCTCGTATGAGCAAGAACAATTGGGGAATTCCGGTTAAAACCAAAATAAGGGACAGGAAAGTGATCGCCCTTCATAAAGGGTTACGGCGCCGGCATGCGCCCTTCTTATCGCGCTGGCAGCTGCCATGGCAAATATCTACACGAACTACAGTATCCAGAAAACCTGTTACGTTGTAGTTCTCGGCGTTGAGAGGGGAGCCTCATTTTCAAACGATACGCCTCTTGTTGTTATTTATTCCACAGCGGCATACAGAACGCTGCTTCTGTTTAAAGTTACAACCGGCATACTTTCCGAAGTGCTCTCCCGGTATCTTGAATTGTGAAGTCCTTGTTTTCCCGTGTACCGACCCTGCTTGCACACGGACTCCTTATTCTGAATCCCCGATTGAACTGTTTTCTGACCACCCGTGTACCAGACCCCTTGCCTGCTTTCGGAACTCTTGGACACTGATTCTGCTGTGTTTCGTGATTGCCCGTGTACCAGACCCCTTGCCTGCTTTCGGAACTCTTGGACACTGACTCTGCTGTGTTTCGTGACAGCCTGTGTACCAGACCCCTGCCTGCTTCCTGGACTCTGAGACAGTAACTACTCCGGTAAGAAAAACCCTGATTGGAACACCATTTTCTGTGGAATTCGTCTTCATTTCCTAAGTGCATCTTTTGAACTCCTTGCTGTGGTGCACCATCCCGAAACCAGTGCGACCCTCGTTCCGTTCGGGGATAGCTACCTTACTAACCTCCCTATTTTTTTTATTTTATACTTTCGTTGTTTCCCAGGACTCTTACTTCAATCCTATTTCCATCAGGGGTAAAGTATAGTTTTTCTTGGTTTTTCCGTACTGCAGAATTATACGTTAGCCATATACTAAGACCTCTCTACTTTATAGGTTACTCCGGTTCCTTTGGTTTAAGGGGAGATTAAACCAGGTACTACTAAAGGGGAATAGTTTTGGGAATAAACCAGTTTCATTATCGGCAGTTATTAACTTGTTATCCTTTCCTTTACAGCCTGGGTTTGAGACGGTCTGTTCTCCCCGCTTTTTTGATCGATCGGTCCCCTTGTCTGTACAGTTCAGCAAGTGGTCATATCGGTTTAAAGAGCTCATTCCCTCACAGAGAGGAGGCTTGGGTAGGAGGCTCCAACCCTAGCTCCTTCAAGCAACTCCCCAGCAATAGAGGTCCGGCCTGTTTACGTACTCTCCATTCCGGTGAGTAACACATGGAAGCACCATCACCATTAATAACGGTGCCAGTGCTTCTGTGAAACTCTGTGGGCGGGTGCCATTCCACCCGCCCTGTCAGACCCTAGCAGGCGGGACGGCACCCGGCCGCAGGGTCGTACTGTGCCCGTCTGGTAACAACTGTGCCAGTAGGCTTACCGGCACCGTTGTTACCGGACCGGCACAGTTGGAATGAGGCCCTATGACTTGTTATCCACTTTAGGTACACAGATGAACTTGTGAATGTACATTTTTTTGTAACGAAAGACAACTCAAAGCCCTGAGGATGGATATGGTATATCCGAAACGCGTCTGCAAATTTCACAATTGAGTTAGAGTTGACTGTCTGTAAAAACAATGATTTATGTAGAGGAGAAGTGATGTATACTTTCCAATGGATTTGTAAAGTTTTCCATTATCAAAGGTTTGGTGTAATTTGACTTCAACACCAAAGAATTGGGTGTGATATCACTCAGTTAATAAAAATGCAGTTTAATTTCATGTAAGCCCGTTTAGTATTGAAATTCATTTTTGAAAATCTATGACTGAGTTTTGTATTATGCAAAATGCATATTCTTCGAACTCTACTGTATTAAAATCGTAAAGGTACTATTTGTCCATTGGCAGTGCACATGGGTTACCTGTTGGCAACAACAGGCTGGTTTGTACAAAAGACATTGTATCCCCTTTTGCCATAACCCATCTAACCCCTATCCCTGCTTACTTTATGGCAAACTACAAATCCCATAATTCCTCCCCACTTTACCTTGACAAAGGTACTGTACAGAGGAAGATATAGGGCCTCATTACAACCTGGCAGCTTCGGATTGCGGTGATTCCGTGACGGCGGTAATAAAGTTTCTGTGTCCGCAAGGTTGCGGAAAGACCGTCCGATTACATGCTGTCGGTCGCGCGCACCACACGGACGCGGAAACGTTGTTACCGCCGTCACGGAATAAGCCACGGAAATGGACATAGAGCCGCCACAAGTAGCGCAAAACCCGTGTCCGCCTCCGTCGCCACGGAAATGGAACCGGAAATACCATGATCGCCAAAAACCAGAAACACAGAGGCGGCCATCATATAAAGCACAATCCATTGCCATCCAGAGTCAGCACAAGCACAATCCATACTGTGAGAAGGCAAAAGGGACCACCAGCATGTCTGCCAGGATTCCAGCGCAGAGGCAGCGCAAACAGCGCTTCAGTGAGGCGGAGCTAACTGTGCTCGTGGAGCACATAGTGGAGCATGCAGAGATGCTGTTCAGTGCCGATCAACGGCGTGCCACACAGCAGCGGAGGAAGGAAGTGTGGGCGGAAGCAGCACGCAAGTGCACCGCTGTGGGCGTGACAGTGAGGAGCGTCAAGGACTGCCACAAGCGGTGAGACAACCTCAGGCTGAGGATTCGTAACCTCACCTCCACACACCGCCAACGCAGCAGTGGGACAGGTGGAGGACCCCCTTTCCCACTGAGGCTGCAAGCATGGGAGGAGCGTTGCAGCAGTGTACTCCACCTTGAGTGCATTCATGGGATCAGGGAGGCTGAGGCAGGAGTGAGCCCACCTGCAGATGCTGGTAAGTGGTCAAACATGAATGCCATATGAGAATATGTTGATGGCATTACAGTGCCAAAGGACCCATTAATAACCCCCCCCCCAGGCAGTGCATGTCTGGCCCCAGGGACCCATTAATAACCCCCCCCCAGCCAGTGCATGACTGGCCCAAAGGACCCATTAATAACCCCCCCCCCAGGCAGTGCATGACTGGCCCAAAGGACCCATTAATAACCCCCCCCCCCCAGGCAGTGCATGACTGGCCCAAAGCAAAGGACCCATTAATAACTCCCCCCCCCCCCCAGGCAGTGCATGACTGGGCCAAAGGACCCATTAATAATCCCCCCCATGCAATGCATGACTGGCCCAAAGGACCCATTAATAACTCCCCCCCCGCCCCAGGCAGTGCATGACTGGCCCAAAGGACCCATTAATAACCCCCCCCCCCAGGCAGTGCATGACTGGCCCAAAGGACCCATTAATAACCCCCCACCTCAGGCAGTGCATGACTGGCCCAAAGGACCCATTAATAACCCCCCCCAGGCAGTGCATGACTGGCCCAAAGGACCCATTAACCCCCCCTCCCCCACCCAGGCACTGCATGACCTGCCCAAAGGACCCATCAAGATCCGTATGGCACCCAATATCACAACAATGCATACCCCCAGCAATCAGATACATGTAACGAACACTATACAATGACCAACCTGTATGATGCATGTGATGCACCCATCAGCCACCACCACAACACTAATTGCATGTCCTCTGTGTCCCCACAGCTGTATCCAGTGACAGTGACACTGCACAACAGGCCAGGCAATCAGCACAGGCACGTGCCCAAGCCACCACCCCCACACAAGAGGATGCTGCCAGCAGTTCGGCATCTCTGCCCCCACTACCAACTATAACAGATGTGCCGGCCACCACCACCGACATCCCCACCGTCTCCACGCTGCCTGAGGCAAGACAGGTGCCACGGGAACCCACCATGCCCACCCAAACCAACACAGAAGGCAGCTACACTGCAGAGGAGGTGGCCTGTAGTGACAACAGTGCCCCGGTAGAGCACTCTGATACTGGGCCACAGGGGGAGACGCCCACATTTGATGACCTGGGTTCCTTCCATCAGCTGGAGTTTAGCCCCACTTCACTCAGAAGTCCCATGAGGTCACCCACCCCATCCATGGCAGAGCTGAATTCCCGCATGCAGCGGATGGAGGAGCAGCAGGCAACTCTCACCCAGCTGGTGGAGAGGCAGCTTGATGAATCTAGGCTGCAGAGGGAGTGGACGCTAGCACAATAGTCACCCTGGCACGCCATGTGCGGGAGGGTAACGACAACACCTCCAGGCTCATTGAGGCCATGTTGATTGGGCAACAGGCAAATCTTGCACGGATGCCATCCATACCGGATTCTGTGCCATCAAATACCACCACCCCATCAAACTCCACTACTGCCAGTCCAAGGAGGCGCTCAAGTCGGCTAACGGAGCTCTCGGGCAAGGATGCACAGGCACAGAAGCGCACACGGAAGTGATGATATGTGTGTGGGGCACTGCAGGACACACGTGGACTTGAAGGGTGTGAGGGGTGGGTACGTTTGGGTGGTGGGGGAGGTTGTTTTGGGTGTTTGAACATTGGGGCCTGGGTGGGGGTGGGTACGTTTGGGTGGTGGGTGGCATCGGGTGTACAGCTTCCCTAACCATTTCACCTCCTTCCCTGTTGTGAATTCATCAATATATCATCATTTGAAAGCAAAACATACATGTGTGGACATCTATCATTTCATTTGCAGTACAAATCATTTGTTGTCATCACTCTATGCATTGCTGTGAATGTGCTGTGTCTCAAAGGTAAATGCGAATCAGCTCATCCCGTGCTCTTTGGCCATGAAGTGCACCCCCAGGGGGAGGTGGTGCCATCCCATCCCCATCCCCATCTCCGTCACCACCCCCATCTTCATCATCTCCGTCTGGGGGCATTGGAATGTTCCTGCGCAGGCACAGATTGTGCATCATGGCACATACGAGCGTGATTTTACCCGTCTTCACTGGGCTGTACAGCAGTGATCCCCCAGATCTGCTCAGACAGCGGAAACGGGCCTTCAGCAGTCCGAATGTCCTCTCAATCATGCCACGTGTGCGGACATGTGCCCTGTTTTACGCCTCTTCATGCCTGTTACTTGGTCTCCGTATAGGTGTCATCATCCATGGCGTGAGTGCATATCCAGCATCACCTACATGGTATGAAGATGGGGGGACATGTCAGTGTTAGTGGTATCATGTCTTAATCTGATGCTGTGCTATCTTGTATCATTGTTCATTCATGCATATGTGCCATGCAGTGGTTTGAAGTGTTCATTGGGCATCACAGTGGATGTCCCCAACTGGATATTGGCCTACACATTTATGTGCATGTGTACTGTGCCTTGCAGGTGACATTGGATTGTGAGTATGTCATAGTGCAGTGATGTGCACATACGGCAGAGTGACTCTACTGTACTGAAGTAGTGAATGCACAACGTCTCATTTACAGGCATCTCGTGCATTGGGAGGGCAGTGTTCCATTTGTGGGTGGGTGTCTGCAGTGGCACAAGGTGTATGGGACAGTAACAGGATGGGCTGTGGCAGGGTGTGTACAAGCACACTGTGGTGACCTGTCATGTCTTCCTTTGTGATGTTTGGTATCCGCTGTCTATTTGGTAGATGGCAGGGGGAGGTGATGCATGTGCGGTCCAGCGGCACACTCACATTGTTCATTGGCCTGGACACATACATAACGCTTCAACAGGGTCAGAGCATTGTCAGCTGTACTCACCCAATAGCCATGTGCTTTGTCCGGCATAGCGTTCCGTGTACCGTGGCAACGTGGAATTCCGCAGTACCATTGAGTCATGGGTTGAGCCTGGGAAACGTGCGCAGCAGTGTGTAATCAGTAGCCTGTCATCACATACCATCTGTACATTCAGTGAGTGATACTGTTTCCTATTGCGGAACACCATCTCAATTGCACGTGGTACTGTCAGCTCAATGTGGGTGCAGTCAAGTGCACCTATGCAATTTGGCATGCCTGCTATGGCATGGAACGCCAACTTTGTGGCAATGACCTCGGGGAGGGTACGGGGTAGGGCTATGTGTTCCGACACATGGCGCAAAAGGGCATCCAGTACCTGTACCAGGATTTTCGAGAAACAGGGTTGTGATATGCCGTGCAGCTCACCGACCGTGTGAGTGATACTGTTTCCTATTGCGGAACACCATCTCAATTGCACGTGGTACTGTCAGCTCAATGTGGGTGCAGTCAAGTGCACCTATGCAATTTGGCATGCCTGCTATGGCATGGAACACCAACTTTGTGGCAATGACCTCGGGAGGGTACGGGGTAGGGCTATGTGTTCCGACACATGGCGCAAAAGGGCATCCAGTACCTGTACCAGGATTTTCGAGAAACAGGGTTGTGATATGCCGTGCAGCTCACCGACCGTGTGTTTCTAGGTGCCAGTGCTAAGGAAATGCAGCACAGACACAACCTTCAGGAGGGGGGAGGGCAGTGGGGGTGTCTATGTGGCTGCTGATGTCGTCCTCAATAATGCCAGTGATGTACAGGATTGTTGGGCGGTCCAGCCGGTACAGTGTGTGGATCTGTCCTGGGGTAAGGTTCCAGGGTGAGGCCCTGATGCGTGGTATTGCAGGCTGCCTGCGGGGTTGTGGCGGCTGCACAATGGGGTTTGCCATCGGTGCAGGGTTGGCTGGTTGGCGCCTCCTTCTCTGCACCATTACTGCCATCATGTGCAGTGCTGCCTGTTGGTTGAGTAGGCCCAGTCCAAATGCTACTAGAGCTGCTGCCTGCATGGTTCTGTGTTGTGTTGGGCTGGGTGTGGCCCTTTTGTGGGCTCCCAGTGTGCTACTGGGTCCTGCTGGGCTGATTTGGTGCACCTGTGCCCTGATTCTGTTCAGCAGGCACTGTTTAACGTCATGTTCGCGGTGGCGGCAGTATCGCCACCGTGATCACTGGTTTAACGCCATTTTTCTGGCAGTGTTTCCATGTCCGCGCTAGTTGTGATGCTCGCGGTGTTTTGTGTTGCCGGTAATGGAGGGGTTTCCGTGCAGGTGGACTTTACGGAACCCTTAACTCCGTGGTGGCGGTTTGAGGAGGTGCTATTTCCAGGGCCGCGGGTCATGATTAGGTGGACGTGGAAACGGTGCCGGTATGGTTTTACCGGCGGCGTTAACTCCGGACCGATGTACTTGTAATAAGGCCCATAGACTGGGATTAGAAGTATTACCTCCCCTGAGATGCATTGGCCCTGTCCCTGTAATGAGGCAAGGCAGAGTAAGGCACGTAACGCTAACAATGTACATTTGCCACTTATCAACACGCCCTACGAATATAAAAGGTGGTGCGCAAAGGCACACTCGGAGCGAGGCTGGGTACGAGAATGAACAGCTCTTCCAAGACTGATGCGAACCGTGCTATGGAAGTCCAACGGTCTGATCGAGAGTTGAGAGGATCACGAGACAGCCAGGCAAGATTTCAATGCCTTTGGGAGGCTGTGAGTGTTCGAAGAGCAAAGCCAAGTGAGAGGAGGAAAGAAACCTTCAGGTTGCCAGAAAGCAGCCTGTGACACTCACAGGTGAACGGCAGAGTTGGGGACGAGCAGAAGCTGTGCTGTTAACGGCCTTGTGCTGTAGGAAAGAGATTAAAGAAACCCAATTAACATAGCCGGAGAGTTATCAAGGGAAACAACATTCTGGTTGATGTTAAAGGGAAAGTGACTGTAGAGTGAAAGTTGAAGGTTCTGCTTTTGCAGATAAAACACGAATGAAGAGAATTGTTGAAATAAAAGGATACAAAGTAGCAGAGTGGTCTTGTGAGCTGAAGTCGTATATCCGAAAGTCTCTGTGAAATGTTATGAATTTTGAAAGATGTTGCAAGCAGAGAGCAACGGAAACCGCTATGAGGAAAGAAAGTTGAACAAGAGAAAAATTATATTTGTGAACTGTGAAATATGCCAACAGGGCAAAAGTGAAATTTGGAGAAAGGCCAAGAAGGCAAGTGAAAGAGAATAAGACCTACAAGTACCAAGAGGCATTGGTGCTACAAGGAAAGATTGTGAATTGAAGGATTGTTGAAAGAGAGGTTGAAGTGGTCATGCAGAGGTCTATGTAAATTCCTTGCAGTCTCCAAAGTCTTCGCCAGTGAAAAGATAGATGAGATAAAATTTGGGGAAGGGAACCCCCACAAAGGAGAGACAGGCTCGAGCCCGGTGGAGGGAAGCCTGTGCAGAACTGTAAGAGATTGTGTGATAAAGTGAAACCACATATGCTTGAGCCCGGCAGAGGGAGGCCTGTGCAGAATTGTGAGAAATTGTGAATACATGAACTGAGCATTGATGGCCAGGTGGGCCAAGCCTAAAGAAGTGATTGAACTATCAGAAATTGAAAGCGTGAGATTGAACTGTGGAATTGTACCTGTAAACCAAAGTGTGCAAGACGGACAGAACAGCACACTGGGTGCCATCCAACCATCCTTTGTTCTGTGAGAGACTCTCTGACCCTGTGGGGTTGAACCTGGGGAAAGAGGTTGGCGCTGAAGCCATTATGACATTTCCTTTTAAGACACTATTTTCATTTTGTATTCCCTTAACACATTTGTAATTCTAGGAAGGAGGGCAAGGTTAGGGTTTCTTAGTATAGGCCTTTGTATTTTGACCAGACCGACTTGGACGTATTTGTTATTGTTCAGTGGTCGAGATTACGCCCATTTTAGAGTTAGGGCCAGTTAAGAATTCTATCAACACAACTAAAACTTTAAAAATAGATTTTCAAAACTTGCATCCATTGTGTCTGTCTACTGCTTGATACCATGCCTTCCTCACACAGCCCACCCACGACGGTCCAATTGACTTGCTAGCAACAATTTGCACTTATAACTGCTCAGGTTAGCCGCTGAAACGCACAGTGGTTACATGCAATTCTCCCCTGTCATTGCGCTTGTTAGATTACTTGGTTAATCTTCTTAGCACGTGGAAGATACGTTGCAGATATGTCTAATTCATGTTCCTATTGCACTCAAAGAATCCCATTAGCCTGGTCCCTCTCCACAATAGCATTCTACCCCCACTAGAAGATGTACTTGGAAGTCCAGCCTATCGCCTCGTGAGACTTAGGGATATCCGGACCATAGTTCTGAGTTTTTGTTTTTAATGTTTGGTTTATTACAAATCCTTCACATTTAAAAAAGCAAAAAACACTCCCAGACAACACTGTAAAACCCCAAAAAAACAATAATAAAAAGAAGACCTCTTACAGCACACTTCATCTAATCCTAGCAACACAAGTAGACATCATCCTTAATATTGCAGACACTAAACCTCATTATTAATGTACTTTAAAAAAAACTTCATCTAAGAAGGTTATCCTCAACCTCCCCCTCGCCTCTCCTGTGACACCTAAAGAGGTTTCCAGACGAGTCCAGTCTATGAAAGTCTCGTCCAAACAGGTGACCCCCTGCCCCTCCAGAACCATTAAGGACAACATTGGTTCTCTCGCTCCAGCCTTAGCCGATCTCTGCAACCACTCTTGCACCAATGGAGTTTTCCCTTCTCCTCTGAAGCACTCGCTTGTGCACCCCCTTCCAAAAACGCCTCCTGCCGACCCCTCCTTTCTGGCAAACTATTGCTCGATCTCTATCACTCCTTTCCTGTGCTGCTGGAGAAGTTGGCTATCTCCCAGCTTAACCTCCACAACACAGCTGTTGGTTGCCTCTTGACCATCAGTCTGGCGTCAGAGCGGCCAGAGGCACAGAAACCTCTCTCCTAAACACCCATGAAGATCTGCTCTCTAACCTGGACTCCAACTCTCCCTCTGTCCTCATTCTCCTTGACCTTTCCGATGCTCTTGACACAGTGAACCACAACATCCTGACCACTCATCTCCGTGATACCCTGGGACTCACGGATCAGGCTCTGGCATGGCTGTCCTGTTTCCTCTTGGACCGACCTTCCCACGTCCAATGTGGGTCCTTCCTCTCCACCACCACACTCTACACATGTGTTTTCCCCAGGGCTCTATCATCTCCCCCTGGTTTTTCAACGTCTATCTGGCCCCTCTGACCCTGCTGTTCTCTGCAGTTTCCCCTAACCTTTAGTGTTATGGGGATGACACGCAGCTCTCCTTCAGGCTACCCTCAGCCTCCTCCTCCTACTCGCCCATCCTTGACTGTCTATCCGCTATTCAGGCATGGTGCTCCTCTAATGATCTCTGTATTAATGCTAGTAAGACAGAGATCCTTCTCACCCTGTTGTGAGGTAAAGAATCTTGGGGACATCTTCGACTCCACTCTCTCCACACATCACGGACATTGCCAGAAAGTGCCATTCCCAGCTGCACGCCCTTTGAGGTATTCTTCCTTTTCTCACCTTCCCCCAGATGCTCACTGTCTCCACAGCCCTGGTTCTCTCTAGGCTGGACAACTGCAACAGCCTCTTTCTCAATCTACCTAACTCTATACTTCGCCCTCTGCAACTCATCCAGAACAGGTGGTTATTATGTGCTTCAGAGACTCGACAGTTCCATCATCCAAACACAATCTGCATCCCGCATCTTTACGCAGCCCCTGTTTACGCCTATGCATCTACTTTAGTTGGATACAAATTCAGACGCAGGCATAGGAATTGACTCCAAAGATACAGGCTAGGGAAGGTAACTAAATATTTAGGGATCACATTAAGGGCTCGACACTCCAGTCTCATATACAAAGTTAGTTTATAACTATGGGCCTCATAAGTTTGCCGGTCCGGAAAAAACGGTGCCGGAAAGGCTACCAGCACTGTTGTTTACGGACCTCTGGGAATGGGGATTAACGAAATTCATTCCGAGTCCGGCGGCAACCCGCCGCTAGCACCGGAAGGGTTACCGCCGGACTCAGAATGAGGCCCTATGACTCTTTATTTGTGTGTCACTCCAACCTTGGCCCCGCAGTTTAATTTTAACTGCGTCAGGGTTCGTTAGTAAGAGCTCCAAGGAGGATTCTAGAGCCCTTAAGCAGTTTACGCATTTCGATAGCCAAGTTTCAAGATGCCAGAGACTTCCCATGTAACCTATATTACTTAGGACCTGGAAACGAGGTGGGCCATCCGTCATGACACATTTTCTCAAGAGAGACAAGGATTTCCAGACAGTTATTGAATATAGGAACTGGAGGCCTAGTCCATACCTAATTGATGCCATTGGGAGGCATCGGGCAGGCAGAGCACCCTCCTCCAAAAGGCACCTTCCAAAACATCGTAGATTTGCCAGCCTCTGCTCCATACGTCAAGACCGGGACCACCTGCTGCTTGGAGAAGGTCAATATAGGCAGCATAGTAAATTTGCCAAATGTCATATGCATGATATGGGTTGCCAGGGTCCCCATCTTCGCTTAAGCTTCTATTTATATGGCTTCCTGAATAAAGCATTGTCTGCACGTGTTCCATCTGTTCAAGGCCCCCATGCCATTTAAAGCTTGTATGTGGACTACCTCTCAATGACACAGGTATGTATAAATGAACCCCGTCTGTGGACACCTGCTGCAGGCACGGCTCTTCATCCATGCACGCTAGAATGCAGCTACGGCTATGTCAAATTCGGTGTAGCTGCTCCCATAACTTGTCGCACTGAAACCCCAGATGTGCCTCAACATCTCTGCCAGTGGATTAAGTGGGACGCTGAATCGAGGGAGGGCTCTCATTAAGGGGCGTGACCTAAGTATGTGTCAAAGTCTGCAACTTCCTCCCCCTGGCTCTCCTCACCTGGGTCTCCTGAAGAGTTCCCTGGATAGGAGGTCTTCTGTCTTCTCCTCTTCTGCTTCTTGAGGGTCTCCTGGTCTTCCTCTGTCTTTGCAGTCTTCTTCCCCTTCTTTCTTTCGTAGAGGTAGTGTCACGACCCACACTCTGAAGACCCCCTGGCCAACCTATGGGCCAGGGAGAGTCTTGATTCCTGCCCCCACTAAACCCAAGAAATTGCAGCATAGCCTTCTTGGGGTAAGGCTCATGTTTGAATATGGACTTGTGCTTGGTAACTACTTTTCATTAATGCCAGTCGTGTGGAGGCATTCTCACAACCTGGCTCCTTGAAACCAGGCTTGCAGTGTAGTGTTTTTGGGTGTGGTACCATGGGGACTATTTTACCTGAACTTCTTTCATGAAGCTATTTAAAGCACACCCGAATAGACTGACACGCTTCGCCTTAGTTTGCATTGCTGCAGCGTAACGCTCACTGTGTTCAGCTTCAGCCACGAACCTCATAAGGACAGCACCTGCAAAGGAAAGGAGAAGACATTGTGAGAAAAAGGCAGCAGCTTACCTGAAGTTCATCGCCAGCGGTCCGCAGCTCTTCCGACCATCATCCTGGAACCAGCGCCCCCCCGGATCGACGGACCTGTAAAATAGAAAATAACAAGGCATTAGACATTGTACAATTAACGAACTGTGCCTTAAGGCTTACCTCACCGGCCGCTCCTCAATCAGCATCACATCGGAAATTCCATACTCCGGGCGAGTACCGCAACCTGCGGAGAGAAAAAGATAACAAGTTAGCAAAGGCAAGGCATCTTAAGCGTAGCGCATAGCGCCTACTCACCGCATCAAGGCGCTCCAAAAACGCCCATACTTACCGGCGAAACACAGGTTCCGCCTTGCGACATATTGGACTTCCGCGTACCTAGGAAGAAAAAGACATTGTTAAAAAGGCTTGCAAGAACAGCAATATTCACAGCAATGAGACCTACCTGAAAGTCTCAAGACCGGCTGGCATCAGTGAAGCAACTCGATCGCCATTGCCCACCAAGCTGAACGCGCCCCTGCCAAGACAGCAGGATGGAGAACCCGCCAACATCTAAAACAAAGTGAGGAAAAGTCCAGAAGGGTTGCAGACCTACAGGGTGGCACGAGGCTGTTAACCCCGGTTGCCCAGTCCTGAACATAGATTACCTGTATTCCAGGCAGAACTCTCCCGCTGGTCGCATCTGGGCATCGCAAGGAAGGACATCTGAACCCCAACTGCTGGGCGGCGGCCCCGTGGAACCAGTTGAGGTAACAGGTAGGGACGAGCTCTGCCCGAGGCCACCTTGACTGTGGTAGTGACAGCAGTCAGGCGAACCCAGAGGATCCCGCCCTTGAATACAGGGAAAAAGCCAATCAAGGCATAAAAAACCTTGTTTAGCAGAAGGCCGGATGTCTTGGTCTGAACAAACGGTGGGAGATGGCTGGAGAGGCCAGATGGACAAACTGTACGCAGCAGTCTCTGAGGGAACAGGTATGCAGAATAATGGAGGTCTTGGTATGGTTAAGGAATCCTTGACAAGAAGGTAAGTAAAGACAGAAAAAGCAGAAGAGCAAGAGGAAACCATGCGTAAATACCAGCACGGAAGACGGAGAGACACTTGGAGAGTAGTTCCTGAAACGGCAAGATGACCCAAAGAATGGAAAGGTAAGCAGAACAAAAGGTAAGGAAAGGGTAAACTGATCTGAAAACAGGAAGCCTGATGGGAAAAGGAAGCAAAGAGAAAGGGCAAGAGGCAGAAAACAATGCAACGTACCAAGAAGGCAGAAAGGCAACACAAACTGCTGCCGTAAAGAAAAGAACCCAGAATACAATAAGACGCAGCTGCTGAAAAGAAAGAGAGAGGCGAGAGCGGTAGCAGAGAGGAAAAAGTGACAAGCCGATAGCAGCGGAGAGGAAAGAGGGATCCTGGCTCAGAAAGTGAAAGTAAACAAAGGAGCTACGAAAAAGGGGAAAAAATGGAAAACCGTGAGAAACGAGAGTACAGCAGGAAGTCAGAAGAAGAGAGAAAAAGCGAAAGACTGGGCAGCGTACCAGGTACCTGCCCGGAGGTGAAACACCACTTAAAAGAGCGGGTAGTACTGCGACCACAAAACGAACGGTCTGGATGGACAGAACAGGCGAGTTGCAATGCGGTGAGAAAGAAGGCGTGGCTTCCTTATAAACAGAAAGCCTGTGAAAGCTAGACTGTTACCTCACAACCTACTGTGGCTCAATGGAGCCTCCATTTTCGCCACACCTTCCAAGGTCGAGCCATGACAGCATGTGTGTACTTAGGCTATGCCCCCTAACGAGAGACCCACCCTCTCGTCAGTGGGGGGCAGGTGGGTGTTACGCTCACCTGGTTCCCACAGGGGCGTCGATCGGACCCGGACAGCTGCGGTCTCCACCAACGTGATGCGTAGTGCCGAGATGACTGTCTGGACTGGCCCGCCTAATCTCGTCTGCTTGATCCGTAGAAGTATTCTCCTGCAGGTGGAGAAAGGGATTTAGCCACCTGTGGATTTTAGTGATGGCCCCCTCCCACTGTTCTCGTTCTCCCCTCTTGTCACCTCTGATATCCCCTTTTAGTAACCTCACCTTATGTTTTTAAATGATGAGCTCTCCATCCTGCATGGCATGCAGGGGCGCGTAGATACCAGTTACTTCACTGGTTTGAAGGTGCTGGAGGAGTTCCGGAGGAATATTGACTCTGGGGTTTATAAAGTTCAAAGAGTTCAATATGTCCGATGATCACTCTTATTCCATTCCCTTGTTGAATTGCAACTGGTTCAAAAGAGTATTGCCTGGAGGCAGCTGATGGCGTTCAGGTAAGAGTCTGCATTACCCAACACTGTCCGGTAAAAGTTGCATGAGTTTAACTTGCTGTTTTCTCCCTTTATAGGTGCGGCAAATGAAGATGAGGCGTATTAAAGGGTAATGCCTCCAGTGGTAAATCAGGAAACCTATGGTGGTAAGAGATTGTATTTGTCGGCTCTCTTAGCTCACCTTGTTGTTTCTTTTGTTTTCCCCCAGGTGCTGAAGTTCGGCGAAGAAAATGCTGGTGGCAGCGCCGGATCGAAAAATGCTGTGAGGACTGGCGAGTATGCCGCGGCGCTGTAGCTGGCGATGCGACGCGTGCAGAAATAATGTCCTTTTCAAGTTTGAAGACGTGATGGATCCGGAATCAAGTAAGGATTGAAATAAGGTTGGTGTTCTAACCTTTCCTTCTTGTTTTCTCTTTTGCTAGGAGCTCTGGATTCGAGACAGGCGTGGCTGAAGACTGGATGCTGACTGCAGGCACGGTGTGTGTTACGCTGCTGGATGCAGAATAACGCGAAGCGTGTGTTGCTGATAGGGCGTGGTTTAAATAGCCTCCAATGTAGTTCCAGGTAAGAGGTTCCCCAGAACCACACCCGAGTAAAAAATAGTCCCTGTAACAAAATAGTCCCATCCAAGCCTCACGTTGGCTTGGATTCAGTTGCAGCATGGTCTGCATGAGGTAAGTAATGTCTATGAGCCTGGCGCCTATGGCGCCAGGACTGATTTCTATTATGAGCCTGGTGCCCAAGGCGCCAGGACTGAACCCAGACAGCCCCTAGCGGGGGCTGCTGGGGTTTTAATAAATATCTGGATGCTTGCTCCCGGGGCAGATGGGCTTGGTCCGGATGCCCAGGGGTAGGCATCATGACAGTGGGCTAGTGAAAGCAGGGTAGCTGGGGTGCACTGGCATTATTACCTTTGGTGCACCCAGCGCCTTGGGGCTGGGCGCACAGTCGCACTAAAAATGTAACACCAGTGTGCCCCAGCTCTCACAGCAGCAGGCAGCAGTTTCATGCAAGACGATGTCTAGACTTGTTGACGCGGGTGGACTTGGAGCTCTGATTCTGTTGGATTTGTCCGCCGCATTTGATTCGGTGGACCATCCTATCCTTCTCTCACGTTTAGCACAAATTGGGATCTCTGGCCCGGTCCTGGCTTGGTTCACCTCCTTTCTCGCAGATCGCACTCAGACCCTTTCTATGCCCCCTTTCCTTTCTTCCCCCTGTGCCCTCACTTGCGGTGTTCCCCAGGGATCGTCTCTTTCCCCTATTCTATTTAATATTTATATCTGGGCGCTGGTCTGCCTTATCCGCTCGTATGGACTCAATTGTTATTCCTACGCTGATGATACTCAAATCCTGATCCGTTTGGATCAGGATCAAACTGAGGTCTCAGCATGTCTTCATGACTGTTTAAAAGCAGTCGGTGTCTGGATGGACCAAAATTGGCTCAAGCTCAATGGCGATAAAATGGAGGCGATGTTGGTGGTTTGCCCTCCCAGCCCTTCACTTTGGACCCCCGCTTTTTGGCCTATGTCTTTGGGCCCCCTGCCCTGTCCAGTGGACAAAGTGAAGAATTTGGGGGTTATTCTGTCCGCCTCTCTATCCATGTCAAACCAGGTTTCAGCGGTCTGTCAATCCACCCACCACCATATTACGGTACTTAAGAGGGTCCTCCCTATGATCACGGAAGTTATGCGCCTTCCCGTGATGGCTGCATTAGTCCTTTCATGGTTGGACTATTGCAACTCCCTGTACCTTTCTCAGCCGGTGGGCCTTCTCCAACGACTTCAACGTATGCAGAACCTGGCAGCTAGACTAGCCACTGGTTCTCCTTATGGCGCGCATATCTCGCCAGTGCTCCGCCAACTCAACTGGCTTCCAGTGGCTCAGCGAGTTAAGTTCAAGTCGCTGTGTATTGGCCACCGGGCAATTCAGGGTCTAGGAGCTGAATTCCTTCAAACCAAATTTTTCCGATATATCCCGGAACGTAATCTCCACTCCTCGACCACCAATCTACTTGTGGTTCCCAGGTACAACGGGAAAGACTTGATGGCAGAGCTTTTTCCATTGCTGCGGCCAAGCTGTGGAATACCCTCCCATTGCTACTCAAGTCTACCTCTAATCATCTGGCCTTCAGGAAAGCTCTGAAAACCGCTCTATTCTAGTTCTTTGGCTTTTCACTGATTTTCTTGTTCGGTAGCTTCCTCACCAGCGCCATGATGCCTTTGGGCGACCGTGCTCTCTACCAGTCCAGGTAACATAACATAACATGCAAGGCGCTGCGTGGTTAAAAATCACAGGCTCCTTGAATGTACGGGCTGCCTGCTGTGTGATGACTCTTTACTCCGAAACAGGAGGACGGCTTTAGCGCCCAGTTTCTCCTTTTGTTTACGAGTAAAGAGTCATCACGCAGCATGAAGCATTTTAACTGAGGCTTCATGCTGCGTGATGATACTTTACTCAGAAACAAAAGGAGAGCCTGGCCCTCCAGCCCTCGGTTCCATGTCTTAAAATTGCGGCAAAAATGGCTGTGTATACAAAATATTGCAGGAAAAATGCTGTGGTTTTGCTGCCACAATCATGTAACGGATGCAGGGGACACCCCCGCATCCCCCAGACCCATTATACTATTTAAGGGGAGCGGGCGACACCCCTGCAAACTCCTGCTCCGCTTAAATGGTATAATGGGGTACACCTTTACCGGGTCAAACCACATCATTTTGGCAGTGATTATTTTTTACCAGCGACATTCTTGCTGCAATTTTATTGCCAGATACCCAGCCCTCACCCTGTTTCAGAGTTCAGAGTCATCTGGCAGCCATGTAGCCGAAGCCATAGTTACACTGGCTGTCTGCAGACGTCAGTACTTCAAAGTGCTGACACCTGCAGGCAGTCTGTGTAACTGTGCAGCGCTTTGGCCACATGGCTGCCTGAAGACGTTGTTACGACTTGGGCTAGTTGGGGTGGGCCCCAGCCCCAGCCCACTTAAGGCCCTGACCTCTGCAATTAGTATACAGCGATAACCTATGACAAATTCGAACTAGCTGGGCACACATTGCGTCAACTGCACTAGCGCTCTGTCTTGACCACCGACAGCACCCGCCCACATACCTGCCCTCTTCGGTTGCTTATTGGAGCCTAGTCAGCCCTCAGGTCATAATCCTGGCAGAATGCACACACCCATCTTAAAGTGTACTCTTAGAACGTTTTCCCATACGAGGACTTCGGTCCCGAGAGCGTTCCAACCACAAACACAAAGCGAATTGAGGGCATTCATATCATGGGAAAGTGGTGTTATATAAATGACAATACAATACAAATCATTATTTTATAGCGCCTAGAGGCGATTTCGTGTGTTAGGGAATTGATGCCAGCGGAATGCAGGCAGGTTGGTTTCTGGCAGGTGTGTGTGTTTCTCAAAGCCTAATGTTTACTCTCTGCGGAGTCTTCCTGGGGGGCGTTTCTTCTCCCAGCAGATGGTAGAGTGTAGAAAGGGGGCCGATGGGCTATAGTGCACCGATGCCCTTTCCTTGGGCTGGGGGGCGGGGGGGTGCGGGGATGGGGGTGCCTGCTCCTACCACGGTCGGGGGTTCCTCCTGCCCAGAGCCGCCCTTGCCCATTGGAGGCCAGGGATGCTGCTGGAAGGGGCGCCTTCCCTCCCGCCCCGTGAACCAGTGCCGTGCCCGCTTGCCAGGGAAGGCTCGTTAGCAGCCGTCGGTCTGCGGAAGGTAAACAGATCCCAGCCCGCAGGAGGGAGGGAGTGTCCCGGCCACACTGGGGGTCTCTTGATGAATGGATGGGGTGGGGGGCAGCTGCACTTCTCAGAGAATCCTAACCTGAGGAGGGTCCTCTTTCTTGCCCGAGGAAAGGAGAGCTCCGCCCCGTTGCCCTGGACTTCGAACTCATTGATTATGGATGGACTGGCCGCCTGCTCCCGAATACTGGTGCCCCGGAGCAGGGTGGGGAGGATAACGGACGCGCTGAGCTGAGGGAGGGAGGACCGCACGCCGGGTAGGGGGACCGCCCGGCGCCCCGGAGCTTGCGACAGGATTGCCGGCGATGGATTAACGAATGGCTGCTTGGACAGGTGGAGCAGGCGTGTGTGGTTCAGGACTGAGACAAAGCGCCCATAGGCTGTGCATTGCAGCCCGCTGTGCTGCTGACCACATAGGCTGTGCATTGCAGCCCGCTGTGCTGCTCTCTCGGCAGGGAAACCCTGGCCATCCATTTGGCATTGCAGTCCAGACCACCCCCTGGCATTGCAGACCCCTAGGCCCTGCTGATCACCGTCCTCTTCGGAGACCCAGCGCAACCACCCCAGTATTGCAGCCTCGGAACACTTGATATCGCCGGAGCACATTTCATCGCCGGCCCGGGAGCACCTCTTATCGCCGCAGTATTGCAGCCCTACACACTCCTCCTCCTGCCCATCCTGGGGCTGCCTGCAGGAGAGGAGCCCGCCACCCACCCCGGGCTGGACCCCCGGTGCTCCCGCCATGCCTGCACGGCAGAGCGCCCTGCTCTGGGGGCTGCTGGCCCTGCTCGCCCCGGGTCTGGCCGCCCAGGATCTGGAGGTTTCCAGGCCCTCCCCCTCCAGGGGGGCCGACTTCGGGATACCCTACCGGGGCCAGGTGTCCAGGAGCGCGGAGCAGATCTACTCGTATAACTACACCAGCCGACCCGGCCAGGTAAGGTCCCTGCTTCCTGTGATTGAAGGGGGGGGGGAGGTGTCCCTCCTGCATGCGTGAGAGGTGGGTGGCCCCTGAAGCACCCCCATAAAGTGTCGAGAACACATTGAGCGTGCAGCAGCCCCTCCACCAGTTACCCTATATGGCCAGTAGAAAGAAACCCTTCCACCACTCAAGATGTGAGGGTCCAGGGGCCCCATAACGTGATGGGAGGGGTCGGCAACCCATAGCCCCTCTCCCCCTTGGAACCATTCATGGCGTGCATGGGCAGAATCTACCCATAACACATCATTTTTGTTGTTGTGTGAAGTTGACGAGACTCTGTGCAGTGACTGATTACCCGCCTGGGCCTGGTAGGGTCGTGTCATTGCAGCTCAGTGACTGACTGCCCGCCTGGGCCCGGCAGAGTCCGTCGTGTCATTGCAGCTCAGTGACTGACTGCCCGCCTGGGCCCGGCAGAGTCGTGTCATTGCAGCTCAGTGACTGACTGCCCGCCTGGGCCCGGCAGAGTCGTGTCATTGCAGCTCAGTGACTGACTGCCCGCCTGGGGCCGGCAGAGTCGTGTCATTGCAGCTCAGTAACTGACTGCCCGCCTGGGCTCGGCAGGGTCGTGTCATTGCAGCTCAGTGACTGATTACACGCCTGGGCCCGGCAGGGTCGTGTCATTGCAGCTCAGTAACTGACTGCCCGCCTGGGCTCGGCAGGGTCGTGTCATTGCAGCTCAGTGACTGATTACACGCCTGGGCCCGGCAGAGTCGTGTCATTGCAGCTCAGTGACTGATTACCTGCCTGGGCCCGGCAGGGTCGTGTCATTGCAGCTCAGTGACTGACTAGCGCTACCCGCCTGGGCCTGGCAGGGTCGTGTCATTGCAGCTCAGTGACTGATTACTGCTCGTTATCAGTTGCAGGTGTGTTTGCGTTTGGGCAGGGTGCCCTAGCTCGCGTGGGACTTTTCCTGATTAGGTGTTCGTGTTTAGCTCCGTGTGCCGACAGCTGCTGCTGCTGCCGCCGCCGCCGCCCAATCCCTCGCTGCTCCCACAAGCGGTTGCCATGGCAACCGACGAGCAGGCACCGCCCACCCTGCCTGTAAAACCGGGGTCTCCTATTGGGCATTTACATTGTAGGGAAAAGATAACGCGATGGCTACTGATTAACCCCAGCAACACGTGGATTATGGCTGTCACACTGTTTGCATGCGCTGGATTGTGTGTCAGCAGCGGGCCAGTCTCGCTCAATTGCCTGTTGTGTGGCCCTTGATTCTGGTGCATGCTGGATGCCGGTGCACTATGTCTCCACTGCCTGGAAAGCCTGTCCTCGGGCAGGATGGCCGGTGCTTTTTAATTCCAAAATACTGGAACAAATGAGGGTGAGAACTTCAAAAGGGCCGGCAGCGGGCGCCCGAAACCACTGCAGAAGCTAATGGACTGTCACCGATTTATTTCGGCATGTTGTCTAGCGCCGACATGTTCCCCCTCGAGGCACGCCGTGACATTGTTAAATGGGTAGGAGCTAGCTAGCGGCGTGTGCTTCTTTTTTTTACTGATGTTTTATGGCTGATTGTATCCCTTTCGTGGGGTCGAATTATTTACACTATATATGAAAGCGATTGCGTTAGACTAGATCGCATTATTTCTTTTTTTTATCATGTGGTTAAAACGTTAAACCTTTTATACTAATAATCCAGAATGTCTATATTGGTGACAAACGTTAGCACTCCCCAAATCGTTTCCTATTGCTAGGATCCGTTTTGAATTGGGCTTACAATCGATAAAATCTATAGTCACATGGAAACAGATGGACCTTTATAGAAAAGTCATTTCGGATGATCAAATACCATCACTGGAAATATTAAAAAGAAAAGAACAAGCATTTCAAACAACAGCTCTTTTGAAATGGATTACAACATAAAGAGAAAAATGCAAGCTGAAGAAATTACCGAAGAACTGTTGGTAAAGAGACCCCAGCATGCGAAAAGAAAATTAAAAACGAATGACTGGATAAAAACAATAGACAAACAAAAAAACTACAAACGGTTCCTTAAATGTGACACAGGAGTAAGAGCCTTAAACAACTACCAGAATATTTAATGCAATTCCCTGATAGGATGATTCGTGACTTATTTTTAAGATTTCGCCTGAGTATACTCCCAACTAGGGGCTACTTAGCGACATTTGATAAAACTGGTTCTACTTCCCCGGACTGCAGATTTTGTAAAGAACTCCAAACACCAGAAACACTATTCCATTTAATCATAGTGTGCCCGATGCTGAAAGAAAAAAGAGAACTATTCAGAACCTTTTTTGGTATTTCCAATAAAGAGATGACGACAGAAGTAAGATGGGCGAATCTGCTAAGAGGAAATGATCAGTGGCTAATAATTACAATAATTAAATTCTGGACCGAGATCATGAAATGAGTCGAAATGAATGGACCAAATGAAATTTTTCTTTCTTTTTTTTAACTATAGATTTGAAAAAGAATGTAATGTAAAGTTTGTAAAATCAAACCAAACATTTAATTAAAAAAAAAAAATCGCATTACACTATTCTCTCACTTTAGGGCAGTGGTATTCAAACGTTTTATGCCAAGCCCCCCTTGAGTACAAATATTGCTGCTACCCCACCCTGAATGTGAATTCTGCTTTTATTTTTTATTAAAATCACTCACCATACTCCTTTTTGGAAGAGCCCCTCCCTGCCCCCCTTCGACCCCCCCCTAGGGGGACCAGCTCCATCATGTGACCACTGCTTTAGGGGCTGGGCGGCGGAGTGGAGTTTGGCTGCAGAGATGTCTGCGTTTATCATGGACAAAATAATGCACACCATAGATAGATATATATATAAAACATTAACACCAAGAAAGCTATGGTGGGTTTAAAAAGGTTTAAAAAAACGTTCAACCTCTAGCGATGTCTACTAGGTGGTGTTGTGGAATGTGTGTCTTGGCTCAAATGGATTTTCCGATTTTTTTTTTTTTTAATTTATTTATTTATTTATTTATCTTTTATATGGGCCCTCCCTTTGGAACAGCTTCCCTGCCGCACTCAAACTTGAGCAGAAGCACCTCCAGTTCTGGAAGCAACTCAAGACCTTTCTTTTCCCTTCCGCTTTCTCTCCTCCTCTCCCCGGCTGATGAACCCGACTGCCCCGCGCACTGTTCACCGGATCACTCTCTGAACTCAGGCCCAGGCCCCTGCATGTCCAGTTGTCCTCTCACTGCCTCCGGACCCCCCAGCACTTAAGGGTCTGTACCTGCAACCCTACAGTGAGCCCCTTCTCTCTCCACTTATGAGCCACCCGGCTGGCTGCCCTTATTAAGTTACCTGCACCTCTCCCTTCCACCTCCCCCAGCACTTCTCCCCTTCCCTCTTACCTGCACTTGCACAGTCTGAATGACACAAGGCCTAGTAAGATCGTTGTTTTGTCCTTCCTCTGTTTCCCCTCCTTGTCTTGTCGCGCCTAGAAACACTTGTGTACAGGCGCGGTATAAATGCCACATATCATATATATTTATATGCACATTGCTTGTACTGTGCTCTGAATGGAATGTTGTTCCAAAAAAAAGAATTAGGCCCCTCCTGTAAAGACCCTGTCATCTGTGCCTGTCTGTGTACCTGATCTGAAGTGTATGTATGTGTGTGTATATATATATATATATATGTGTGTGTGTGTATGGATATTTTTCCCCCTTGCTAATTTCAGTGAAACAGTACTAAGTATATTTTGTGGTCATTGAACATTTTACAAAAAGGTTCCAGTGCCAGACACACAATAGTAACCTGGACAAAGAAAGTAATTTAAGAAAATATATTATATCCATCAAATACTAAGGTAATACTTTGGTACAAGCCTTTTGGGAGCCTGCGTCTGCAACCTTTGGCTCTCCAGATGTTTTTGGACTACAAATCCCACCTGCCCTAACCAGCACAGTCAATCATGAGGGTCCGTGGGAGACTTAGTCTAAAACATCCAGCACACCACTTGTTGCAGACCCCTAATTGACCAGTCTGCCCGTTTCCAGGAGTGGCGGCCTGGTCTACCTCTGCGGTCTTTAATGGCAATAGCGGCCTGGTCGCCCACCCCCTCTATCAATGACCTGCCTGCTTTCCCTCTAGTGCATGTCCCCGGTTCGTAACATACCAGCCAGAAATCCCAGATCTGATCCCAAGTACACATGATAGCTTGTGCTAGAAGCTGGCCAGTGGCAGCACCCCCCTCGTGTGTTTAGAGGGGTGGAAGTTGAGATGTGCCTGCCACTGAGGCGAAGATCACTCTTACCCTTCTTGGTTAAAGCTGCCATGTGCTGGGCGAGCATCGAATTCCTTCCCTTGGCAATTGGTTCAATTTCTTCCTGAGCCACACGTTAAGTAAGCTCCTAATTGTCTCCTGGAAACGCCCAGGAGTCCCCCCAGCTTAATGAGGGAACATCCTATGATTTTTGGGGTAGTCCATGACTTTTTTTGGCCGGGAAGTCCAACGGGGATTAGAAAAGGTCAGCCAAACGCTTGGTATCGTACCAAAACATCAAAGACATTTTTTTCGAATCCCAGAACGAGTTTTTTAAAAACACATTTCGCCAAAATGTAGATGGGGGGGTGGGGGGGATACAAATATGAATTACAGTGGGGGATGTAGGGGCAGCTGTGGGGAGTTTTCCCCCCTGCATTACATTGCAGCGAAATGCATTAAAAGAAGAACACAAATTCAATGTGACTGGAAGAAAAAAATCGATGTTATTGGATTCGGAAAGCTAAATTCGATGGTATAACGGATCCAAACGTTTTGCCCTAATTGTCTTCACCTTCCCGACATCCTAATGACAACCTAGTCCTGGCATACATCCTAACAAAATGAATGAGAGCTAATACCGGAAGTGACGTCAGAAGACGTGAAATTATCGCAAGGCCATGCCAGCTATGGGCGTATTTAGTCCCTGGTGATAAATGCACTTGATTGGCAGTGCATGCGCTTTCCCTTCTGCCACATAGTGACACCTAGTGTGTGTTATGTTGAGGGCGGCCACCCGTGCCTCGGGTGGCCCACACGCACTCACAGCAGGCATGCACACGCATACATCAATGGAGACACGGGACGCGCTGGTGCCAGTTACGTGTCCCGGCGGCAACTGCCGTGGTACGCAGTTTATTTCACCTGCGCATGCGCGGGGCCCAGAACGAGGCTCGCGCATGCACGTACAAACTAACTGGGACGTCACATCCCTTTTTTCTTTAACGACAAACGGTATAACACTCGGGGTGCACAGGCTCCCCTGAACTCGTAAACATGAACACGTTGTTTCGCCAACCTGGAACGGCCTCTCTTGCAGTCGGCTCAGTCCCCTGAGTCCAGGACGTAGTCCTTGAGACGAACCGGTGGCTTGCGGTCTCGGCGGACGGGATACCGGGGCGTGACCGTTGGCAGAGGACAGTCACTGTCTCCCGCTGGAGTGCTCTCGCTCGATGGGACATCCTCTTGCGCTCTGGGGCTCCTTTCCGGACTTAATGTCTCACCCGGGGTCAGGGCTTCATCCGACGTGTCCACTTTCTTGAAGAAGGACCGGTTGCGGGTGACGGTGCCACGCTCGCACGCTGCTGTCACCATTGTCCCTTTCACATGCGTTACCTTCCAGGGGCGAGGTTCAAAAGGTAGAGACAATTTGCCTTCCGGGTGCCGGTTCCGAACTAGCACCGAATCTCCAACTTGCATTTCCGTTTCTCGCAAACCCCTCCTCTCACTCTCCTTCTTATTGCGCAACACACGTTCTTCTTGAACCTTCCCGTCATCAATGACCCCGGGCCCTTGTCCCTCCACTTCCGGCAGCATTCCCCTCGGGCACCGCCCAAACAGCACCTCGGCGGGAGCAACCCCCGTGGACTGGTGGGGCATTGCTCGATATTCTCGCAGGAATTCCACGAGCTTCGTCCGCAGGTCTTCACCCCCACTGGCTGAAATCCTTAGTACCTTGTTGAGCGTCAGCATCATTCTTTCGGCCTCTCCATTAGCTCGTGGCCATAGTGGAGACACCCGGCGGTGATGTCTTCCCCCTTTCTCGGAGGAATTGGGCAAACTGGCTGCCGGTGAATGGGGGTCCATTGTCTGAACACAGTATGTCGGGGTAGCCATGCGTTGCAAACATTTTGTCCAACGCTCTGGTGGTGAACTCCGTTGCAGTCGACTCCACAACCTCTACCTCAGGGTATCTCGACCACTGGTCGATGGCCACCAGAAAGTACATGCCTCGACCAGTCGAGCCAAAATCCACGTGAACAGTCCCCCATGGCTTTGTGCTGAGCTCCATCGAGCATATTGGTGGGGCCTTGTCTCCTGGGTTTGCCGCTTGGCAAGACAGGCACCTTCTCACGAAAATTTCAACCTCACCCTCCAGCTCTGGAAACCAGACCTTGGGCCTTAACCTCGCCTTGGTCTTGACGACCCCTTGATGACCAATGTGCGCCAGTTCCAACACCCGTTTCCTTAGCGCCTGTGGTATGACAATTTGTCGGCCTCTGAGGAGTAGTCCATCATCAGAGATGGATAGCTCGTCTCTAACTCGCCAGAGCGCTTGCAGGTGCCTCCTCGTGGCGCCGTGAGTTGTTGCGCAGCACTTCCCTCCAATCTCCACTTTTCACCGCGGCTTTGATAATGCCAAAGACCTCATCGTTGGAGGATTCCGTCGCTATTGCCAGTCTCGAGAGAGCCATTGGCAGTGCTCCTTCCACAACTTGGCAGATCAAACCTTGGCAGTCCTCTTCACCGCTCTCCAATTCTGCATTCTCCTTGTTAGGATGGCGCGACAGATAGTCTGCTGGGTTGTTGGTTCCCGGTCTGTATATTAGCCGCACACCGTATTCCATGAGGGCCAACATCCACCTCTCAATTCTTGGGGGCGGTTTTGACGACACTCCCGCCAATATGGGCAATAGGGGTTTGTGGTCTGTCACCACCACGACAGGTTTGCCCAAGATGTAGAGGCGGAAATGGCGACAGCCCCACAGGATGGCCAGGGCCTCCCTCTCAATTTGCGAGTATCTCATTTCGGTACTGGAGAGGGCTTTACTTGCGTATGCAATTGGCCGCATGTCCCCCCTTTCGTCGGGCTGTAGCAACACTGCCCCCACGCCTACAGGGCTAGCATCCACTACAATCTCGGACTCCACCGATGGATTGAAGTAGGCCATTGTGTCTTCATCGGACAGGGCATTTTTGAGAGCTTCAAATGCCTCTTGTTCCCGGGCTTCCCACTTCCTTACAGCATCATTTCGCGTCAGTGCCCTGAGTGGTTCCGCCAGCGAAGCCAAACTCTTAATGAAGCGCCCACAGTACGTCACCATAGCCAGGAAACTCCTTACCTCCGTGGGGGACTGTGGTGCGGCAGCTTCCCGAATGTCTCTGATCTTTGCCGGGTCAGGCGATACGCCGGCAGCATGAAAGATGAATCCGAAAAATCCAATTCGGTCTTTAAAGAATTCGCACTTTTGACGGTGTAGAGTGAGGCCCAGATCGTGCAGTCTCTTTAGTGTGTCCTCGAGCCTTTTCATATGTTCAGCTTCAGAGTTGGCGAACACCAAAATATCGTCACTCATGTTCAACACACCTTTTAGGCCTGCCAACGCTCCCCTGATGGTGTTTTGGAACACCTTGGCGGCCGACGAATGCCAAAACTCAGGCGTTTGAACTGGTAGAGACCCTCGTGCGTGGTAAAAGTGGTGATGAATCTGGAGTCCGGGTGGAGCTCAAGCTGGTGATAGCCCGCTCGCAGATCCAATTTAGAGAACACTTTTGCTCCCTGTAGCTCCCCTACGATGTCATCCAGGGTTGGCGTCAAGTGCCTTTCCCTTTTGATTGCGGCATTGGGGAGGCGCATATCTACGCAGATTCTCACCGCGCCAGGCTGTTTTGGCTTGGGCGCGACCACTATAGGCGACACTCAGGGCGTAGGCCCTTCCACTCTCTCAATGATGTCCATGTTCACAAGCGACCGCAGCTCCTCCTCCACCTTCTCCCTTAGATGGAACGGGATCTGCCTATGCTTCAGGGCTGTTGGCCTAATTGAATCGTCAATGTGCAGACGCACAGGGGGCGCCTTTAACTTTCCGACCCCTTCGAAAATGCCCCCAAACTTGTCAAGCAGTGATTCAATGTCCGTCAAATAAACCTCATATGCGAAATGAACCAGGTTCAGTGCTTCAGATGCTGCACAGCTGAGTAACGAATGGGGACTCGCATCCGTGACAAAAAATCTTGCCTTGATCGTTTTTCCTCCCTTGGATACAGGAGTTATGAATACGCCCTTGATTGGCAGCAGAGTTTCCCCGCCGAACGTGAATATCTTCGCCGCTGACCTGTCCAGTGTGGGAGGGCCTGGAATTTTCAGATAGTGTTCTTCCGCCAGTACACAGACCGAGGCCCCGGTGTCAATTAGCACTTGTGTCGGTACTCTTGTATGTCCACTACACACTTGGGCTGTCTCTTTCTCTTGGCTCCAGAGGCAATGTTTGAAATGAAGAACACTTCGTCCTCGTCTTCCTCTTCCTCCTCGGCCAACTGTAGTCTTTGCATTTCCTGCTCCAGGGCCGCAATACTCCGTTGTCTTCTTGACCCGCTCCCCCGAACTCTCGCCGGGCCTCTCTGTGTAGAGATGGGAGCAGGGGCACGACACATTCTCGCATAGTGTCCTGGTCCATTGCACCTGCCACACGATCTTGATTTTGCCGGACACTCCTCCGAATGAGGCAAATCATACCCACAGTCTTGACAGATCAAATTAGACCCATGTGGTGTTTGAGTCCCTTCCCTTCTCTGGCCCCACTTGTCTTTCGATCCGGCTCGCTTGCTGATGGCAAACGCATCCTCAGAGGCGCCCGGTCGCACTGCTGCGTCCATCTTGGCACCTCTCACTTCCGCCAGCTCATACGTCCTGCCACTGTCTAGTATTTGTTGTAGAGTCCACCCTGGCTTTCTCAGTATTTGTCTCCGTAGTTTCCCAGATCTACACCCTTGGATTACCTGATTACGTATCATCAACTCCTCATTGTCCCATCGACATGTGGTGGCCATTAGCTGCAGTCTAGCACAAAATCGATCCCGGGATTCCTCTTCCTTCTGTTTTTCCCCGCAGAATAGGAATCTTTCGTAATCAACATTGGAAAGTGGTATGAAGTGATTCTCCAATGCAGCCTTGACAGCATCATATTTGACTACTTGCAGGTTAAGAGATTCATATATGCGAATGACGTCCAGACCTGCGGAATATAACAGGGTCGCCCTTTTTGCGTCATTGTCAGTTATCCCCGTTGCTGTGAAATACATATCAAGTTTCTTGATCCATAGCAACCACTTTGGACCTAATTTCGACGGGGGACCTGATACATCAAATTCTTGCATTGGTAGCAATGACCCCTGCTGCGCTCTCGTCACTACTGCCGCAGGTCCTCCTTCGCCATCACTTTCTGCCATGTTCACAGGTCGCACAGGCACCTCTTAATGTCTCAGAGGCCGCAAACCTGACTGGGATGGATTTCACACGTACCTCGGATCGCTGGTTGCTAATCCACCACCTTGTCGTGTCCTGCAGCACTCCTCCACAGGGTGTGTGTGTTGAGAACGTCGTCCTCCGGGCTCTGGGGCGACCAAAAGTTCCAAAAATTGCTTGGTTGCACTCAAACAGCAGCGCACAAGCACCTTTTCAGGCCGCTACCGCTGTGTGCTTGCCTCTCGACATTACCGGAATGTTCGCACCGGGTCCGTGCTTCCGTCCGACGTAGCGTTGCTGATTTTTTAAAAATGTTTTTCTTCTCTGCCGTGTATATGGGGCGAGCGCTACGGCGGTATCCCGCCTCGTCACCAGTTGTTATGTTGAGGGCGGCCACCCGTGCCTCCGGTGGCCCACACGCACTCACAGCAGGCATGCACACGCATACATCAATGGAGACACGGGACAAGCTGGTGTCGGTTACGCGTCCCGGTGGCAACTGCTGTGGTACGCAGTTTATTTCACCTGCGCATGCGCGGGGCCCAGAACGAGGCTCGCGCATGCGCTTACAAACTAACTGGGACGTCACAGTGTGCACGGGACGTAACTGCAGGTGGGCAACTGCTGAATCCCAAGAAACCTTGCAAGTTGCAATGTTGACAAACTGCTGCCCGCTTTGCTCAGCTACAGGAGCCCTTGATCGTGCCCACTTGTCATTGTGAAGTGATGTAAGGTGTTCCTTTTTCTTTCTTTTTTTATGAAGGCTGGGCTGCAAGTAACAGGACATGAGGTCACATGATCTCAAAAGCAATGGCTGGCTGATCACTTAACAGCTGACGAGGAACACTTGACCATCTTTGTAAATGCCTCTTCTTGAAGACACATTTCAAGAGAGCCTGCAATATGCTAGCATAGTCACCTGCTTCTAGTAATTCGTTGACACAGCCATGCATCCCATTGCTGACCCTGCTAGGGGTGTCAAATTCACAAAATCACTCTTGAATCGGAGAACAGTCTGTTCCTCGCATTTCTAGCCGTGTTGGTACTTGTGGCGCTGCCCCGTGATGTGACTCGCACGCAGCGGCGTGACGTTGCACGCCGCCGCGTGCTGTATAAATAAACGGGGCGTTCCCGGCCGTGACAGAGCAACCGGGAAGCCCGAACCGGCAAGACGTGTGTGTGTGTGTGTGTGTGTGTCTGTCGGGAGCGGGGGCTTACGGGACCGCATGGGGGCCCCCGACCGACCCCCAACAGTGGCGACGGGTGGATGCGCATGCCCGGGCCCGGTTGTGATCGATGTCACAATTTTTCTAAACGAAACGGAACGGATGACATTTTGTTTCACGCCGTGGCTGTGGATCGCACACGCGGCTGGCAGCCATTTTGTCAACATGCTTGTGGAACTTCTCCAAGCTCCGGTTTGGATGGGGAAGGTGATCCAGGTCTAATTTTTGGACAAACTGCGTGCAGGCATTCTAACCTGCATATACATGCCCAATTTTTGATTTTTACTTCACATTTGGGCCTCCTACGTCGAGTGAGAGCAAGGAGAAGGGCTAAAATGGCAGGGCCTGCCTAGCCCAGTTTTTCTTCTTCTGTCCTTCAGCCAATTTTTGGAACATTTACACCACTGGTGTTGCTGCAGTGGAGGGGCACTGTGCTTCTTCATCCTCTTCATCATCAGGCTGCTGTGGCCTCTTCTTCGTCCTCTTCATCATCAGGGCGGAGTACTGCAGTGGCGGATCCTCAAGTGGGCAGTCATCTCTTCTATTCATCAAAGCTGAAGGCAAGATTCCACCATACTGTCGCTGTGCCTGTGGAAGGGGCATCCAGGTGCGTGGTGGTGGTGGGTGACTGAGTTGCGGCCCCCAGGTCCCAGTGTGGGGGTGCCTGTGCGCTCAGGCCCATGAGTGGCGCTGGTGGGCAAGGCGGTGGGCACCTTGCAGCCGCACCACCTCCCCAGGACGGTGGCCAAGCGGGAGGTCAACAACAAGCTCCTCAGGCTCCAGTGATTCCAGCTATACAGCCAGTGGCCGCTCCACAGCTACCCACTCAACCTCAAGTAGGCGGTCAAGCTCCTGTGCCTCAAGGGCCACTGATCGTGCAGCCAGTTGCCCAGCCAGGACCTCCCATCATGGCCCAAGCGCGAGCCCATGCAGCCCTGCAGCCCATCCCAGAATTTGATGCGTCGGGCCCGCCGTCCAGCATGGGGCCTAGGTGGAGGAGATGGGTCGGGCGTCTCGACATGTACTTCCGGGCCGCCCAGGTGACGGATGACGACAGCAGGGTGGCCACGATGCTGTACTCAGCTGGGCCGACGGTCCAGGAAATTTTCGAGTCGCTTCCTGCGGGGGATGGCACCTATGACGCAGCCAAGGCGGCACTCCTGGCCCACTTCCTCCCCCTTGCCAACGTGGACTATGAGAGGTTTGTCATGCTCTCGGCCAAGCAAAAGGACGATGAAACATTGGACACTTTTTTTTATGGACGCCTGTGTCGCCTCTCCCAGGGCTGTGCGTGGGGAGACCGGAGGACATGATTCGCACGATGCTAATTCAGGCGTGCTCCTCAGGCAAACTCAGGAGGCAGGTCCTGAGAGAGCCGGGTATCACTCTGCCCCACATACTGGAACTGGGCCACTGCCATGAGGTGGCAGAAGCTCAATCAATTAAGATGGAGGCAGGATCCCGCTCAGTAAAGTCTGAGGTGGTGTGTGCCATGTGGCATGGTGGAAGAGGAGTGAGAAGACCTGGGGTGGGACCCCAGGACAGAGCAGGGAGAGCGGGGGAATCATGCCAGAAGTGCGGATACGACCTCCCTCACCCGACCGAGTGTCCGGCAGCTGGAAAGACTTGTGGTAGGTGTGGCCTGCCTGACCATTTTTCGAGGGTATGCAGGGCTGCCCTGCCCGTGTTGGTACCAAGAGGACAGGCTCGAGTTTGGGTCCCGTGCCAGAACCGCCCACCGAATGTGGCCCAGGTGGACCAGGGCGGGGAGGATGCCCAGGAGGAGGAGGCAGAGGAGGATGAAGAGAACATTTTCTTTGTCTCCAGTGTGTAGGTCCTAAAAGGAAAGAACAGAAGGCAGCCGAGGTGTGTGGTTGAGATCAATCATTCGCCTGTGCTGGTGGACACGGGAGCCTCGGTCAATGTGATGGCCAGGGGGCACTATGATACCCTTGAATCCCCCCGAAGCTGCTAATACCGAGGGCCCGCATATTTGCGTTTGGAGGACTGGAACCGATACGACTAGACTGTGCCTTCGTAGCGAAGGTGGAGCATGAGGGCCCGCAGATCAAAGCCCGGTTCTACGTGACGCCCGTGAGCAACAACACTCTGCTAAGATGTGCGGCTGCGGAGGCCCTCGGAATTGTCAGCTTCGCGTACTCGGTGTATCTCGAAGACATCAATGACTTACTCGATAAATATGCCGCCCTCTTCAAGGGCATTGGAATGATGACTGGTGACCCGGTGCGGTTGCACATCGACGAGTCTGTGCAGCCCGTTGCCCTGAAAAACCGGAGGGTACCGTTCCATCTCACGGAGCAGGTGGATAAGGAACTGGACAACCTGGTGAATTTGGACATTATTGAAAAGGTGGAGGGCCCCACTTCTTGGGTAGCCCCGATTGTTGTGGCTAGGAAGCCAAAGCAACCTGACTCTGTCCGCATTTGTGTAGATATGAGGCTCCCCAACAAGGTCATCAAGAGGGAGCGGCATCTCACCCCTACCATCGATGACATTATTGCGGAAGTGCAAGGGGCTCGATTCATCTCCAAATTAGATCTCCGAGCGGATATCACCAGGTCGTTCTCCATCCGGAGTCTCGGTATATCACCACCTTCACCACTCACCGGGGGCTCTACCGATACAAGAGACTCGGCTTCGGAGTATCATCAGCTGCGGAGGTCTTTCAGAATATTATTCGAGGTGCCCTCGCAGATCTGGAGGGCGTCTTAAGCATCAGCAATGATATTCTGGTGTTCGCAAAGACCGAGGTGGCCCATCTGAGAAAGCTGGGGAAGACTTTTGAAAGACTGCAATCGCTAGGTCTCACCCTTCACAGGGACAAGTGTGAGTTCCTGCGCCCTTCCATCGAATTCTTCGGTTTTGTCTTTAAAGAAGGGGGTGTGTCACCAGACCCGAGGAAGGTCCAGGACATTAAGAAGGCGCAGCCTCCAGAGTCGGCGTCGGACATTAGGAGTTTCCTTGGCATGGTGACATACTGTGGGCGCTTCATCCAGAACCTTGCCTCGAGATCAGAACTGCTTAGGGCCCTGATGAAAAAAGAGTCAGCCTGGCACTGGGGCCTGCTTGAGCAAGCGGCCTTTGAAGACATCAAAAGCGCCCTGACAGCGGAGGACACCATGGCGTTTTTCGATCCGGCGCTAACATCGGAAATCGTTGTGGATGCCAGTCCATTTGGTCTAGGGGCCGTCTTAACTCAGGTGGACCGGGACGGGAGCATCCGGCCAGTGGCCTACGCCAGCAAAGCGCTCTCCGAAACTGAACAAAGATACTCGCAGATCGAGCGTGAGGCTCTGGCGGTCCTCTGGGGCTGCAGACACTTTCGCCTCTACGTCTTGGGGCGTCCAGTGACGGTGGTGACGGACCACAAGCCCCTGCTGCCCATTCTGGCAGGGTCATCCTCCAAGCCACCGGCCAGAATCGCGAGGTGGATGCTCACCCTTCTCGAATACGGAGTGACACTGGTGTACCGGCCAGGGTCCAACAACGCAGCGGATTATCTCTCACGGCATCCGGGAGTGCGTGGGGGAGAGGAGTACGACACCTGCGAGGAGGAAGCCGACGATCACGTCCGGATGGTGGTGGAGGCAGCCACGCCTAACGCAATGCCTCTCTCAGAGCTGTAAGCGGCAGCTGCCGAGGACGAGTGTTTTAAGATCCTCCAGCACTCCATGCAGCACGGCTCCTGGAAGTCTGTCCTAGAATCCCTGGCGGGGCGGACCCAGGAGGCCAAGACAGCACTCGAGCAGCTGTGGAAGGTTAAGGAGGAACTCTCGTTCTCGGCGTCTGGCCTGCTGCTGCGAGGCGACCGGATCGTGGTCCCCCAGGCAAAGATGCAAGACGTGATCGCTCTGGCTCACCATGGGCACCAGGGCACCGCCAAGACTAAGGCCAGGCTGCGTCTGAAGGTCTGGTTTCCTGAACTGGAGCGCAAGGTTGACGACTTTGTGGCGGCCTGCATATGGTGTCAGGCTGCGTCTCCTTTACAGCGAGAGCCAGCAATTGAAGCAATGCCCCGGGGCACGCGGCCGTGGGAGGTCATCCATGCGGACTTCAGGTCGACGTCTGTGGGCACCCACTTTCTGGCAATCGTGGATGAATATTCCCGATATCCGGAGGTGGAGTTTGTCGAGTCGGTGGCCTTCGAGCATGTGGTCGTGGCTGTGGAGACGGTGTTCGCAGCTCATGGGTTTTCCCACACCTTGTGCTCGAACAATGGATCGCGGCTCCAAAGTGAACGTTTTGCGGAGCTCATGGAGAGCTGCGGGGTCCAGCACCGGAAGGTATCCCTGTTGTGGCCCAGGGCAAACGGAGATGCTGAGAGACTGATGCAGACGCCCAACAAGACTTTCAGGATTGCCCAGGGACAAGGACAGTCACTACAGTGAGCCCTGTATCAGTTTCTTAGGGTGTACCGCAACACCCCCCATGCATCCACGGGGGTAGCTCCAGCAGAGGCCCTATTCAGGCAGTGCCCCCGGGGACTACTACCCGAGGTCAGAGAGAAGGAACCGGGGGTGATTGTCAATCAACAGGTCGAGGCAGACCGGCGGGTGAGGACTGAGCAGGAAAACCTGCGAAGAGGGCTCCGCCCCCAGCGGCTGGAACCGGGGGACGAAGTCCTCATTCGTAATCGACACCCCCACGGAAAGCTGTCGCTCCCCTATGAGCCGGAGCCGTTGGATGTGGTGGCCGTAAAGGGGTCCATGGTAACGGCATCCGACGGAAGGTCTGCTGTCACCCGGAATGTCAGCTTCTTCAAGAAACTGGGTGACTCAAGAACTGAACCGCCGCTGGAACCGGACGTGGGGGAGATACCGGAGGACAGAGGAGGTCCCTCCAGCACCCCTGCATCCCCTGTCAGGGAGACGCCTGCTGAAAGACTTCACATGCCGGAGGTACCCCCAGAGGGCTGGGCGAGGGGAAACCCACTTACCTCAGCGATTATATTTTGGGACTGTTGGTTAACCAACCTGAGTAAGGGGATCCGGTTGGTTGACAATAAAGGGGTTTTTGGCAAGTTGTGTTATTCAGTGAAGCAGTTTGTGCTTGTGTGGATTATAGTGTGTTTAACGTAGTTTTGTGTTCTCCCGGAAAAAGGAGGAGTGTGGCGCTGCCCCGTGATGTGACATGCACGCGGCGGCGTGACGTTACACGCCGCCGCGTGCTGTATAAATAAACGGGGCATTCCCGGCCGCAACAGAGCGACCGCAAAGCCCAAACCGGCAAGACGTGTGTGTGTGTGTCTGTCGGGAGCGGGGGCTTATGGGACCGCACGGGGGCCCCGACCAACCCCCAACAGTACTGCCCCACTCTAAATTGTGGGTGGACTCCATCCACTGGTGGGCACCCTCAATCTGCGGGCTGATCCCAAGTCAAGATGCATCCCAGCTACTGGAGTAGCTTCTAAAACTGTGACCGTCAGCAAAACCAATCAAGTTTGTTCGGTTTGACATGGAGGAGGAGTTGTCGTTTCTTTTTTATTTATTTATTTTTTAAAACTTTTGTTTATTGGCAGAAAGTTAAGACAGGCACAGCACAGATTACATAGCAATAAGCAAGCAACATAACATCATTATAAGGCAGTACAACGTGACTATATCCAACATCCCAGGTAGGGGACGGTTGACGGCTTGGAGAGGCGCAAAAAGAAAAAAGGAAGGAGAGTCACACTTCACATGGCATGTTGGGCTGTGCTGGTGGGGGGTAGACCTCCATTCCACTTCGTCTCTATTGTTCAGGTAGATACATAATTCTGACTACACGTTTTTGGGGAGTGATGACATTGGTAGGGATCCGATGTATTCTTCTTCGCACATTTGTACCCAGGTAAGGGCTTTCAGCCACATCATGAGGGTGGGGGGGTTATGACGCTTCCAGCATTGCAATATACATCTTTTGGCAACGATGGCACTTATATTTAGGAATTTTGACATTCGTTTCTACAGCATCATATAATATAATATTAATGAGACAATTTTCTGCCACAAGATAAGCAAAGGTTTATTAGCAGTCTGCATAACAAGCAGCCAAGGTGTAAAAGGGCTAGTTATAGCTTCATATATGACCTGGGCAAGGTGATAAACTCACCACAAGGGGGCCTTACAGCAAATGCCAAGCTTAGCATGTTAATGTTAAAGGATATTTATACTGCGCACAATCCCACCGTATTGGTCCGCAGGCGCTCTGGTGGATCTGAAAGAAAGGGGGGAGGGTTAGGGCGCATTAGTAGGACAAAGTTTGGAGAAAGAGCAAGGGAGCTGCGATGTGCTGTTGGCAGCTTCAGTTCGGTTAACACCGTTCGCTGAGCTTTTTGGTGTGGTATCCGGTCGCGGCCCGTCGTGTGCTGTTGTGTAGGGCTCTGTGTGGTGAGTTTGTTGTTGCGGTGTAGTGAGTGCGTGCGGGTTGCTGTGGTTTAAGAGGTATGGTTGTGTTTAGGTAGGGTTTGAGAGGTGTATGAAGAGGCTGAGGTTTTAGTAGGGTTGGTCATTAGCATTTCACAGGATTGGAGAGTTGGTGTGTATATTGGTGCCACTGTGCAGGATATTTCCGAACATAACCATTTGCGAATCTCTAAAGCTTTTAGGTGAATGTTCCTCGGTAGGTCATTATTTTTGTATATGCTGATTTTGAATTGGTTTTCATATCGCTGCATGCTAAATTTGAGATAATGCCGTTTTCTGCGTGGCGAAAGAGACACGTTTATGGGTCTTGTCTAGAGGAACGAGCTAGATCGCTGTGTCCAATGAGTGGATCCTTTGTCATTGTCAATATAGAGTCCTGAGGACGCCTTGAATATGAAACACGGGCTGGTAAATATTTCTAGATAAAAACCATGCTGTTGCCTCTGATCTTATAGAAAAATCATCGGTATATTCTCGGAGGAGTGGATCATCCAGACTTTTTAAAAGAACGGGGGGAAGTGGGCCCCTCACTCCACACTTGCCCATGGTGACTGAAAGTTGCCCAACGTAATGGCCAATGAGCTGCCCTCCAGGAATGATCTGAACCAATCATGGTCCACTGAGGACGTTCTGTCGACGTCCAAAGACCCTGAAAGAAGACTGTGTTTTCTTTATTAAACAAGTTTTATTCTTCATTGTTAAATTATACAATTACCACTCATTTTGTTAAAAAGCATCAGGCTAAGCTTTGAGGACAGAGCGCAATCAATTGGTTTACCAAAATGCTAGGAGTCTAACCAAGACGGAAACATGAGTGTGTAAGATGCTTCAGGTTGCAGAACCTCTGGACTATTCTCCCTCTTCTTCATCTGCAGGTAGTGTTCCTCTTCATAGTGTTCTGTTCTGGTCTGCTAAGGATACCAATTACCCATGGTCTATAAAGGGATCACTCTTTTCTTCCAAAGTTTCTGTCCCCTCCACCCCCGATCTTGGGTATTTTGTAGCCTTCCATTGCTTGAGAACAATTCTCTGCCCCACAGAGAGGCCCTTCTTTCTCCAGAGTGTCTCGTGTTTGGACATCTTACGATGATGATTTGCCAAGACATTGGAGATCAAAAGCCTAGGGTTTGGGGTCAGTTGATGTGTTTTGAACCAGGGCAAAGAAGACATTGAAGGCAAGTCCCTGTTACGCTCACGCTAGAACTAATACAATCCTCTAGGGGAAAAAGGGCAAGAAATTGCTTGCCAGGATAACAAGGTTTAATTGTACAAGTAAAGGGGTCAGCAGAGGACTCTGCTGCTCGAGAACGTTCTGCCTGAATTATCATCAGTAAGTTATGAGTCCACAGCGCTACTTAGGACGTCATCCATAGGGTCTAAACCCGCACAGCTGATTGGTGAGACTATTTACATGGTCCTGCTCCGTATGGGATGCCAGGCTATGATTGGTTCCCGTAATCTGTCGGTTTCCACGTGGGTCAGCTGGGCTCATCTCTCCGGGCACTTCACATGCTGCTGATTTCACGGTTGCTAGTGTTACCTAATGCTACTACTATATCATTATGCACCTCGGAGGCTCATCAACTGGCACCAGGGGGAGTCAAGGAATGCAATCATGCTGACCCACACATTCTGTGCTCTGGCTATATCGCACCCAAGGCTTCCACCCTCGTTTTGATCTATAATGTATCCCTCCCTGTACCTCGTACTACAAAGGGTGCTTTTATGGGATGAGGTGAAACGGTCACACATGTCCAGTTCTTTTATGACCATTGGGATTTATGGCTGGTGGGCTGGGGTCACTCACTATCGCGGAATGCAGGGGCTCTTGGACTGTGTCAGTGGTGGGTGCCATTACTCCTGGTGGGCTGGGTGGGGTTTAGAGGTCTGCTGTTGGCCTGGTTGTGTTGAGTGGGCTTTGTGAGGAGCTTGGTGCTGTCTCATGGCCTTGCGGGGCGCATTCCTTTCTGCGATACTAAGTAATTGCAACAGTTAAGGGACAAGGCGAAGTTTCTGTGAGAACTAGTCACGCAGGCTTATCTCTCCTCAGCCTTCTGGGCCTGTTCACGTTTCTCTGTCAGACTTACGTTTATCGCACAGCCATGTAGGACTGCATGTGTGTTCCATAACTATAAAATGGCGTCTCTTTATATGCGTGCACTAAATCGATGCATCTATGATTTCTGCAATATTGTATCTGTGCCGGGTTTTTTTAACACTGTCCCCCCCCCCCCTATCACCTCGCATGGCTATCTATGGGACTCTCCTTACTCTAAAGCGCCTAGGGTGGGGGAGGGGGGGTACAGACTAATTTCCATCCCAACATTATGTTAAAATCAAGGGTGTGAAATGTCTTTGAAAGCCCCATGGGAACCAAAGGGCAGACGTGTCCAGCATCACTCGCCATCAGGGGGATGTTCTAGACGTCAAGCGGTGCTGTGTTTTTCCATGCCCCAATTGCACCGGGAAGTATCCGGATGAGCCTGATGTTGTCTCATGACTCTGTGGGCAGAGGTACATGAAGATCCCAAAACCAGAGTTGCGAAAAGATTTGTGGCGTCGCACTGAAAAGAAGCCTAAACTACAGAGAGACTGCATTGATGGCTCTGATCTGGGTAGAATAGCTTCAAGCACACCCAAAATAATGGCCGCAAGGATTCGGGTACCGACCTTTTTATTTCTGTTCATGAACTTTTTCTTTTATTGATTCAAAGGTATTTAATACAAATGTGTTATTTACCCTCGGTCCTCATTCATGGCCCAGGGACCACAGGAAAACCAAGTATTCAATGTGGGTGAAGTCCCAAATAATCCAGTTACTACCACATAACATCAGTTACATGTCTTTATAATAAAACATTGATGAATGCACTTATAATGAAACTTACGAAAAATATAACACAAACCCTCGTTTCCCACCCCTAAGCGCATTCTTCATAAAATATTTCGTTATAAAATATTTGATGCATGTTCATTCTTCAAAATGTTTTCGGTATAAAGACTGCATACCGTAACCTCTTGAAGAGCTCTTAAAAACGGCAGTATTATGGCTCACTGTGCCTGCTCTTGGCAACTGAAGTTCGCCATCCATTTAGCCGATCCTGAATGGGTGTTCGATGACTCCATGTTTCGTTCTTGGAATTCCTGCTGCAATCCATTGATCATTGGAATTTAGACAGTTTGGCAGATTTTCTTTAATGGAGGGGGAGGGCTTGCTTCAATATTATTGAAGAAGACCGCTTTTACCAACTTTGTAGCATAAAGTTGGAGAAACGAGCACATTCTTTTGGCTTGTCCTAGAATGGGATCAGGACAAAGGAAATTGATCAAGCCTACATGTAATGAAGGCAACATAGTCGCAGCCAGAGAAGCCTCTTGAATTTTAAATAACATAAAAACACTTTGTGTTGGGATGTTTCGACTGGCACAGGTGTTTTCTTGAACCTAAAAGGTTACTTTTAATCTTTAACTTAAAATGTGTGCACAATGATTTTAAACTTCTTTACTTTTCCAGAAAGTTATATTTGTAACTCTGTTTTGCCTGTGAACAGACTGTAGTAAAGTGTGTACGTTTTGTCTTTTAAACCTATTATCAAACTCCTTTAGACTTGACACCCTAGTAAGTCAAGTGAGGGCAACCGGTTTAGACGGGTGGAGCGAGTGGCAATGGCCGTTGGCAGATTCAGTGGGTTTGATTTTCTTTAAGAGGGTGTATGCGCGGCGAGGTGCTACAATGAAGAAGAGAAAGCGTGGAATAGTTTGGTCTGACTGAGGAGTAAGGGGCGACACATTTGAGTATGGCAGTCACCCATATCCCCACTCTTAGTTTGTGACATTTTTTCCTGGAAGAAAGTGTCTCAGGTTTGTTCAAGGTCTTTGGATGAAGTCCGGGCCCATAGATTGAAGCCCCTCAGGTCTGATTGAGGAAAAGCGTTGCCTGGTTCTATACTGAGCCTATTCAATGTTTTGTGCCAAAAGATTGGTTTAGTGTCCAAAGGGGCTTTAAATTGATAGACCTGCAGTTTTGTTTCCGATTCCACGTTCTTTGTCCATGATCTGCTATAGTCCGACTAAACACCAGGGAAATGCAATTTCTTCGACATATTAAGAAAGCAAACGGCAATCTTTGTAGTTTTTGCAACCTTCAAATAGAATCCATTGAGCACCTAATTACTGGATGCCCTGCGATAAACTCACGACAGTTGCGCCACCTAGAGGACTTTATACCTGTTGAACTAGACATTCAGAACTGGTGGTTTTATGCGGTTGCTGGGCATAACATCAGGTTGACTTGTGCCATTGTGAACTTCTTAGACTCTTTACATCTAAACGAGAAAATGATCTCTAAATGAACTTGTGAACCAATGTCAGCTTAATGGTAATGATACATACCACCTTTTGAAGGACGGAAGATGCTTGATAAATTGCCAATGTTATGGGAAATATGAAAGAACATGATGTCCTGCTGTAACAAATGTTTGGCGGCCTGTTAGTTTGCATTCAGGCTCGCTGAGCTGAAGTTTCAATTAAATAAATAAAAAAAGAGTCCGACTAATTCAACTTGCCTTGATTCTTGGTTGTCCAAAAGATCAATACCGTTGGCCTAGCGGAAAAGTTGCTCTGGTTTGGAAAGTGATGGATTTCCCGAAATGATCACTGCCAGCGCTCTCCTAGCGAATGATCGGCATGCACTTATAGCCATATAAGCTGGAAGGAACTATTGCAATGGCGTTCAGGGAGGAGGGAGATGACATGTGTGGAAGCGCACACAGCTTGTGGGTGTTTGGTCCTTTTCTCACCTATTTACTCCCCATGGCCATGCTAACCTCTATGGCAATTCCTACCCATTACCTGATCTGCCCCAACCAAAACACATCCTCCCGGGATCTCTTTGAGTTATGTCTACTGAGCAGTAACCTCAACCTTTGGCCCCCCAGTGTTATTTCTAAGCATTCTGCTGAGAGCTAATAACTTAATTGCACCTGTAAATGCGCTGCTGGTGTAATAATTTCTAAACCAACTGTGCCTTCAGCCGCATGATATATATCCGTTCTTAAAACAATTGACAGTGCCGACAGTTTGTCTTGTGTATAGTTATTGGACCGGCATTTGTTAGGCACTGCTATTATATGCCCAGGTAATCGCACCATTTCCCAGCTGTTGCTATGTTATGGCCACATAGTACAATTATGGCAGTGTCTGGCAAATGTCTATCCCATGCCTACACAAAATCCAAAACTGTTCACCTTTCCCGTCCTTGCTCTACAATCCCTGGGGTAAATGGGAGTAACTGTTAGTTCTAGGTGGCACTGTCCGGCACCAAAATGTTCAGGGGTTGAGCATCGCATTTGTAATAAGCTATGCGGGAATACACAGCCCCTCATCACTCCTTTAGGGTGAATGCCCTCAGGTACTTAAGCTTTACCTCTTAGGAGGGCTGTGTAGTGCGACTACAAGACAGACTTCCTGCACCCCATGCGCCACAGCGCACAGCCCCACATCCAGACCTGACTGTTCAGCGTGATCCTGAGGGCTTCACCCCACAGCTGAGACCCTACTCCACATAGAGCACCACTTGGCCTTCAGGAGACACGTGGCAAAGAAAGCTTACGTCACAAGGTACAAACTATCCTTCCTGCAGGGGATCAAGCCCTTTCTAGCAGACATCAGCTTTGGATCCACTATATAGGCATTGGGCGTGTCTTCCCTGGATGGAGAGAACATCCTGCTCAGTGGCCTAACCTCAACCCCCACCAGCACCACCCAGCACTCATGAGAAGCGTCCTCAGCACTGCTGCCCACTGGATCAAAGGTCTCTGCAAATATGACACACCGCTCACATTCCCCAAGCTCCTCTAGCTACCCAGGCAAGCATCCATCCCTTTCAAACTATCTGTATCATATATACAGTTGTCATCATGCATGTCCATCCTAAACGAGCATTGGCCAAGCCAACAGTTTGGGCTTTTGTGTAGGCACGGGATAAGCATTTGCTAGGCATTGATGTAAAGATAGTACCTGGCAATAAGACTGCAACAGCTGGAAAATGGTGCGATTACCTGGGCATATGATTTCACTACCTGGCGAATGCCTATCTTATACCTCGTTGCTTGCTTTTAACAGGACTAGAGTGCAAGAGACCGATATAAATCAAGTGGCTGAAGGCACACTTGGTAAAGGTGTTTTTATTACACCAGTAGCCATTTACTGCGGCAGTTACAGCATTACCTCTCAGTAGATTGCTTAGAAAAACACTGGTAGGCCAAAGTTTGATTTTACTGCTTGATAGAGTGAGCTCAAGGAGATCCCACTGGGATGTGTTTTGGGCAGGGAGAGGCAAGGAGCGAGTGGGACTGGCCGGTATGGCAATGCAATAGTTTTGGTTTATAGGTGGCACTTAGGCCACCTAATATCCCAACAAACTAAAAATCACTGCCTTTTGATGTGCAGCCCATCACCAGAAGTCACCACCTGGCCAGAATAGAGCGTCCGAAATGCAAATAAGAAAGAACTTTGAAAAAGCATTCTTGGTCTTCGCCCCCCAGACTGCGTAATTCATATTCCTCGCCCTAGTGCAATTTAGTACAGACATGACCCCCATATTCAAAGGCCCCTTCTTCACACCTCTAAGATACATCTCTCATGAGCCTACTCATTGCACTAGCCCCCCTGACGACCATCTTTGACAGCCCACCTCCATGTGTACTTCCGACCACACCGTTCAGCTCTGTTACATGTTCCCGCTAATTGTAAGTGTTCACTATTCCCAGCTACCGGAAATACAATGCTGGTAACAACTGCTATGTCATAAATTCCCCACAGTAACCATCTGAGGTATGCCTGTAACTCCAACCGATGTACAGCACACAGCGGCGTCCTGATGCAAGGGGTACGCTCAATCAGAGGCGTTGCTAGGGGGGGCTGGAGGGGCTACAGCCCCGGGTCTTTTGGTTGTAGCCCCGGATAGAAGCTCAGGGGCTGCAACCAAAAGGCTATTGCTAGTCCTGAGTCCCGACATTAGCTTAGCCCCTGATCTTTTCCAGACCTAGCAACACCCCTGCGCTCAATATAACCCCAAAATGAAATAAATGCGGTTACACTATTATTTTAACAGGCGATTAAAAACAAAGTACAGCCCAGGATATTAACTTTCATAACAGTTTAGCTTTTAATTTTCTCAACGTGATTAAGTACAGTAAAGGTAATGATTTCCATAGTGTGACTCAGAAATGTAGCGTGAATCATGCGGTCTGGCATTGCGGGCTGAGCTGGGTTCGTAGAGGGGTGGTATACATGTGGTGGCGGTCCTTGGCTATGTAGGCCACAGAGACCAACTAGCCGGGGCCTGGATTTCCATGGAACTATACCGGTATCGGATGACTGGGCCCTGTGGTCCAGTATAGAGACTTCAGCGGACGTGACGACACATGAACTTTGACCCTGATAACGTCACAGTGGCAGGAAGTAATACTGTGGCAGGCAGCAAAGCCGAGGGATTCTGTATACGGTCAAAAAAGGGACGAGGCGTGCACTCCAGTGTCCGGCCAATATATTACCTGAAAAAAGGTTCCTGGGTTAAATCTCAAAGTGTCCAGTACATTCACAGGGTTAAAGCCCAATTGTTGACAGTGTTGATTCCCTTCTTGCACTGCTGTTCTCCTCCTAGCGCTTTCGTGTCACCAACACTCATCAGGGAGGCTAATTTGCCTCTCTGTTCAGGTGAAGGGAGTGCGCGCCTCGCCCCTTCTTTTTTGACCAATTACTTTGTGGAGATCCGGACTCCAGAGGCTGCAGCACCGGGGTCATTATGCCCTACATTGGAGAGCCATAATTATGGTTTTTCCCCCCTGCCCCAGCTAAGGGTAAGATGTGTGTTTTTGGAGGGGAGTCTTTTCCTGGTCACCTGAATTGTTAAAATGGTTTCACTACAGCTACCACAATTCCTAGAGACTGCAACAGCAATTATATTGGATTCACCTGAACAGAGAGGCAACTCAGCCTCCCTGATGAGTGTTGGCGACACGAAAGCGTTAGGAGGAGAACAGCAGTGCAAGAAGGGAATCAACCCTGTGAACAATTTGGCAGCATTAGGGATTTAACCCTGTGAATGTACTGGACACTTTGGGATTTAACCCAGTAACCTTTTTTCAGGTAATATATTGGCCAGGCACTGACTGGAGTGCGCGCCTCGCCCCTTCTTTTTTGACAGATTCTGTATACCGACTTGGTGTCAACATGTCCTGGCAGGATGCACCCTGCCAAGAGAATGCACGTTTCTGATTAGTGCCTTTTTGCTCTGTGTCCACAAGGGGTTGCATGTGAGCGTTAGGATGGATAGCCATGAGTGTCAATGTTGCGTGACTTTGCCTTCTCTGCAAGTCACTATGTGGGGCGGGCGCCGGCACTGATGTGCACTATTCCATAAGGGATGTTTCTGTATTTTGAATGTATTGGAACGTTCCACGCTACCAACGCGTATGCGAGACACTTTAGTGGTTCTGCCAATCACGTCGTGTGAAACTAAATCCCATGGACGTTATCCAAGCACGTGCCACCTGTTAACACCGGAAATCTCTTGCTATTATAGAATTCATTTAACTGCCAATTTTTTCAGGTTTGGTTTTAAAGTAGATTTTAATAAACCCTGTTGGCCCCCAAGGTATCACCAGTATTTTCTGAATCTCATAACATGTAAAGGCTGCATTTGCCATGGCTCACTTTTCACTGACCAGGGCACACTTTCTAGTGAATAGTGTTGGGAAGGGGAAATAATGCAGTTGTCAGCCAACATGTCAATAATAATGTACACATTTGGGCAACTGGTGTGGCATGTGATCTAATGCACAACTGTGATGAATTTGTATGGAATATATCAAAAATGGCATTTCACAGCTGCATTTGATGTGCTTTGCTGTAAAGTGTTCTCTCACAACACGTGTGTGTGGGTGCGCGCACGTTGTGTGTTTGTATGACAGGCTACCTTTGCGGTCCTGTTTGATATGATAAGTTATTTATAAAGCGCTTAATACAGAGGTTTCTAAGCGCGGACCCAGGTATCGAACCGGTGTTGCTCCGTGTCGTCTTGCTTCTAAGGTGAGCCCGTTGCCCCTGTGCTATCCAACCGTTTCTGCTGGGATGCGTCATTATTTGTTTTGGATGCCTGGCAATGACATGTTTTGCTAAATGCCTCCACTGAGCTCCATTGTCGATGCCGTGCCCGGGTTTGAAGTGCTCCCCTCAGTTAGATTTTGTATGCTACACTGTGTTATGTTATGCCATGCCATGTCCCGTTTTAAGCTGTAGAAGCACGTTGCATAATGTCTTGTTCTGCTGGAATCATTGTGTTCTTTTGCCAAAGGTAAATGCACGTTAACTAGAATGTACCTGAGTGCTTCGGTATGTACTCATTCATTCCTTCGGGAAGGGGGAAGTGGGGGGAAGATATAATGTTGGTTTCCTTTTTTACTAGCTGAATAGGTCATGTTATATTATACTTCTATATTTCATTATAAAGTTTTGCTTTAAATGCTTAATTTTGAAGCGCCTTTAAAGCTACCATAAGAAAGCAAGTAGCAACCTCAAAAGAAAAAAAACAATTTCTCTTTTCTCCTCTTCTCTTCTCTCACCTAACCCCAGCTCAGGGTGAGAAGTCTAGTCAAAGGTAGGATTATGTAAATTAACTACGATTCCTGCTTCACACGCGCCAATATAACCATTCCCTTAAAGGCCTCAGCAGGTCTCTGGAACCTCCAGGAAGGCCGGAGAGCGGCTCCTGCTACCAAGAAGCTGTGGTTGAAATCCCACCCTCAGTTAAATGTGCCCATATTTCACTCCAAGTTTCCCATCTATAGAACCTGGCCACTCGTGGCTCGGGGGAGTGAATAAAGGAGCTTTGCATGCTGGGTTTTCTTGGGCATGGCTCGCCATGACTCTCTGGAAGGCTCAGACGTCTGAGCAGGGCTAAGCCTGGGGCTTGGTAACCATGACATAAATAAATGACGAAAGCAAAAAATGTGATTATTATATTTTTTTGCTGGCTTTTCTCTGAGCTGTTGCACAATTCGGATTTCTGTCTTACAACCCCTGTCAAATGTTATTGGGGGTGGGGCCCTAGGGAAGTAAGTAGAAGGGCTTTGCCGCCTGTGTTTTCATAGTCATGGCTTCAGCATGCCCCAGCTCAACATGCAGTGAATAGATTCCAGAATTCCCCCTTGCGCAGTGAACACCTCTTCTCCAGATAGCTCGCCTATCGCCGCTGCGCCCCATAGAATACAGTTGATTCCCGGGATACATTTGGTCCAATTGTACACATGGCTCGTCCACCTTTTTCCTTTGCATGCCTTCCTGAGCACCTTATCTATCCCTCACCCTCATCCCAACTATCTACTTTGACCGTGTTCCTCCTTACCACTTCTGAATTTTCTGTCTTACTCCTCCTTTGCCTCTCTGAGAGGCAGAAGCACTTGCGACGCCATGAACTATGGCAGTGGGCACTATAGAAGTTCAAGATAACATAACAAAGGATCAATGTCATGCTTTTCCTGGCCCGTACCGCTGCCACCTCCTTTCATCGGGCACAGGGGTCGCAACCAATGTCTCAGGAGTAGCAGCTAGTGCCCTAGCTACCCCCACATGGCACCCATGGTTGGGATGGTGCTTTGCACAGCAGGATTGCTGGAAACAATTGTGTCTGCTGATCTTTGTAGCGTGAGAAATGTTTCACACTGTATTTGGCGTGAGCTTGTGCATCGTGGCGGACGCATGCACTTTTGACCTTTTCCCAGTGGCGAGCCCTAACGCAACCTGTAGGAGGTGGAACCTGAAGTCCCTGATCAGATTCTATGGGTGGAGTTGTATTTGCCATGGTCTCTACGTCTAAAAATGGCATGGGTCAACAGAGATCATTAAATGATGGAGGAAGGTCCCACCCTTAGAACAGGGTACACCCATGGTGCCGACAATTGAGGATAGATGACACCTTTTGTACCGCGTCTCCATCTTACCTTGAGGGCTAGGCTGCAACCTATGTCCAGGATTTCTTTTGACGTTGAGTTGGATTAAAGGGTATGCCTACATATTATCCCCATCAAAAATATTGCCGTACATACGGAAGTTTGTCTCGCCATAGGCGATATTTTTTGCGGGGGATAATTTGAGGGAGCGGGGGTGTTCCCCACACCTTTAAGAATAATGGGGGCGTTTCAGGGGTGTCCCCCGCAGGGTCCATAGCTCAATATCACCGCAAAGATAATGTCGATATTTTTGTATCGCAATATTTTTGCGGGGATATGAACACATGGAACCGATTAAAGGAGGTGTGAAATTGGTGTGAGTAGGTGGCATGTGAGGAACTTCAAGCCAGCCTCAATGGGGGTAATGTAGGGCGGGAACAAAGTAGTGGGGTTCGCTGGGGTGAGGGCTGGCAGAAAGAGTGAGGAATGCGGCGCGAGTGAAAACTCCATATTGAGTTCTTTTGGTTTTGTATTGTTTTCGTGATGCTTATTAGCCACGCGTTGGGGATTGTTAGGCTTGTCCGTTGTAAGGAGGCGTAGTGCCGAAGGGGGTGAGCTGGAAATCCTTAGCCAGAAGGTTAACGGCTTGAATGCCCGTAATGTTCCCTTCTCAGATACGGCATTCGAGTGGGAAACGCAAGCAGACATATAGCCACAGACGCCCCATTCGCCCTTTGGCGAGCGGGGACTTTTGGAATGGCCTTGAAGGTTACCAGCCTGGTTGCTTCCCACACTCCGTGGATTAGATGAGTGGCAGTACTTTGTATATAATGCCAGTACTGGGATTATTATTCATATGGCAGATCTGGAAGGCTGCTGGGGGATTCACCCTGGCTTGATTGTGCACTCCTCATGAGGCTGAACATATATTTTTCAAAAAATGGAGAGCTTAAGCTCCTGACCACTCCTGGTGGCTTGTTTTGGTGGTGATTTTAATTTTGCTCCAGTTTCTATTGTGAATCGTTCAGTCTCCTCCTCCTCTTTCTCCTCCCCCGAGTAGGCTTTTAAAGGCCTGCTCGCCAAAATGCCTTTGATGGCCTAAGCATTACCGAGGCCTGGAGAGCCTTACACCCAAATACAGTGGGCTACTCGTTCTCCCGCTCCACCCCCATGGTCATTGTTCTGTTATCGATTTTATGTGGGGTTGGAACAGCTTTGCAACAAGTCCTGTGAGTATTCGAGCCTTGCTCTCCCTGATCACCCGCCTTTATCGATTACCTGAGCTGAAGGCTAGGGTTTTATTATTTGTCAGCAATTTTGTGATATATTCGGGGCAGTTGAAACTGTCTGAAGATACCAATTTGGGTTCTGCGGGTAGTCTGATAGCGCAAGATGTTATGAGAGCCTTCAGTGGGCTTAGTCTCCACCGTATTAGTACATGGTGTTAGAAACATGTTGATAAATGGGAAGCAAGATATTTGAACAGTAAAACTCGGCGGTGCAACTGAGTGGCGTCGAAGTTACCTGAATCCCTAATTGTGTGTTCTACAAGAGCCACTTTTGGTGCAGTCTATCTCTGCATTGCACCGCGGCCGGGTCTCTCACACAGGGCACGCGTGGTTCCTACTAGTCAAGGTAGGGGTAAGGCTCAGTAGGTTAGAGAGGCTTGCGGTACAAAGAGGGGGGGGTGACCTATGACGCATATGCCATAGCAGAGCCTTTAGCCAATTATTACGATGACCAGTGTAATCAGGCATCCTCATAATGGAGTCGATATCCAAAGGCACTTGGACTCATTAGAGCCCCCGTCCCACTCACCAGAGCAAGCTGCGTCTCTGTCCCAGCCCATTTCACTTGAAGGCATTTTTCTGGGTATCAGCTTGCTCCCGCCGGGCTGCCTTTCTGAGCTTAACCACGCGTCTATAGCCTCCTATGCGCCCGTACTTGTAGAAGACATTGATTGGCACAACGATGGCCAATGGGCGGTCAGATAGCGCAGCGAGCTAAGGGCTCGCCCCTGATATCTGTGTGCAGCCTGCTGTGGCAGGTTCGGACCCGGCAGGGCTAACTCAGCCTTTCATCCTTCTGAGGTCAATAAAATGAGTACCACTCTGTGGGATTATAATGTCTTCTGTTATTTGAGTGCTCTGAGACCTATGGGTGTGTAGCGCTACATAAGAAATGCTATATAAGAATTACATTATTATTATTAATGTCCCAGCTTCATGGATAAAAAGCAAGCCTAATTACCACCCCAAAGTAGAAGGATTTAGACCTAGTTTCATCTGAGCGCCCAATTTACTTGCTGAATGCAGGCAGTAGGATATACATACTCAAAGGTCTCGGCTCTTCGACTTCTAACAGAGGTTAGAACGGAGGGTCTTGGAAGCAAGACCACGCAGAGCAACAGAGGTTCGCATCCCGGATCTGTGCTTAGGGACCGAACTCGGGTATTAAGCGCGTTATAAAAAAACAAATAAATAAAATTTAAATGCATAAAAACAATGATTCTAAGTTTTATACATGAAGGCCAGGATGGCTTAATGACAGACAGAAGCACCGCCGACTGTCCACATTTGGGCCGGATAACGGTTGACCGCGCCCCCCAGGGAGGTCTCCAACTCGTGGGCTCTTGTTTTGATGGCGTGGGCTGGTGATGGTAATTTCTCTGGGGGCTGATGTCGAAGTGGGCGGGGCCTTCCTGGCAGCTTTTGTTGGCAGCATACAAGCCGGTTACACAGCTCTGCACACTTTAGTGAGGCTGATGGAGGGCTGTTTTAGAGCTTTTTTTTATTAACGGATCCTATGCAGGGTTGTCCCTCCTTCCCGCTGTTTTATGGTGCATGTGTAAGTACCGTTTTGAAGAGGGAGTTAGGCCCTTTGCAGGACATGTGGATAACATTAAAATTATGCAAACGATATCGCCTGTGCAAGGAAGTGCAGGTTTTGATGAAGAAATGGGCGAACCTCCCGTATTGGTCATTGGGAGGGTTAACCTGGTAAGATTGTTTTTGCTTCCCAAATCCCTATGCCTATTTCAGACCATGATAATAATCAGCTTATTGCTATCAAGACAGTATTTTTGCCTGGAAGGGGAAGACCCCCCTCTCTAGGAGAGTGGTTAATTTCTTTACTTCCAGGCTTACAATGCTATCATTAGCTAAGCTTGGCCAAAAGGCGGAAGGCATGTTTCCTTCTGGACGGGCAACACAGGCGGGTAATGAACATTCTGAATAAGAGGTGGGCGTTTTAATTTAGAGTCACAAAGTTTTAGATTAAATAAATGTGGTTGAAATGGCTTGAGCCTTTCAAGCACATGTGGAATGATATTCAAGGGAGGTACAGGTTACCCAGATTACACGCGTGTACACATCTTTGCGGTCACCCATTTCCCCATGTTGCATTCATGGATGATGTCTTGCAGTGGTAGGACATGTCCAGATTGAGCCGTTTAGGCCAGCTGGTTGCTGATGGCTGTATTTTGTCTTTTGATCAATTGTTTTGCCATTTTAATTGGCCACAGGGGCATTAAGTATCTTCAGGGTAGATCGAGGCTTTCTTATAAAAGTCTTCCCTCTGCCTCATTTAGACAGTGTTCTGCTTCTCATTAATGGCCTTGTTCTCGCCCGCTCTCCTGACCACCTTACAGCACTCGTCCACCTGCCTGGTCGGCATGGATAGCTAGCTAGGGCCCGGCCATCCCACCCAACTTCCTTTTGGCCAAATGAACAAACGCATTCTAACCTCACTGACAATCTCCCCATACCTCAGACTTACCCCCACCCCACCTCCAAGGGCGTTCACCTACAAGTGCTTTGAGGCCATACCATGGATCGAAATTCAGATTGGATAAGCAGGAGCTAAAAGCAGCTCCTGGGTATCCAGCATTAACCAGTGAGCACGAGCTACCACTGGGGAACCAGGAGCTATTACATAGCGTCCTGCAAATCTAACTTCCACATAAGATGCAAACTTAACGTTTTGCCCATTATTTATGACCGCGTATGCTTCGATTGTTATAACGAGGTGTCCTAATAATAGATTGTCCCAAACACACAGAGCCTGTTTCACAGAAGCGATTTTACAATGGCACAATCCCATAGGAAAACGCTCTGTGAATCAGGCCCCCAGGGTCAGTTTCACAGAGATATGTTTGTTCAACATCAGTTGGCAAGGGGAGCCAAAGGTAGCTCCTGGTAGCCGTTGGTGTCAATCAACTGGGCTCTTCTAGACTACAAGCAGGAGCTAAATAGCTCCCAGCTCCCCTCGATTTCGAGCCCTGCATACCAATGGGATGAAGGCGCTTTACAAATGGAAAACGACTGCTGCGGATTTATCAAATCTATCGCAGTCACACCATAGAGGGGGCTACAGTGCTTGGGAAGTGGTTTCCTTAGTCCAGCGAGGAGCACCCAGTGCCATGCTGGGGCAATGCTGAAGTGTAACCCAGCGGGTGATCCTGCGACTCAAGCAAGCATTCCCTTAAGCCCCTGTTGTGGTGGTTCTGCACTCCAGCCGCAATAAGTAAGTGGAGCAACACCAGGAACTTCTGCTACCCAAGATGGGCAGGGAGTGATGCCAACTTGGCTCACATGTTCACAGACTGACCAGGGCTTCAGCTCATTTGCCACACCGTGTTTGTTGAACATGAGGCTATAGCCCATAAACTGCTGGCCCCGGCTTCAGTATGGATCCTATTGGCTCAGAAGGCTGGTTGGGGGATCCACGGCAGTGGACGTTTTAGGTAAAGATCGAGTATTCCTTGGGTTTCTGCTGGCAATCGCTGAAGTCTACAAGGCCTCCTTAGAAGTAATACATGTATTACACCTGCTGAACTAATACACCTATGTAGTGAGCTTCCAAGCAACTGCTGCCTAGAAGTACGGGCACTGCTGCAGCAGGGCTGTCTACAGTGTTTTGGATGAATCTGGGGGATAATGGAGAACATTCAATCCTATGAGGGTAGACTGTTAAATAAGCAACGACACAGGCGAAACCTTGGAATGTTGGACAGAAGGCCTATACCATCCATGATTGCCCTCTGTCATTGCATTCCCTGCAATGGAATGCCCAACTGGGCGGGTGTTTGTGGGCCGGACTAGGGGACGTAAAGCTATTTTAACCCTTCTATCTCTTTCACGAGGAAGGAAGAGTGAAAAGGGCATACATGGTGATGTGAGTAGTGCCTTTATATATCCGCATATCAGGAGGGATAGCCTTCTCTACTTCTTGTCGGTGGGGGGGGGTTAATGCCCATATTTGCTTTTGGTATTTGCATTAACATGGGTATGCTGCACAAGCTTTTTTGATAGCCTATAAATCTGCCTGGACGGTCGTGGGGAATAGGCTGTAGATGCCCCCTGCTGCATGTTACGGGTAGTGCTGCTTGGAATGTGGGGTGATGACTAATCCGCGGGATGTACCAGGTCATATACCCCGCAGTTTGGCTAAAATCCCAGGGCATAGTGCGGACATTTGCCAAGGTTTACCAGCCCAATACACCTGGTACAGCCTGAGGGTGTGGTCTATAAAGCTACTAGCCATACCCCCCAGCGTTGCCCGGGTCTGTAGCTGACATGCACATGAGGGGTCTGCTATAGTCTTGTGTATGTTATATTGTGTCCTAACTTTGTATTTTTTTAAAATTGCAATATCGCCTATCTCCCAGAATCGCCTATACTAATGGCACAGGGCCGGACCCCGCTTCACCCCTGTGCAGGGCGAATGGGTGGGGTTGGTCAAATTTCACGATCCCCAGTACACCCCAGACTGGTATGCCGAACTTGGGCCAACATTTCAGCCTACCAACTGTTATTGTAATGGGTTATTTATAACATGCTTAATACCCAGAGGTTTCTCAGCGTGGACCCGATGATCGAACCTGTGATGCTCCGCGTCATCTTGCTTCCAAAACGAGCGCGTTGGAGCCAAACCCGAACATACAAACACACTTTCACAAATATATATATATATATAAAGCTAATATAACCTGTGTCACTTGATACTGCATAGCATGGTTAATCATTATGGGGCCCTCCCATTTGTTTTGTACAGCAACTCTGATCCCTTGTCAGCAAGGGCAGTGATGAAAGATCATGGAAGTTGTAGTCCAAAACATCAGTGGGTCACATAATGATTAACCATGGTGTATATATACTTATATACTATATCAACAAACATTAACATGCATTAAAATGCATCAACAAACATTAAAATGCAGCTACACCCCTCTATCAATTCGGCCTAGCTGCACACATACCTATAGCGCTCATAAAACACCTCAAGAGCCTGGCAGAATGCAGCTATACCCCAAGAAAAACATTTGTCCTAGCAGCACACATAATCTCCTACACATGCCTCACGTCAGCGAGAATGCAGTCTCTACGACCACCCTGCGTGCTGCACACATTACACTGACCTCTCACATTCACCGTAGCATTAGAATGCAGCCAACCCACGAAAACCACTCTGGCGGCTCACATTTCAAGTGGACCCAGGCACTATATGCCACACTGCTCCTTCAACTGATACGGTCCATGGTCCACAAGGGCGTTCAACGCACAGCGCTTTGAGATCATACCAATGGTACATAAAGCGCTATATAAATACACTATAACATAACATATCAAGTCTAAATAGGTTTTCAGTACATACATCCGCCTGGGTGGTAGCAGGGACTTGGCTTTGGGCATGTGTCAGGATCAGGGTATTGGTACTTGCATGGACAGGTCCCAAACCACCCCTCCACCTGCCACTCTCCGTAGGGAAAAACCCCAGAACGGGGTGAGAAGTAGGGCAGAGGGGTATGTGAGGTGGTTACGAAGGATTCCCCAGGCTAGAGAAAGGAAACCAAACAATATGTTAGAGGAATGTATGGACGGAACCCTCTCATCACACCACACTTGTGTTCAAAACCAACCTAGGGAAATGGATTGTGGAGAGTAGAACCTAGACGACGTCACAATCCCTTCCTTTAACCTGAGTCCAACGAACAGGTACCCCGCCCGACGACAAGCAGCGCGACAAAAGGAAAAACGCAGAGAGCTACACGACAAAACAACGATAAAACTAATGGCGTCCAGGAGGAAATAGTATGTGGGAATAAGCAGTAATGTAGTCCAACGAAAGCGCAACAATCCTCTTCGTCAAGGTCTGGCAGCGAAGCATCAAGGAAAGGACCCGTATTCTAATAAGGCATCCATAAGGCAATCCATCAGATACTATGATAAGGTATCCAGTATAGCAATGTCATAGGGCAGAAGTTGAGGATGCACGGAGGGGAAACTAGTGATAGGTCTTATGTTAAGATGTAGCTTGTGTATACTTCACATGTTCATTTGTATTGACATTACACTCATCTGTTTCTTATCCAGTTCTCTGTAACTATGATGTCATAGCATTCCGTGTTGGAGTGTTACTGTATGTATGAAATTCTATATGAGCCAGTTTAGCTTTACCTCTCAAGGTGAGGCCTGCTGCCGCGTATTTCTTAGCTTAAATAAATATACTTCCACTTTTTCAAGCCTGACATGTTTTGATTTAACATTGGCGACGAGGATAACTGTAGCGGACCCCGTGCGCGCCTGAAGGCGTATCTTCAGCTGATATAATCAGCGTCGTGTTCGTCTGGTCCTCCTCCTTAGCAGCAGCAGCAGGTGGATCGCGGAGGGTGGCGGAGAACATCGGATTAAGGATCCTCACACAAGGCAAGTCAGCGGGTTGTGCCTTGTTGTGGGAAGAGAGGGGAGAAAGCAAAAAACTGTGTGACTCCGTGCGCCTGCCATAAAAGCACAACGCTTTCACTGGCCCGTGCGCGCGCGCGCACGCACGTGTCTCCCAAGCTTTTATACCACGTTTGCTGAGGCTGGCTACCCGGGGGCACGTCACATTACGAGCTACGGCTCGGCTATGCAAATAAAGCCTCCATTGTGACGTCGGTTGCCTGGCAACCAGTTTTCTGCCCTGAAAGCACAAAGGAACGTGGAATCTAGCGAAGCAAAGGATACATTGTTGCAACAATCGTGTATATCAGACAATTCACTTCAAGCACTGCTGCTTCAGCCTATTTCTGTCTCAGACAATCTGCTGGTGTTCCACATCATTCAAAAAAGTTCTTCTTTAGTCTTCATCTACCATGGCTTCCTCCATTCCTCCACCACAATCATTCCTAAATGAACCTGGTCGCCCTTCCCTTAGATGGGATAAGTGGAAGGACACTTTTGAAAATTACCTGATAGCGATGGGGGAGACAGATTCTCCCCCGTCAGAAAAAAAGCCCTCTTGATTCATAATTTGGGAATTGAAGGACGCAGAATCTTTGATGGTTTGACTGCCGATCAAGTGCCTGAGGCTGGTGACATAGGTGTGTATGCTTTGACCATCAAAAAATTGCAAGATCATTTTGAACCACGCAAGAATGTTAGCTTTGAAAGACATAAATTCTTTCAGAGGATGCAGGAACAAAATGAGTCTGTTGAATCATACATTGCCTGCTTGAGGTCCTTAAGTTATACGTGCGAGTTCGAACAACTGACGGACTCACTGATCAGGGATCAGCTACTTAGATGCACGAATAATCCCAGAATCCAGGAAAAACTACTTGCGAGGGATATGAAGTTGGAAGAAGCAATTGATCTGGCAAGGAGTATTGAGCAGACATCTCAATATGTGAAGGAGCTCAAAGTAGACAAAATTACTCCAGCCATGTCAGTCTGTGCTATCGATCAAAAGAAGAAGGGAAACTTCTCATCAGTAAAAAAAGGGAATTGGAATTCGAGGGGCTCATGTCCCAGGTGTGGAAGTTTCAGACATGGCGTGAACTTTCCGTCTTGTCCCGCCAAATTCGCCGATTGTTTCAAATGCAAGGGAAAGGGACACTTTGCCAACGTTTGTAGAGCAAGTTCAGTGAACCTTGTAGAACTCAGGATGGAAGTGAAATCCACTCACGAAGAAGAAATTAGGAGGAATTATAACATCCAAGAAGTATCAAACACTCAAGAACCAAACGCAAGGTTTATATTTGAAGTATTAACCATACATGGTGATGAGAAAGGACTGACGGATACTTTCTGTGTGGATGGTTACAATATTGTAATGAAAGTTGACACATGCTCTCCTTGGACCATAGTATCAAGGGATACTCTGGTGAATGTTTTGAAGAAGGATGAAGCCAAAATCAAACCCACTGATGCTTGTGGGTATGCAGAATCCGCCATTGACATCATTGGTGAAGTTCCAGCGAAAATATTTTACAAAGGAAGGGACTGTCAGGCCAGAATACTTGTTGCCAAGAGAGGGTCTTCTTTACTAGGATGGGAGGAGCAAAGAGCTTTGGGAGTGAGAGTTCAGGCAAGTGCACCTAATCCTGTATCTATTGCAGAGATAGAAGACGTCTGGACAAAGTATTTTCCTGATGTGTTTTCCGAGAAACTGGGAAGACTAAGAAACTTTGAACATCACATAAGGCTTAAACAAAATGCACAACCTGTTGTACATAGAGTAAGGCAAGTCCCATTAAATATGAGAAGTCAACTCTGTGATGAACTACATGACTTGGTTAAAAAAGGGGTGATTGAACCTGTAGCTGCAACAGAATGGCTATCACCCATTGTGCTTGTGGCTAAATCCAATGGGAATTCGAGGTTGTATGTCGATTTACAAAGCCTAAATCAGAACATCATTGTTGAGAGACATCCCCTTCCCAACATCTCTGAGACCCTCTCCACTTTGGGTGAGCCAAAGATATTTTCCATCATTGATTTATCAGCAGCTTACCACCAAGTCCCACTATCGGAAGATGTGCAGCATCTCACCGCATTCATTACTCCTGAGGGTGTGTTTCAGTATAAGAGAATGCCATTTGGTTTAGCTTCTGCTGCGTCCGTTTTTCAAAAAGTAATGGAGGAAGTGCTCAGAGGCTTAAAAAGAGTCACGGTGTTCCAAGATGACATTCTGGTGTTTGCTGACAATAAATTGGAGCATGATAACACTCTTATGGCTGTTCTAACTAGGCTCAGAGAGGCTGGTCTGACTGTTCAGAGGAGCAAATGTAAGATTGCTGTAAGGGAAGTAGATTACTTGGGCCATAAGATTTCTAGTGACGGTATTTCTCCCAAGAAGTCACTCGTGGACAGCATCAGCAATGCTCCCCAGCCTCAAGACAAGGATCAGTTACGGTCATTTATGTGGCTGGCGGAGTATTACCACAAGTTCGTTAATAATTTTGCCACCATCTCCACTCCCCTGAGGGAATTGTTGAAAAAGAACGTTAAGTTTGACTGGTCAAGTGAGTGTGAGGTGGCTTTTGTAAAGATCAAAGATAGTATTGTTCAAGCACCCTCACTTGGTGGGTTTGTAGCTGGAAGAAAGACAATTTTGGCGGTTGATGCTAGCAATCAAGGTCTGGGGGCAGCTTTATCTCAATATGACTCTGCCAAGGTGGAACACGTCATTGCGTTCGCATCCATACCACTGAGAGGTGCTGAAGTGAATTATTCAGTTATTGAAAGGGAAGCTCTGGCTGTGTCATGGGCCGTGGCTCATTTCACGTTTTACTTGTGGGGTCAAACATTTGTAGTCAAAACGGACCACAAACCTTTAGTCCAGTTGTTAGGAAGTGTCGAGTGGGCCAAAGGTTCACCCAGAATCTCAAGGTGGATGGTTGACCTGTTGGCTTATGATTTTAGGATTGTTTATATAGCAGGTAAAGATAACGTAGTGGCGGACTGCCTGTCTAGACTACCAGTGGGGAACAAAGGTAATGAAGAAGACTGCGTAGAACAAAATGTACTTATTTCTGAACTTGAATATAATGCCATAAGTAAGGAAGAGTGGGAAACTGCCAATGCTGAAGATATTATGTTAGAACAAGTTAAAAGCTGGACCAAAACAGGGTGGCCCCAGAAATATGATGTTGAGAACATTTTTGAGTGCTATTATAACATTAAAGAGGAACTTAGTATATCAGAGGATGGTCTCGAGCTTAGAAAGGGCCTGAAAGTTATTCCCCCTGCCAGTATTAGATCTAGATTGGTGAACTTAGCTCATCAAGGGCATCTAGGAATAGGAGGCACAAAGAGACATATTAGAGAGTCCTTTTGGTGGCCAGGGATTGATGGAGAGGTTGAAAGCTGTGTTAAGAAGTGTAAAGATTGTGAGAAAAGTGACAAGAGCAAAATAGTAAGAGAAGCACCCATGGGACCAGTTAGTGTCCCTACCGAGCCTTGGAAGAAAGTTGCAGTAGACTTGATAGGTCCTCTGCAGGACCTGGGAGAGGACCTCAAATATTTGATTGTCATGGTAGATTACCATTCTAAGTGGATAGAGTGTAAGGCCATACAAGAAGCCACTACTTCTCAGATGACTATCTTCTTCGAAGAAGTATTCTACAGGGAGGGTTTTCCCACAGAATTGATTTCGGACAATGCCGTCCAATTCTGTTCAGATAGGATGACAGAATTTTTTAGAAAATATGGCATCAAGCATTACAGAACGGCTCTCTATCAGCCCAGAGCTAATGGACTGGTAGAGAGGGCAAACAGGTTTGTTAAGGGAGGAATACAACTAGCCATGGTAGCAGGATTGAATTGGAAAAGAATTTTGAGGGAGATGATATGGGGTTACTGTACTACACCCCATACTGTTACTAGGATTTCTCCCTTTATGTCTCTTAAAGGGAGACAGCTAGGCACCCAACTCTGCCCAGGTTGGTTGAATATGGACAAGAGCATTAATGTTGATAGGAACAGAATTGTCACACTTATTAGAGAGGCCCAAGACGAGTATAAAGTCAGATTTGATCTAGAAAAGAAGTGTAAGAGTGTTGATTGGAAGGAAGGTGATATGGTATATGTGAAGAATCCTAGACGGTCACCCAAGTGTATTGAAAGCAAGTTCCTTGGACCCAAAAGAATTACCACTGTAAGAGTCAATGTAGTGATTCTGGAAGGAGGGGAGTGCTGGTCCATGTCCAGACTTGTGAGATGCAACAGCAATGGAGAGGCTGAAGAATGCAAGGATGAAGGCAGTGATAGTGACTTGGGTTATGACCCAAGGAAGAGTGGGACTTTATTAGAACACAGTAATGTGGTTAATAGAAATAATGCAGAACGTATTAGGAGCAAACCTCTGTGGCTGAGGGATTACTATGTTGAATAATATTTATTTTGTTTGTTTTTGTAAGGGAAAAGATGTGTTAAGATGTAGCTTGTGTATACTTCACATGTTCATTTGTATTGACATTACACTCATCTGTTTCTTATCCTGTTCTCTGTAACTATGATGTCATAGCATTCCGTGTTGGAGTGTTATTGTATGTATGAAATTCTATATGAGTCAGTTTAGCTTTACCTCTCAAGGTGAGGCCTGCTGCCGCGTATTTCTTAGCTTAAATAAATATACTTTCACTTTTTGAAGCCTGGCACGTTTTGATTTAACATCTTACTGACAGGAATGCAGAAAGACTGGCATGGACTGAGAATAACGGCAAGCAGGCAACAATACCGTAGGAATAGGCAGGAGGTACAAAGAAGGTTGCAAAGAAAACAGAATGGAAGGAATCACAGCACAGTAGTAAGGATAGGAAAGGAGGCTGGTGTAACCTAGGGCTCAAAAGAATGAGCATAGGGTCCGGGGTCCAACGAACAAGGAATAATCGAAGCGGAATCGCACCTAGTCAGCTGAGGACTTATACCAGCATTAAGAAGCGCCGCCAGCGTTCTTTTATGGGACTTGTGGCCATATGCCATGTCCTCCTTCCGGGTGGCGTGAGCTGCATGCATCTGACGCAGCACCGCTGACGTGAGGCGCATACCGTGCGGCCCGCTGGGAATTGTAGTTCCTGCGAGCCGCCACTGGCTTTGCGCGGCTCCTGTTCGCTGCCCAGGCATGCCAGTATTCTTTGGAATGCAGATTCTGTACAATCTGCAGGCTTTATGAACCAATCTGCAGACTCTCCAATGCAGTGGTGGAAGTGGGCAGGTGCGGTTGGGAGTGATGCGCCTCTCTTTTTTTAAATTAAGTTTTACTGTTCCTATACTTTTATTTTTAAAAGACACCGTTCCGGAAGGGTGCGTTTAAAAAAAAAAAAAAAAGAAAAAGCCTAGGAAGAGAATAAAATGTGCACTTCAGAGCCCTGCAGTGAACGTTCCCTTAAACAGCAGGCCATGTGTTTGAGGGTTTGTATTGTGCTTGGGACGGGGTGTGGTGATGAGGATCGTGGGATGGGCGGAGCGGGCTAGTTGGGAACATACTTCCACTACTTCTTTTCGTACACTTCGACCATTGATCCAATGGGAACGCACCTTGAGCATTACAAGAGCCATAGTTAAGCTTTATAGACCCAGCCCAGGGGCTGGCTGTGCCTGGAGTTATGGGCCCGGCGGACTGAGTTAAAAATCCAGAGGACAGCGAGGGCATTGAACCAGTTGTACAGCCCCATGACCCCTGGCTGGTATGGCCGAGGGCGAGGTCTATAAAGCTGTTATAACCCGCGTTGCTCTACGTGTATGAAAGTTGTTACTACAAAAATCCACCTGGGTGGTTTCAGGGATTTGGCTACGGGTTCTGTTGAGGAACGGCCCTTTTTCTGGAGGAATTGTGAAGTGAGAGGCTGGCATGAAAGCCGCCACTCGGCATATTTGTCTACTTCCATGCCATGACACCACGGAGGCCGTCCTAATCGCTGTATCACCTCAGCACATTTCGAGAAACATGTCAGAACTGTAAACATGTGCATGCATGCAAGCACGGAGGGGGTGTCCGTGTGAAGAGACAGTTCCGCGTGAGGGTCCGATTTGTGGAACCTGGCATTGTGTGGTCTGCGATGGAGGGCTGGTGACCGTAAGTTAATTTACAGGAGCATTCAAATGCTCTCCGAAATAGTGCTGCGCCTCCCCAGTTCGGGGCACCTGCAGCTAAAGGGACATTAAAATGTCAGCTTTCCTCTAAATTAAACAAAATCTGTTCGTAGGAGGTTAGCTCGGACTGCTCCCAGAAGTCACCCATCCCAAAACATTGTGAGGTGATCAGAAAGGGTATTGTTGGATGCTGGAAAAATCCCTGGTAATCACTTTTTAACCAAAGCAGAGGAAAGAGCTGAGCGTGGAGTGTGTTTTGAAGTGGACTGTGATTACAGGCTTCCTTTTGGCTGTTTATTTTGTATTGTGTTATTTTTACAGGTTGTACATTTACACACATCTGTTATACACAAACTTTAAAACACTGACACAGATTTAGTGCAAACATATGAAGTCATTACACTTATGGTCACACTATACATAGATAATTTAAAAACCAGTTTAGCAACAAAGAAGAAAAAAGGAGTGAAGAAGAACGTAAGAAGGAAAATTCCTATTAAGACGATAAATTAATACTATGTGGTATTGTTCCACCATTGCCATTCATGTTCACCCATTAAAATTCACATACTTTGATTAGATCTAGAATTCCTTGCTCTGTGACTTTATTAATTTCCGAAAAGATGTGAAATAACATTTTTACCAGAGCTATCAATAATGACAATTGGGAGGCCGTCATAAACCTACGCCATAAGTCATTGGTCATTTAGAGTGGATAAACCGTTCAAAGTAGCGTACCCTATGATTATTAAATGCAGGACCGAGCATCACCAGATGAAATAAAGACTCAATAGAGTTTGATTTATACATTCTACATGTTCGCATTTCTCGTGGGACGCCTACCTTCGGGCCCAAACCTCTTGCGTAGGAAGTCAATTAAGCCGAAATAATAAGTACCAATCTTGATATTTAGAGCTAGGGAATTTCGCCAAATAGGTTCTTCAGTGAGTTGGGGGTAGGTAGACAAGTTCCTTAGCCACGTAGAGGTTTAATGGACTCAGATCTGACACGTCAGTTAACCTGTCCCATTTTGTTATTTTATACTTAAAAACTGTTTCAGATTCTGGACCATCTACATCAATCATAGTTTTTTTTCTCTTCTCAGAAAAGGATTCGTGTTTTTCAATAGTAAGAGCTTTAGGTAGACCCCAACAGAGTTCTCTTTCGAAAGTGTAGATCAAAGATATACTCCTGCTGATGTACTGGGACCACCAGGACGTGAGACCCAATTCGAGCCCGATTACACTTATCGGGACTAAAATTGGAAGCCCCAGCACCTGTTTGAGGATTTTACCCGACAGTACATCAAAAAACGTCCTGCCTGAGATGTTCATCAATTAACACCCATCGAGGACAGTAGGCAAAGCTTTCACTCTGGTGACCTCTATCAGCGGAACCAAGGAGTATGAGCACAATTAGCTTTTTATCATCTTCAACAATGATAAACATGCAGGGTCTTTTCTTCTATTCTAACTATTTCTCTTTCTCATTGGTTCTTAGCTGCAATCTCGTAGCCTAGGTAACGGATTGATTCCACTCGCTTTATTGTGGCATTATTCAGTTTCCACGAGTACTCCTTGCACTTCCTCTTAGTACTGCTGACCATTATATAAGATTTTGCAGTGTTTATTTGCAGGGAACTTTCTTTCAAATATTTGTCTACCCCATCTAGTTGCTGTTGAAGGCCAGCCGGGGTGTAATCCATTAGCAAGATGTCATCTGCGAATGAGATACACCTCAGTTTTAGTCCCAACCACATGGGCACGAACCCTACCCACTCCTTGCTGGCTTCCTACAAGTCAGCTAAGCACATGTTGAATAGTGTGGGGGCTAGTACATAGCCCTGGCAACTCCTTTTTTCAACAGAATTGTCCTGGATAGTTCCCGTAATGTGTTTAATCTAACTCTGGTGGAGTTGTCAGAATACAACAGTTGGATCATCGCTAATAGTGGAGGATCTATCCCCCATTTCAACAGTTTAGACCACAGCCTAGAAATGTCAACGTTATTAAACGCTGAGGGTAAGTCAATTGCTGCTACATATAAGGTATGCCTGGAATGTGATCCTACATCAGACGAACAAGCCCTCAGCGCTAGACTGCTCATTATGGTGACCACACCCTTTCTGTAGCCTGTCTGCAGTAGGCTCAGTAGATTAATTTTCTCCGCCCATGATGTTAGTTCCTTTAATACTAAATTAGCAAAGACTTTTGAAGAGGTGTCAAGTAGGGCGATCAGTCTGTAGCCAGATGGTTCAGCTCTGTTGCCCTTTTTAAAAATTGGGACGAGTATTGATTCTGACCAAGAAGTGGGGCTAGTGTGATCTAGCATTACACGCATAAACAAATGAAACAGGATGGTGTCTGCCCAGAGTACGGGATTATCCTTTAATATTCTGTTTGTTACTCCGTCTGGGCTACTTGCTCTCGAGTTCTTTAGCTTACTAATTATCTCAATATCGAGACGATCAAAGGTGAAAGATTGGGCTGGGGAGCTGGATCTATATGATACTAGAGAACCTGTGCTGTGTGTGTATCTGCATTATACTTGCTCAAGAAATGCTCGACCCACTACCCTTGACTGATGCCAGTGGCTTGGACAAGTGCATGTGACTTGTTTTTATTGTTTAGTATTCACAAAATGGCTTGTTTGTCTTTTTTCATGATCTTGGATAGCAAATCCTGGTTGCTCCCAATATATGTTTGTATGTTGTGTAGTTTACACCAAATCCTATATCGTTGTGTTATGTCTTTTTGTGTTTCTCTTTTTCATTCCACTTCATATCAGTACATTTAAACAATGTCCTTATGTCTTTGGGGAGTGTGCAGTTCCTGGTTTGAATCTCACCATCATAGTTCTCCCTTTTTGGGTGGAAAGGATTGTGAGAATGATTGAACAACTTTTTCTCTCTCGGTTTCTTGAGTCTAGCAATTCATTTTGGAAATTTTCTGGGAGAGTTTATATTCCCCTTTCTCCGCTACTCAGATTATTCCACCACCCTGACAACCCTGAGTTTACTCCCCTTGCGTTATGACAATATTGAGCGATCCTGTTTCCAGAATTCAAGACTACTGATGATTTTTCTGACATCAGTACCCTTTGTTCCTCCAAGCCTTCCATTGTCAGGGCTATTTGGAGCATTGCATGATCACAAGTTTTCGTTTTTTTTGTCGATTTCTGAGGATCTTATTTGCTTGCATCAAAGTTGTTTTCCAAAAATGTAGTCGATAACTGAGGTTGTGAAGGTGTTAGACCACATGGGTACATCTTTGAGGGCCCCTCCGTTCAATAAATTGGTTTGTGTGAAGGCCCATCTAGATAGACTTTTTGACCAAACCTTTCAATTGTTGGCATTGCCTACTTTATGCACAGTAGGTGATACTCCCCTACCCTCATCCAATTCATCCCAGTCAAAGTCATTAACTAGGCACTGACAATGAAGTCTCCTGCTATCACAGGGCCTACTTGTGGATTGTCGGTTAACCAACTGACCAGGATATCTTTGATTTCATTCAAAGTCACCTCAAGGGAGACACTCATTGGGTTGAAAAAAACATCTATCATGAGGACCAAGGGGACACCAGGAATTTTCCTTGTGTCTGTAATCTTCGTGATCAATATGGCGTCAGCTTTGGTTGCGATTTCAGTTACACTGAGTCCCCTTGCTTCCTTTACAGCTGTTATAAGCCCTCCCATTGGCATACCCCTAATACCTTTTTTTGCAAATTTGGAAACAATTGTAAAACCATCCCACACTGGCTTTGACCTCAACCACGTTTCCTGCAAAAGAATAAGGTTAGATTTTTCCCACACCATATTGATGTCACAGACTCATAAAGGAATTGTGTCCTAGAGAGTTCCAATTTAGGATATGCCAAGTGTTGAATAAAGCCTGCCCTGCTTCGGACTGTGGATGGCAAGAGTGAGGAAAGCCACCCCCAATTCGATGCCTCGTAGTTCTGGGCAGCTTCTCGCAAAGTGGCATGTTACTTAATCCTTGGTTTAGTTTGGACTGATCCTCTGTTGTCAACTTGAAGTGCATAATAACATTCAAAACATTGAAATAAGATGGCTTCCTGTTGCTCAATTATAAGCTTTTCCACAATTTCTGCATGGAAATGTACTGCGCATTACCCCACATGTTCATAATCAAAAAGGTGAACATATTTTATGTCAGCTGATGAAATTGAGCTCACTTGTTGAATTGTAGTGAGAAGAGCTAGCAGTTTGCTTCTGTTCAGTGGGATGTTATGATTGATCAGTGTCGCATATGGATTCAAAGATTAAAAAGTACTCCGTCTCCTTTCAAAACAGACCGTTGGACCTCACTTCTGTTTGCAGATGTTTTCTTGTTGTGTGCACAACTGAGTCAATTGAAACATTGGGCCTCATTAGGACCCTGACGGTATGGGTTTAACGGCGCTGTTAAAGGTGCCGGCGCCGTTAAACCCATACCGCCTTATTACGAGGTTCCCTCGCAGGACCCGCTCTGGACGTCTGGTCAGACCAGACGTCCTTTGCGGGTCCCGCGAGGGGACCATGGAGCTAACAACGGGCCCTATGGGGGCTCGAATGGGGATGGTCCGGGTTCCCTGAATGGGGAAATACCGGGCACTCCAAGGTCGGAATGGCCCGGCATTTTCCCATTCAGGGAACCCGGACCCGGAACCGAGTTTTGGAGGCAGCCATGCCCTTAATAAGAGCATGGCTACCTCCAAACTCGTAATGAGGCCCATTGTCTTGAATGTTGGGGCCGCGGTGAAAGCGCACGCCCAGTTGTAGGTATTTGTTTTTACTTAAGTCTATCCATGGGGTAAGACTTCTGTTGGTGTTTGCGCTCAATGTTTTTCTAATATTCAGCGTTTCTTCAATGTTGCTTCCCTTAGAGTTCAACGGGACCTCTGTTCGTAATGTTTCTCTTCATTTGGGGTTGTTGCGTTAATTAATTCTCGCTGTCTGGTCTATATCAGAGTTTTTGACTGTTGCAGTGATGCCCGTATGGGCCTTGATGATGCCACTTTGATACTACACTCCCTTCTATCCTCAGTGTTTTCACTCTCGTTATTGATAGAGATATCTTTTGAGTTAGTGTCACTGCTCTTCGTTTGGTTAGTATTTTTTCCTGCAAACAGAATATTTTGCAGGAACTTATCGGACCCCTTGTTGGAAGTTTTGTGTCCTCCTTTCGTCTTATTAGATTTTTTTTGTCTTACGTTTTTGTTTTCGTCCTCCTAAGATCTAGTTTCAATCTGTTTTTGTTTAATGGAGGATTTTGTTGAATTAGGTATCTCGAATTAACCTCTATCCTTAACAGCTTTCGTCTCTTTTTCCTTATTGGGGGAACTGGTAGCATCAGAGACTTTTATAGGTGGGTTATTTGAATCCAGATTCGCGGGCCTCTCGCTGTGGATCGATACAGATAGGTGTGGTTTGTTAATCAAAAGTGACTTTATCCCATTTAAGGACTGTGTATTCTGTCGTACTTCATAAGCCACAGTGTCATAGTGGCGAATACAAGGTTGCAAAACCATATTTAGTGCAGCCAAAGATGTTGAGCCGCCCTCTATTGATTCGTCACAGTTTGAATCATTTCCCTGGAAAGGCAGAGAACTGCGGGCTCACAATGTTATACAGTCATTCGTTCTGCGACTATCCGGTAGAAGTGTGTCCGGAATCACCTCATTGAGGGTGTCGTGAGTTCTAAATAGGCCGGAAGACACGCTTAGTCGTTCTCTCAAACTTTCGATCGCCTGCATTTCGTTTTCTAAGCTCGCACAGGTGTCAAAAATAGTGTTTGCTTGCTGTTCCAGATCCGTAAGAACTGGTCCTGAAATTTATGACTCTAAGTTGTCCATATTTTCCTTGTTTGGTTGCGTGTCATTTATTGTTATTAAGGTGTTGTCTGAAATTGTGCACCTGTCTTTGATTAAGTGGCTGATGGGAGAAGAATGTAGATACATTTCCCTATTTCTTTTTTGCAGGAGAGTCTACCCAGTGCAGGGACGTCATTTAGGGGTCGCCAGAGGTCGCAACTGCGACCTCTGAGGTCTCCCTTGCGACCTCTAAAAAAAAAAAAGATATATTTTTTTTTAATTTTTTTTTAAATGCAAGAAGCTTTGAGTGTACAAACAAGCCAGCCACTCCAGAAGTAAAGAGCCAGCACCATGTGGCTCTTTACTTCTGGAGTGGCTAGATTTCTTGTTCAGGCCCCTTAAAAACAGAAGAAAAATAAAAACAGGAGTGGCACAAGTCTAACACTTTCAGTACTGACCCTAAATAAGAAAGAATAGGAATACCAAATGTGTCTTTCTGGAATTCTATACAATAATTGCTAGACTCATTAAAGGTTTATTTCAGACACACTTCAGGGGGTGAGTCACTGATTTAGTCTGTTCTTAAACGCCTCAACTCAGCCTTTCATCCTTCTGAGGTCGATAAATGAGTAGCAACACAGGTTGGGTGATATTGGGTGTATATTTTTCCTATATAAAGCGCTTAAGCGTGAGTGCTATATAATAACACATCATTATCATTTGGCCATGGACGTCTACTTGCATTCACAGTGATTTGGTAATATGGGCCTATACACACTGATCTTAATGATACATATGGCGATCCATTCTTGTATGAAATCACGTTATAGTGATGTCATAACTATATTTTTCGTAGTGTACAATGCTATGTGATGCCACTTCCTGTTTTGTCAATGGGTGAAAGGCCGTGTTCCAACGCTTCCCACGATATCACTTAGGGGTGGGGTCAAATGACATCACTTCCTGTGATGTCATCAGGGGGGGACAAGGGTCATGTGATGTCACTTCCGCTACCCCTGGCATTTTGGTGAAATTACATCCCTGACCCAGTGCACCACTGTGTGGTCTGTAGTTACCGACAGATTGTGCAACAGCACTCCTCAGCGGGTAACGTTTTGATTTGCCTCGCATACCGATGCCAATTGGCACCAAGGATCAAAGGGACAATCCCTGCAGGCTCCTCTGACTCTCTGGCTGCTTACTTTATTAAGCTTGACATGTCGGTTAGGGTGGTCAGTCATAATATCGAAAATAAAATGTCGAATTACAATAAATTCAAAGAAAAAAAATCAGAAAAAAACATCGAATTCTTTCTTTTTTTATTTATATATATATATATATATTTTGGGGTTCGGGATGTAAAAAAAACGGTAAAAAAACAAAAAAAGGTGTTTCGGGGGAACCCCCCCATTTCGATTATAAAACGTATTAAAAAAGAAATTCGATTTTTTTTTTCAACATTTTTTTTTCGATGTTTTATGACTCGACATTTTTTCAGTCGATATTATGACTATAAACCGTCAGTTAGTGAAGACTGGACTTTGGTTTTACGAATAAGAGTCAGGGGTTGATTGTTGCCCTACGTCTAGTTGACAGTAGGACAGTGTCGGCAGAAACCAAGAGTCGGAGATTAGAGGATCAGGTCTGTTAACTAACTGACCGCTCTCCGGCTTCAGGCTGGATAGTAGTAAGTTGTGCCTCATTCAGAAAGCTGTCTGCTGTTCGGACTACTCCACTCCGCCCCCCTCTTCGGACTTGATGACGTTTTAGAAAGGTAATTCTGCCTCCGAAAAAATGCCAGAGACCACACACTGCAGCAACAGACTACTGCACAGACTGCTCCACTCTGCCCCACTCCGCCGTGTAACAGAGCATGACACTCCTGCTCAGCCGGCAGAGGACAGATCTTTGTATATTGACAAAACAAACATCTGTGCGCCTCGCTGCCAGTTCCCCATTTTCTGAAAAGGTGGCAACTCTTTAGGATATTAAGAAATGCTATGCTATTTGCCCGAAGTGTCGCCTGGATGCTACTGCGCCTGCTGGCTGGGGTCTCGAGGAATAGGTCACACTCCTTGTATATATAGCAAGAAAACGCCACTAATCCCTGCTGCTTCATCCACCCAACTCAGAATGGAGGTGCAGAAAAGGTGCCTGCCTGCGTTCCGCCTAGTTTCCATCCTGTCTCAGAATGTCACCCTTAGCATACCTCTCAACTTCCAGTGCTGTGGCAGGTGTCGCCCGCGATGGAGTCGATTCATAAACATGACCAGCCCTAACTCCATCCATAGATTTCAATGGGCGTGCTTCTACCTAATCTGATTTCACTCGCCAAGGCGACCCAAAAGGTTGGGAGGCATGCCCTTGTCTCTGTTATGCAACATCTAGCATTGGGAGGTATGCCTTGGTCTCAGTTATGCAACGTCCAGTTTGGGAGGCATCCCTTAGTCTCAGTTTTTGCAAAGTCTACGGTTGAGAGGTATGCTGTAGTCTCAGATATGCAATGTCTAGGTTTGAAGGTATGTCTTGGTCTCAGTTATGCAAGGTCTATGTGGGAGGTATGCCGTAGTTTCAGATATGCAATGTCTAGGGTTGGGAGGTATGCCTTAGTCTCAGTTATGCAAGGTCTAGGGTTGGGAGGTATGCCTAAGTCTCAGTTATGCAAGGTGTAGGGTTGGGAGGTATGCAGTAGTCTCAGATATGCAGCATCTAGTTTGGGTGGTATGTATTAGTCTCAGTTATGCAAGGTCTAGGGTTGGGAGGTATGCCTTAGTCTCAGTTATGCAAGGTGTAGGGTTGGGAGGTATGCAGTAGTCTCAGATATGCAGCATCTAGTTTGGGTGGTATGCGTTAGTCTCAGTTATGCAAGGTCTAGGGTTGGGAGGTATGCAGTAGTCTCAGATATGCAGCATCTAGTTTGGGTGGTATGCGTTAGTCTCAGTTATGCAAGGTCTAGGGTTGGGAGGTATGCAGTAGTCTCAGATATGCAGCATCTAGTTTGGGTGGTATGCGTTAGTCTCAGTTATGCAAGGTCTAGGGTTGGGAGGTATGCCTTAGTCTCAGTTATGCAAGGTCTAGGGTTGGGAGGTATGCCTTAGTCTCAGTTATGCAAGGTCTAGGGTTGGGAGGTATGCCTTAGTCTCAGTTATGCAAGGTGTAGGGTTGGGAGGTATGCAGTAGTCTCAGATATGCAGCATCTAGTTTGGGTGGTATGTGTTAGTCTCAGTTATGCAAGGTCTAGGGTTGGGAGGTATGCAGTAGTCTCAGTTATGCAAGGTGTAGGGTTGGGAGGTATGCCTTAGTCTCAGTTATGCAAGGTGTAGGGTTGGGAGGTATGCAGTAGTCTCAGATATGCAGCATCTAGCTTGGGTGGTATGTGTTAGTCTCAGTTATGCAAGGTCTAGGGTTGGGAGGTATGCAGTAGTCTCAGATATGCAGCATCTAGTTTGGGTGGTATGCGTTAGTCTCAGTTATGCAAGGTCTAGGGTTGGGAGGTATTGCATAGTCTCAGATATGCAGTGTCTAGTTTGGGAGGTACGCATTGATATGATATGATATGATTTGGCATTTATAACGCGCCTATACACAAGTGTTTCAAGGCGCAACGAGGCAAGGGGGGGACAAAGGGAGGACAGACAACGATCCTACTAGGCCAGGTGTCATTCAGATCGCGCAAGTGCATGGGAAGGGGGAAAGGAAAAGTGCGCAGGGGGAAGGGAGAGGAGAAAGTGCAGTACATGGGAAGTGGAATAAATAAGACACATAAAACAGCCAGCTAGTGGCAAGTGCAAGGAAGTGCAGATGTAAGTGCTGGTAGGGGGGACTGAAGGGATACAGAAAAACGGTCCCCACGTGCAGGGGTTGCCAGGGAGGCAGTGCAGGTGGGTAATTGATGGGGCCTGGGCCAGAGATCAGAAAGGGTGGTCAGGTAACCAGTGCAATTACAGTCAGGAATTCAGCAAGGGAGGGGAGGAGAGAAAGCAGAAGCAAAGAGGAAGGTTTTGAGGTGTTTCCGGAACCGGAGATGGTTCTCCTCGAGTTTCAGGGAGGCAGGAAGGCTGTTTCAGAGGGAGGCTCCTGCCGAAAAGAGTGATCTGCCACCAACTCGTTGCTTGGAGAAGCTACTGACCCTAAGGGAGTTGGAGGCAGATGAGAGAAGAGCTCGAGAAGGAAGATATTTAGGAAGAGAGAGTTGAAGGTATTGCAGTCCCAGACCCCAGAAGGCCTTGTGTACAATGCAGAGGATTTTGAACTTAATCCTCGCAGCCACTGGGAGCCAGTGCAGAGATTTCAGTCCTGGAGAGATACGATCCATGGGCTTGAGACCAAGGACCAGTCCCGCAGTCCTGTTCTGGATAAGTTGCAGAGGGCGGAGAGTGGAGGCAGGCAGATTTAGATAGAGGCTGTTACAGTAGTCCAGCTTGGAGAGGACCAGGGCTCTGGAGACGGTGAGCTTCTGGGGGAAGGAGAGGAAAGGAAGAATACCTCTGAGGAGGTGCAGCTGGTATTGTGACTTCTTAGAGACGTCAGAGATGTGAGGGGAGAAGGAGAGTGCAGAGTCGAAGATGACCCTGAGGTTTTTAGCCTTGCAGGTGGGAGTGGGAGGAGGGCCAAGAGAGGCCGGCCAGCTAGCTGCAGGGAAGGAGGGAGTGGGTGTGCCGATGAGTAGAATCTGTCTTACTGGCATTAAGGCAGAGGTCATTGGCGGCACACCATCCCTGGATGGCAGACAGACAGTCCGAGAGGAGGAGGCCGAGGGTAGCCTGAAAATGAGCTGGGTATCATCCGCATAGCACTGAAAGTTGGGACAGAGAGCAGCAATGCGGTGGGCAAGGAGTTCCAGGTATTGGTTGAACAGCCAGGGAGAGAGGTTAGATCCCTGGGGGACACCACAGGTAGAGAAAAAGATGTCGGAGAGGAAGGACCCAAGTTGGACCTGGGGGATCTGTCAGAGAGGAAAGATGTCAGCCACGCCAGAGCCTGACCAGTGATACCCAGGTTATCACGGAGACGGTTGAGCAGGATGGCATGGTTGACAGTATCAAAGGCAGAAGAGAGATCAAGCAAGATAAGAACGCAAGGGGTGTTAGAGTCGAGGTTAGTGAGCAGGTCTTCACAGATGTTCAGGAGAGCAGTTTCCGTACTTCTGGCTGCTCTGAAGCCAGACTGATGGTCATGAAGACAACCAACAGATTCAGTGTGGAGATTGAGCTGGGAGATGGCCAGTTTCTCCAGGAGCTTGCCCAGGAAGGGAGTGATGGAGATTGGGCGATAGTTAGCTGGGCAGGAGGGGTCAGCAGAGGGTTTCTTAAGAAGAGGGTGCACAAGGGAGTGCTTCAGAGGGGGAATGGAAGACTCCAGTGGCGAAGGAGTGATTGCAGAAATCCGCCAGGGCAGGAGCCAGGGAGTCGATGTGATCCTTGATAGTTTTGGAGGAACAGGGGGTGAACCTGTTTCGACGAGACTTTCATAGATCGGACTTGTCTAGAAACCTCGTCTGGAGAGAAAACGGGAAAGGCCAAAAAGGAGTGAGGTGGGGTGGCTGCAGAAGGGCCAGAGGAAGAGCAAGGAACAGCGGGAGGGGGGGTGAGAGGAGGAGAGTGAGGACAGGATGTTCTGAGTTTTTGAGATGAAGTGAGAAGCTAGTGCCGTGCAGAGGGCCTGGGAAGGGACATGAGAGGTAGAGACTGCGGCAGGACTGGCCAGTTCCTTGCAGATTTTAAAGAGTTCAGCCGAGTTGTTAAATGCTGCAGAGACGCAGGCTTGGATATGAGCTCTCTTCTTGGGGAGGACGGAGAGCCGGTATTGCCTTTGCAGCAGGCGGCAGGCCAGTTTGTCAGAGGATGAACGTGAAGCACGCCATTTCCTCTCGGCAACCCTACACTTGCGTTTTAGGGTGACGAGGTCTGAGTCATACCAAGAGTTACACTTGGCTTTGGGCTTCAGGTGGATTCTCATGACAGGGGCAAGGATATCGAGAGTATCAGATATAGAAGAGTGGAGCATGGAGAGGGCTGTGTCAGGGTGAGAGTCAGCCAGGGGGGGAGGAGGAGGTGAGAAGGTGGCGGCGAAAGCCTCAGCTGACACACGCTTCATGGGTCGGGTGACCGAGAAGGTGAGTGGCAGTGACGGAGGTGGCTTGGCATGTGGGGTAGGGAGGGTGAGGTGGGGGGATAGGAGAAAGTGGTCACTCCAAGAGAGAGGAGTGGAGAGAGGGACAGAGAGGTAAAGGTCTGAAGAGATCAGAACATTGAGAGTGTGCCTTGCAGAATGAGTCGGGCCTTAGTCTCAGTTATGCACGGTCTAGGGTTGAGAGGTATACCTTAGTCTCAGTTATGCAACGTCTATGTTGGGAGGTACACCATAGTCTCAGTTATGCAAGGTCTAGGGTTGGGAGGAATGCAGTAGTCTCAGGTATGCAGCGTCTAGTTTGGGAGGTATGCCTTCGTCTCATTTATGCAGTGTTTAGGGTGGAAGGTATGCCTTAGTCTCAGTTATGCAATGTCTGGGGTTGGGAGGTATGCCATAGTCTCAGTTATGCAAGATCTAGGGTTGGGAGGTACACCTTAGTCTCAGTTATGCAAGATCTGGGGTTGGGAGGTACACCTTAGTCTCAGTTATGCAAGATCTAGGGTTGGGAGGTATGCTTTAGTCCCACCTATGCAAGGACTAGGTTGGGATGTATGCCATAGTCTCAGTTATGCAAGGTCTAGGGTTGGGAGGTATGCCTTAGTCTCACTTATGCAAGGACCAGGAATGTTATTTTACCAAAATGCCAGGGGTAGCGGAAGTGACATCACATGACCCTTGACCTTGACCCCACCCCAAAGTTGTATCACGGGAAGCGATGGAACACGACCATTGAACCCTCGACAAAACAGGAAATGGTATTGCATAGCATTGTTCCTAAGCAAACTGAAAAATATGGTTACGATATCACTATAATGTAATATACATTTCATACAAGAATGGATTGCCATATGTATCGTTAAGATCAGTGTGTATAGGCCAATATTACCAAATTACTGTGAATGCAAGCAGACGTCCATGGCCAAATGATAATGATGTGCTATCATATAGCACTTACGCTTAAGCACTTTATATATTTATTTTATTTTTTGCATTTGTTAAGCGCACTTGCAGCCATAAGGCATCGAGGCGCTGTTACAGAATGTGAGAGGACTTGTGATTAACAAAGCGGGTGACCATAGGTCTCATAGTTACACGTAGATATACGATGGCATGCAGGTACAGGAGTAATGCTTGATGAGATTCACCATTGGGAGGCCTTTTAGACAAAGAGCCTAGTTTTGATTTGAACAAATAATACACATACAATATCACCCAACCTGTGTTGGTACTCCTTTATCAACCTCAGAAGGATGAAAGGCTGAGTTGAGGTGTTTAAGAACAGACTAAATCAGTGACTCACCCCCTGAAGTGTGCCTAAAATAAACCTTTAATGAGTCTAGCAATTATTGTATAGAATTCCAGAAAGACAAATTATTTGGTATTCCTATTCCTTATTTCAGTGCCGAAAGTGTTGTGGAGCCCTTGTTCTTCTTTTTTTATTTAATGTTTTTATTTTTAAGAGGCCGAAACAAGAAAGCAAGCCACTCCAGAAGCAAAAAGCCACATGGTGCTGGCCATAGCCCACGACCTTGCATTAAAAAATAAATATATATATATTGGATGTTTTTTATTGTCTTTTTAGGGGTAGTAAGGGAGACCCTAGGGGTCGCAGTTGTGACCCCTGGCAAGTACTAGGTTGGGAGGTATGCCTTAGTGTCAGCCTTTGTGTCCATCATGCAAGCACTAGGATTGGCCAGCAGAGCCGGCCTTGTGGGGGGGGGGGCGAGCCGGGCGACCGCCCGGGGCACCATTAGCCCCCACCATGCCAGCTCGGGGGAGTCTTTCAAGAGCTCCCTCGAGCTGGAGTTGTGGGGTAAGGCGCAGCAGGCGGCCTTTTACTGTAAAATGTGCCCGCGGAGCACATGCATTTAAATGCACCCCTCCGCCGTAGGCACTTTTCATAAGAAAAGATGCCATTAGCCCGACACCACGCCAGCTCTGGTGAGTCTTTCAAGGGCTCCCCCGAGCTGGCATAGTGGCAGAAGGCGTGGCAGGTGCCTCATTGTCATTGAAGGAACCCGCGGAGGCGGGCTCATTCAATGACAATGGGGTGCTAACGCGCCCTATTTAACCTCTTCACCAGAGTGAGGAAGTTAAAAAAATGAAATAAATAAAGTGGCCCATCCTGGCCCCGCCCCCTTCCGCCCTGCTCCGTTAACCAGGGGCGCGCAGTGGGCTAGTGCCAATTCGCCCAGGGCGCTGCTGCCCTTAAGGCCGGCCCTGTTGGCCAGGCTTCCTTCCCAGCGTTTCGGAGGCACTCTACAAGCTGTAAAATACCACGCATTCTCCCTCTACTCATGTTGTGGCAATCGTCCTATGAGCTGCGTGATGTTCACTGGTAGGGCAATAGGTCACTGCAGAAGGACTGTGCTAACGGGCCAGCGTGGGGCAGTTCTATGGGCCGAGTTAATAACGAAGTACATGCACAGTTGAAAGATTTATACATTGTTAATGTGCTTTAAAATGCAACATTTCACACATAGTTTTACGATAAAAGGAGCACCCATTTCTTCTGAAACTCCTCGAATGTGGGCCACTTTATTTCTGTGTTTAATTGATTTTTGTCAAGACTTTGTTTACCAAATGTGCAAAGCAAAATGCGTCGGATGAATGACGGCCTCGCCCCAGCCCGTCCGCCCAGTGACCTGTCACATATTAGTACTCGGACAGAAGCCCCCTCTCGTGATATCTGAGGGGTCTTAATCTGCGCTGCGTTGGGTGCTGGACGTCAGGCTTCTTCTTCTTCTTCTAAATTATCGAAAGCGTGGGCGGACCCACGCAGGCGCTTCCCCATCCTAAAGGATGATGCGCACCAGACCCCCCAATCATTATTTAGCTCACATAAACTCACAGTTCCTCCCACCTCCCCGTCTGTCTCACAAAATCCAACAACACACTGCTCTTCTTCCTGCCACTCACCCCGTCACCTCCCAGCAAAGCCTTCCCACACAGCTCAGCCACACCCAGCGCAGACAACCGAACCCTCATCAATTCTCTCTCTGCAACATGTCTCTCACATCTAAGTAGAAAATGTCCCACAGTCTCAGGCACCCCACACACCGCACAGTCCCTCGACTCTCGCTTCCCCACTCGGAACAGACAGTCATTCAGCCCCACATGCCCTATCCTCAATCGGTTCAGCATCACCTCCTCCCCCCTCCTTCATTCCAGACTTCCCGCATCTACCTTCTTCGACACTTTCCCACGAACCCCAAACATCCACCTGCCCTTCACCCCACTCACCCACCTCTCCTGCCACTCATCCATGACCCGTCTCACCACCACAGCCTTCACCTCATCCACACTCAAAGGCAACCTCACATCAACTGCTTCCCTTCTCATACCCTCACCCGCCACCTGATCCACCAACTCATTACCCAAAATGCCACTGTGACTGGGGACCCACGCCAACTCCAGATTCATCCCCCCCACGCACACACCGATCAATCTTTCTCCTGATATCCAAAATCACATCCTTCCTATCACCATCCCCTGCCAGAATCGCCTGCAACCCACTCAATGAATCTGAAAACACCACTACCTTCTCAAACCTCAACTCGCACACCCTATCAATCGCCAATGCAATAGCCACCAACTCTACGTCGGGCTTCTATCTGGCAATGCGCATGAGGAGATACCCACGCTCTTGGCGTGCGTCGTGACGTCAGCCTCCCTTTCTGCACGCACTGCCATCAGCAACGGACCAAGAGCTAAAGGAAGGCCCTCGCGCATTGCGTCAAAGAGGGAGGGAAAATCACGGGAAATACCCGCCCACGCCCCCCAGGTTTCACACCCTTGAAGTAGGGTGACCAGATTTCCAAAACGAAAATCCGGGACGATCAACAACATAAAAGAGGGACTACGTGACTGCAGTCCACCAATTACTGCCCTCCCCCAACATGCCCCCACAACCACCACCTAATCATATTTCCAGCACTTCTCCTTTCTATAAAGTGTATATGATCTAATTTGTGCAGTTTTGTCTGTGAATCTTGGCATGTTAACTCAAAACAAGCGTTTGCTCTAATTGATATTAGATGGCTTGCTGTACAGCCATTGCCAAGCCAGTCTCTGTGGCACAGTCAGTAAGCAATTGTACCTGAAAGGTTGGGGGTTCGCGCCAATCCTCCAACTTCAAATTCTTAAAGTGTTGTGAAAAATAATTACAATTTGAATTACCGTAGCCACCCAACCATGCAAACCCTGCACGGGGTTGCTAAAATTAAAAAAACTCCTGGGACCCAGGGACGGAGGGTTATTTCCCCAGACTGTCCTGGTAAAACTGGGACTCTGGTCACCCTACCTTGAGGGCACCGGTTTCTGATAAGCAGAGTCTGCCTTAAGTAGACCTTGGGGTGAGGCAAACTCTGTTCAGACAACAGGGTGACCTTGCTGCTGGCACTGCCGGCCACAGGCCTGCCAGTGCCCTGTGTGAGATTTTTCAGTGTGCCACTCCACCCTCCCTAACATTCTGACAGCACCTGTCGGGGCCTCACTGAACCCTGTCTGAGACTCCTCCCCAACTCAAAGGTGTTTGGTTTGCACCTAATCAAAGGGGCTGGCGATTACTTTTGTTAAACCTATCTGTCATCAGCAGCTAATTTTTACGAATGTATAGGCAATTTGAACGACAATGGGACATTTGCAAACTGAGCCCTCTGCTGTCCTTGTAAAGCGTGTTTAAGGGCCGCGCCTGGCGCAGCGTGATTCTTTAATAGTCGCTGGGCCAGACCGATACTTAAGTTTACATGACACTGAGCTGGAGGCAAGGCGCCATTTATTTGCTGTACAGGGTGGCGGGCCTTGTGCTGCCACACCCCCTGAGCGCACCAAGAGCCGGCACTGGCTGCTGTAGGGAGACCTGGCGCACAACACAGGGTCCCCCCTTCACGAGTGAGCCACCAGTGACTGTGTGTCCTTCATGCTGTCACCTGAGTAGGTAGTGCTGAAGGCATAATAGCCAACGCCAGGGGCCCGGACAGTAGGGGCTATATTCTTGTCCCCTAAGGGAAAAAAAACTAGAAGGGAGGAGCCGCAGACACCTGGGTAATAAAAGTATTTTATTAAATGTATTGTGTGTGGGTTTTAATATGGACTAGTCCATCACCCACCCTGGGGCTGGATGGAATCCTAACAAAAAGAAAAGAAAGGAGAACAAAGGAACAGAACTCCCCTGCCCAAGAGTGAGGTGAGCAGGGGAGAAAAGAATCCAAAGATGATGTGAAAAGAAAACAGAGTCAATTAGAGAAAGAGAAGAAAAAGGGAGGAGAGAGAAACGGAGGGAGACCGAAAGAAATAACTCCCTGGGAGGCAATGCATCGAACAGCCTCACAGGGCACAAAAACATCCAGGCACTGGCCAGCGTCTGTGGAGCCCTCCGGGAGTGAGGCCGGGGACAAGCCACTTGGCAGTGGTCTCTTTGCCGCCCCGGGGGCGTGGTGGGTGCCGGCCCACCCGGATGTGCTCAGAAATTCCAGAGCCTGGGCAGCACGCGAGGGGCAGCCTAGGCCGAGCCCAACCCGGGCTGCCCGGCCATGCCCCCAGTCAGCCTGCCCCGTGGAGGGCAGAGCAGTGAAGACAAGTTCTGGGCTGCCTTGCCGGCCAGCCCAAGTGAAGAGCGTGATGCGGAAAAGTACGTCCAGAGCGGCTCCGTCAGGTAACCCGGGTGATGAAAACTCCCAGGGTGCTGCCATGCAGCAGCCCAGTTGACGTCCGGTGACACGTCCCCCTGCATCTAAGGAGGAAAAAGAAGAGTGGGAAATATATGGAAAAGGGAATGTTATGTAGGTTAAAAGATAAGTAGCTGTAAGAGGTTATTGTTGTAGAAAAAGGGGGTAGAGAGGAGGTACCCTGGCATGAAGTAGTGGGAAGATGTGGTGGCCTGCCTGAGGCCGCCTAGGGAGAGGGGGACCCCCCACAGTCCATCATCCGGCCTCACACTCCATGCTGGTGGTACCTGAAAGAGGTCTGTTGGGACTGACTCACCCTAAGGGTCCCTGAGACCCTCCAAAAGGAAGGGTGGGCTGACTTAGCAGATCCCCAGTTAGTTGGTATTCACGCCAGGGGTATGTTAGGAAGGGCATAGGAAATGTTTTTTTTTAAAAAGAATGTGTTTTTATTTTATATTTGCAGCCCTGCCCTCCTATGCAGCTGATCTGGGGATAGGGGTTGGTGGTTCCCTTGGCGACCGTCCCTGACCTAGGCCCCGAATGATTGCCCCTCCAATATAGCCCCTGTTTTCCAGCCCTACCAAGCACCTAAAACTCGCAACACGGGACACAAACCACACACACTGCATTTAACAGAATTCTCTAATGTCCCTGGTGTCTGCATCTCTTTCATTCTAGATTTGCATCCTTAGCGGACAAGCATGTAGCCCCTGTAGCCGGGCCCCTTGGGACCACAGGCTGCACATGCGGCGTGTTGAAAACAGGTGCAGAACACGTGTGTATTAAAAGAATGGCCGTGTTAAGTATGGGAGACTGCCTAAGTCATCCAGCAGCGTGCTGCCACCTCCAGTGGTACCAGGGTGTCGGCGAATAGCACTGGTCTCTTGTTACTAAAATAAGACGGTGACAGAGGCCCAGAAGGGACCAGGCCTTACAGCAACATAGGGGAATAATGCAAGGGGCTCCCTTTCTCTCGATTCTGATTGGATTGGATTTTATCTGTAAAGCTCAAAGTTCGCACGGAGGCATCTTGGCGCTCCCTGTAGGACAGCGAAAGAAAAAGCCTAAAAGAGGAGCGTTTTAAGAGCTTTAGGACTTTTATAGGCCTGCAGTGCGGTAAGTGCACAAGAAAGCCCAGTGTTGTGTTGGAGACTGGGAACTCATTGGACGAGGAGGCGTCCATGGTCTCGGCCTAGGAATGCATAAGGGGGTGATGGCTGGCGTACACTTTAGCTGCAACTATTGCAGCTTTCTCTTGAAGCTGCTGCTGGGGGAGCATGGGCTCCGCCATTGATTACTAGCTTATGCCGTTATTTCGATTGCTCTTGATAGCAGGAGTGAGACCTTCCTCTGATCCGACCCAGATTCTTAATTATGTGCACGTCTTAGCTTGTGAACTAAGACGGTTATCACCACTTCCCCGGGCATGGGTGTTGCTCGGTCTGGAAAAGACCCGGGGCTATGCTAAGGTCGGGACAGTCGGCACTCGGGGCTGGCTAGCCTTTTGGCTGTAGCCCCTGAGCTTCTATCTGGGGTTATAGCCCTCCCTTAGGAATGCCTCTGCTTCTGAGGCCTCTTCTCTGTTTGGTGGCAAGCTGTTGGACTGCTGAAGCCAGCGCCCAGTTACGGGTAGGGCAATGTACAGAGTCTTCTTTGCACTAGTCTCTGCCCAGGAATAGAGGCCTGCGAACAGTGGCCGAGCCGTCCACCCGCTTGGGAGGGCTGACGCCCGTCCAAATTGAGGACAGGACAGGGCAGGCAGAAGATCATCCACGTGCGGGGGACAACACCGCAACCCCTGAATTTTGTTTGTTTACAAGGGGAGCAGGGGACATCACTGCAACCTGTCCCCATAGATAATGTCACCATATAGAATGTCGCCAATGGCTTTACCCCGGCGACACTATGTAGGGGGACATTATTACCTTATACCCATCCGGGGGCGTCGCAGGAAGAACCTGTGAGAGCAGCGACCGTCATTAGAAGGCAGCACCAACATACGTGCAATGGTATAGGACACACACCTGCCCTGCTCGTATCAATAGCTCCACCCCAGGATGAAGCCAAAGACGTAACCGCTCTGCTCAGCTTTGGGGGGCCTTCCACCTCTGAGGATCAGCACCTCTTTGTGAAACTAAATCTCTGAATTGGGGTGAAAGTTGGATCAACGGGGCTAAAGGAAGGCAAAGTAGGCAATCAGCCTCGCGGCCTCAGAGATGGAGGTTGGGGGTTGACGGTGCAATGGGTTGTGCGCCTACTGCAGATAGAGGCATGCAAGTCGCAGGCAACCCATCTAGTTCCTGTGAGACACTGGCACAGGGTTGCTTGCTAGTCTGAGACCTGCCGTCGCCTCACATCACCTCAAAGGTGCTCCGCTTGATCCCCATAACTGGAAGGGACCCCGCAGGAAGAGAGATCCATATTTTACTCTCGAGGGCATCAGGGGAAGTTATATTACGAGAAGTTCCAGTACTGTGATTATTATTTATAAAGCCACACTGCTGTGCATTTAAGCGGGATTGACTTTTTCAATAATGTGCTCTATGAAAATTATTAACTTTTAGGGCTCAGGAGGCAGAGGAGCTGGAAGGCGCTGCACAAGGTCACACACTTTAGTTAAATAGCGAAGCCAGCGTTTCAACACAGTCTGCTCTTTTGGCACCTCACCACATATCTTCTCTGCCGTCATTTGGTGCATATATGAAGTAATGTTTGGCCTTCAAGTGCTAAAATACTCTTTTATTTATTTATTTATTTCCCTTCTTTTTTTAGTAGAATTGATTTTAAAAAGTATGCAACTCGCATACTAATCCAAAATGACAAACCTACAAATCCGTACAGAAGCACTTACATAAACAGTATAGTTGTAGTTTTATTTTTCCATCCTGGATGGAGAAAGTAACGTGACCTTTAAAAATCTCTTGCGTTTTTACAACTGTGATTTTATGACTTAAGGGCTCCCCACAACACATCCAGTGTTACGATTGCCTGTTTACAGTCGTTGTTTTGAGGTTCTATTTTTAAAATACTCTTTGTCCATGCCAACAGGCGCGCCACATTGAAATAAAGTAGATGGTTTAAAAAGCAGGGGCAGATTTGTGAAGATTCACATTAACCCGATGACTTAAATCGCTTATAATAAGTCAACTACATAGCAGTCAACAAATTCTTCTACCTCGGTTACTCTTTGACCCTAATTTGTCAGTTCTGCATCAAGAACTGTCAATATACAGGAAATCAAGTAATTGACGTCGAAATGTGTCAAGGCACTGATATTAATTTGACATCTTAATGAAACCAACTAGGATGTCTGGAAGTACCATGAAACTGAATACACTCTTGGTGGGTTCTAGACTCTCTGCTGATGGATGGCGCATTCCCCGCTTGTGGCTATTCAGCCAATTGGCCAGGCTTCACACTGCAGAGTTAGTTGACCCTTTGTCCTCATTGAGTAGCATCAGCAGTGCCTCGAAACGTGGCTTTTGCTTTCAAAACTGGGTGTACAGTGTTATGCCTGCTAATGGTGGAATGTGCGCCCCAGAACACTGAGTAATGTTCAAAGCCTTCTCCGACAGTCACTGGATCAGGTCCCATGTGGTCTCCCCGTCTCTGAGGGGGAATTAGGGTGTCCCTCATCTTTCACAATAGGGATCCCATTTCTAGAGCAGGGGTGGGCAACATGTCACCCCTCCAGATGTTTGGGCTTGGAACTCTATTAGCCCTGCTAGCATATTTCAGTAGCGAGGGATCAAGGGAGGTGTAGATCAAAACAACTGGTGGGCCAACGGTTGGCTCAAGAGATTATACTGAAAAGAGGCAACCGGGACTGCCCAGTGCCATGCTTTATTCAGAATGCCAACCTATAGTGTGCCAGAAGCAAACCTCCTCCGCCAACCGTTCTTCGTGTCATTTCTTCAGTATAAACCACAAGAGGTTGGTGCAGTCTGGAGTAAATTAGGCTAAAGACAGAGAAAATCACAAAAGCAACAGTAGGACTAATCCCAAACCATGATGGCTGTATGCATACTCTGTGTAAAAACAAAGAGGTGATGGCTGGAAGGTTTAGAATGAATCTTAACCACTGGCATTGCTCTGGGCAACCCTCCAGACCATCGTTCTTCGCCTGCCAAGCCATTACAGAAGGGGAAACACCATATGCAAATCAGGCATACAGAAAAGAAGGATCTATGCGATCACTGCGACCGTAGGACTAATCCCAAACCATGATGGCTGTATGCATACTCTGTGTGAAAGACGGTCCGGAGAAACACATGGAGCATACAGAAAAGAAGGATCTATGCGATCACTGCGACCACACATAATTGCAACAGTAGGACTAATCCCAAACCATGATGGCTGTATGCATACTCTGTGTGAAAGATGGTCCGGAGAAACACATGGAGCATACAGAAAAGAAGGATCTATGCGATCACTGCGACCGTAGGACTAATCCCAAACCATGATGGCTGTATGCATACTCTGTGTGAAAGACGGTCCGGAGAAACACATGGAGCATACAGAAAAGAAGGATCTATGCGATCACTGCGACCACACATAATTGCAACAGTAGGACTAATCCCAAACCATGATGGCTGTATGCATACTCTGTGTGAAAGATGGTCCGGAGAAACACATGGAGCATGCAGAAAAGAAGGATCTATGCGATCACTGCGACCGTAGGACTAATCCCAAACCATGATGGCTGTATGCATAATACTCTGTGTGAAAGACGGTCCGGAGAAACACATGGAGCATACAGAAAAGAAGGATCTATGCGATCACTGCGACCACACATAATTGTAACAGTAGGACTAATCCCAAACCATGATGGCTGTATGCATACTCTGTGTGAAAGATGGTCCGGAGAAACACATGGAGCATGCAGAAAAGAAGGATCTATGCGATCACTGCGACCGTAGGACTAATCCCAAACCATGATGGCTGTATGCATACTCTGTGTGAAAGACGGTCCGGAGAAACACATGGAGCATACAGAAAAGAAGGATCTATGCGATCACTGCGACCGTAGGACTAATCCCAAACCATGATGGCTGTATGCATACTCTGTGTGAAAGACGGTCCGGAGAAACACATGGAGCATACAGAAAAGAAGGATCTATGCGATCACTGCGACCACACATAATTGCAACAGTAGGACTAATCCCAAACCATGATGGCTGTATGCATACTCTGTGTGAAAGATGGTCCGGAGAAACACATGGAGCATGCAGAAAAGAAGGATCTATGCGATCACTGCGACCGTAGGACTAATCCCAAACCATGATGGCTGTATGCATACTCTGTGTGAAAGACGGTCCGGAGAAACACATGGAGCATGCAGAAAAGAACAGACCAAACCACTGCGGTCAATTGATTTCTCATGGGGGGACACAAGTCCTCCATTATAAATATGCCAGGGGTCGAAGGGTTGCAGGAAAGGAATGATGACCATGCCCACAAAGACCTCCAGCATGCTGATGAAAGATGGCACCACATGCCTGACGTCCAGCCTAGTGGGCACATAATCTGCTGCCTTCTTCAAAGCACGGGCCTGTACACACTTCACAGTCCCCTTGTCTTCACAGAGTCTGCTGCTCAAATGTAGGGTAACCCCAAGAACCAGTGAGTTGCTAGAGAGGCAGGACAAGGGGCAAGCAGTGAAGTAAAATCAGGGAAAAGAGAAGCAAGCATGCAGAAATAGAAACAGGAATATGCGCGTGTGTATAAATAGAGAGAGGTAGGAAAGGATACAGGAGTAACAATAGACGTAGGACTTACCCTGATGTATTGTGTGTGTGACATGTGGCTTGATCCTGATGTGTTAAGTTGATTGGACCTTAGATGTCTTTGTAGAGTTGGGTTTATTAGTCCCCATCATATGATCCTAATGCATTTTTGTTTTGTATTTTATTGGGTACTTGATAAAGCACTGACGTATTTATTTATTTTTGCATTTACTGCAGTGCACAGAACCCTTGGGCATCTAGGCGCTAGTTACATTGAGGAAAAAGAAAGGGGGGGGAGAAAAGAGGTGGGAAATGCATCAGGATGAGTGTCGAGTCTTAGGAGGAGCAGTGTTAGTTGAAAAGCCAGGTCTTTAGATTTTTTGCAGAAGGTCCAGTAGGCCCTTTCTTTTCTGAGGGCTGGTGGGAGATTGTTCCAAAGTTTGGCAGCCACGACCAGGAAGCTCTTGCTCCCCACTGAGAGGCGACTGGAGTTGGGGGGTCTTGAGGAGGTGAGAGTTCGCGGATCTGAGAGGTCAGGCGGAGGAGTATTTCTCCACGCATCATGAGAGGCAGGTCGGTGCTGTGTTAGAAAGGCATCAGTGGGCTAAGGATCGTGTTTTAAATGTGATCCTTTCACGGATAGGTAGCCAGTGTGCATCTCTCCTGCCTTCTGAATAGTGGTCAAATTTGGAGAGACCTATGGCCGCTCAGAGAGCATTGTTCTGTGTTGTTTGTAGTTTGTTCAGGTTGCGCTTGGAGGTGCTGGTGAATAAGGCACTCCAATAGTCAAGCTTGGCTCCTGTGATGGCTCTTGCAATAGAAAGCTGGTTGGGTGTGGAGGGGAAGGGCTTACTGGCGTGTAGCAGTTTGGTGGTGTAGGCTGCTGATGAGGCGAAAGAGTTCACTTGCCGCGAGAGGTCGAGGGTTGAATCCAGGTATTCGCCTAGGGTTTTGGCTGCACAGGACGTGGGGATTCGATTTCCGTCAATGGTAAACCCCTTGTAAGTTGGGTCAATGTTGCGTAGCGTGGCATGGGAGCCAACAATGGCGATTTCAGTTTTTTCGTCATTGAGGCAAAGTAGGTGAGATGCCATCCAGTTTTGTAAAACTTTATACACAGAGTTGATGGTGGCTGAGTCCTGAGTGTATGATCCAGAAAGGGGGATAAGGAGCTAAGTGTCATCAACGTAGATCGTGTATGATATGCAGAGGAGGTCAAGGTGGTCGAAGAAGGGTTTCGTATAAATGTTGTAAAGAGTGGGGGAGAGGGAGGAACCTTGGGGAACTCTGCAGGTGACAGGAGTGGGTGCGGCAGAAAAGTAATTGATGAATACTCGTGAGGATCCGTCGGCTAGGAATAATTTAATCTAGTTGGTGGCTGATGTGGAGAAGTTGGCTGTAGAGGCGAGCTGGGATCAGAGAGTTTGGTGATCTACCAAGTCAAATGCTACAGAGAAGTCCAGAATCATCAGGAGGGCAAGTTTGCCAGTGTCCTTGATGGCATCGAGTTGAATTTTCAGGTCAAGCAAGGCAGTTTCCGTTCCGGGCTTGGGGCAGAAGCCTGATTGGTGGACACCCAAGATATTATTCTCCTTGAGGTAATGTTCAACCTGGATGTAGATTACGTGATCCAGGATCTTCAGGAGGTAAGGTACTGTAGTAATTGGGCGATAGTTTGTAGGTATGGAGGAGTCGAACTAAGATTTCCTGAGCAGCGGCAGGACCCATGCTTCCTTTAGGGAGGTTGGCACTGAGTTAGAAGTGAAGGAAGCATTAATGATGGCCGAGATGATTGGAGTAAGTGTCTCGGCACAGTCTTTGATGATCGGGGCTGGGCAGGTGTCACCTTTGCAGCAAGAGGGTTAGAGACTTTTGATGATCTTGGCAACTTCAGGGACTGAGACAGGGTGGAAGTTGAAAGGGGCGCAAATGTGGGTCGGTAAAGTTCTGGGCCCTGTGGGTGGTGGTGGTTTAACTAGCATGGCATGTTGTTTGGAGAGGATTTTTTCTTAGCCGGAGTTGACTTTTCCAGTGAGGGTGTCTTGCATTTTGTTGCACCAGGCGCTTTCCACTGTCATGTCTGGCTGGGGAGGGAGTCTGTATCTCCTGGAGGATCAGGAATAGTTCCCGGGAGTTGGATTTGGCGTTATTGATCCTGGAGTTGGAGCTGCTGACCTTTGCAGTGTGGATTTCCTTTCTGTAGTCTTTGGCGAGGGAGGTGAAGAGGGCTTTGGAGGCAGGGTTGTTTTTATTTCTCCAAGCTAGCTCAGCGGCACGCTTTTTGGCACAAGCTTTGGAAAGCTCAGGTGTGAACCAGGCATTTTTTTGTGAGGGTTTGGCTTTCTGATGTTTGAGTGCGGCAAGCATGTCGACTGCCTGAACAATGGTTTTATTATAGATGCCGACCAGAGCTGCTGGGTCTGTCATTGAGGTTGGGGGGTGAGCGAGGGTATCAAGTAGCGGGGCAAGGTTGATGTTGTTGAGATTTTTTGTGCAGCGGGCCAGGTTTTCTAGTTTTGCAAGGTGAACTGGACTGGGTCATTCATAAGGGAGATTTCGAAGGTAATGGTGTGGTGGTCAGACCATGGTTAAGGAGAGGTGACGGGTTGGTGATGATGCAATTGAGGTCGCTGATCCTGTCAAGGATGCGGCCTTGATCGTGGGTGGGCTTGAGGGATCATTGCGTGAAGCCAACTTGGTTGAGTGTGGTGGCTATGCTGGTGGCAAGGGTGTCTGCGTGATCGTTGAGGGCTAGGTTGAAGTCCCCAAGGATTACGATATTTGAGTTGGGCTTAATGGAGGAGAAGATGCTTTGAAGTAGGTTGTCTTCGAAGGTGAGGCTGGGGCCAGGATGGCAGTAGATGAGGAAGATGGAGATGGAATTGGTCGGCAACGTGGAGAGCTTGGCGAGTAGGGAATTGCAATTAGCTATGGTGTTTGTGTGCGTGGCTCTGATGGTGAAGGTGTTTTTGAAAATGAGAGCAACGCTGCCTCCTGTTTTAGAGGATCTGTTACATTTTAGGATGGCGTAACCCAGAGGAATGACGATGGAGAGGGCAGGGCCAGCAGCGGGGTGAAGCCAGGTTTCAGTTATGGCAAGTAGGTCGAGGTTGTTGTAAGTTATGAGGTCATGGATTTTAGCTGCATGGGCCGAGACTGATCTGGCGTTGATTAGGTGCAGTTGATGGGCTTGTGGGTGGGTCTGGCAGGCGTTCACATTTGCTTTGGGGGCGGAATGGCTGAGGAGCGTAATGTGGGAAGCGCAGGATGAGCTGTGTGTGCAATCTGAGAAACCTATTCCTCGTAAGGATCGGAGGGGGCATAGCGATAGTGGAACCGGAGGCTTCAGGTTGAGTGGGGAATTGTGGGCATATCTGTGTTGGGCAGAATTGCTGAAGAGCGTAGTCTGGGACACACAGGATGAGCCATCTGCATAATATGAGGAGCCTATTTCTCGTAAGGATCGGTGCAGGCACAGCGATGGCGGAGCCATAGGCATCAGGTTGATTGGGGGATTGTTGGGAGTGGCCGAGGCGTGCATTGGGCGAGCGGCGTGGTACGGGGAGGGCGGATGCGCCAAAGTGCTTACCTGCGGACCAAGTGTAGTGGGCGTCCCTGGAGGGTGGCTGGACTTGCATGGTGGGGGAACGTGGGGGGAACTTGATTTGATTTGATTTAAAGTTTTTATATTGCAAAGATAGAACAGCATGGCGAACCTGATGACTTCTAGGTCCTCAAACGAATCTAGGACCTTTGTCCCTTCTCCCCAAGGGAGAGCCTCTCCTCTTGAGGCTAGGGAGGAGCTAGGGAGGAGCGCCCGCTTCGCAAGACCCTGCCTAGGGATCTGGGCAAGTAGGACTTCACTGGGAGAGACTCCCCCTTTGGGGACAAGGGCTCCCGTTCTTGTGAAGAACTCCCTAAATCATACCCCATTGTGGCATACATGGAACTACATGGAACTATCAGTGGTAAAGAGCAGTATAAAATCCAGGATCTTGGCTTCAACTGAAATATACTGTTACAGCCATTTAACTGGGATGAGGAGACTAAAAGAGGAGCACATGGCGAGGCGAAGCAGAGAGACGCATGCGCAATCAGGGGAACCCCCCTGGCAGCGTAACACCTGAGAGAGATAGCGCCAAGGAGAGCCGCAGAGGATGCACGTTTCAGAACTGCTCTGAGAGCAAGAGCAAAGCACTGGACGCACAGTGTACAAAGAAAGAGAGAAACCGAGGAAGAGACTTTGGTAGCGTGACCACAACGACTTTGCGGTGGGCAGGGTGCTCATACAACAACGCTGAAACCACTATGCTGTGAAGTCAGCAAACTGTCCAGAAACCTGCAGCGCTACCTGATCACGCAGAGAAAGGCACCGAGGGCTGGACACTGGACAAGACAGCTTGTGCGCTGCAACTAAACATTCAGGACCATATATAAGGTGCTAACCCAGCGCTGTGTTTTGTGGATGACTCTGTTCTACTGTCCACTACGCTATCTGGTTTGAGAACAGCCTTGACATGCCTTAGAAGCAAATGTGCCCAATTGGGCCTCGAACTGAATGTTGGCAAGACAAAAACCTTGACGTTCTTTCCGAAGAATACAAAGAGCAAACCCATGCATATAGAAGTGGGAGGTTCCTATCTGCAGCTTGTCTCATAGTACAACTACCTTGGCATTCCTTTTGCTTGTAATGCCGGGTGGGCTTCGTAGTTAGTCAAGGCCAGTGCTGCTCTGGGGAAAAATGGTGGCTATTTGAAAAAGTTCTTCTTTACCCATGGCGGCGGAGCAGTGCGTCCCGCTTTGGAAGTATATACATTTCAAGTAAAGTTGGCTGCCTTATATGGCACAGAAATTTGGGGATTTTCTAGGACCCACTTTTTTACTATAATTGAAAACAAATTCCTAAACGGCACCCTACTACTTCCACAAAGTGCTCCGACTGCTCTTGAAATGCGACATTTGCCCAATTGACAAAGAGGCTTCCATAAGACCAGTTTTTTTCTGGATCAGTACATGGGGGAACCCAGCTCTTGGCAAATACCAAGAAACTCTGATCCATGCAATGAATATGGAAGGGGGTGAAATATCCTGTGGTTTGCCCATGTAAAGAATTGTTTGGCGGCACTGAATCTTTCCTGTTACTGGTCAACCCGAAGTTTGATTTCCAAAGTCACTCTATCTAGGGTAAAAATGGCATGGGCAAGGTCCAGAAAGATGCAAAGATCGTGTGTTGGTCTGTCTCAGGGTATGGATTACCTGTTCTCCAAAGGAGGTTCGGTTATGAGCCTTACCTTGACATGGTCAATTCGCATTATGCACAAGCACTTTATATCGAGTTTAGAACGGGATATTTGAAGGTCTGGGTGCATACCGGCCAGTGGAAAAAATTCGACCGGCGTTAACTGCATACTATGTGGCACCAGGAGGGCTTAAGACATTATGCACCTTCTGTTTATCTGTGATGGGTTGAAAGAGTTACATATCCCAAGCCCCTGTTTTAATGCGCAAAATTCACACTTTGCCAGAGGCCAACCAATTTTGTAAAAGTTCTCCTAATATGGACGTGGTCTATTTGTAGCTAAATACATACATTGGGCGTGGTTAAGAAGACCGTCTTTAGTAGCATTTTAGATCTTACCTTGTTTAACTAATTCTGGTTTTTATTATTTTTTTAATGTATTGCCAATCCTTTTTTTATAACTTTTATTGTAGTATTTTATGTGGCTTAGGCCTTTTTAGGATTTTCAATTTCATGTGTATTTCATAGAAATTCACTGGAGACATGGACTCTTACGTGTTGTGTTATTTGTGTCTTTAATGGCTCTAGAGTCGAAATAAAGGCTTGACAAATGAAGTGCAAGCACCAGACCCATTGCCAGCTGGCCTACAGGTGTGTGGAAGAACAGACCTGGAAGAGGCCAGGGCAGGTAAAGTAGCAGCGTCACTGGAGCATCGCCAGAGATCTGCAAGACAAAGAAAGGAGCATTGCAAAGACCAAAGTAAATCCTGAGCAATATTGCTCTTGGATCCAACTGACCTTGCATTCCAAAGCACAGATAAAAGATGTAGGAAACAAAAGATAGAAGAAACACATTGGCTGAGCCAACAGATTAAATGATTGTGGGTAAAGACAAACACTGGGCTATTCATGAATAACCAGATACAGACAAAAGGGGATTCATCTTAGACCAAGCAAGCCATAAATGAATGACAGAGAATAATATGTGGTGATCCTACCAGATGCATATCTGCTTTGGATCCCCGATGTTCCTGCCCTTTCTTCTCCCCCTTCTCGTTCTTCTCTGCAATCTGGTCTTTTCTCTAAAAAAGGTTGTTTGCGCGGTGGTGTTGAAGATCTGTCGGATGGTGGTTCTCCTGTCTCGCTTGGTCGGCTTCTCAGCTACCAGATGCAAACAGGATCAAACTGGGGCAGACGCAATGCCCTCAGATTGCCCACCCTTTGATGCACCCTGGCAGGACCCAGAGTAACGGTGCCTGCTTGTGACCACGCTGCGTGACACCTGTGCGGGAGGTCCATGCTCCGCAGGAATAGTGCTGGCAGTTTGGCGGGGTCAGTGTCCAAGAGACGTAGCATGCAGTGAGGATCATTCGGATGACCATGTCCATCAAATAGCAGCCGCAGGGAAATGGAAGAGTTCCGGTTGAAGGCGGAGCCCTGGATCACCTCACCACATCACGTGACTCTCGCTGTGCAGAAGCAGAGTGCGCTGTGACAGTGGTCCTGGCAGGTGGCTGGCGCTTGTGTCCATGGGGTGCAGCGTGCGCTGAGGATAATACAGGATAATCCAGAGAACCAGGTTCATCTCCACATCAGTCAAAACCTCAGAATATAGGGCAGTGCAGCAAAAGTGGCAGTAATTACAATACTGCCACTTGTTTACTTCACCGCCATACTCTTAATGAGGCCTAACAAACCTACACCAGAAAGTGCTTGTTATAATCGCTAACATAGCACCAGTATGCTGCCGGTCTACAGCCCGTCCCACCAAGCCAGGGTTGAAAAAACTAGGCAGCCTCTCCCTATAAGAAGCATAATGCATTTGTTGGCAAAAGTGATTTAGTAGCCCAATTCAAGACCAGGCAATGAAAGTGTTGAGGTTTGTATCCCGGCTTTGCTACCAGATGATATAGTGATCCCGAACCGATCATCCTAGCTCACTGTACTGTGTCTGGGTGGTCTTCAATGAACAGGTTTGTCTCCATACATTATGGTGGCATCAATAGCCCGTCCTTTGATCTTTCATTTTATGAATGCCACACCAGTGGCTGAAGCCAGAGAGAGCTGATCAAATGCATACTTTAATATTTCGATGTTTCCAACGCACAGAAAATTCCTGCGCTTCAAGATAGCAAATCAACTCTATCAATTCAAGGTGCTACCCTTCGGCATAGCCTTCGCTCCACTATACAAAAGCAAGTATATTTTCAAGTCTGCTTATTTTTACATAATTCATTTTGTTTTTTTAGACTTTCAAATATTCCTCACAAAGTTAATAACGATCAGTACCAGACAATGAGTACAAGCAGGTGACCTTATTTCACAGTTTATTTTGCAGTGTATTTAAATCTTTAATTTATGTTGGGGAAAATAAATCTACAATTTTGCAGGACATCTATGTGTATTTATTGGGATTTATAATACACTTCACCGAAAATGGCTCATATGCAAGCGTAATGACAAGTAATAAAAGTCCCAGTGTAGAGAGTCAGCTGTTGAAAAGAGCAGATAGAAGATGAGATTTCAGACAAGAACGAAAGATATGGAGAGAGGGAGAAGATCGGAAAAGTAAGGGAAAGCAGTTCAATTTCTTGGGAGCTATGAGCGAGAAGGAACAAAAAAGAGATGGGGCACAGGGAGGTTTGGGAACAGAAAGAACCTGTAGAGATTGAGAACAGAGAGGTTGTGAAGGAGAATATGGAAAGATCACAGAGGTAAGATTGAGTTGTGCGAGACCCTGGACACACTTTTAGACAATACAGAGTAAGGGAAAAATATGAGAATTGAATAGAATAAAAGAAATAGAGAGGAGAGAAGAAGTGGTAGAGTGTGATGGAAGAGAGGAGAGAAGACATATGGCTGAATTATAGACCAAGCAAAGGGGGGTAAGGTGGGAAATGGGGAGACGAAACAAAAGCCATGTGCATTCATATTATAAGGATTTTAAAAAAATATTTGTTGTGCTGGTTTATCATGTGATTTTTGTATAGTTGTAGAAAACAGGTTATTATTTTAGTTTTCGAAAGTCAAACATTCACAAATGCGCCTTGCTGCATGACAGGAATTGTAAAGGAATGTGGTCTAGTGCCGAAATTGCACACTGGGCTAAGATCCCAGAATGACCACTTGACCATAGTGTGTGATCTTTGGCAACTTATTTACTCTCAATGTCTAACCTGTGAACACTGCAATCCCTATATATTTCAACGTTGCTACTCCCGAACTGTGATTTAATTCCCATGGTATGCTCTTCAGAAAAGCCTTGGCCATGGTTTCACTGGGTATAGTGCTGCTTCATATGTATTAATAGTGACCATTCTAGTGGCCGATGGGATCAGGGAGCAAATCAAGACCACGTTGAAATTCTCTGGATGCAGTATTCATATTAACAAATGGCTCGGGCTTGGGCAAAGTGTCTGACCGGGTTAAAGCACACGCGGTAAACCCTCTGGTGTTCTACAAGGTCTTCCAATTCTTTTCGGACCCTGGTTCTAAGTCCTTCCTTGGATCCCTTGACTCAGGGTTGCATCTCTAGGCCAGTGAATCAGTCCCTCTGTCTCTTGGTTTCTTTCTTGCCAGGTGCAGGGGCCTTCATCGCATGTTGGTCTTCCTAGACTCTGCAATCAGGTGCAACCACCTCGGTAGGTTAGGGCATTCGATTGGGGGTCATCCATTAGACACTGCTTGGGCAGTTGGATAAGCTTTCCGCTCCTGTTTTGGTCTTGCAAGTACCATAGCTAAGCTTAGGGCTGGGAAAAAGGTCACCTCCCAGACCCTTGTTTCCAGTGTATCTGTGGCTCCTCTCCACCAGCTTAGAAGCCTCCCCCTGGCCCAGGTGTTGAAGAGTTTTATGCCTCGCTTATTCCTTGAAGTACTTTCTCTCCTTTTCTCTTTCTTCCCTCCTCTGCTTTCTCTCTTATATGTTCCTCTGTCTCCTTGCCCTCTTATGCCTCGCTTATTCCTTTGAGTACTTTCTCTCCTTTTCTCCTTCTCACCTCCTCTGCTTTCTCTCTTATATGTTCCTCTGTCTCCTTGCCCTCTTATGCCTCGCTTATTCCTTTGAGTACTTTCTCTCCTTTTCTCCTTCTCACCTCCTCTGCTTTCTCTGTTATATGTTCCTCTGTCTCCTTGCCCTCTTATGCCTCGCTTATTCCTTGAAGTACTTTCTCTCCTTTTCTCCTTCTCACCTCCTCTGCTTTCTCTCTTATATGTTCCTCTGTCTCCTTGCCCTCTTATGCCTCGCTTATTCCTTTGAGTACTTTCTCTCCTTTTCTCCTTCTCACCTCCTCTGCTTTCTCTCTTATATGTTCCTCTGTCTGCTTGCCCTCTTATGCCTCGCTTATTCCTTTGAGTACTTTCTCTCCTTTTCTCCTTCTCACCTCCTCTGCTTTCTCTCTTATATGTTCCTCTGTCTCCTTTCCCTCTTATGCCTCGCTTATTCCTTTGAGTACTTTCTCTCCTTTTCTCCTTCTCACCTCCTCTGCTTTCTCTCTTATATGTTCCTCTGTCTCCTTTCCCTCTTATGCCTCGCTTATTCCTTTGAGTACTTTCTCACCTTTTCTCCTTCTCACCTCCTCTGCTTTCTCTCTTATATGTTCCTCTGTCTCCTTTCCCTCTTATGCCTCGCTTATTCCTTTGAGTACTTTCTCTCCTTTTCTCCTTCTCACCTCCTCTGCTTTCTCTCTTATATGTTCCTCTGTCTCCTTTCCCTCTTATGCCTCGCTTATTCCTTTGAGTACTTTCTCTCCTTTTCTCCTTCTCACCTCCTCTGCTTTCTCTCTTATATGTTCCTCTGTCTCCTTGCCCTCTTATGCCTCGCTTATTCCTTGAAGTACTTTCTCTCCTTTTCTCCTTCTCACCTCCTCTGCTTTCTTCTTATATGCAAGTGGAAGTTTCATCTCTCAGACTCCTTTCCTTGCTTTCTCTAAGAGTTCCTCCCCCTTCGCCCCTTCCTTGCTTCTTAGGCATTTCTCCCCCACTTCGTCCCTCTCCTGTCTCCAGTTATTTCTCCTCCGCCTGCTCCTTTTTTTTCTGTCACTCACTCCACTCCAACCTCTGCCCCCTCTGGCCGCTCTTTGTGTTTGCCTACTATAGCCTAGCTCCCACACCTCCCTCGTGTTTGTCCTTCCTTTTAATCTTCGTGCATAGTTGCAATTGAGCTCATTAACAGGCTTTCTGATTGACAGGGACTGGGACAAACTAAAGTTACCCCATGTGTGGCTGTTTAAGCTGCAGAGCATGTCATGGCACCACGTAGCAAGGAAACTTAAGGTTGTTCTGCCATCTTGGAGCCAGGCAGCCCGTCCTTCATGGCCGCCTGACTTCAGGATAGCACCACAGCCCCTTGCCCTGTCTATATAAGGATCTGACTCAATTACCCCCCACACGAGCAGGGCTCACACACGTGTCTTTCATGCGCGTTAGGCACCTATTGGTGTTATCAGATTGTTCACATTGCCCTGTGCACACAGGCTCACAAGTGGCAAATTCTGTGCTTCCAATATCTCTCCTTTTGAACTACCGGGGATACTTCAGGGGTCTCTGGGCATGCCGGGTGGTATAACATACGAGGATAGGGATGAGATGGGGGCCCTGGGGTTTCCTCTGTAGAACGCCCCTTATTAAGGGCCAGCATCACAGAGCAGGCAATGGTCCCCAGCCATTTGGGTGTGCCAAGTCTCATCCCATAGACTCTAAACATTGACTTTGTCGCACCATCCATATGTTGCATGTAGAGTCTGTTTCTCGGCTCACTCGATGCAGCAATACTTGAACACCATGACCCTCTCAGTCTATGGTTGGATACATGCACCTGCTTGATAACTTCGGATGCATAGTCTCCATCTTGACACTAACACTCCCTCTGTCCTCATTCTCCTTGATCTCTCCTCTACCTTTGACATGGTTAACCACAACATCCTGATCTCACGGCTTCATCACACCTTGGGAATGACGGGTCAGGCTCTGGCTTGGTTAACCTCTTTTCTCCCCGACCGCCTGTCCCAGGTTGAACTTGGTGCCTTTCTCTCGATTATCACCCTCCCAACCTGTGGCGTTCCCCAGGGTTCAAACCTATCCCCCTGGTTCTTCAACGCCTACATGGCTACCTTGGCACGTGTGATTACCACTCTCACCTCTAATTTCCAGTGTTATGGAGATGACACGCAATTATCCTTCAGGCTACCCTCTGCCGCCTCCTCTTCCTCACTCATACCTGACTGTCTGTCCGCTATTCAGTCATGGTGTGCTGCAAACAACCTTTGTCTCAATGCCAGTAAAACTGTGATTGTTCGCATTGGGACCCCTGCTCCCGCTTTCCCCCTCTCACTCTGGCCCGCCTCTCCTGGCCCTGCACCCACCCCCACCTGTGAGGCCAAAAACCTTGGGGTCATCTTCGACTACACTCTCTCTTTCTCCTTTCACATTTCTGAAATTTCAAAAAAGTAACTATCAGCTACACCTCTTCAGAGGCACTCTACCTTTTCTCACCTTCCCCCAGCGCCTGTCTCCAGAGCCCTGGTTCTCTCAAGGCTGGAATGCTGGAACAGCTGCTTCCTCAACCTCCCAGATTCTGCCCTGCGCCATCTACAACAGAACAGAACCGCAAAACTTATCATTGGCCTGAAGCCCAGGGACCGCATCTCTCTGGTGCTGAAATCCCTTCACTGGCTCCGTGTGGCAGCGAGGATCAAATTCAAGAACCCTCTGCATTGTCCACAAGGCTTTCTGGGGCCTGCGACCTACTTACCTTCAACGTTGCCTTCCTAAACACTGTCCCTCTCGAGCCCTCCGCTCATCTACCTCCAACCTTCTGGGAGTCAGCCGGTTCTCCAAGCAGAGATTTGGAGGGAGATCCTTATCCTCAGCAGGTGCCTCCCTCTGGAACATCCTCCCTGCCACCCTCCGTTTTGAGCCTGATATTCTTAAATTCCGGAAACTCCTCAACGCCTTAGTCTTCTTCTCTTCCTTCTCTCATCCTACCCTGCTAACCTATCTCTGCTCTTCCCTCTCTCCCTCCTTCCATACAGCTCACTGACTGGCCGCCTGGCGCACCTCAGAGTCTCACAGGTCCCAGGCACCCCTGCCAGTCTTTCTGCACTTTCCTCAAGGTCCTGCACCCCACCCCCTCACTGCACTTATAATAAATCCTTGAGACCTTCTCTCTCTGCACTTCAGCAGTCTCCACCGACTGGGTGCACTTGGTCCCCTGCCTCTCCCTTGCCCTGCCCACACTTGAACGATCTGTATACAGCCCTGCCTGAAGATAGGTACTGTCTGTTCACCCTTGTCTTCACTCCTTAATGTGCACTTGAAAAACCGCAGAATCGCTGTCGGGCCTATTTGCGGTATCTAACCTGTTAAATGTACCATATTCACTTAATTTGCCTGTGCAGACCATTATCGTCTCCAAAATTCAAGGGCTCTGAGCGACTGTTGTTCTTTCCCCTGTGTTTCCCACCCTCCTTGAGCGCTTTGAAACACTTGCCCGTGTATAGACGCTATATAAATAAACATTACCATTCCCATTACAATCACCATCTATACTGTGGTATGTGCACCTTCCATTTTGCTTCCCATCTGTCTCCTTTATCCATGCTTGGGCACTTGGCCGTTCTCTGACTCTTCTAGCCGAGTTCTGCATCTACAGGGGGAAAGAGGGGCAGTACCTTCTTCATGCATCTATTGATCTGTGACCATGACCCTTTCCTATGGCCTGTATACCTGGCCCTTTATTTTTTATTTGTATGTATTTATTTTTGACACCGTACCCATCGGCATCTGGGCTGCTATTGTTAAATTGTGTCCTGTACCTACCCTAGAACGCAAGCAACCTCTTCGTGGTCTGCTGATTTTGCCCTTTAAGTGCCACTTGTTTATTCTTAGGAATCCATCAGAGGTGAAGGAAGTTAGGATGCTTCAAGGGAGTTGCCATGCTTATTGTGATGGTTGCCACAGCAGCCTACCGAGGTTGGGGTTGTGACTAGGATGAAGGAGGGAAAAGGGGCGGGCAAACAGATCCTCGGATCACTTAATTTCTATGGTTTGGCGGAGATGCCCTAAGCCAAGGACCTCATTTGGGGGGTCGCAGCTGCCACCCCTGTGGTCTCCCTTGCTATCCCTGTATTAAAATCTTTAAAAATAAATAAAATACATTTTTATTTTAAAATAGAAGCTCCTGGGCACTGGCGTAGCTGGGGCCCCGCCACACCAGGCCTGGGGTGGGGGGCCGGTGCGGGGGGCCGGGGCATTGCAGTGTGAGAAGGAAGCGCTCAGTAGGTTGAGCTGACCAGGACATGTGACACGTCACATGCCACGTTCAGCTCCAAGCCCATCTCTTCTGAGTTCCTTGCGGCTCATATACACGAACCAGGAAGCTCTCACAGCTTCCTGGTTCCTGTTTGTGAGCAGCACGGAGGAGCCGAAGGTGGTCTGGGGTGATGGACCTAAGCTGGAAAAACCACTAAGAAGGCTTTAAAAAAATATAATGTGTGTTTTTCATGTGTGAAGTGCATGTCAGTAGTGTATGTGTGTGCCATGGGTCAGTGACTGGTGGGTGAATGAGAAAAAATGTGACGGTGTGTGCGTTTGAATGTTCTAGGTGGGTTTCTTTCTGTGTGGAGAATGCAGTGAGAGGAGATGCAAGAGAAGGTGTGTGAGTGAGTGACTGGTGGGTGAATGAGTAGGAATGTGATAGTGTGTCTGCTTGAATGTTCTGGGTGGGCGTGTGCCTGTGTAGACAATGCAGTGAGAGAGGATGTAAGAGAAGGTGTGTGAGTGAGTGACTGGTGGGTGAATGAGTAGGAATGTGATAGTGTGTGTGCTTGGATGTCCTGGGTGGGTGTGTGCCTGTGTAGAGAATGCAGTGAGAGTGGATGTAAGAGAAGGGGTGTGAGTGAGTGACTGGTGGGGAATGAGTAGGAATGTGATAGTGTGTGTGCTTGAATGTTCTGGGTGGGCGTGTGCCTGTGTAGACAATGCAGTGAGAGAGGATGTAAGAGAAGGTGTGTGAGTGAGTGACTGGTGGGTGAATGAGTAGGAATGTGATAGTGTGTGTGCTTGGATGTCCTGGGTGGGCGTGTGCCTGTGTAGAGAATGCAGTGAGAGTGGATGTAAGAGAAGGGGTGTGAGTGAGTGACTGGTGGGGAATGAGTAGGAATGTGATAGTGTGTGTGCTTGGATGTCCTGGGTGGGCGTGTGCCTGTGTAGACAATGCAGTGAGAGAGGATGTAAGAGAAGGTGTGTGAGTGAGTGACTGGTGGGTGAATGAGTAGGAATGTGATAGTGTGTGTGCTTGGATGTCCTGGGTGGGCGTGTGCCTGTGTAGAGAATGCAGTGAGAGTGGATGTAAGAGAAGGGGTGTGAGTGAGTGACTGGTGGGGAATGAGTAGGAATGTGATAGTGTGTGTGCTTGAATGTTCTGGGTGGGCGTGTGCCTGTGTAGACAATGCAGTGAGAGAGGATGTAAGAGAAGGTGTGTGAGTGAGTGACTGGTGGGTGAATGAGTAGGAATGTGATAGTGTGTGTGCTTGGATGTCCTGGGTGGGCGTGTGCCTGTGTAGAGAATGCAGTGAGAGTGGATGTAAGAGAAGGGGTGTGAGTGAGTGACTGGTGGGGAATGAGTAGGAATGTGATAGTGTGTGTGCTTGAATGTTCTGGGTGGGCGTGTGCCTGTGTAGAGAATGCAGTGAGAGTGGATGTAAGAGAAGGTGTGTGAGTGAGTGACTGGTGGGTGAATGAGTGGGAATGTGATAGTGTGTGTGCTTGAATGTTCTGGGTGGGCGTGTGCCTGTGTAGAGAATGCAGTGAGAGGAGATGCAAGAGAAGGTGTGTGAGTGAGTGACTGGTGGGTGAATGAGTGGGAATGTGATAGTGTGTGTGCTTGAATGTTCTGGGTGGGCGTGTGCCTGTGTAGAGAATGCAGTGAGATGAGATGCAAGAGAAGGTGTGTGAGTGAGTGACTGGTGGGTGAATGAGTAGGAATGTGATAGTGTGTGTGCTTGAATGTTCTGGGTGGGCGTGTGCCTGTGTAGACAATGCAGTGAGAGAGGATGTAAGAGAAGGTGTGTGAGTGAGTGACTGGTGGGTGAATGAGTAGGAATGTGATAGTGTGTGTGCCTGAATGTTCTGGGTGGGCGTGTGCCTGTGTAGACAATGCAGTGAGAGAGGATGTAAGAGAAGGTGTGTGAGTGAGTGACTGGTGGGGAATGAGTAGGAATGTGATAGTGTGTGTGCTTGGATGTCCTGGGTGGGCGTGTGCCTGTGTAGAGAATGCAGTGAGAGTGGATGTAAGAGAAGGGGTGTGAGTGAGTGACTGGTGGGGAATGAGTAGGAATGTGATAGTGTGTGTGCTTGAATGTTCTGGGTGGGCGTGTGCCTGTGTAGACAATGCAGTGAGAGAGGATGTAAGAGAAGGTGTGTGAGTGAGTGACTGGTGGGTGAATGAGTAGGAATGTGATAGTGTGTGTGCTTGGATGTCCTGGGTGGGCGTGTGCCTGTGTAGAGAATGCAGTGAGAGTGGATCTAAGAGAAGGGGTGTGAGTGAGTGACTGGTGGGGAATGAGTAGGAATGTGATAGTGTGTGTGCTTGAATGTTCTGGGTGGGCGTGTGCCTGTGTAGAGAATGCAGTGAGAGTGGATGTAAGAGAAGGTGTGTGAGTGAGTGACTGGTGGGTGAATGAGTGGGAATGTGATAGTGTGTGTGCTTGAATGTTCTGGGTGGGCGTGTGCCTGTGTAGAGAATGCAGTGAGAGGAGATGCAAGAGAAGGTGTGTGAGTGAGTGACTGGTGGGTGAATGAGTGGGAATGTGATAGTGTGTGTGCTTGAATGTTCTGGGTGGGCGTGTGCCTGTGTAGAGAATGCAGTGAGAGGAGATGCAAGAGAAGGTGTGTGAGTGAGTGACTGGTGGGTGAATGAGTAGGAATGTGATAGTGTGTGTGCTTGAATGTTCTGGGTGGGCGTGTGCCTGTGTAGACAATGCAGTGAGAGAGGATGTAAGAGAAGGTGTGTGAGTGAGTGACTGGTGGGTGAATGAGTAGGAATGTGATAGTGTGTGTGCTTGGATGTCCTGGGTGGGCGTGTGCCTGTGTAGACAATGCAGTGAGAGTGGATGTAAGAGAAGGGGTGTGAGTGAGTGACTGGTGGGGAATGAGTAGGAATGTGATAGTGTGTGTGCTTGAATGTTCTGGGTGGGCGTGTGCCTGTGTAGAGAATGCAGTGAGAGTGGATGCAAGAGAAGGTGTGTGAGTGAGTGACTGGTGGGTGAATGAGTGGGAATGTGATAGTGTGTGTGCTTGAATGTTCTGGGTGGGCGTGTGCCTGTGTAGAGAATGCAGTGAGAGTGGATGTAAGAGAAGGTGTGTGAGTGAGTGACTGGTGGGTGAATGAGTAGGAATGTGATAGTGTGTGTGCTTGAATGTTCTGGGTGGGCGTGTGCCTGTGTAGAGAATGCAGTGAGAGGAGATGCAAGAGAAGGTGTGTGAGTGAGTGACTGGTGGGGAATGAGTAGGAATGTGATAGTGTGTGTGCTTGAATGTTCTGGGTGGGTGTGTGCCTGTGTAGACAATGCAGTGAGAGAGGATGTAAGAGAAGGTGTGTGAGTGAGTGACTGGTGGGTGAATGAGTAGGAATGTGATAGTGTGTGTGCTTGAATGTTCTGGGTGGGCGTGTGCCTGTGTAGAGAATGCAGTGAGAGGAGATGCAAGAGAAGGTGTGTGAGTGAGTGACTGGTGGGTGAATGAGTGGGAATGTGATAGTGTGTGTGCTTGAATGTTCTGGGTGGGCGTGTGCCTGTGTAGAGAATGCAGTGAGAGTGGATGTAAGAGAAGGTGTGTGAGTGAGTGACTGGTGGGTGAATGAGTGGGAATGTGATAGTGTGTGTGCTTGAATGATCTTGGTGGAAACATGGGTGTTTGACGCATCTGAAGGTGGTGTGGTGTGCCATCCCTTCCCGTGATGTCACTTTGGGGTGGGGTCAATTGACATCCCAGCCTAAGCCCCAAAATCTCTTAAAACGGCTCTGACTGTGCCAGGTCCGGTCTGGGGGAATTCAGTGCTGGGTGGGATAGAGAGAGATGTGCATGGCAACCGGCATCCGGATGGTTGCGTTTTTTCATTGGAATTGTTTCCCCGCAGCCTTAAAAGTGCATAGTTTCCAGAGATTAGACACTGACTCTGGAAAAGCAGTGCTGCTCTGGCAAGTGCACAATTAAATAACACTGTGTATGGTTTACGTCGACATTTTAATCCCTGCAACAAATCTGTGTAATGAGAAGAAATGGAGCTAAGGGGGGGGGGGGGTGTGCGTGCGTGCGTGCGTGCGTGCGCGCGCCAATCACGCATATTCCCTGCCCCACGCAGGGCCCTGAGCCTTGCGTCAATGACCAACAGCGATAAAGTGAGTGACTCGAGTTACACTGACCCAGAGTATGTACACTGCTGGGTAGATATCCTCTCTGATTTAAATCTGAGACCCTAGAACCAGAGGTGTGTGTTGTATGCGGACATCCCCAGCGTGTGGCCCTCCAGGCTGCCTTTTTTGCCGCAGGATCCCAGATCTCACCACCCAGTCCTTGTCCTCTTCCAGGTAAATACATGATATAGGGCGCAGGGATTTCTGTGGTGTGAGCGCAATTGTTTTAAATGCATGACACTAGCACACACAATGGCTTGGCCAACTACTTGCACAGCAGCACATTAAGAGCGTGTACATTCAGCCACCAGGGGAGTTTTCTTGTATATCGCACATTTTGAGCTAAATGGCATCTCTGCACCAGGTGGATTTGGTGGAGGAGGGGGCTGTGAACTGAAGTCTGAGCTTCTAACAGTTACAACGTTGGGGACGATGTTTTTAGTATGGAAAACATTTTGATGATGAATATTGTACATAGATGAGCAAGCACTAAATAAGGGCCTGAAATAAGGGATGGGGTATTATTATAATTATGGTATTTATTGAACGCGGGCCTAGCTCCGAGAAGCAACGGAACACTTTACAGCGGTATACAAGAATACAGACAACTACCGGAGCGCTTTACAGAGGTACCAGAACATATGTACAGTGGGGGCATACAGAAGGGCACAGAGGAGGAGTACAGCTGTACCGGGTGGCAGGGAGGAGAGGGGCGGGTGCGTTTAGCGAGTCAGGAGGCGCGAGGGGCGACGTGAAGGTCTAGGTGTGGAGGCAGAGAGATTCCTTGAAGAAGTGCGTCTTCAGTTCTTTTCTGAATTGTAGGAGCGTGGGGGCGACTCTGATGCGGACAGGGAGGAGGTTCCATAGTCTTGGGGCGTAGGCTATAGGATCAAGGAGGGATGGCAGAAAATAGGATATATAATAGAGGAAACCAGTAAATACCCACAGAACTGCCGTCAGAGTGAGGTACTGTGTGTGTGCCCCAGTGAGCCTGAGGGGAGTTCAGACTCCATGTCCACTCGCTTGGCATCTCTGCTGAGACTGGCAACAGAGAAACATGTTTTGGCAATTTTGGTGTTGTTTTGTGGCAAAATCATTATCAAAAAGGACAAAAGGACACACCCTCCCTTCTGATGGTAATCCTAGCCATTTTCACACAAGCCCAGTGAGGTAGAAACCAGTTTATCCTATGATACAAATTAGGGCAGTTCGGTTGTTCAAGAGAAGCCACTAAAGGGGCCTTCGCGCATGGCCCTCGTCTAAGAAAAACAAAGTACATATGTATTAGCCTTCCCGATCCACTCCGACTTCCTAGATTGGGAAATAATATTGAGATCATATAGCCAATCCGAAGGTGTTTAGTGCAGTCAATAACTACTGGTATTGACTGCATTCTGAACATTTTGTCTTCGAGAGCAGACGGGGAAACAACAATGCAATTTACAGGCAAGATTCTTTTCAACAAGACACTTCCTCCCTGAAATGAACTTTTTCTTTTCCTGCAACATCCTATTTAACATCAAGAAAAAGCTGAAATATGGCAAAATGCCTTTTCTTTCTTATAGAGAAACTGTTTGCGTTTAAACTTTTACATGACGCCGAAGGCGTGCTCATGTTAAACCTGTTTTCGGTTTTGAAATTAAATAGCCTAACTTATGTAAACAACCATGTTATTGAAAGGCTACAAAATAAAACCACATTTATTTACTAACTCAGTTTGTCTTTTTACTTTACCCAATTGTTAAGTAACATCTTTTACTTCACCAGCAAAACATGGATTGTTTCTACCACTATGTTCTGATAGCCTTCGGGGTCACTATCGCGTGGGATAGGGACCCTTCTCCCCACTTATGTCCATCGACTTCACCCCGGGCCATACTGTGGTGGCGGGTAATGACCCCTCCCTCGGTCTCGAAGGCTGTAATGTTCCCCAAAACACTAAAGGTTTCTTTGGTCAAGAAACATCCTTCAAAGAGCATGATTGTAGTTTTACCACTCCAGGCAGTGCTTTGCCTTCTCCCTCCCCAGAATTTCATTGTCTCCTTTGGCTTTGGTGCAGCAATGAATTAATAACCATTTAAAGGTCCATAGGGGAAGCCCATACGTTTCCATTCACCAGAGTTGCCGGACACGTACCCGCAACTGACAAAGGAGTTCCTGAGCTGTTCATCATCTGTAGCAAATAACAGTCTTACATTTCGGAGCAGCCCTTCCTCGCTCGTGGACCAGTTCTTTTTCCCACTCTCAAGTAAGACCAACACCCTGAGAAGATTTAATCCACCGACGGATCTTGTAAAGTAGATTTTAGAAGAACAATCTGAGAAGATCACTTCACTCCCACAAATGGCGGCCTCCATTCATGGTAGATTGCAAAGCGAGCCTGTGTTTCTGTCTCTGCCCTAGTGATCATCTTTGCTGATGACCTGGCATCCTTCATGCAATGTTTCCTTTGCCGCAAGACATGGCTCATGCCATTGACGCTCCAAGGTTTCTTCTCCCATTAGCCTCAGCAACGTATATTTAAAAATATTAAAATGTTTTTACGCTGAGCAAACAGCAATTTGATGCCGTGTTAGTCCAGATCACACAAGATGCAAGTGTGAAATGATTAGTAATGACTAATATTGGTCTGTGCTGTGGCTTTCTTTTCTAGCCATTTCACCATTCAACATCTGATGAAGAAATCTGTGGGGCTTGGGCAACAAAGGCGTTGCTCCATCTCTGCATATTATCTTGAGTTAGTCCAATAAAAGGTATCAAAACCTGCATCTTGTGTTTGTTTATTTGTTTGTTTGTTTATTTATTTATATAGCGCTCCTAACCCAAAGGTATCCAGGGCGCAAATTTACATATTACAGAAAGAATACAGTGTTTGGTAGATTGCAGTTAAGTTAGAAAAATTACAAGTTAGAAATCAAGAATTACAGTTATATACAGGTATACATTGATGCTTGGAAGGTTACAGTTGAACTTTCGCAATTTTTTTCATTTACAGAGGATAAACAGGTAGTTAGCAATTACAGTTTGGACAGTTCATTTCAGTTCAATACACATTGTATAGCAGGTTACAGATGAGTTACAGTTACAGGAAGTTACTGGCTCTAGGGTGGAGATAGTTCTTGAGCAACAAGCCAGTATTTTAGTTTATTACAGAAAGGCCAGTATGCTGTTACGGCTCTGATGTCAGAAGGGAGAGCATTCCATAGTTTGGCTGCTAGGACTGGAAAGCTCTTGCCCCCAGAGTTTTCCAGTTTGTATCTAGGAATCGCAAATTGGTTCATCTGGGCAGAGCGGGTAGGCCTGACAGAGAGGTTTTTTTAGAACTTGCAGTTGAGGTATTTCGGGGCAACGTTGGCTAAGCACTTGTGGGTCAGGGAGAGAGTTTTGTAGATGATTCGTTTTTTTACAGGAAGCCATTGGACCTTTTGTCTAGCGGCTGAGATGTGGTTATCTTTCGGTATATTGAGGGCGGCTCTTAATGCATTATTTTGTAGTACTTGCAATTTGTTCATGTTTCGAAGACTGGTTCCATTGTATAAGGCATTGCAATAGTCCAGTCTAGCTGGGATCAGAGCTCTGGATGAGATGATGCAGCTGTCAGGTGACAGGAATGGGCGGCAGGCTGTTATTAGTTTCGCTGTATATGCTACGTCGGAGGCAGCTGCATTGATTTGTTTGGTAAGGCTGAGGTGGGAGTCCAGATAAATCCCCAGCGTTTTGACTGCTTTGGCAACTTGGATAGTATTATTGTCAATGAAGAATGATTGGAATTGGGTAGGCAGTTTATTGAGTCGGGTTTGAGAGCCAATCAGTAGTAGTTCTGTCTTGTCATCATTCAAGCAGAGACCATGACTGGCCATTCATGCTTGAATGGTCTGGTAAATTGTGTTCAGGAGTATGGAGTGCGCACTATGTGAGCCAGGGAGGCTGATGAGTGTCATCTGCATAATTAACGTAGGAGATAACCAGGCTGTCTAAGTGGTCGAAAAGAGGCTTTGTAAATATATTCGGAGAGACACATGACCCTTGAGGCACTGCGCATAAGACTTGGGCAGGGTCGGCAGTGTGTGATTTTACACTGAGAAAGACACCCGGACTTGCATACATTAAACTACATCTCATAACCCTTGCTCTGCATCCTATTGTACTGAGCATCCTATAATTCCGAGTCAACATTGAATAACCCTGAGTCATAGGTTAATTAAACTTCATCTGACGTTCCCACGCCTTGAGTTTATGAGCCTATAGATGACCCTAAACCTTCAATTGATTTGAATCCAGCAGATCGTGCAAAGTCTTGCTTCATTCTTGTATATCATAGGAACCAGAAGAAACCCAGGATGAACATCGATCCTCTCTCCCAGAAATCCGGGTTGTGATCATTTGACAATACATCCAACGGAAAGTCAGCACTGCGAAGGGATGGTAAGACGACATGTGGATGCCCTAGGAAACGCGTCTTTCTGATGGGGTGGCTTTATAGGGTAGACTTGGATATTAAACCTCACCAGGTTGTTTAAATGTGTTGGGTTATCAAAGTGAATCCAGTGGTCGTGATCCAATGGACTCACTGGGATAACCTAATAGACCTCCTGCACTGGACTCACCAGCATATAAGCGATCTGTTTGATATACAGCATTAGCACATGGAGAATGTTATTGACCTCCTCTCAGCCAAACAGAATGTTTAGAGAGCAGTCAATAACTATTGGTATTGACTGCGATCTCGTAATTCTGTCTTCATAAGCAGATGATAAAGAAACAAAAATGCGATTTCTAGGCAAGATTTCTTTCAACAAGACACTTACACTCTGAGAGGGATTCTTTTTTTGCTGCATCACAGACGAAATAGAAAGCGTAAACAAGGGAATATGCTTGCTCTTTCTTGTGGAGAAACTCTTTACTTTTACATGAAACTCCACACATGCTAATGTTAAGCTGGTTTCATTTCAACCAGGTTTGCAATTCAGATGGTTAATTTATGAGGACAACTATCTTATTTCAATATAACAAAATAAAACCACATTTAATTTACTAACTCAGTGGCCTATTTACCTTACCCACTATTAAAGTAACGTTTTTTCTTCACCGCCAAAAATCCCAAACATGTATTGCTACTCTAACTATTTGCTAATAGCCTTATCGACCTGGGGAAGGATCATTATTGCTTGGTATATTGCTTGGTTCCCTAATTTATTACCCTAGGTGACTTGATGGTGGGTCATTACCCTGCAATATTACCCCCCTTTGCTCTTTAGGGCACCTGACTCGCTAGACACCGCTCCCCTGTCCTCCCTGTCACAGCTGTACCCCTCCTCTGTGCCCCTCTGTATCCTACCCACTGCTGTATATCTGTTCTGTTGTTACCTCTGAAAAGTGCTGTGTTATGCATCTGTACTGTTGTATACCTATGTAAAGCGCTCTGTTGTGTATCTGTATTGCTGTACCACCTCTGTAAAGCGCTCTGTTGTGTATCTGTATTGCTGTACCACCTCTGTAAAGCGCTCTGTTGTGTATCTGTATTGCTGTACCACCTCTGTAAAGCGCTCTGTTGTGTATCTGTATTGCTGTACCACCTCTGTAAAGCGCTCTGTTGCTTCTCAAAGTTAGGTCTACGCTCAATAAATACCATAATAATAATATTGGTTCAGACAAACCTGATGGTGTCGAGTGCAAGAGCTAAGATATTCCTGTTCGTTCTGTAGGCCTCGCACCCATGCTTCTGCCCCTTTGGTGCACACAAATGTAGCATTCGGCTTCCTTCTGGGTTATGCCACTGCTTCTCTTAACTCTTGCCAATTCCCTGCAGCTGTAATGACAGTTATGGATTTTACTCCCAGCTGAGCCCGGGCCCACCCCAGAATTGTTCACAAAAAGAGCCTGTGTTTGTGCCCATTCCAGTGTGGCCGTGCAGCTATTCAGTTCTACCACCTCCGGAAAATGTCAGATTTGGGCCTGTTCTGAATTTGAATACTTTTCACCCCAGTTTTAGTGCTCAGAATGTGCTTCATCCTGCAGAGGCCGCTTCATAGCGCTAAAGGGGTAGCGAAAGAAGAAGGACAGCTAGCACTGTAGGCAGGAGTAAAGGTTTTTTTCAGGGGTGGGGCATAGGCACCACTATATATAACCGCATAAAAGTATTCTGGAGGCAGATCTACTCTGATTTAAAAATAAAAAATGCTATAGGTGCATTGTAAAGCACATTTTCTAACTATACTGGTTTAAATATATGGGGCCTCATTACAACTCAGGCGTTAAGGGTTAACGCCGTCGTTAACCCTTAACGCCTGATTCCGATTTTAACGGCTGCTTTTAGCAGCCGTTAAAATCCATGGCGCTAAACCGCCTTGGTGCTAATTACACCACCGTAATTTACGGTGGCGTAATTAGCGCCTTCCCCACTCCCATTATGCCCTATGGGGCAAAAATGGGAATGGGGAAGGGTAAAATGGGAAATAGGGATTTACCGCCCCACTCACCTTGGAATGGGGCGCTAAATCCGCCATCCACCATGGTATAAACGTAGTTTACACCATGGTGGTAAAGTTGGCGTACTTACCGCCTGGGTCGTAATGACCCCCCATGGGTATTAGAGATGTGGAACTCTTAAAGCAATTATTACTTAAATTACTGCCGTGATTGGCATAAATGAATAAATCTATATATATAAAATGCTTAGGGATGTTTCCGTACTCAGTTGATGCAATTTATCAGTGTTAGGTTGCCCTATGCTGTCCAAATGGAAAAGTGCACTTACTTGAACAACAGCTACCATTTCAACAAACAAAATGAGCGGTCACCTTCAACTTGCACTATCGCAAACATTCGGAAGTTACTTCTTTCCACCCGACAGCTCTTCACGCAGGGCACAAGGGTTCCAGTGTCAATGAACAGTTAATTGCCAGCTCAGTGTTTCAGTGTCTAAAGAGCAAAACGCTGTAGGATGAATGCCTCCTCACGAGCCAAAACTGAAAGTAGGTTCTGTAATATTATTCCATCACAGGAACTCTGCAATGGAACAAGGTTGACAATTACGCGTCTACAAAGACACACCATAGTGGCCTGTGTGACCGATGGAACATAGATACTGTTCTTATACCGCACATACCTCTCATTCCATCTGATACATGTAAGGCCCGATTCACAGAAGCCTTTTTTATAATGGTGCAATCCCATAGGAAAATGCTCTGTGAATCAGGCCCTTAGTATTTTCAATTCCTATATTTAAGAAGGGGGACAGAAGTGACCCTATGAATTACTGACTGATATTGACCTTTAAGATATACTAGAACTGCGTATGTTACACCGAGAACAGCTAGTAAATAAATAAAATGGCAAGGAGAAACACAAGGGGCACTGGTCAATGAAGAACCAATGAATTGCATCCCAGCCTTCTATGCCTTCCGCCCGGACCACAATAAAATAAATGACAACACTTCTCAAAATGTCGTCACCATGGCAACCTACTCTCAGTGCAACCCTCACCCCTGACAACCTGCACAACCAAAATGAGAGTTGAACTTCCCGTAGACCTCTCTCCTTGACTGCTTTGCCCATGGCAGTTTACCCCACACCAGCACTCACCTGTGTACTGCTTTAATCCGGTACTCCCCCTATCAATGTGTGCTCGTTTATTTATTGATTATGTATTTATTTATAATGGAATTTATGTTGAATTAATATATATAACGAAAACATAAAACAAACAGATTGCGCTACACCACAGCAGAAAATACAGTTCTATGCCCATCAGAAAGAGCCTCCTGTGGAAAGCATGGGATTACGTGAGGTTCTTCATTTGTAGAGCACCACTCGGCTCGGCAGTACACCTCATGAGAGATTGTGCAAATTCACCCAGTCATGTCACAAAACAAATGCCACCCATCATGACTAAGGATAACCCTGGGAAAATCCTTCATCATTCCTCCTGCTACAGGAGAGGAACAAAAGTGCCATGAAATATGGCGTTATTCAACAGCCCAGCGGCCAGAGTGAAGTGAGGGTGTTTAACGAGGGCCCCGGGACGGTACCACCCATTCCAGCCCTTGGAACGGGTGCTTAACGCTATTAGCACCCATCCCATGGGCTGGGACGGGGCTTATTTGAAGTATTTTCATTCTGTGAACAGGTCGCCTTATGGCGTCACATTTACGGAATGAAAAGACTGTTCAAAGATGGCCACCATGGAATGGGAAGACGGATTTCATGCAGAGCCCCACTTCCATTTCCATGGCAGCCAAACAGAAGCAGAGTGGAAGGCGTGGCAGCAGGTGTGGCACTTGCCGCTGCCGCAATCGGATACGTGGGGAGAAGGGATTTTTATTTTTTAAAAAGGAACGGATGATGGGGTGAAAATGGCGGGCGGGCGAACCAGCCATCCGGCGACTTGGAACGCGCCTGAGATCGCCAGTCATTTTCCACCGGCGTTCCTAGCTTCCTGATTGGTTGGCTCCCTCCTGCATGAGTGTGTCAGGAGAATGGTGCGAGTATGCAATGTGCCAGAGCACGTGCCCATCCTGTGCAAGAGACTATGCAGCAGCAGGAAGCAGAATGGTGCTACCACTACCATGAACGTCTGGGGTATTGTGCTCAACAACAGCACTGTATGTAAGAATATCTTCTGTTAGGCAGCCTTTCTAAAGCGCCTCGAAGCACTGAGGCAGTCTGGGCAGACGTTGAATAAGAACGGCTGAATGAATTAACAGTCAGAAGTGTTACCCTGCCACACAATACCTGTCCATCGGTTGCAGTGCCACAGAACGCATGCCATCTACTTAATGTGCCACCACAGCCCTATCCCCATCTTCTGTGGCCCAGAGGCCTGTTCACCGATCACCAGGGCACCACAGGCCCACCCATCTGCTTCTGTACTCCCATATGCCTGACCTCAGTAGCTCTGCCAATCAAAGTGTGTCGGGCTGTTCGTGGGCACCAAGAACAATGTACCTGTGTTACCGGGCCACATAATGTTGGCACACAGTAGACCTGCCCATCGTATCCTGTGGCAGCACTACACCCCGGCACGCCTCTTTAGACCAAGAGGAACATTTCACAACATGTCCTATGGAAAAAGAGACCTGCATGTTGCGAGCTGTCCATATTAGACAGAGGGCCAGTTTACAGGCGTTTAGACTTCGATGGCAGGCAGCAATGTTTTCTTTCTTTTCATGCTCTGTTATGAATGAACTGAGCAGGGTTAGCAGGATACATGTTTTATTTGGCTGCTCCATGTAGTTTGTCTTATGTATTGTCTTTGAACTGTGTCTATTTTGCACACCGCCTTAAAACTGTTTTTTCTGGCAATGAGTTGCACTCAGTAAACATGGTTACATCTAAAATACTTGCCCTTTGGTTACTATCTGTCTCAGGAGGATAGCTTGGCGGCAACGTGCTCACCTTGGAAGCAAAACGACACGGAGCAACACAGGTTCGATCCCCGGGTCCGCGCTTAGAAACCTCTGGGTATTAAGCGCGTTATAAATAACCTATCATATTATATCATATCTATGCACACAATACTTGTTCACCGGCATGGTGCTGCACAAACCAGTTTGTGCCGCATAGGACGGATCTGGTGGTTATTCGAAATATAAAGCCTACCCAACAGTTATTGTGTGTGTGTGTGTGTGTGTGTGTATCAGTTACGGTGCTAAGACTATCAAACGCACTCCGTGTAATTGTTCCCTTTTCCTTATTGTGCCATGGAACGTGTAGCCATTGGCTGGTGTACACATCAATGACCGTGCCACCGAAGGCCTGCAGATCTGGGATGGTGCACAGACTGCCAGCCCAGCCTTAATTATGCTACAGAATTTGTGCCCGCCGGTGGTCGTGCCGCGTATGGAACTCTCTACCCCAGACAACCTTTGGCTCTCCAGATGTTTCAGACTACAATTGCCAATTTATCTGGCTATTGACTATGCTGGTTAGGGATGATGGGAGTTGTGGTCCAAAACATCTGGAGAGCCAACGGGCAACCGAGCAAGTGCTACCACTTGCTCGGAGCAATCCTATTGGACCTTTCGTAAAGAACCTTAAGATGCTGCTTTTCTCACAGGGCTCCCTGATGGTCTGACCTGTGTCACCTGACTCTATGTACCTAACCTTTGTCACCTAATCCTGCAACCACCGCCTTGATGCCCGTGGTTTTGGTGTGCTTAATAAATGTAATAAATAAATAAATAAATATGCCTGTGCAGTTTTTTTCGTGGATTGCCTGTGAATCAGTTGCAGTACATGAAATGTCTGTCTATCGGAGCAGGTGCCACAGATGTTTTAAACCCCCCCCCCCTACCTGAGTTAGTGGTCTACTTAATACCCGTCCATTAGTCCAAGTGCAATAATACTCGTGTGTCGAGTATTGTACACATGATTGGGTCTGGCTGAAAAGCGTGCAGCGCTTGGAAGGTCACCCACCTATTGAGTACACGCGCTTTGTTTGAGGTTAGGGACAGACCTGAAGCTCCATTAATCATGGCAGCCTTTCTACAGCTGCATTGGGGGACCGAGGACACCTCTCAGTGTGGGCTAGGTGGCTTATCAGGGCAACACCAGAGCCCTACCTACCATAGAGGTGGTGTGGGCGAGCAGAGGGGGCCCGTCCAAGGCCCCCGGGCAAGTATGCCATCACTTGTGGGTATTGGCGCCTCTTTCTCTGATCCAATGCCTTTCAGACACTGTCCTGGCCAGTTATCTTTCTGATCTTTCAGGTGGTTCCCGGGAGGCAGCACCATCCAGAAGAATACAAGTACCACAATGCATCTGGGCCCAATGGGTAAGACCTGGCCCGATATAGGAGGCATGAACTGGTTGCCCAAACGTAAATTAACTATGCCAACACACGCCCTACAAACCCTGGAATGGCTACAGGGGAACAGTGGGGCAGCAGAATAGACTACATACTAATAGGGGAGACCCAGTAACACTCCCCAAGCCCTGTTGAAATAGTGACTCACCAAGGATAGAGGAGGAACAGAGAACCAATAACCACAGTGGCCACATGGAGGGAGGGAAGGAAGGAGGGAAGGGAAGGGCAGACAGACATCGGGTGGCAAGGAGCACCCCACTAGGTCGGTCTCTCTCTCTTTCTTTCTCTCCTCTCCTATGGAGTTAGTTAAGGCTACGGCCTTCTTTCCCCCTATAGTAGTTAGCCTAGACAGTAGGGGTCACCTGGCCTGTGTTAGTAGGGAGCCTGGGCTAGGGAGATGGGAGACCCCTTCAGGGGTGCAAGAAAGGCTAAAGGGACCACCCCTAGTCTTAGAGCCCCAATTGGCTCATTATTTAACGTGTTTGTAATAAAAACTAAACACGTATTGGACTTGCCTTGTGACTCCCTGAGATCCTTCTGACAGTACACATCTCTTGCTAGGCACTCCCCAACGTATGCTCCCTTTTACACCTCCTTCTCGCTCCCCGCCTTCTCCTGCAACACACGTTGGCTCCACAGTTTGTGCTTATAGTTGGGGGTCGAGGAATCTCACACGGCACCCCCCATGCAGTGAAAGTCTCACTCAGTGACGCATAGCACCACACACTGGGTGTGGGTCGCACAAAGTATACTATCCCTCCCAGTGCATCACGCCTCTGAGAAATTGCACTCCTTGTGTGTGAATCTAGCACCTCGGAGCACAGTCCCGCGCATTGGCGCTATGGCTCCCTCCTCGTGGCGTAGTCGTCTTCTTGTCCCACTTCTTGGGTGACAGGCGCCCTCATTTGACTGTGGATATTAATACTGGAAGAAGTGTCTCAATCATTATGTGTGAGTCTCACATCTGGGAGGGGTTCTCGTGTGACACAGTGGTCTCCTCACTCCAGGGTGACCGGCCTCGAAAGAGAACTGCCCCCGTCCTGTACTAAAACCAATAGGAAGAAGCTCAGGCGAGAAGGATGAGAAGATTCCATCTGCAACCTCCAGGCTGCAGAATGGAAGAACCCCATGCCTGGGCCACCACCCCATCCCCCTTTCCCCCCATAATGTTGGTAAGGAGTGCTGAAACCAAGAAACTTATAAGTGAATCTCCTACCACCAAGATGGGGTCAGACTACCGCCCGCCGGTAGTTGCCAAAACAGACGCAGAGACACAGTTTGCTAAGGACCTGGCCCAGACAGCATGAGGACGCAAAGCTAAGGGATGAGGTAATCCACAAGTAATGGAACATGGCATTTGTATAGTACCTAGTGCCATTGGTATGTCCTCAAAGCGCTGTATGTCAACACCCTTGCATGATCCAAGTCTGAGGTATGAGGGATTGGTAAGAGGGATTTAGAATGCGTGTGTGTATTTTAGCCAGTACGAAGGGAGGTGGGGGTGGCTGAGTCCCTGCTACAGACCCATGTAGAACTGGCTGTTGGGAGAGTATAAGAGTCAAGGAGACTGATTATGTGTCCAGCTAGAAGGAATTTCTATTGTGGAAATTATCTGCGTTCTAGTGGCACAGGTGATGTGCGATATGAGTTCAAGTAGCTGACGATTGCAGCTATGTGTGGGTGGGTGGCCATGCCTTGGGAAGGTTCCAGATCTCTTCCATCAAGATGGAGTGCGATACGTACCCGTGAGTCATGGCTGATTACTTGTTTTGTTGGCGGAGGGCAGGTCCTGTCATGCGGGTTTATGGGAATCCTTTGTGTGTGTGTGTGTGCTCGGTACCTTCTTGAAGTTTCCTCATGTGACTCTTCGATGCCTACCTGTCTGGCGATGAAGTTCACCCGAGAGACGGATTAGGTCAGTCAGGATACAGCGGGGATGCTGAAAGGGATACAGTTCCATATTGTCGGGGCTTGGACGGAGAAGGGGAGACCCCTATTCTGTCCGATTTGGCAGTAGGGATGACCAGGAGGAGAGCTGTGCCTGATCTCAGGTTTCTGTTGAGACTGTAGGGGGTGAGCTTGTGTTCTAGATATTCTGGGCCTGTGTTGTGCGGGTACATGTCTTTATATTGAAATATTGTATATTGAATGCACATATCTTGAATATTTTAGAGTGAAAACCTTTATAGTGAATGCACCTTGTTTGCGGGATACCCCCCAAACCCTTGTTTTCAACTCCTAAAGCTGACCTGACCGTTTCCCAAAAATATTTAACCCTTTACCGCAGCCCTAAATGCATTCACTATAAAGGTTTTCAATATAAAAAATTCGATATATGGGCATTCAATATAAAAAAACTTGATATAATCACTGTATACCATGTTGTGCAGAGCACGCTGGGTGATGCACAGAGCACTGTGGGTGGATCGTCGCCCGACAGGGAGCCAGTGCAGGACGCGCATGGTGGATGTGATCTGTAGGGTCTGGGGCCAGGAGGGGCCTGGCTGCAGTGTTTTGGACCCATTGGAGTTTTCTGAGTTACGATGAAGGGGAGCCCAGGTATAGGGAGTTGGCATAGTCTAGTCGAGAGAGGACGATGGTTGTGATTGCAGCAGCTCTGGCAGGGTAGGTGAGGTAGGGGAAGATGCATTGGAGAGTGATGTAAGGAATGCATGGCATCAACCATAAGACAGTCACAAGTGGCCACAGTTTAAGGGTGTTTATTGAACTTGCACAAGGGTGTGATAAATACCTATCTAATCCTAAATCTACAGATGGGAGCAAGCTACAACCATCAAATAATAAGAATAATGCAGTGCTAGCGGAGTCTCATAAAAAATAAAAGGTCCTATTACTAAAAAAAACTATTGCCAATCTTTTTTTTTTTAATAACAAGTTTTATTGGGTTTTTGTGCATGTATACAAAACAAACAATATCCAATCAAGACAAAGAAAATAAAGAACAAAGTTGAACACAAAACTAAAACATAATTTGCATACATATGGAAAAGGGGGTGCAATGCGCATGAAAACTGAGATTCGTCCGGGCGCACACGCACATCCACTGCGGATAGACACATATATACAAAACCAGTTGTATTATTGTCAGGCTTCACAACCGGTTGATGGCGAGGCAGTTCTTTGTGTTTAAGTCCTGGCTTGATGGCAAGGCTACGTAATGCAGTTCATTCGCCCAAGCACCGCTGGCTCATAGTACTTGTTCCCATTTTTCCCATATTTTATCTGCCTTGCCAGCCCCTCGCTTGGTATACTCGACGTTCCATCAGACTGACCGCATCCAAGTCCGTGGACCATTGGTGATAGCTTGGGCAGATTTCAGACCCCCACAATTGTGCAATGTTTCGTTTGGCAATCCCTGGGGATGTTGACAGCAACAGTCTTTCGAAGCGGGATAGTTCTCCTTCCTCTTCAATACCTAAGAGGAATAGTTTGGGGTCATTAGGTATCAGGCGTCCTATGACCCTCGATAGTCTTTCAGTACATTTACCCCAAAAGTGTTGTATGTGCGTACACTGCCATAGGATGTGGTAGAAGGTGCCCTCTTCCTGTTTACAGTGCAGACATTTGGGATCGGTTGCTTTCCCCCAGTTATACAATGTCAGACGCGGGTAGTATATTCTGTGGAGGATCTTTAGTTGAATAAGTCTGATTCTGGCCGAGATTGCTATATCCCTGGGGTGCATCAGGGCCGAAATCCAGTCCTCAGGAAGTATCGGGCCGACATCTCCTTTCCATTTCAGCTTTAGGTTTGATAGTTCTGTCGTGGCATAAGTGGAAATGGCATTATACATGGTGGAAGTGACTTTGTTTTCTACCCTGTCTACAACTATGTTTCGCTCTATAGGCGTGCATTCCGGCATGTCTGTCAAATGATCCCTTTGGGTTGAGAGGGCATGGTGTAACTGCTCGTAGTGGTAGCGTTCAGTGGGAGGGTATTTGGAGTAGAGAACTCGACAAATGGAATGAACTGATTATTCACAAATATTTCTTGTAGAGTGTGTATATCGGCTGCGGCCCAACTGGGCCATTTTGGGAGTCTACTGAGACCTGCGAGATGGGCGTTGTTCCAAATAGGCTGGACTGGGGTGATTTTCTTATCCCAGCCAATATATTTGTGAGAGTCTTTCCATATTTGTGCTGTCTGTGCCACTATCGAGCGCTCGGGAGGGCGACATCGTTTCCCATAGAGACTTTCAAGTGGGGACACATCCTGCCTGGCGTTTATTTCCGCTCATATATGCGAGAGTCTGGGGTTGCCATGTAGAATGTCATTGACTGTCGCCATTTGGGCCGCCCAATAATAAACATGGATGTTGGGGAGACCTATCCCCCCTTCCCAGACTGAGCGTTGCAGGGTTTTGAGGGCTATCCTCGGGTGTTTCCCTCCCCACAGCAGCCTGCGTGTTGTTCCATCTATTTTGCGGAATTCTTCTGCGGGGATACAAAGGGGGGCATTTTGAAGGATGTATAGGAATCGGGGTAGGGTTAACATCTTGAAGAGCGCTGCTCTGCCTAGTAATGTCAGTGGTAATGCCTCCCAGTGAACCACACTCGAATTTCCTCATTATTGGGTATAGGTTTTGGGGTATATAAGTGTCTAGGGCGTTGGTGATGATGATGCCTAAATATCTGAATTGTGTAAACTCAATCTGGTAGGGGGAGCCTTGTAGTGGTACACAGTCCACACCCTTCACAGGGAAGAGCACCGATTTGAGCCAGTTCACCCTGAAGCCTCTAAAGGTTCCGTAGTTTCTTAGGATAGCAGTGACTATGGGGCCTGAGATTCCCAGGTCACCTAAGTATATAAGGAGGTCATCTGCATAGAGGGATATCTTGTCCTCCCACTCCAAGTTCCAGCGAAAGCCTGACCATGTGTCTGTGTCTCACAGGATGACTGCCAGTGGCTCGATTATTAGGGCAAACAGCATTGCCGAGAGGGGACAACCTTGCCTGGTGCCCTTCCCCAATCGGAAGACATGCGAGAGACAACCATTCACCTTTACCTCTGCCAGGGGATCCTTATATAGAAGCTGGACCCATTTTATAAATGGTTCACCGAAGTTCATTTTCTTCATAATTGCCCACAATGCCTCCCAGTACACCGAATCAAAGGCCTTTTCGAAGTCTATGGCCAACAGTGCCGCTGATTGTTGCAGGGTAGGCGCTCTTTCCAAGGCCAGATGCAGCCTTCGGATATTCATTCTGGTTGACCTCTGGGGCATAAAGCCGCATTGGTCCGGGTGGATCAGCTCCGTGATGACAGTTTGGAGTCTGTTCGCCAGTACCTTCGCCAGTATTTTCGCTTCCGTATTGATTAGTGATATGGGCCTGTAGGAGACGCATTCACCCGGAGGTTTGTTTTCTTTTGGGATCACGATTATCGTGGCTTTTCGGAGGTCTGGCAGGAGCACGCCTTTCAATAGGGAGTCTTCAAACAGATTGAGTAGGTGCATAGGTAATCTAAATGGCTCAGACGTTTCCAAATATCAACCGGGAAGCCATTGGGGCCTGGGGCTTTGCCGGCCTGGAGTTGTGTTATGGCTGTCAAGATCTCTTCTTCCGTCATTTTACCGTCCAGCGATTCAGCTTGTTCCATGGTGCGGAAGGGTAGATCAATGTCGTCTAGTAAGGAGCTATTCGGTGTATCGGTGGGTGGCGCATAGAGTCTTTCATAGAAGTCTGCAAAGCATTCCGCTATTTCCGCGCCAGTGGAGACTATTCTGGCTTCTCTCGTTTTGATGCTTTTTACTATACGTTGGCCTTCCTCTCGTTTTTCCAGCCATGCGAGCATTCTGCCTGCTTTTTCCCCTGTTTCATATAGACGTGCTTTCATGGCACTATGTGCTTTTTGGGCACAATCCAGCGATAGATTATGTAGCTTGCTCTGCGCCAACATTAGGGCTCTATGTGTCTGGGGGGTGTCTCTGGAAGCATGTTCTGTTTCCTTGGTCATAACTTCCTTCTCAGCTTTGGTGATCGATTCGTGTTACATCTTCTTCTTGGCGGAGGTCCATGATATGATCTCTCCTCGCAGGACTGGTTTGTACGCTTCCCACAGGATGGAGGGGTCATCTGTCGAGCTTGCATTCAGCTCGAAGTATTCGGAGGTGGCTGTTTCTATTTTTTCCTGTAGTTCTGAGAACCCCAGGTAGTAGGAGTTGAGACGCCAGGTGGGCGGCGGACGAGGTCTCTCTGTCTCCAGCTCCACTAGCAGTGGAGAGTGATCGGATATGCCTCTTGGAAAGAAGGATGCATTACAGGCCTTATTAATGTTGTGGGATGAAAGAAAGATATAGTCTATCCTGGACATTGAGGCATGCGCTCCTGAGTGGAAGGAGTATTCACGTTCTTCTCCATGCAATTCACGCCACGTATCTCGGAGCCCCAGTGCGGATGCAAAGGCAGCAAGTCTGGTGACCGTGTAGGGGTTTCTGGTCCGAAGGTGTGTACGGTCTAAGGCATTGTTCATTACTTCATTGAAGTCCCCTCCTATTATACATGTATCTGCCATTCCCGTCGCCAGGATAGGGGTAATGTCAGCTAGCAAGGTGTTGAGGAGGGCTGGTGGGGAGTAGATCGCCGTTATCGCCAGGGTTTGATTCCATAGTGACGCTTGCAGGTGTATGTATCGCCGGCCTGTGTCACGTATTACTTTTTTGACTTCAAGCGGTAGTCTCTTGTGGACCAGTACTAGCACCCCTCTCGCTCCCGTGGAGAAGCCAGCATGGATCGCTGTGCGGTAATTGGATCTCTGGAACAGTTTGCATGTGGTTCCCGCCAGGTGCGTTTCGGTCAAGAGGACTATATCCGGGGAATGTCTGTTTATGTATTGCAGCACTAGTCTTCTTTTGATGCTGGATCCCAGGCCATTCACATTCCAGGTTATGAGCTTTAGGTGCTTGTTATTAGGAGTCGACGCAGATGCCATCAAGTGTTTCAGAGTGTGTTTCCTGGGTGTCCTCCATAGGTCGCATCCGCGCCGCGGACAGTTGGACGAGTTTTACTGCAGCCATTGCCTCTCGTGGTATTCTCATATTCTCCATCATGGGTCTGGCATGGATTCACATGCTCATGAATATTCCCCGTCTTCAGGCTGGGAATCCTCGGTAAAGAAAAATCAGTATCAGTTTCGTTTCTGATCTGTCTTTCGTAGTAGTAACCAATCACTGATCTCTGCGTCATACTGACCACAGCCAATGACTGCCATCTCCCTAAGCCCCGCCTCTGGCAGCCATCTTCAGATTTTTACCGCACGTTCAAGTGTTGGGATCCTCGTGCTATTGCTCTCGAGCGTTCGTGCTATTTTTCACATTTTTTCTCAAAAAATGTCTCTTTTTCGGTCAAAAGAGCCTCAAGCTCCACCGTTTCTTCATCCGATCAACGGGGACCCGTGTCGGATTCGTCTACGCCCCTCAAGGGTGAAGATTTCGTCGAGCCACGCTTTTGGAGGACTCCAGAATTTTCTCATGCCCATCTCGGACATGGCCCAAGAGAAGGGAAGCTCGACGCCCGGAAAGCTGTTCAGGGTCTGCCCTGGATGCCAGCTTCAGAATGTCTTTAAGGAGGACGAACACTCCCTTTGTCTTTACTGCCTACATGAGGACAAGACGCACGTGGAGAAGGACTGTGCGTTTTGCGGCAATATGTCAGAGCGGACCATGAAGGTCCGCCATCAACATCTCGCCAACTGGCTGGAAGGGAAGAGCCCGTCAGGCGAGAAGAAGAAGAAGAAGTCCGAGCGGTCTTCTAAGACCTTTGAGGACGCCCCGGCGATGGGGGTCCAACACAAGGCCAAGCACCGCGAGTCTGCTGGCACTGGGAGCGCCGAACGGTCGGGCTCTACGGGCGCCAGGCAGGGCGCATCCTCCCCGGCGCCATCAACCACGAGCCAACGCTCTGGTTCGGGTAAGAGGAAGGCCGAGCACCCGGCAAAGCTCCTGGAGAGACCCTGGTCGAGCTCGAAGGCCCCATCGGAGGGGGAGCGAGGCAGTGACCCTCCCCCCAAGGAGAAGGCGGTGAGCGCACCTAAGGTGGTGAAAGCCTTAATCCATCCGGCCAAGGCCTCTATCGAGACAGTCGCGGTGGCCCTGGCTCAGCCTATGGAAGCTACACCAGTGGTGGCGACCTCGGGGCTCAGAGTCTCCCTGCCACCGCGGAGGGAGTCCTCTTTTATGCCCATCGACAGGACCCCCGTGAAACCTCCGACGGAGAAGAAAAAGGGGTGGCAGGAGGTCGTCGTGGATTCGGCCTCAACCTCTGAGGAAGAGCTGATCGAAGTCTTAAGCCACGGCGTTGGCGTGGAAGAAGACCAGCCCGTCAGGAGGGACCCCGACGTAGGAGACGACGATAACGTTGAGGGTGCCGATGGGGCGCCTGACCGCCCGTCGGACTCCCCTCAACCAGTGCCGCACGACAACTCGCCGGCCATTTTGTTGGCTATACAGTCCTTATGCTCGGAGATAAGGACGAGACTGCCGTTACCACCAGCGGAGGAACCGCTCCCGACGGGGGACCCACAGCCAGGCCCTTCTGGGAGCCCTCCCCCTAAGAGAAGAAGGATTCATCCTCCACCTCCTTTTCAGGCATCGCGCCCTGTTCAGCCCTCCTCCCCGTCCACGACACGTGGGGATGATATGGGGACTGACACGGCCGCGACGGGTACAGACGACAAGGTTTACGACGAGGATCTGCCGTCGTCACCTCCCACCCGGGCTTCCCCTTCCGACGAGATTGGATCGTTTCACTCCATGATCGCCAGGGCATCTGAGCTTTTCCAGCTCTGCCCGGAAGAGAAGAAGAAGGAAGGTTTCCTTTATCAACGGCGCGAGGCCAAGAGGAAGACGGTCCTCTCTGTACCTCTACTGGACGATATTTGGGATGAGGGCCTCGCCCTCCTCTAAGAACCCATCCGCGATGCCGGCTAGAAGGGATCGGTACGAGAAGAAGTACCGGGTCCCGGACGCGGCCCCCTTGTGCCTTCGGGCACAGCCGACCCCGGACTCGGTCGTCTCCGCGGCGGCCAGGAAGAAAGCGGGGGGTGCGCGGCCTCTACGTCGACCTCCCCGCCAGACGGCGAGGGAAAGAAATTAGATACGATGGGACGCAGAGTCATCTCATCTGCAGCGACGACGATTAAGGCGGCCAACGCCTTGGCTATCGTAGCCCGCTACGACAGGGAGTTGTGGTACAAACTGGCCCCCCTGCTGGACTTCCTACCGGACGACAAGAGGGCGGAAGCCCTAGAGATTTTGCAGGAAGGAGAGGTGGCGTCGGACCACGCCATTACGATTGCGACAGACATCGCTGACACTGGATTTCGCCAGTTGGGCAACGGCGTGTGCCTTAGGCGGCGTGGATGGCTCAAGGCTACTGACTTCCGTCAGGATGTGCAGACCAGAGTCTTGGACATGCCGTTCGACGGAAACAACCTGTTTGGGAAAACAGTGGACGATTCCCTTCAAGCCATCAAGGCAGACACGGAGACGGCCCGGGCTCTTGGGGTTCTCCAGCAACGGTGGCCGCCCTTTCGGAGCGGCAGAGGCAAACAGGGTGCCTCCAAAGGTTCCAGCGGCGGATTTTCCACCTACCGTCAAGCGGCCCTTTCGTCGTCACAGGAAGCTTACCGGGGGACGAGGCAAGTCAGGCGGACCCCGCCGTCGTCGCCAAGGAGGACAAGGCGGCAAAGCCTTGTCGAAGCAGGACTGAACCGGCGTGGGGTCGGGCCCCCACCGAAGCACCCCGGTGGGAGGCCGGCTGGGGAGCTTCGTCAGCGTGTGGGAGTCCATCTCCACCGATCGTTGGGTGCTGGACGCCCTAGCTCAGGGTCACGCGCTCGAGTTTCTAAAGAGGTGCCCGCGCGTCCCCACTGTGGCCAGGAAAGAACATCACGTCCCTCAACTTCTCTTGGAGGTAAAGGCGATGCTCAAGAAGGGCGCCATCGAGCTCGTCCCAAAGAGGCTTCGGGGCTCCGGAGTTTACTCAAGATACTTCCTCGTGAAGAAGAAGACGGGAGGATGGCGTCCCATCCTGGACCTACGACGACTGAACAAATTCATCAAGGCACAGAAGTTCTGGATGGTCACCCTCCAACACGTCCTGGGTCAGCTGGAGGAGGGCGATTTCCTGTCGTCGTTGGATTTGGAGGATGCCTACTTCCATATTCCCATCCTAATGGGACACCGAAAGTTTCTCAGGTTCATGGTCCAAGGGTGTCACTACCAGTTCAGAGCCCTTCACTTCGGATTGAGGTCAGCACCCAGGGTGTTCACCAAGTGCCTCGCACCGGTGGCGGCGCAGCTGCGCCGAGAGGGGATCCACGTCTACCCCTACCTGGACGACTGGCTCATCCGAGCGAGGACGAAGGAGCTCGCCGTGGAGCACACGGCAAGGACCGTCCAACTACTCATGGACCTGGGATTCTCCATAAACTACGCCAAGTCCCACCTGGCGCAAGACGCACTGTTTCTGGGAGTGAAGCTCGACACAGTGTCGCTTCTGGCCTCTCCGTCGGAGGAAAGGACGAGAGCCATCTTGGGCAAGGTGCAGCGGATGCTGGTTGCGGACGCGGCCAGAGTGAGGTCCATCAAGTCCCTCCTCGGAATGATGTCTTCTTGCATTTACCTCATCCGCCTGTGCAGGCTCCGGATGCGCCCGTTGCAGGAGTTCCTGGACGCGCGCTGGATCCAGACGACGGGCAGCTTCGAGGAGAGGATCACACTTGACAAGAGTTTCCGACGAGTGATCCGGTGGTGGGGCACCCGCGCGCATCTGACGGCGGGCATGGACTTCCAGACCCCGGGCCACCAGGAGACAGTGACCACGGATGCCTCCCTGGAAGGGTGGGGAGCGCACACCGAAAATCTGCACGCGCGAGGCCTTTGGCTTCCGACGGAGAAGTCCCTCCATATCAACGTCCTGGAGCTCCGTGCAGTGTTTTGGCCCCCAGGTCCTTTCTTCCGTCCCTCAAGGGCAAGGTGGTGAGGATCTTCACCGACAACACCACCACCATGTTCTACATCAGGAAACAGGGCGGAACCAGGTCCCCAGCCCTGTCCAAGGAGGCGCAGGATCTGTGGCATTGGGCCGTCGCCCAAGGGATGTTTCTGGTGCCGTTTCATCTGGCAGGGATAAAAAACACCATCGCCGACTCGCTCAGCAGAGAGCTGCGCTCGTGCCACGAGTGGGAACTACGACAGGATCTAGTGGACCGCCTCTTCCGACGGTGGGGCACACCCCAGATCGATCTGTTTGCGACGGCGACGAACTCCAAGTGCCGGAGGTTCGCCAGCAGGTTTCCCCAGCCGAGGAGCATGGGCGATGCTTTCTTGTTCCCCTGGGAGGGCCTGTTTCTATACGCGTTCCCTCCATTGCCATTGGTGATCCGGCTCATCAACTAGCTCAAGAGGTGACGGTGCAGGATGATCCTCGTCGCACCTGCGTGGCCGAGGCAGATATGGTTCCCGGACCTTCTGGACTTGTCAGCGTCCCCGTCAATCAAGCTGCCAGTGGACGCGGATCTTCTCTCCAGGGTAGGAGACGCCATCTTCCATCACGACCCGAAGTCGCTGAGCTTGCAGGCCTGGCTCCCACAGCATTAGAGTTTGGAGGATACGACATACCGGCCGACTGCAGAGAGGTTCTTGCAAAGGCCAGGGCGTCCTCAACTCTTAAATGCTACGGACACAAATGGAAGAGGTTCTCTGTCTGGTGCGACGCACAGAAGATTAACCCTCTACGGATTACGGCTCACCAAGTACTGCCGTACCTACTGACGCTGGCCAAGGCCGGACTGGCGCACGCGTCCATCAAGATTCATCTTGCTGCGATCTCCCGATACACCAGAACCACGGGGCGGACGTCTTTGTGGTCTCATCGTCTGGTGAAAGAGTTCATGAAGGGACTGTTCAGATCGTTCCCGCCGGTGAAGGCTCCGGCCCCGGCGTGGGAGCTCAACGTGGTGCTGACCAAGCTCATGGGACCTCCGTTCGAGCCTCTGCACTCGGCTCCGTTGAAGTTCTTGTCGTGGAAAACAGCGTTTCTTGTGGCCATCACCTCCGCACGACGGGTGGGAGAGATCCAGGCCCTTTCCTGCAAGGCCGCGTACTTGACTTTTCACGACACGAGGGTAGTGCTCAGGACGCACCCCTCCTTCATGCCCAAGGTGCCGTCGGACTTCCACCTCAACGAACCCTCGGTGTTGCCTGTTTTCTTCCTGTCGCCTTTGTCGCCGGCTGAAAGGACTTTGCACTCGCTGGATGTGGCTAGAGCGCTGAAGTTCTACGTGGACCGCACAAAGTGTTTTCGGAAGACGTCACAACTCTTTGTGAACATTGGACCTGTCAATCAGGGGAAGGCTCTCTCGAAGGCTTCCATTTCCAGGTGGCTCTCCGGCTGTATCATGTATCATGTACTGTCATCGGTTGGCAAACCGACCGCTGCCTGGCCGTCCGAGAGCCCATTCCACCAGAGCGATGGCAGCTACCACGGCGTTCCTATCTGGTGTGCCCTTGCTGGACATCTGCAGGGCTGCTACGTCGACGCACACCTTCACGAAATTCTACTGCGTCGATCGGGATTCCAGGGAGGAGTCCAGGGTCGGCCAAGCAGTGCTGCGCAACCTGTTCGCCTAAGGTGAGCCTGGTGAGGAGGTAAGAATTGCTTAATGTTGAGTTTGATGTAATGCTTAATGTTGAGCCTTTGCCACCTCCCGTGGTTGTGCATGTGTGTACTGCTATGTATTCTTTATTCATGAGCATGTGAATCCATGCCAGACCCCATGCTGGAGAAGGAACAAGTTACTTACCTGTAACTGTTGTTCTCCAGCATGGGTCTGGCATGGATTCACATGCAAACCCTCCCGCCTACCCCTCTGCGGCTCTTCACTTGGTCATACTGCCACTTCACGTGCTACCAAATCTGAAGATGGCTGCTGGAGTCCTCCAAAAGCGTGGCTCGACGAAATCTTCACCCTTGAGGGGCGTAGACGAATCCGACACGAGTCCCCATTGATCGGATGAAGAAACGGTGGAGCTTGAGGCTCTTTTGACCGAAAAAGAGACATTTTTTGAGAAAAAACGTGAAAAATAGCACTAACGCTCAAGAGCAATAGCACGAGGATCCCAACACTTGAACGTGCGGTAAAAATCTGAAGATGGCTGCCAGAGGCGGGGCTTAGGGAGATGGCAGTCATTGGCTGTGGTCAGTATGACGCAGAGATCAGTGATTGGTTACTACTACGAAAGACAGATCAGAAACGAAACTGATACTGATTTTTCTTTACCAAGGATTCCCAGCCTGACGACGGGGAATATTCATGAGCAAATTAATCCATGCCAGACCCATGCTGGAGAACAACAGTTACAGGTAAGTAACTTGTTCCTTATCATTGTATGCGAAACGTGAAAAAACTTTAACAATTCCAACTCCCCCCTCCCCATACTCCACATCCAACTGAAGCATCTGTCGTCCCCCACAACAACAAGTTATATACCAGTTAAACTTCAACCAGCCTGCGCCCGCCCTGCTTTCGTGGGGGCCTCCAGTCTGGAGACGCCACCAGTTTGCGAGACACTGCCTACCAGTCGAGGCCTGGTTGTAGAGCACCTTCTAGGGGTACTTCGAGTTCTCTTTGTTGTCTCGAGGGGGGGTTGCTGATCAGTCGCCAGCCTTGTTGTGCCATGTGGTTCGGGTTTGCATTGTCCAAAGTGGGCTGTTTAGCTCACTTCATTCGATAGTTTCTTTATTGGAGCGACATTTTGACTAATTAATCGTCTGCTTGGTGCGGGATCGCATTGTGCGGGTCCGGCTGGGGTACTATTTCCGGTGGTCGTTCAGGATGCGGTCTGCCGCGCTCCCCTCCCTGCCTCCCCTCAGCACCCCAGTCCCCATCTGTGCCTTTCCGCACAGTTCCAGGCCTCCTTGGGGTCAGTGAAATGGACCGAGGTGCCATTCTCAAAAATCTTCAATTGGGCGGGAAATATCAATCCGTATCTGACTCCCATCGTTTGCAGGTGCTTCTTGAGTGGATCGAAGGATTGGCGCGCTTTCTGTGCTTCTCTGGTGAAGTCAGGAAAGAAAGCAATTCTCGATGCGTTGTATGTGACTGTGCCTTTTGATCTTGCCAGTTGGAGCAGGGCGTCCCTGTCCCTATAATTTAGGAAACTTGAGATGACTGTTCGCGGGGGTGCGCCGGGTACGGCCTTCCCAGTCGGAATGTGGTGGGCTCTTTCTATGGAGAAAAATTTGGAGAAGGCCTTTTCATCGTATGTGTTTAACAGCCAATCTTTGAGAAACAGTTCCATACAGTCTCCTTCTGCCTTCTCTGGGAGGCCGAGTATGCGGATATTATTTCGCCGAGACCTTCCTTCGCTGTCATCCACCCTTGATTCTAGGATCTTAATCCGTGCTAGCATGCCAGACATCTGGCGATTCGTCTCTCGTATGGAGTCTTCAGTTCCGGATATCCTCGCCTCGGCCTCTCCAGTGCGTGCGGTTAGTTTTTGAAGGTCATGCCTTAGCAGGGACACATCTGCGCCTATGCTGTCCATTTTTTTCTCCATCGAGGTTCTGGAGCTAGCAATGGCGGCCATTATATCACGGAGGGAGATCTCATCCTCTATGGGCGCTGCCTCTGCCATCGGCAGCTGTTCAGGAGAGTGAGATACGGACTTTGTTGCGTACTGTTCAATTCGACTTTGCATCGAGGATTTTCTCAGCTTATCCTTCCCCATCTTTTACCCTCACTCGTGTTGCGGAGATGGCAGTAGAGGCAGTTTCAGAGTTTAAATCTTTATGTACTGGGCGGTAGCTGGAAGATACTGGCCATGGTTATCCCCAGAGGAAGGGGAGAATCAAGGGCACCGATCACACTCCCCAGTTCCAGGGCGTCGCCACCCTCCACTCCTTACCGCGTTGGTATTCAGAGCTGCGGGGATCGTCGTAGGAGGGTTCGTGGGCACTCTACACGGAGCGGAGCGCCCACGTTGTTGCTGATCATTGAAGCTACGTTGGCGTGTAGTGGCAATATCTCAACAAGCAGGCCTAGCGGATCCAGACCCTCAGGGGTGTATTGACTGCGTCCGGCCGTGGCCCGTCAGTCTCGAAAGCTGGACTGGCGTCGTCGTCTTGTCTCAGGTGCCAGACCGGATGGTGAAGCCGGTTACGTCGCGGCGCTCTGGGTAATTAGAGCGCCGATCACTTCTCGAGTTACGGTCACCACAGCGTCGGGGTCTCGCAGTAGTGGGTGACCCCCGCTCATCCAGGTGTGTTTGCGGCCCCTGCTTTCACTGCCGGCTTCGCATTAATGTGTCGTGCTCCCTTCGTATTTCGCATTCGGCGAGCTGGCAGCGGCCATCTTGGGTGCCGAGCGCGGCTCCAAGCCCGTGTTTGCTGGTGGTCGTATCTTCAGGAATCTGCATCGGATCCGCTCCGTTCCTGCAGGAATCGATGCCGCTTGTGTTCGGACAGCTATATGTGCAGTTTTAAACAGTCCACAATGGCTATTTTCGCAGGATTTAGCTCAGGATCCGGCTGGCGGGTCAAGAGCAATGGCGGCTCACGTCTGCATCGTTCGGCGGTTGGCCACGCCCCCCCCTATTGCCAATCTTTATCACTAATTTACAAATGATGTGGGGTAATGTTCATGAAAAAGAAAGAAGTGTTCACAAAGTAATATGTCAGGATGCTCGGGCTGTTGGCCTCCTTTCCCCACGTTTTCAGCATGGGTCAAGGCGGTACACTCAGGTTTATACTCAAACTATAGGGTCCATACTGTTGTAAACTCAATTAACAATTGGTTCAAGTAATACTTTATTCATCAAGGTGCACCACAGGGGTGTCACACAAATTCTAGGCTGTAGCAAACTCTGAAAGCAATCAGGTTATGTCTCATATTTGAAAAGACAGTGAAAAATTATAAAAAGTTATTTTATTTGGCAAAAACAAAAGCATGTAAATAATACATGAACAACTAAACATGTAAATACATATATTTGATAAGGTTTGATAATCAAAAAAGCAAAAAACACACAACAAAAGTTTTACTTCAAACTTTTAAAGCAAGATAAACCAAGAGAAAATACTAAAGGAAACTGGACAAAAAACTGCCAATGCCGAATGGTGACCTAACCTCAGTCAACATTCGTATTTATGGCTTGTATTTAGGTCTGCCTACGTGTGTGTGTCAAAAAATAGTAATATAAACAATGGATTTAGATTGACATCATTAAACCACGTTTCGGCAAGAGTGCCACCTGTCTGGCCAATAGTTCCATGACATAGTTAAAGTTGCCTTCCTCAGGGCGAGATACCACACAACAACTTGACCCTGTGGGGAAGCAGACATAAACAAAAGTAAATTATACTGAAAGAGAGAATCCCTTTCTGTTCAACTACCCAGATTGCTTAGAGAGAAAGTCAAACGCCCATGGGCACAAAAATTACCAGGTAACTTCACTGTGGGTGAGTAGAAATTGCCAGGCGCGTAGTAGCCAGAGAACCCGGTGTAGAGCGTCTGGATCGGTGGAACCGGGATAGCCACGGCAAAACTACATCAAAGCGGGTTCACAATGGAGAAAAACACACATGCTCTCTAAAGGAGTAAAAATAGAAAGCGTATTCAGAGACAAAGAGGCACAAGTAAAGGTGCTGTGCTATTTGTGCTGTTGTGAATTAAATTAAAAAAACTACATTAAAAAAACTACCTGTCAGTAAATGCTCGTGGGTTACGCTGGAGGGGATGTATTCCTAATGTAGCATGCTGCGGTACACCTCGGATGAGTCCTGGGGCCCGTAGTCAACCTCAAGGGATGACCTAAAAAATATGTTTAATGTAGATGTAGTAAAATATGCAAGATTATGCACGTGTGTGCCTTATATCACAGTGAACAATAGCTAGCGCCTACCTTAAAGGGTGAGTATGTGGCCAGCTGGAAGAAAAACTGCGATGCTGGCTGTTAGAGGCAGAAGCCTCTTACCTTTACGCAGGGGAAATGAGAGAGCGAAGAGTGCTGTCTCTGAAAAGAAAGAGACACAGTGGCATAAATTCATGATTCTGCCCGAAATACGTGGCATGCACTAAGGTATTGTGGCGGAAATGCACACAGGTAAATGCAAGGCTAATGTTGGCCTTGGAGTGAGAAGCGAGAGCTCCTTACCTCAAACCGGCTGTGACTGCCGGATTGCTGATTACTCTCTGTGTCCTGCACTGCAAAACGCTCAAATGCATATGCTTGCAGGCTGCAGAGTCATGGACCTAAAGAGAGGGAGTTGGTCTGAAAGGCCGCCTGCTATTGGGTCCTGTCTGAGAATGTGCTGGATTGGTTGGGGCCGGCGTGCCTCCCGATTCAACAACACTGATTGGATGGTAGGCAGCCCAGCCCTTGGCAGACTCGTCGGGCGCCGTTCCTGAGTTACAGGAGCAGCTATGTAAAAAAAGGGTATGTTTTAGAGACACTCAGGTTGTCATGACCCTTGCCCCTGGCCCTCACTGGCAAGTCAGCCTTCCAGTTAAGGCCAGGACAAAGGCCTTAAAACCTCATCCAAGACTCTCTTGTAGTCAGTCCTGGTGCCTTTGGCGCCAGGCTCATAACCATCATGAAGACCAACATTAGAATGGGACTATTTACTTGGGACTTTTTAACTTGGGGGGGGGGGGTTCAGCCAACATGGAGGCACACACATAGCTCAGTTACAAGGAACTGAGCTATGCAGTCTAGTCTTTTGGGTGTGGCAGACCTGGGATTACTTTACCTGGACTACTTTGGGTGTGGCAGGCCTGGGACTATTTTACCTGGACTACTTTCCCTGAGACTATTTAAACCACACCCAAACAGCAGAACATGCTTTGCGTTATTCTGCTGTGGGCAGCGTAACGCTCACCGTGTGCAGTTCTTTGATGCCAGCTTACCTGAAACCAAGGACCTGCAGAGAGAGAAAGAACACTTCGAAACTTACATGGAACAGTATCCTGTCTTCAATCCATCGCTGACTTCAGTTCCACTCACCTGAAGGTACGAACTCATCACCCGGCACCGCATGCATCCGGGAATACCATAACCTGCAAAGAGGAGAAAGAAAGACAGCATTAGTAAGCGTTTACTCACGTTTCCTCCCGAATGAAGAAAGCCACATAATTCTTACCTGGGTAGTCCTCTCCTGGTCAGTATCATTGCTGGAACGTTACGGCGCTCGGCGAGGAACATTGCAACCTGCAAGGAGAGAAAAGACACAGGTTAGCAATATAAAAGGCAAAACAGCGCCACGCATCGCGCATTACTCAATGGACAGAATCGCGCACACCGCGCTTTCGCCTACCGGCCCATGCTCATCTTCAAATTGCATGACAACACCAAAATACCTTTCCATACCTAAAAGGAAAGAAGCAAGACATTATTATTCGAACTAAGAGGACCATAAGAACTGCATATAAAGACTGTAAAGCAGCAAACCTATGGAGTCGCAGCAGGCCTGGATTCCCACAGGGGGGCTTGCACAAGTGAAGTAACTTGGTCGCTGCTCGCCCCCCACATCTACGCGCCCCTGCCACGAGGAGCAGGACAGAGAATCCACCTTTTACAATATTAAGGTGAGGAGAAGGCCCATTGGGGAGGAAGGAGTTGAGGCCAAGGGAGGTGGGAAAACATAACGACAATCTGGTATAGAATCCAGCTCTCCTATATTGCAGACCCATCTTCAACCAGAGGCCTTACCAAGGGACTGGGAGAGGGTTCGAGAGTGCAAATCATCCAACCAGGGCTGGGTGGTGTCCCCGTGGATACCAGGTGAGCGTAACACAGGTAAAGCACACACTCTGGCTTCTGCGGCATGAGGATACAGTTCCAGTTTTCCAGTTTAGGACCTTCTGTGTCTAAGTCTCTCTACTTCTTACAAGTCTCTTAATGCAGAGGGGCAGCTGTTCCACATTCAACATGCAAACATTCTTTTCCTTTTCACCAGTATTCAACTTGGGTGCTCTCCCTGGATCCCCCTCAGACGGGCTCCGATCCTTTTCTTAACGAAAGTTCAACATGGATCCCCCTCTTCCAGGCTCCGATCCCTTTCAAAACAAGGTTCAGAGAATTCTTTTTCAGGTGACTCACAGACCACCCCGGGTGCCCCTCTGCCGGGCTCAGATCCCTTTCTTTCATTCAATTAGTCTCCCTCAGCCGGGCTTGGACCAATTGTGATGTATATTAAATTATCAAAGCCTTTTGAATGTGCACAGGGTTTAACTTGACCCGTTGCATGACCACTTCGATCTCAATATTCCTTTCTCCCACACTCAGCATCAGTTGGATACCTAACAGAGACTTTCGAATGAGCACCCATGTGGCGCCAGACCACTGTGTGTATGGTATCTTTTCTTGGCCTCCCAAAGTTCAATTACTTCCTTTGGCTTCCAATTATATTTGTGTCGCTCATCCCAAATGCCTCACACACTGTTCTCTTGATACAATGTTGCCGCTTGCAACCTTGGTTCAAAACACAAGCTGATTTGGTATCAGTCTCTTTGACTCACCGCCTGTGCTGTCTTTTCTGACACTGCTTTGTTGTAGGAGCCAAGGACAGTAACATGGCAGCAATCGCTCCTCGCCACCTTGGTTATTGACGCGGGAGAGTCCGGGTACCTCCAACACACTGTGCAGGTTTGATCAGCCTTAGTTCCTGGTCTTCGGTTTCTTACTTTCCAAGGCTTACAAAAGTAACAGCCTTTGCAGGTCAAGGGTGCTTCCCTCCTTGCAACCATCTCTGGTCTCGCCGCCTTTCTCCTTGTATTAAACTGCCATCTTGAAACTGTTGTTTCCTCGTGTGTTTTGCCTCGCTCGGAGTGTGCTTTCGGGCTCTGTCTTTTATCCATGTGCGCAGTTGTGATGGAAGTCCGGTGTGTGTAATGATCTGTAATTGCCTGACCTTGCCTAACCATGGTGTTGGGACATGTCAGGTATATGGCTCTGGTGTTTGTCTGTTGTCGCTCACGTTGAACTGTCCGTGAGAAAATGTTAGTGTTGGGAAAAGTGGTGGGGATGGGGTTGAGTTCCTAGGTATCCTACCTGGTAGGATGGGGAAAAGGTGTTACAGGGAAGGGGACACCACGTTTCACTCGCCGGTGTCCCACTTCCACTCCCTGAGGACCCCTCATCCAGGTGATTCTCCCACACTGGTCCACCCCCAGGAACTGGATCCAAAAGCGTTGGCTGTGTCCTGGCCACCTGGATGACAGATCCCTCGGGACTAGCGGGTAAGACACTTTCAGGTTTTTCACAGTGCGTAGGTGTAGATAGCATGGTTTTGACACACAGTTGATGTGATGTGATAGTGACAGATCTCCGTCCATGGTGCATCCACGCTTCTTTACTGTTTTGGAGATAGGGGGGTGGCCAAGGGAGGATGTCAAGGGGTGGGTTGGCGCAGGAGGGCAGTCTTCCAGCACATAATGATGTCAGTATTTCCACAGTTGAGGAGTTGGTTGGCCATCATCCATTGGTCGATATCTGTTAGGCAGATATCGATGTCAGAGGGAGGGGTTGGAGGTGTCCTTTGGGATCTTGAAGATGATTTTGGCGTAATCTGCGTAATTGTAGCAAGACAGGCAGTGTGAACGGATAAGAGCAGGGAGGGGCTCAGGTAGGGGTTGAAGAGTAGGGGTGATAGAGAAGCCCCCTGTGATACTCCATTGGTGATAGAGCACGAAGTCGAGGAGAAGGGACGCATGTGTGTAATTTGGGATATGTTGGAGAGGAAGGAGGATATCCAGTTCAATGCTGCATCCCTGTTGCCGAGTGCATGGATTCCGTCCATGAGGGTGCAAAGTCTGTCGAGGGGTCAAGAAGGATTGGTGTGGCACAACCTTTCGAGTCTGAGGTTCTTTTGAGATCATCCCAGATGGAGATGATTCAGTTCCTCATAGGGGTCTGAAGCCGGTTTGGGTGGGGTCGAGGAGAAGATTAGATTTAGTGAAAAGACATAGCTGAGAGTAGGCTGTCTGGTCCATTAGTTTGGCTATGAAATGGTTGTTTGAAATAGGTCTGTAGTTGGGGGTCAAGAGAGGGTTTTTGAGCAGGGATTTGATATGGGATGTCTAGAAAACAGCTGGGAACGTACCTGAAGTGAGGGATGTGTTAATGATGGATCTTGCACTTCTGCTGGCACAGGTTAAGCAAAGGATATTGGCTGCTGGCTGGTAGATTAAGGAATTCAGGATGGGTGTAGGGAGACAAGGTAGAGAAGAGCGGGCGGGTGTTTAGTGGGTCTGTCGGCCCGTGTGTAGGTGCAAGAGAGCGGGCCAGGAGGGGGGTGCGGGAGCGCTGCTAATTTAGAGCCGATGGTGCGTGTTTCTCCCACGGCTCTTTTGTGGAAGTGGTCAGAGAGAACAGTCACAGAGTGCTTGGGTGTGGGGATGGGGTGGATGTGCAAAGAGGGGACTTGAATTCTGAGATGATCTTGTGGAGTTCCCTGCTGGTGTTTGGTACGTTGGAGATTCTGTTCCATTAGAAGGAATTTTTTGGCCTTCAGAAATGTCTGCCCTCTAAGCTTTGATTTGTTGGGGCGTACGCAATTCTATTCTTTTATTTTTTTTAATTGCTTATGGTTTACAAACAAAAACCTTGGCAATATCACACAACAATCATTTATACATACAATTTAAACCCCATTTAGAATTTCTTTATCACGCTTAACGCTACACTTCATTAAAAATCCAATCCAAATATTTTAAAACCGCTATGTCCAAAGAAATTTCTATTTAAAATCATAAACCAGAACAATTTAGCATTTAAAAAACAGTAATTGAAGACAAATCTGCCGAATAATTCCAATCGCTGAAGTTGAAGCATGAGACAAACAATTAACAGATGATGTAATGATTCAACTTCTTTTACACAAAACCTGCAAAGCCGTAAATCCCTTGGTATTTTTTCCCTTGCACCTTGTACTTCTTTTTGTTAAAGATGGATACTATTCGGAGGTGAAGGGTCAGCTTGCCATCTGCATTCCTGGATGTGGTCTGCGGTTTTGATGGAAGTGGTGAACCATCTGGACGAGGGACATTGTCTGATGATGGAGTTTCTGATAGGGGTGAGAGGTCTAAGAGCGTTGGAGAGCCATTGGTCAAAATGGCTGATGAGAGCTGACGCTCCTGGAGTGGGAGGGTATGGAGGCAAGCAGGGAGTCAACCATCTTCAGAGTTAATTTGACCTTGTTCCATAGTAGGAAGCGGGTGGACGGTCGTGGATAAGTCCTGGAGGAAGGAAGGTCTGGTGTCGAGAGCGTGAAGAAGATGGCAGCGTGGTCCGTCCAGATCAGAAGTCGGGCGTGGAGATCAGTTCCGAAGAACTGAAGATTGTGTCAAGGGTGTGGTCATGATACACGTTGATTCAGGTGGAGGGCTTCCAGGTTGTCCAGGATAGGTTGTGTCATGGGGTTATGCAGGACATAGAACCCTTAGCATGAGGAGGGAGGGGTGTGTAACCAGGATGGCTGCTAAGGACTCGCTGAGGGTTTCAACAACATTTCGGTTGTAGCCTGGGTGTCTGTATACTATTAAGAAGATGTGAGTAAGAGTGGGGTTGATGAGAAATTGCACTAGGAGATATGTGCGGTCTGCGTTGCAGGCTTGTTCCTTGGAGTGTAAAATGGTGCAGTGGAATTTGTAGAGGATGGCAATTCTGCCTGCCCTGTGGGTTCTGTTGTGCACAATAAAGGTGTAGCCTGGGGGAAAGGCCCTGTCCCGTGATGCAAGTTTCCAGTCAGTACGTTTGCGCTTCTCCCAGCTGTGAGCCATTGCCAGAGTGCATACAGAACTCGCGGTTGGAATGCTGTGTGCTCGCCGTTCTGCTTCTGTGGCTTCCTTAAATAAGTGTATATGAAAGACTGTGGGACTGTGGTTGGCGTATTCTGGCCACAAGGCTGTACGCCTTTTTTTGTTGTCTTCCTTGAGTTATAGGCAAGCTGGGTAAAGTCCCTCTCAGTCTGTGGGAATCCCAATGAGCAGAGTAATCTGGATGGGCCAGACAATGCGAGTTTGTCACTGAGCCAGTGGTACGCACACAGCCGTTTTGGGCAGAAGGTGGCTAAGGACATCTAGATGTTGCCCACAAGATCTTGATAGGGACTATGACCTATTTGGATTGCGCCACTTGAATACTCCAGATTTGCAAAAAGGTAGTGTGTCGCAGTGTGCAGCGGTGTTGCTAGGTGTGTGAAAGATCGGGGGCTCTGCTGATGTCGGGATTGTCGGCTAGCTAGCCTCAGAGGCGTAGCCAGTATTGTCTAACAAGTGGGGTCTGGAGCTGATGTAGTTGGGCCCACCGCAGTGAGATTAACATATGTAAATGCATACACAGTGCTGCTGAGTGGGCATTTACAGAATCTGGCTGGGCCTTGCCCGCTCACGCCCTACCGTGTCTACACCTCTGGCTAGCCTTTTGGTTCTAGTCCCAGAGCTTCTATCCGGGGCTGCAACCAAAAGAACACTCAGCCTCCCCTTGCCCCCAGCGACACCTCTGGCAGTGTGTCCTTTTCCCGCCTCGCTTCTACTTCAGGGGATGGTGTGCGGCATGCAGGATGTGACGTGAGAAGTTGCACATGCGCAGAAGGGGAGCCGGCGAGTTAGATTCCCTGCGCACATGAGTGAGATGGGAGAGTGCGTGGGTGTTTCTCTCTCTCCCTGCTTGAAATTCAACACTAGAATGTATACATAACTGAATAAAAATGTCATGTTCAAGTTAATTAGTCGGCAGTCTGTGTCAGCAACACAATCCGATTGTGTTTTCGAGACAGAGAGGCCAATCCTTAGGTCCGTATTTTTCTTTGAACGTATGTCACCTAAACGATGTGTACCTGTGGCGGCCCTGGCAGCACACGCTGTAGCCTCGCCCTGCTTCCGTGAGAACCCCTGAGCTGCAGCATTGGCACCGCTCCTTCCGTGCCCGCTGCTGCGCCTCCCTCCCGGCAGCCAGATACCACCGCGCTGGCTTCTTCCTCGTGTACAGGTGGCACTGGCAGGCAGCCTTGGCAAGCGTCCCAGATCCGGCATTGCCAGCACGAGAGAAAAGTCGCGACCTTGGCCTGAGGAAGCCGCTGAAATGATTCACGTGGAGACACGTTATTGTCTTCAAACCTTCACTGTTACACACACGCATCTTGTGGAGCGTGCAATGCATTATTAACACACTGCCTGGTGGGTTAAGCCAACAGGTTTGCGTCTTGGAGGTATTTGTTTACTGAGGCATTTACACAGGGTGTGGGATGCTAATGACCTCTTCCCAGTGAGCTGTGACCTCACAGGGAGGGGCACATTAGCACTTTCCATTTCACTCTTGTGTCTACCCCAGCCCAGTAGTAATAGATATGATGAGGCCTTCACAATGTGTTAAAATCCCCGATAGGCGTCACCCTACACAAACAGAAAACAACCCTTTTATTAGGGTTCACAAATCCAGACCTCCGTTTTTTACACCTCAAAATAGCGCCCTTTCCACCTTTTCAGGGACGAAGATGATGCGTTCGACAGTTAAGTGAAGTGCCTCCACCACCAAATAGCACAGGCAGCTCTGTGTGTGTGTGAGTGTGAGGAGGAGAGGGCGACAGCTGCTTTGTTTCGGCGGGAGACACGGCACAGGTGCTCCATCAGAATACACACCAGACTCCCGCTTGTACACTGAGTGGTGTCCTAGCTGAACCCCCGCCCTCCACGGAATGATACTTGTTCTTCCCAGGATATCATGGGGCGGTTGCTTGAGCAATTACTGGGCAGCCGGTAAACTTCACCCACAGTGCTTTTCGGAAATCCTTCTCTAATTGGCGTCCCTCATTATCTATCTTTTCTTCCTCTTCCTTAGTGATTGGGCCCCGTGCCCACCACTTCTCTCTTCTGCAGTGGGGCCTCGTGCCCCCCACTTCTCTCTTCTGCAGTGGGGCCTCGTGCCCCCCACTTCTCTCTTCTTCAGTGGGGCCTCGTGCCCCCCACTTCTCTCTTCTTCAGTGGGGCCGCTGCCCACCACATTTCTCTTCTTCAGTGGGGCCTCATGCCCACCACTTCTCTCTTCTTCAGTGGTGCCTCGTGCCCACCACTTCTCTTTTCTTCAGTGGGGCCTCGTGCCCACCACTTTTCTCTTCTTCAGTGGGTCCCCGTGCCCACCACTTCTCTGTTCTTCAGTGAGGCTTCGTGCCCACCACTTTTCTCTTCTTCAGTGGGGCCTCGTGCCCACCACTTCTCTCTTCTGCAGTGGTGCCTCGTGCCCACCACTTCTCTCTTGTTCAGTGTGGCCTCATGCCCACCACTTCTCTCTTCTTCAGCGTGGCCCCGTGTCTGCCACTTCTCTCTTCATTGTGGCCCCATGCCCACCACTTCTCACTTCAGTGAGACCAGGTTCCCACCACTTCTCTCTTCTTCAGTGCGACCCTGTGCCCACCACTTCTTCCTTCAGTGGGGCCTGTGCCCACCATTTCTCTCTTCTTCAGTGGGTCCTCGTGCCCACCACTTCTCTCTTCTTCAGTGGGGCCTTGTGCCCAGCACTTCTCTCTTCTGCAGTGGGGCCTTGTGCCCAGCACTTCTCTCCTCTTTAGTGGGGCTTCGTGCCCACCACTTCTCTCTTCTTCAGTGGGTCCTCGTGCCCACCACTTCTCTCTTATTCAATGGGTCCTCGTGCCTCGGGCAAGTGAAAAAATAGTGGATTTGAGGTGTAATGCCTAGTTTACACCTGGTAATTTCAAATTGATCCGGTCATTTATGACAGAGTGTCAGTGTTCTGTTAATGGCACCGAGGTGAGTATTATGCACCTCTCTCATTTATTCAAGTAGCAGCATTAAAGAATAGGTACAAATAAAGGACAAAACTACCACTCCCATAAATCCCTCCTGTAATGACCTAGTCCAATCACCGTTCAACGTACAAATAGTCCTATTCCTATGTTCACTGCCTCCACAGCTTCCTCTTTTCTTACTGCTGCCATGCACCAGTTAAGTCTTTTTACAGTCTGCGTGTCCTTGTACATTTACTCTATTCCATTGGTGCTTTCTTCTTTAGTAAGCCTCTGTCATGCCACAGAATGACCATTACAAATGGTCGCCTCTTTTGTAAAGAGTAATGGCAAAGCTTTGAAAGTGATAGGAAGAGCGCAGCTGACAATAGCGTGGGCAGCACCTTAGGGGAGTTGTGTTACTTGTGTGAGGAGGAGGGTAGAACGTAGGTAGAATTATTTTCTGTGACAGATGAAAGTCTGAAACTATTTTAGGCAGAAAAGAGGGTTTGACTCGAAGGACAACTTTATCTTTATGAAAGATGGTGTGAGGAGGACCACTCGAAAGTGCCTGCAACTCACTTACTCTGCGGGCTGATGTCAATGCAATTAGAAGTATAGTTTTTAAAGTAAGAAGCCTTAACGGGCAAGAATGTAAAGGCTCAAAGGGTGCACCTGTCAGAAATTTCAGTACCAAATTTAAATCCCACACAGGAACTTGAAAAGGTATTGGTGGAAAAACATTGTTTAAACCTTTTAGAAATTGTATTATTAAAGGTATCTTAAACTAAGATTTTTCTTCTGACGAGCGCTTGAAGATAGATGGCGGTGCTACGTATCCTTTTATCGTCCTAACCTGGAGCTCCAGATTAGCTAAATGTAACAGAAAAGATAATACCATTGGAATGTCACATTCAAAGGGATCCACATTCTTTTTTTTTTTTTTTAAATATATTTTTATTTTGTTTTAAGTGAAAACAGTATAAACAAACTTGTAACATTATATACAATAAAACAATAAACACTTAACAAAACACAACACTACACTCCCCCCCCTCCCCCCCAAGAGCTCATCCACAGGGTATTTCCGTATCGACCTGGTGTGGCCGGGTGACTTCCTCCTCCGAGGCAGTAGGTTCTCCTCGTACCCCAAACAGATCAGTGACTAATGACCTCCAGGCTACTAGGTTGCCCACATCCTCCTCCCCGCATTTACTGCATGCCTCTTGCCAGACCATGGTTTCGGCTTCCGCCCATTTTTGGAGATCCCTCCACCACATCTCTATCCTAGGTTTGTAGCATTGCTTCCAGTTCATGGCTATCCTCCTCTTAGCGAGTATATACGCTAGGTCTCTCAGTTTCCCCAGATGTCTGGTGTTCTTCGGTCTGGGGAACCCCCCTAGAAGGCAAGCCCAGGTCGTGTCAATGCTTATCGGGACCCCTTTGTCAGCCAACTTCTGTGACACTTCTCTCCAGAAGACTTCGATTACTGGGCAGGACCAGAACATATGCGTCATGTCCGCGTCCTCCTCGTTACATTTCGGGCATGCCTGCCTGCCCGAGTTCGCAAACTTAGCTATTCTCTTGGGGGTCATATACGCTCTGTGTGTGATATATAGTTGGATTTGCTGTAATCTAGCATTTCTGGACACTTTTTTATGATATCCCAGAGCCTGTTCCCACATCCCATCAGTCATCTGAACCCCCACCTCCATTTCCCATTCTAGTCTCAAGTCTGTCAAGTCCTTTCCCACTCGGGACATCACCACCTCATACAATCTGGAGATCTCGTGTCCGCCCTCCGATATGTCATATATTGTATCAATCAGGGTATCCGGATCCTCCGCTAACACCGTCTCAGGCCAAGATTTTCGGATAATCCGTACCAACCTGAGGTATGTAACGTATTGGCCCCCATGTAACCCAGCTTCTTCTTCTAGGTCTGCAAAATCCTTGATGGCCCCATCTTGCCATATATCTCCTAACGTGGCCAACCCAACCGGTTCCCAGTACATTCTGATCGTTTTTCTAAGTTGACCATCCCCCGCAGTCAAGGCAAGCAGTGGCACCTGCGGCGAACACGGATCTGGGCTTTCGCCACATTTTCCACCCAAGTAACAGCATACCAGGGCGAAGATTTAAGTCTTGTCTAGGGACCCAGATGATCTCCTTCAAATAAAACGGGGTGCAATCTGTCCCAACCAACCTGGACTCGGGAGATTCCTCATCAGAGAGCCACTGTGTAACATATTGCAATTGGCTCGCTACATAATAGGCCTCAAAATGTGGTAATTTAATCCCTCCTTTATCGTAGAAGTTTCGTAGCTTCCACAGCGCCACTCGGTTGCGAGTGCCGTGCCATAGGAAGTCCCTGCACATACTGTCGAGTTTGGTAAAGAACTTCCTAGCTATTAAGTATGGTATGTTGTTGAAGAAATGCAGCAGTCTAGGCAAGACAACCATTTTAAGCAACGCCCCTCGCCCTATCATCGCTAGCGGCAGCTTTTCCCAAAATCGCATAGCTGCACGGATTTTATCCACAGCAACCTCGGTGTTATGCAGATGTTCGTTTCCCACAGTGTGATATATGTCTATTCCGAGGTATCGGAAGGACTCGGCTGCCCAAGGCACGGGCAATACCGGCAAGCGTTCCGTGGGGACCCTCGAATAGTACCCTAGGGGGAACATGCTCGACTTGCCGGGATTAACCGCTATGCCGGACAATTCAGCATACCTCCGCATGACCTCTAAAACATACTGGAGGTTCTCTTCCGGATACTTTAAGTACAGCAGCAAGTCATCGGCATATAAGGATATCAAATGGCTCTTTCTTCCCACCTCGATGCCTACCAGGTCATATTGCTGTCTAAGATATACCGCTAAAGGTTCCAAGGCCAATATGTATAACATCGGGGACCAAGGACATCCCTGCCTAGTACCCCTACTTAGGTGCCACTTATCGGATATCACTGATCCCGTACGCACCCTAGCCGTTGCCTGGCCCAAACCCATATTCCCTCAGGACCGCAAACAGCCACGGCCACCTCACCGAATCAAACGCCTTAACTGCGTCTAGGGAGATCACTGCCATTTCCTCATCTCTTCTGTTCCCTTCTTCTATCACTTGGTGGAGCCGCCTGTGATTATGAGTTATATTCCTGCCAGGGACATATCCTGTCTGATCCGAGTGTATCAATCTGCCGATGACCTTGTGCAGCCTGTCCGCCAAGACCGCTGTCAGGATCTTACTGTCTTGGTTCAACATCGACAGCGGTCTGTACGATCCACAGTGTTGTCTCGGCTTGTTAGGCTTGGGTAGTGGTACGATCAGCGCTTCTCTGAGCGTGTCTGGCAATCGGCCTCCCTCGAATGATTCGTTATACATCTCCAGCATAGGGGGGAGTATCTCTGCGCTATACGTTTTGTAGAACTCACTCGGGAGTCCGTCAGTGCCCGGGGTCTTGCAAGTAGGCAGCCTTTTCACCACTTCTTCCAGTTCATCTAGCGTAATGGGGCCATCTAACTCCTCCCTTTCCTCTGCACTAATCCTGGGCAGTTCTATATCTTCCAGTGTGTCCCTGATTTTATCCAGATTGTCTTCCCCGTTGTCCTCATACAGCGCTTTATAATAATCTAAGAAAGCAGCGTTAACCTCCTCCTGAGTGTGAGCCTCCTCTCCGTCTTCCCTTTCTATCATCATGACCGGGGCCCTGGGGGTTTCCCTCTTATAAAGCCATGCCAGTAGGCGACCAGTTTTGTCACCTCCTGCATGTTGCCTCTCCACGTATTTCCTGTAATTGAGGTCACAAAGCCGCTCCCAAAGCTCTGAGCATCGTTGTTGTAATTCGAGTACTAGGTCTGTGTCCCCTCCCCCTCTGGTACATTCACGCTCCAATTCTTTCTCCACTTTCTCCAGCTCAGCTAAAACCCCCCCCTGAAGGCCCTTTGATTTAGAAATAGCGTCGCCCCTCACTACCACCTTGAAGGCCTCCCAAAGTGTCCCAGCCGAATCCACACTGCCCGTGTTCTCCTCAAAATACCTTGTAATCGTCTCTCTAATATCTTCTCTAAAGACCGGGTCTCTGAGCGCCTCCGCCCGAAGGCGCCATGTTGGAATCCGCCCTCTGGGGCGGCCATATTGCCAGGCCATCACCAAGGGCGAATGGTCCGACAGGACCCTCGCTCTGTATTCAACCTGTGTAGTTGTTATCGCCACTTCTGGCGTAGCAAAGAAGTAATCTAGTCTCGTGTGCAACTGTTGAGGGGCCGAATAATGAGAGTACTGCAAGGCCGTGGGGTGTTTCAATCTCCAGACATCTTCTAGTCCATAGTCGTCTAATAGTACCCGTAGAGCCCTGGCCGCTGGGGTGGGCCTGTCTACTTTACTGTCGGACCTATCTATCCTGGGGTCAGGAACACAGTTAAAGTCCCCCCCCCAGATGATCGGTTCCCCTGCGCACGGGCCCAGGCGTGTACATAGAGTCCTGAAGTATACAGCAGTATTCTGATTGGGGGCATATGTATTAATAATACTCAGTCCTCTGTTCTCAATCAGTACCCTCAGTATTACCAGCCTACCCTCCGTGTCTACCTCCTCTCGTACAATTCTGAGTGGGACATGCGGGGCCACCCAGATCAGCACACCTCTGGCATAGGCCGAGTACGGGGAGCCCACTACTGTACCACCCCATTTTTTCTTTACAAGGTCTAGTTTATGTTGGGCCAGGTGCGTTTCTTGTAGTAGGGCAATGTCGATCTTCTGTCGTTTAAGATACAACATGACTTTATTTCTTTTCAGGTAATTATTGAGGCCTCGGACGTTCCAGGTGGCAATCTTGAGGTCACCCATGGCAGCTATGTGTCTTCCCACCCCATCTACGGGAACCTCCAGCGGTTCTCATGACACAGAAGGCGTCCCACTGCAGCCACTCCGCGAATAAGCTCATTCCCAAACTAACCACACACACAACCAAACTCCAACTCCCTTTCCCCTCTCTCTCCCACCCTCCCCCCAACACCACACACCCCAACTGTTGCCCAGCTTCAACAAAAGAGCTCAGGCACCCCCACATCTGGTTCCGCAAACACCGGTCCGTGCACGGAGCCCAGTAGGGTGAGGTCGCCCTAATGGCCACCTAACCTAAACTATTGTGGGGAGAGAGTATCGCTCCATGGGGCTCCCGTTCAATGATAATCTCAATGTTTGTGACAAACAGTACAACCAACTGACCTTCCATACCGAAGGTTCCGAACCGACTATAATCAAGTCTCAGGGTCCATGAGTCGCGCCATCTTGCACCATTTTACGTCTTCTGCAGCTCCTCCGAGTCCTTCTGGGGCCGGTCCGCCGATTCTTGAGGGCACCCCTGTGCGTCGAGCCACTCCATGGCGTCCTCTGGGGTCTCGAAAAATAAAATTTTATGCGCCTGTATGACCTTCAGCCTCGCAGGGTAAAGCAACATATATTTGTAACCTGCCTCTCTCAGCCTCCGTTTCACAGTCCCAAAGTTCATGCGGCTCCGCTGCACAGCTAGGGTGTAATCCGGATACGCCGTGATGTTTGCTGCTCCTCTCTTGATCGTGCCTCCTTTTCGAAAATGTTCTAATATTCTTTCCCGATCACGATAATTAAGAATTTTAGCAATGATGGGTCTGGGCGGGTTTCCGGGAGGCGGCCTCCTCGTTAGGGCTCTATGTGCTCTCTCTACTGCGAAGCCTTGGGACAAGGCCCCTCCGGATATCTCTTGCAGCAACATAGTCTCAACAAAGTCAGTAGGGTCACGGCCCTCCGTCCCCTCCGGTAGGCCCACAATGCGGATATTGTTGCGACGGGCCCGTCCTTCCGCCTCCTCCACTCTACTTTCCAAGTTGCCCACCCTTTGGATTAGGGCGTGCAGTTTTGCCTTGTGGGTGGCGCAGTCCGCCGTATTCGGGCCGACTTCTTTTTCCAGGGACTCTGTGCGCTCCGCCAGAACCCTAACGTCTTGTCTCAGTAGATTGACGTCCTCCTGGACCTCCCCAACTTTGAGGTCCAATGCCGTTTTTAATTCAGAGACAGCTAGTTCCAATTTCGACTCCCAGGCCGCTCTCAGGTCCGCAATCGCTGCCAGGATTTCTTGGTTAGAGCTCGAAGTCGTCGCGCTACCCACGGCCGGTGCATCCTTATTCTTGGTGGCGTCCGGGCCCGGGGACGTTTTGGTGAAGTCGTCCAGCGTGGGCTGTTTCGCCTTAGGTCGCACTGCCTTACTGGACCTGGTTCTGAGGACGTGCAGGTCTACCGAATGATGAGTGGGCGCACTGCACGCTGATCTGGTTAGGTCTTCCCGCAACTCTTTTCAATCCCGTCTCGGGCCTATGTCGGCCATTTTGAGTCGCCCTTTGTTCTCAGCGTCTCTCGACTTTTCTTCTCCGATCTTAGCCATCGTAGCTGCTATGACCTCCAAAAGTTCACAGTACTTCGGTAGCACCTTCACACGCTGGCATGCATATCGTCGGTATTCAATAAGCGGTCGTACTGCACTGATTTGCCCGGATCTGTTCAGGATCTCGGGAGCTCCGCTGGAACGCGTCCTCCTACATGGCTCTCGTAGCCACGCCCCCTTGGATCCACATTCTTATCCCTGCACCAGTTACTGAACTTGTTCCAACGACACCGGTACAAAGATTTTGTTGCTGGCCTTCTGGCCGAAAGCAAAAGCTCCCTAACATCATCCGTAAGGTCCCAATCCTTGTATCTCAACCTCTCAGAAGCCATGCATGAAGGTTGAGTATGTTGACCTCTGGATGGAGAACGTGACCTCCCTCTTGTGAGAGAAGATACTCTATTTTTGGAAGACGTATTGGAGGGCAGATGGACATGTCGAGAAGGTCTGGGTACCACGTTCTCCTGGCCCAATCCGGGGCAATCAGGATCATGGTTTTCCTGAGCTTTCTCAACCTCCTGATTACCTGAGGGATCACAGGGACTGGAGGGAACGCATATAGAAGAGGAAACTCCCACTCCACTACGAATGCATCTCCTAGAGCTCCTCTCGGGAGAAATTCCCTTGAGCAGTACAGTTCGCACTTCCTGTTGACAATGGTCGCGAACAGATCCACTTGAGGGGTTCCCCAAAAGGGTGAAGATCTCTTGAAGGACTTCCTGAGCTAGTTCCCACTAGTGGGAGACTGAGCTCTGCCTGTCCAGAGCGTCTGCCGCTGTGTTCTGCTCTCCAGCTAGGTGAACTGCCGACAGAGAGATCCCTTCTTGTATTGCTCAGAACCAGAGCTGCATTGCCTCTCCGGACAGTGGCAGTGACCCTACTCCTCCTCTCTTGTTGAGGTAGTACATGGCCACTGTGTTGTCCATCATTATCGGGACATTCTTTACCCGTACAGAGGGCAGGAAGGCCTTCAGAGCCAGTCTGATTGTCCTCAGCTCTAATAGGTTGATGTGTAGTCTGGACTCATATGGAGACCAACGACCGCTGATTGTCAAGTCATTGGTGTGAGCTCCCCACCCCGTGAGTGAGGTGTCCGTTACTACTGTTATCTCCGGCCATGGTTGCCAAAAAGATTCTCCCTTGAGGATATGTTTCTTGCCATCAGTCCTTTTAGGATTCCCGCGTCTAAAACACAGTCTCTGGGATGCAGCAATGTAGACCTTTAAGGGAAAGGGCTCAGGACTAGGGGAGGTGAACGGGAGGGGCAAGGGAAGAGGGAAGTCAGTTATGTAAGAGGAGGAATAAAGAGGAGTTGGAACCGAAATTGGCTACGTGTTCATTATTGCAAGTGCTTGGTATTGGGGGGTGGGGGGGGAGAAGGCGACAACATTTGGACTTGAGACTGACCCAAGTGAACGCAGTGTTCATACAGCAGTGAAGCAACTGCTGTGCATCAGATAAAGACTCTTGCTTCTTGGTTATAAAGTGATATTCTGCCCCTGTGTGAATTGGATATTAAACCCTCGAATGTACACTGCGTGCCTGTCGTTATTAGCCCATAACAGCCTCCATGGCAGTTGGTGTGCACCAGCATTTGAGATGGTGTGTGAAGTGAGGGTAAAACACACTTAAGTGTGCATGTTTATGTTCCTTTTTTTGAAATCTCTGGTCACTTCACTTGCTCAGCAATAAGGAAACGCATGCCGGCTGATTCCTTCTTTTTTATTTGTGAATTATTTCTCATTTACATAATCGACTACAGGTTTTCGATTCGTGAGGCGCAGGGAATGGAAGGTGGAAGCCACCGTGGCTATTGTCCCCTTTCCGCATGCGCCTCTGGGTGCTCTCCTCTAGCACTGTGGTGCAGGACCTTCTTGTTCTTATTCTTCTTAATTATCAGATGCGTGGGCGGACCCACTCAGGCGCTTCCCCATCCTAAAGAATGATGTGCACCAGACCCACCAATCAGTACTTAGCTCACATAAACTCACAACTCCTCCCACCGCCCAGTCTGCCTCACAAAATCCAACATCACACTGTTCCTTCTCCTGCCTCTCACCCCGTCACCTCCCAGCAAAGCCTTCCCACTCAGCTCAGCCACACCCAGCGCAGACAACCGAACCCTCATCAATTCTCTCTCCTCAACATGTCTCTCACACCTAAGCAGAAAATGTCCCACAGTCTCAGGCACCTCACACACCGCACAATCCCTCGACTCACGCTTCCCTACTCGAAACAGACAATCATTCAGCCCCACATGTCCTATCCTCAACCGATTCAGCATCACCTCCTCCCCCCTCCTCCATTCCAGGTTCCCCGCATCCACCTTCACCGACACTTTCCCACGAACACCGAACATCCACCTGCCCTTCACCCCACTCTCCCACCTCTCCTGTCACTCTTCCATGACCGGACCGTTGATGGGGAAATGGGAGTGGCGGAAAAGGGGCTAAGCAATGATCCCACCAGGGGCGTAATTTAAAAGGGGGCAGCAGAGTCTGGCTCCCTCCTCGTTGGTGGCACTGCATATTACCCCCCCACCCCTGTTGTGCAGAGTTTAGCATTTTCACATGAACCATGATTCAATTCCAAAGCTGCAAATGGAATCGTGCTCCATTCACTTAAAGTGTTAAAGCTGTAAACAGCGCAGGCTGCCTGTGTCCCGCCCCCCTTTTCCATGAAATGACCTGGTAAGATATGTGGATCACCCTCCCAGGTCGAGAGATGAGATGTGAGGAGAACCCCAGCAGTGGGAGAAATCACAGGGCAATGTTGAAAAAGGGCTGAAAGCAGTGATTTAAGTGGGCCAGTCTCCAAAACGTGGGGCTGAGCTGGGCCCCCCCTGGTCCCGCCATGGCTATGAAAACATTATCCCACCGCAGCCGCAACGGGAGATGTGCCCGCCATTTTCAAGTCAGCAGCCAGCCATAAATTCAGCAACGCTGTGGCTGGCTGGCACTTCTGTCAGTCACTGCAACTCGCACGAGGGGTCAGGAGAGGAAGTTACAGTTCCTTTGTCCCCCCCCCCCCCCCCCCCGACTACCCAGGTCAACGAGGTGTGTTTGTGCCTCAGAGAACCTGCAGGATACGAACCCTCAAGTCCGCCGTGGGTCAATTGTGTACTTTTCAAGCCATCTACTATTATAACATAGAAATATACAACACATTTCTATGTTTATAAAAGATGGCTTGGAAAATTCACAATCCAAGCCATCTTTTGTAAAGCTTTGTCGACGGAAAAGACACCTCAGGCTTTGTCCGTCGGCAACGCTTTATATAAGATGGCTTGAATTTTGTACTTTTCAAGCCATCTTTTATAAACATAGAAATATGTTACGTGTTTCTGTGTTTATAAAAGATGGTTTGAAAATACACAAACCTTTGTAAGTTGCGCACACAAATATATGTTGGTGACAGTGATCTTGACACAAAATGATGAGTTTCTGTTCTTTCTCATTATGAACTCTCATTGGACTTCGAGGGTGAATTGAGGTATCACAACCTGTGGTAAGAAGTCACTTATTTGAAAGTTATACCGTCCTGCACATGCAGGGGTGTTTACAGTTTATGGGGTTACAAACCAGGCGGTAATACTGTTAATGCCCCCAAAGACATAATGAGGCCACGTGTCTCTTTGTCTTTCATGGGAAACTTTATTTTCACTATGTCATCTGTGCTACGAAGAAGCAACTGAACCAGCGAGGAAGACCCACGCAGTTCATCAACACCTATCTTTAAACACAAATGGGGTCATCAAGAGTTGGGCGGTAGTAACACTATTACCGCTGCATTTAAGGGTCTGCCAAATCACAGGTTTGGAAGTGTTTACCCCCAGCTGTGAGCTGGGGGGAAATCCGCCGGGAATTTGCTGATTTTTGGCAGTAATACCGCTGATGGTAAGCGTGACGAAAATTCCCCATTGGGTCCAATGAGGAATGGGGAATTCCCGAATGGGCCCAATGGGGAATGGGGAAGGACTGTTCCGCCAAACCCGTGATCCGGTGCTAATAGCGGGTGGCGGTAGTGCTATTAGCGCGGGCGGTATGCAGGCAGGAATACCGCCGGGATACCGGCCAACTCGTGATGAGGCCCAAAGGATAGATTGGGAGAATACTTGTAGGAACTAGGGGGTTTCATGTGAAACTCAAAGGGGATGACTGCTCTGAAAGTGGTGGGATTGATAAGGTAAGGGTGTCATAATAACTCCAGTTAGAGACCTGGGATCTTCCTTCGGTTGACCAGTTTTTGGGATAACAAATGATCACTGCGGTGGTCAGGATGAGCAACACCGTGAAAGGAATGTGAAACAATACATACCACGGTACCACCAGCCTCCTCACGAGACTTAGGTGGTGTACTGCAGTCTCTGTGATATCTCTGTGATGCCGGTGGCCTGGTCTGTGTCCCCTTCCGTAGTGTGCTCAGGGTTTTCATAGGGTGATTACCCAGATCAATATTTTTCCTGATTGGTGCCTATCTAGCCCTTGCTTCCTTTGGGTGTGGGAGTGGTCCTGCTCTGCTTGTGTACTGGTTTTCTCAGTGGTCTTAGTTTCCCTTGGACAACACCCAGCTAATCATGTTTAGTTCCTCGCCTCCATTGAGTGCAATTACTCCATCTTATAGATGGTTCCTGTGGTTTGGGTCTATTTGATCTAAAACATTTGACCTAATTACATTTGATCGAATCTATTTGACCCTTTTTTCAGTTGCAAATGCGGGGGGAGACCTCCTGCAATGCCCCCACTTCCCCTCAACCTAATCTATGCCCTTACCCGCCCCCATATATATATTCAATTAAATTTGACCGAAGAAAAGGTCAAAAACATTCGATCAAATGTTTTAGGTCAAATGTTTTTAGGTCAATTATGCTAATACCGGTTCCCGTATCTCCACTTGTTGTTACCTGTACTGACTTGGTACTACATTTGCTGATGTTCCTGTGTTTTTTCTCTCTCTCACAGTCTCTCTGTCTCCCTCTTGCACCCATACTGCCTCGTCCCCCCTACCTCCCATTCTTTCCCCCCACCCTCTCTCTACTTCAGCAGATGGCACTCTGCAAACGCCAATCTTTCCCTCCCTCTTCGCCCCCCTTTTCCTCTGTGCTCGCCGCCCACTGTTTGCCATGCTGCTAGTATTAATATATCGTCAACCTACGTCTGTGTTGGGGGTGCTCTGGAGTGCTCTTTGATATTGTAAGCATGCAGACCTCTAAATTGATAAATGTTGAATCATGAAACACACATGCAGACAACGTAGTTGGCAGGTCAGTAGGTGATCAGGACCGGTCGCACTAGCCATTGATGAGTGATAATTCACTATTGACAAGTAAGACATGGTGTGCCATTGGCATGGGTCCACCTAGCAGTATGCCAGGGTGTAAGTGACCTTTATTTCATCCTGGAAGGAGATTTACTTCTGCCTCTGGTTCACTGGGTAAACTATGTTGCTTCATGAACAAATACTTAAAAACATTATTTAAAAGTGAGTTTCTTCATTGGATATAGTCAAGATTCTGTCAAGCGAAAGCGCAACTCTTGACTTCCTGAGAAAAGGACATTTTTGGGACTCACAACTTACTTAATGATTCCCTTCATCACTGAACAAGTATTTATTTTGAAGTTTTACATGGCACGTTTTGGGGGTGGTTGAGGCCACACATGGTGCAGGATGTAAATGATTACACATATGGGGTTATATCTCGCCATATGTTGACTATACAAGATCTGTGATAACATTATGGGGGTATTTGAGGTTCTGTGTGGTTTCCTTGACCAATATTTGTGAGTAGACTTATAGTCCAACCTGTTGTAAGTAGTTAACCTTTTTTCCTTTTTTAATGGCGGGAGATTCCCCATGACCACTTCCTTACACTGTGCCCACACCTAATACACACCATATATATATATATATATATATATATATATATATATTAAACTACCAAAGCAGCACCGAATGGCAAAAGAAAAAGCACCATCAACACGGGTGCTTGATCACATACATAAACATAGTCAAAGTACTTATTGTTTCAGTGAACTCCTCTATGGTAGTATGTTGATGATGTTTAGTTACAGACTGTCAATGGCCGCGGCCATCTTAACACAGAGAGCCAATGTAGGAATGAAGCTATCAAAATAGCAATGGACAGTCTGATATAAGATTATGATGATTATTTAGTATCACTTCCTTAAACACACTTGACTTGGCAATGTGTGTGTTATATTTGCAGGACCCAATTGAGAGCTGCAATGTGGACAAGAAGATTCTTTCTTGATCAAAGCTACATTTTCCAGTCCTGAGGAAAACCTGACCTCGCTATTCACATAGCTCTCAACTCACACGCTTTTGGCGGGTGTCACCCGCCAAGCCTCCTGCACGCCCATTCATTTCAATGGGCTCTCACCCGCCAAAAACGAAATCATGTGTTTTCACCCGCTTTTGCGACACAAATGGTTGAGAGCTATGCTATTCAGCAAAGGGTGTTTTTGGTTGAAACTAGCGCAGGGCCACCTCTGGAGGACCCTGCATGAGCTCAACTTTGGAAGACCAACAAAGATAGGTTGCTTCTAGTAGACTGTGGTGACATGGTCTCCCCGAAAGGAACATAATTGAAGGGGATGAACATGCAAAGCTTGTTAATTTAAATCCAGGCTAGAGTTGACAACTGACTGTTGGGACAAAAATGAACTAATTCAGTCTTTGTTTCTAATTTTTGTTTTCTGTTTGAATTTGATTGGCCATATTGTCCGTTTATTTTTGTCCATATGGTACAAGATATATGCCATTCATTATTATTGTTTAAGTGTTGAGCAACGTGTAACACAATTTAATTGAATATATGCATCTGTATGTTTCTGTTTTAGGTTGATGTTTTTTTAGGGAAGTGCCTTATGTCTAGGATGAACACATAGTAAATTAAAGATATTTGTATATCATTTTTGTTGTGCATTTCTCACCTACCTTCAACACAAATTTTGTTACAGTCTGATACATGAGCCACCAATGGACTAAATGCAATACAGCCTACTCAATAAAGTGCACAGTGCAAGAAAACATCACAGTGACATATAGTTGTCAAACTAAATTTGATTATGCATTGGTTATGAATAATCATAGCAAATGCACTGCACAGGGCAATTGACACCTAAAATCAGAACAAAACTAACCAGCTTTTTCATTGATGCTTGTATTTGTATTTTTGAATTTGTATTTTGTTTATTTGTAGAGCGCATCAAGCCCTGGGGCAACTGAGCGCTATTCTTACATTACATAGTTATCCAAAAGACATTGTATTTACAGATTTACATATTTTTACAATTTTCCGCATAACACAATGATATATACAAGAACAGTGGTGAGAAGTCAAACGTACAGACAAATCGTAGAGAACATCCCTTGATGCAAGTCGCTGACTTAGAATAGACGGGTTTGCTGACCTACACGAGGTGGTCCTGCTCCAGAAGCCAGACTTTAACCTTGTTGCGGAATACCATGAAGGAAGGTTCTGCTCTAATGGTACTGGGGAGTGAGTTCCATTTTTTTGCTGCCAAGACAGGGAAACTAACCCCACCCGCTTGTTGTTGGTTAAACCGTGGTATTAGAATGCAGTGAGCTTGTGCTGTTCTAGTGGGTCGTAGTGACGTGTGTCGTGTGAAGGTATTACATAGGCAAATGGGAGCCTGGTTATAGAGGCACTTGTGTGTTAGTGAGAGTGATTTGAGATGTGCGAACAGACCCATAAAATAACGTCTACTAATGAAAAACAGCTGATGACAATGCAATGCTCTATACAAAATGCATGTTAAGATCCAATATTTCTCCAAACGTATGTAAAATGCAAATATTAAATAGACCACCATCGCAGTGAACTGACCATAAGTCCCCGTGTTGCACAAAGAAATAGCACAAAGTGCCTGATGCGCATGTAAATCAAGTGCACAATGCATATTTCACAGATTACAGAAATGATGCCCATCAAAACTGGAAATGGAACATCAAAAATGATGTTCAAGTGCAACGTGTGTCTAAATCTGCACAAGTAAGCCATCGCGCAATGATCATGACTAGCTGATAAAGTGCAAAGTGCGTTCTTATATGGTGCTACATCACCGCAGAAACACATTGGTCGTCTGCGACCATTGTGCAATACAATAACATGAAGTGACCGAAGTAGAAATCAAGCCCCAAAATGGATATCCTACACTTAAGAACGCGGAGCATCACACAATGCTAAAAACATTGCACATCAAACAGCTTAAAAAAAAATATTAAAAAAAAGCAACAGAGAAAGAATCCAGAGGGGGAGAGTTCAGCAAAGAAATAAAATGATCTGAGGAGCTGAATCACAAATGAAACACTCCAATGGGGCCAAAAGGCTGGCGAGAGATAGAAACTACTGACAACCTAATGGAATGGAATGCTGGAAACCTACATCTGTGCCTTCAGAATGGCAGGCAGAACCATTTCAATTAAAGAGGTAGCAATCAGCAAACCAAACAATCACATAAGCGCACAAGACCAAAATGATATAAGAAAAATAGATCAAAAAGAGAAAAAGAACAGAAATTGTCACCCATAGACACATTCATAATAATCCATCAATAGCTAACAATACAACTACAAGATTGCCTCTTGTATTTCACTCCAATGAGCGTGTAAAGTTCCTCATCAATGTTATGTCCAGATGGACACTTGGTTTGGAAATACAGAATGGTTCTTGTCTCGAGCTGTCGAAGTTTCAATGTTCTGTCCCCACCGCGGGGATGTTTTGTTGACCTGTGAAACTTCAAAAAATGAGAAGCCATCTGAGTGCCCATTATGACATTTGTGAAAGTGATTGGCGATGGGATAGGAGAAGTCTGCATGTTTAATAGCACACATGTGCTGTAAAATCATTATCTTTAGCTTGCAGGTGGTACTTCCAATATATCATATAATAGAACACGGACAGCTGAGAATGTAGACAACAAAGTCTGTGTTACAATTTAGTGTATGAGGTGCCAACCACAGGATGTTTAAATGAAGATGGACAGTTTGCATACTGGCATACCTTACACAAAACACTTAGTGAGCCCAGTACAAAGTTGAGCTCGCCATGTTTGTGGTTTCACTGCTGGTAAAAAAAAACTAAAAACTAGTTTATGCTTCAAAGAAGGAGCCCTGCGGAAGGTGAGGCAGGGTCGAGCGGGCGGCACTCTGTTCAAATCCTTATCAGTTTTAAGGACATGCCAGTATTTAGAAATAATATCACAGACGCCAGTAGAATGAGAGCCACATGTAAGGATTAGTCTAATGTCTTGTAAGGTTGCAGAAGAAGGAGGCTGACGCAAAGGTGGCAGATTTTGTGCTAACGACTTTTATTGAAGGGTAAAGGAAGAGAAAACCCATCGATCCATATTGCTCAGAGGGGTTTCCCTGCCTCAACTAAAGAGATCATGTGACTGTCGGGATGTCTGTCAACTTAAGTGTCCACCGTCCTGTGTCAAGAAAACCTTACTTCTCTCCCTTACACTAGAAACTAAAGAATAAGGCAGTACTGTTCTGGTCCCAGGAGAATGACTCCCTTCTCCTTGGGTATGGTGCCTGGTTTGTTGAAACAGTTCCCAAATCGTAGACAGTCTCATGTCTCACACGTTGTCAGGGGGTATGGCTCCCTTCCCCTGAGCACAGTTCTAAACAAAAACTCTCTCTCACGTTGTCGGGGGGCAATGGCTCCCTTTCCCTGATGATATAGTTCCAAAAATACTTTCTTGGTCGACCAGGAGAATGTCTCTTTTCTCCTGGCTGCAAGTCTCAGATAGCCTTTCCTCAGGCCTTTTTGGACTTTGCTGCCGATCTGAGTTACCAGGAGAATGACTCCCTTCTCTTGATGTCTTGTCATCTGTTCCTTTCAACCAGGGGGAATTACTCTCTTCCCCTGGTCTTCTTTTCATTAGGCTTCACACTTACAACACCCATTTCTAAGTAGTAGGAGGGTCCACGACCCTGGCTTCCCTTCTTCTTTGATCTTGACCACTTGGTTCACTTTCCTGGTCACATGCACTTGATTGGAATCCTACATTAGGCATGTTTCGGCAGATCACATGTCTTTGAGTGTTTTCTGCACACCAGCTACCTTTTGCTTCCTTCTCCCCTCTCCATATTTTCTGTCTTTCTTGTCCCCCCTGTGACGAATCCCAAGGTATCGTCACTACTTTAGATGCAGGAGCCCTTTTCCATGAGGCCAGGGAGGTGAGGCCACTACCGATAGTCGCCCTGGGGGTGATACTCAGGGGGAGGATCTCATGATGAGGGAGGACCCCATTAGAGTGGTGACTATCTCGGGAGAACGCAAAACCCCTCCAATTCCACACTACCTACCATTCCCATATGTTTTTGTAGTGCATCTCAGACATAAAATAGTGGGACAAGGAAGAGGCCACGAGTAATGAAGATTACTGACAAGAACGAAGGCACATGCTCTAGCTTTTCTAGTTATCCCACTGTTCAGCTGCCATTCAAAGGCAGGTACGGAAGAGAACGATGGTGTCTTCATTCACGGCTTGGGACGGACCGAGAGCTTGGCAAGGCCTGTGCCGAACCACTGTGCAGAGAGGCAGACGGTGCCCAGGAGGGAAGCACGTTCGCTGAGGGCCCATGACGCAGAAGGCAGACTGGAGGAAGATATCCACCAGTGACCGAAGTTCAACAAAACCTCTGTCAAGCTGCATGGAAGTCCAGAGAATGCCCTGGTGAGCAGGAGAAGCCGCCCAAGCTCCTGGGAGACCCGCAAACAACCGGAGGGTGACGGCCAGGACCCTACCGGTACAAGGGGGGCTGATCCCACGGTTGGGGAGACCCAGAGAGCACAAGGGCGCCTGAACGAAGAACAGAAGGAATACTCACTGGGGCAGAGTGGCTAAGTGAAGGTGGTCTGGGACTCATATCAGGATGGCATATCCCAACCAATAAAAAAGGGGAACACAAACTTTACATATACAAGTGGCAACCACAGACCATGGCAGGAGAGTAAACCAAGCCTGGGAATTGGAGAGCGACTAAACAAAAAACAATTTGTGAATAATCAAGTGAAGGGGGTCAGGGGCCCATATTCAGGAGGCATACCCCAACCATCAATAAAGGGGAATACAATGTGGTAGTGATGTATCCAATGGAGCCATCACGGATTCCTCTGTGTTGAGCTCTTCCCATGTGGCCAGGGGATGGCAGCTGCCACTTAATCCTGACCCTGTGGTTGGTTGTTTGAGGCAGGACCACATGGGAGGAGAGAACTACCAGTGAGAGTCATGACTTCATTTCAGGAGTTAGTGCCCCCCCTTCCACATGAGGAAGACCCCCTGATACCCAACTTTTAATGGCCTATTGTCATTCTAGTTAGGTCCCCACATTTCACCCAAACACCCATAACTCACACATGACACCTTTTGGTTCTTGATGTATGGTTTTGTGAAATCCGTGAGGAAAATCATCCAGGAGTTAAAACCCCAAAATAACTCCTATAACCACACAGATACTGAGAAGAGGACGACGACAAGGGAGTTTGTTCAAAGTGACAGAAACTTAAAGTACAACAGGTAGACTGGTTGTTTTTCCAAACCTGAAATGAGCGGAATATTTAAAAAATGGCAACCGCCGTCTGGATGAGGGAGATGCAGGGGCAGGTGCAGCAAGCCGTGCAGAAGGAGACTTTCCCATCCAAGCCGGGGCTCCTAAGCTTGAGGCATACCGAGAGAGCTGGCGAAGCAGAGAAGGATGCCGGGATAGGGCGTGAGATGCTGTGTGCGAGCAAGAAGGGACGTGGAGATGCTGTGAGTACAGGAGTTCCTGGAGGTTTGGTCACTTGGGGCAGCAGACTTCTCTCCGGGTCGAGAAGGAGAGCAGACGTGTGACCACTGAGTCGCACCGGGTGCTGGGGGAGCATCTTCCCACTCCAACCTGGAAGGCAAAAGGAGGAGCCATAACGCAGAGGCGTAAGCAATGTCACAGATGCTGGTAAAGACCGGTGAGTCAGCCCAAAGCAGCTGGGGACACCGGGGCATTCCGATAACCGCACCCACAAGTGGTTGAATGGTATAAGATTGCTAATGCAGACAATATACAAAAGCCACGTTTGTTTGAATGCAGTCAAGGCAAAGTAGAAATTCAACACTCAATAAGGAGTATGTTTGGTGCAGAAAATATACAAATGCAAAGTTTCTTTGAATTCAGTCAAGGCACAGTACAAAGGCACACTTTGTTTGAATGCAGACAAGACGAAGTATAAAGGAAAACCCCAATGTGTGAGATGCCAATGTGGGGAAGGATTTCGAGCAAGTACATATGAGTAAAATATTACCACAGATAGATTTAGCAAGCACCACATGGTATATGCCATTGTGGTATATGAAGGAACCGTGAAACACATAAAAAGTCCTGGTGGGCGAGTATACCAGGCAGTTGAAACTGTATAAAGATTCCTGGCAGCGGAGTATACCGGGTAATCTGCAAAGATACAAGAACCTTAACAGAAAGACTGTTACAGAACATTTTGCTTGAACAGAACTTTTTGCTTGAACAAGAACTTTGTGGATCCAGTGAAGACACCAAGGAACTATTCGCTAAAGTGACATTTTGCCATCCTGTTTAAGAATCTAGAGGAAGAGGACCACCTTCTGGATCCAAGGTTCTTTACCTTGGAGAACATTTTCGTTGGAGACATTCTTACACTTTTGGTTTTGAACACTTTTTCTAACATCAAGTTAAAGCCATTTCCTTGCACCTTTTGTTGTTTGTTTATAGGTGTGAGGGTCAGGATAGATTGTTTTGCACACAAGGACGGTTTTCAGTTGCTGACAACCTGACACAGACAGAATCCTTCGTTTTAGTTTCTAGGTAGGGCAGTTCCTCTTTAGAATGGGGCCAGAGAGGCGTTTTTCCAACCCATTTTGATTCTTTAAAAATGTCTTTACTTAATAATACAGCAACTTTTTGTACGTCTCTGATTCTGACCCCTCATAGTCCCAGATTTTGGCGGCAGAATAAACCAAGACTGTGGGTCAGAGAGAGATTGAACAAGAGAACATTGTGAATGATCAAGTGAAGGGGGTCTGAGCCCCATGTTTGGGAAGTACACCTCAAACTGCAATCCAGAGGAATACAAAGTTTGTGTACACCAGTGACATTCAGAGACCTTGGCGGGAGAGTACACCAAGGCTGTGGGTGGAAGTGAAGACAGAGAGAGAGAATTGTGAATCCAAGAAAGTTGAGTACCCTACTTAGCAGGAAAGCGAGTCGGGGTACTGAGAACGGGGTCTGGTACCCGCAGCAATTGAGAGGAAGGGTCGGCACAGCTTGGGAGAGAGAACCAGGCTATTCTTTTATACTGCAGCACCTGGGAGTCAGGTCTGCCCACAAAGGATCTGGGACCCTCAAGCGGCCCGGCCAAAGCATCCAAGTCATTTTCCTTATGGCAGGGCCTAGGGGTTAAGGTTGCAAAGTAAAGAAATAAAAACTTATCATGAACAATAAAGCCACTGAGACAAGTTGGATACAACTGGAAAGACTCCGGGGAAAGGGAATCAACCTCTTCAGTCTTGTGGAACTTTTGTTTGCTTTTCTACACCTTTTTGGAACTTTTTGTTTTGAACTACAAAGCTGGGCCGCAGGTTGACAGTCAAGACACATTTCCCTGTTCACCTTTTGTTACGTTTAGCTTGTGAGGGATAGGCTAGGATTTGGACACAGGAAGGCGAACTTTACTTTGGATAGTCTGACACCGACAGTTTCATTAGCTAGTTGTGTTGAGGCAGGGTAACCCCTCTTAGAGATGGGGTCTGTTGGGTTTTTCTCCAAACCCCCAGTTTATGTTATTAATGAAAGTCTTTGGCAACCAACATGCCACCCTTATGTCCATCACTTACTCCTAGACCCTCGCAACCCCTATTCCTCCCCTCTCTTTTTTGCCACACGTTCATTTTCTCTGTCACATACACAACTCCTAGTGTTCAAGTGCCTTCTGTCAATGAGCTTGGCTTAAAGCCTTCTTGCTGTCTTAGCTTGGCAAGCTTTACAGTACTGTACTTCCATAGTCAGTTGCCAGTGTTAGAAACAAGATCTGTTGAAACCTCATTTACACGGTGGATTAACGCTTGTCAGTACATACCTTTCCTTCAATGCATGTACATCTTAATGCTTTTTTTGTAGACCAGTGCAAACACATGGACGCCTTAATGCCACCCTGGGAAGGCTCTGTTTATAGAGTGACTAATTTGAGGCTCAGCCTCTGATCCAGTGGACTTTGCCAGCTCCCAGGCTAAGCCTACAGAGTATCTTCCAATGGTTTAGCAGCTGCTGCTGCTGTTCTATGAAAAGCTGGTTGTGCCTGTTGCACAAGGACTGGACACATAGCTCTCTTACAAAAACATGGCATACCTTGTTACAGTCCATAATGGCAATAAACAGCCTGGCCTAAAGGCTTGGACTGCAACTATTTCCTCAATGCCCAAGAACCATAAATATGTCAAGCTTGCGGGCATACTAAAAGCTAGCTCCTCTCTGGAGGATGTCATCCTGTGGGAGACCCGTGGCTAGGGGGAAATGGTATCTGGAGTGAAGAGCTCATTCCCGGGATAGAGATGGAAGGCATTGTTAGTGATGAGGGCATGGGAGCCCCTGGACCATGGATGGTGCGAGTTGAAATGGTGGGCACAGGCTGGAAATGTTTGATATGCCCTTGGATGACATCGCTGAGCCCTGCTGTGAAGACATTGAGCCTCATTATGAGGTCGGCGGTAAAACCTGCTGCTAGGTGGTGGGCTACCGCTGATCCCATAACACTGTTTCCGCTGCCTGATATCGCTGCTACCGGGATATCATGAGGAGCGGCGGAACGCTAAATCCCCATTTCCTTGGAGTCCCATAGGACTGCATTGGAATGGGGACACTGAAGTACCGGCACTGTTTTTAACGGTGCCAGTGCTTTTGTGAGAACTGTGCCGGTAGGAGGCCCGAACTCCTGGAAGGTCTGTAGCTCTTACCGGCAGACTAGTAGTTTGGCAGTCTGGAAAGGGTGCCGGTATGTTGCAACTGGCACCCTTATTTCCGGACAGCCAAACTTTTGCCAAAAGATGCTCAGTCCCCGAATGGACATGTCATGTTCTGGGGGGACCAGAACATGTCAGAGCTGTGATTGGCCCATGGTAATAGTTGCAATGTTTTTGAATCTGGAGAAAAAAACACTGGCTGAAGATGGTACACACTTGACTGGGCATGGTATGCTTCTGGCTCAGAATGGCATGCCTCCTTTTTTTGTGATGAATGGTTTGGGCCAGAGTTGAGAATGGCATTCTCCAAACAATCTACCTTGGACATGGAATAAGCATGCCATGCACTGACAGCAGAGGGACACCTTTGGCTAGGGTAAGTGTACCTTTGTTTGGAGATAGAAGGCCCTCTTTCGGGGATAGAATCCATTCGGCTAGGCCCATTGGGTTGTGTGTGTGTGTAGTCCCACCTTGCCTTAAGTTAGAAGGGTGGAAAGGATATGCTGAACATTCAGACTAGCCTCCATCCCTAGGCAGAAATACCAAGAACTGTTTCTTGCTAAAGTGCTGTAACAGTGTACAGGAGTGCAGAGTGACCTCTGACAGGCCCATAGGATCAGAGCTCACCCTCGAGTACTTTAAGATGAGATAGCTGCACCTTGAGGTGGATGGGGTGTGGGATTCTCTTACTCCGACACCAATCAATAAGGACAATTCAATGGTTTGGCAAAGGGAAGTCCGTTTAATGACAAGTACAAAAAACGGGGAAACATTAGGAAATGATCAGTGATGCGATCGCCCGTCTTGCTTCAACTCCCACAATCTTCATTCAAACAGCAATAAATATAGTCAAAATTCGTCATCATTGACGTGTAACACTCTAAAGTTTGTCATGCAATTCTATTGGTTGGAAAAGGTAACTTAAGTATAGGTGCTATATCTGTATATGGTAACAGAGTGTGAGGATCCGATAACTCTTATCGGGTGGGCCTCTACGCCCATCCCTCTACTTCACTAGTGCCAGACGTCACTAAAAGTGCCAGACGTCTCATTGGTTCTGCTAGCTATAGGACCCTAGATTATTTGGTCCATTGTGATTGGGTCGGCTACATCCCTAGGCATAAATCTCCACTTTAATTAGCAGCATGCAGAATGGTCACCCAGATGCGGTATGCCCCAAGATTCACCCTGCCTCCCTTCCATCAATCATTTCTTTAGGGCTATGTGTCAATTAGTTGGCTGAGGATGGCCTCGAAACTGTAGCTTCTTATCAGGAAAAGTTATGGCATCCTCTGGTTTTGGGTGACATCAGACGTTGGTACCTTTCCGCGCCTGGCTGGCCACGTGTTAGTACACTGTGAATCTGCTTCATTTTCCTTCTATTTGCGTATTTGATTCTCCCTTCGGCCTCGCCACCTGCCTGGGCCTCCTTATCTCAACCTTCACGGGGCAGGCTGCTATGCTCTTAAGTTTCGATTCTTCGAAGTTGCCGCTCTCCTCCCTTCCTTGGGTTGACCTCGAATTCCCAGGCATGAGCTGCTTCTTGCCAAGTTTCGATTCCGCTCTTTCGTCTGGCTTGTGCTGGTATACGAATCCTGGCCTGTTTGACCCCTAGCAACCTGGGTTATTTCTGCTTTTGTATAAAGTGGATTTGCACTTATATAATGTGCTTCATTGAGGTAGACATATAGTTGGCGCTTGCCGCTCTACTCTCCTACTAAGCATAGCAAGCAGTACTGTTTCCTTAGCTTCTTGCGCTCCAAGCATATGTACAGTTGTTAGCTGGTTGAATACTTTCATCCCGTTTTACAGCTATGTTTCTTTACATTTCAACAACGCCTCGTCTCCTAAATCCATTACATCTTTATTCATAACATTTCGTCTTTGCGTGTCATCTTTTGGTTGTCGTTTCGTTCATCTGTAAGTCTGTCCGGGCCCTTGGGTCGTCACCATTCGCCCTTATTTAAGGCCCTTTGGGTTTCTTCGAGGACAGTTTGCAAGTAGTCTTCATTTCGTGTCCGCTGCTGGTACGGTTGTCTCAATGGGTACTTCACTGCCCATGGTTGTCTGATTATTGGCGCTTCAACAGGTATTGCTCTTCTGATGGGCACTGGGCAGAGCCCTAATGCGGCTCTCTGCTAGTTTATTTGCTCATCATACGTCTCATATCTCGGTGTGTATGTTCCTGGTACTTCAATATGGGTGGCTGGAGTGTAGGCCATATCTGGGACCTCCTGTACACTCCACGCTCTGGTCAGTTCATCGACCACTTCTGCTTCCTCCTTTAGATTACTTACCTGGTTCTTCTGTAGCCATTTCTTCATCTTCTGGGTTTGTACATGATGGTGTGAAGGAGTGTGTCTTTGGAGTCCATATTTTTATCACTCCTTTCAAACTTCCTGCTGTTTTTACATGTTCGTCTTTGTTCCAGGTCATTAGCTGGCACTGTCCATTTGGGCTACAATAGTTCCACTTTCCTTCATATTTTCTTTGTTTCCTGGAATACATGAACTTTGTTCCTTCTGGCGCATACTCGCTGGCCTTCACAAAGTCTCTTATTTCTTCATCAGTCAGGTCTCTGGGCTTTCATCCTGGTTTGACATCGATCATGATCTTCATCCCTATGGCATTGTTCAGTTTTCTGGCATTGTGAAATTATTATCTTAATGACACAAACTCCTAGTAGTATCATCAATAGCAGGGCTCCCAGAAACTAGAATATGTCTGCCACCCATTGTGGGACCCATGAGAATAGTGTTCCAAACCAGCTGTTATCATCAACTTCGTCAGTTTCGTTGATCATCTAGTTCTGCAGGTTTGTTAGCATACCTATGGCTTCTGTTAAAGTTCCATTTTCTTTGTCATGCGAAAGTATAAATGTGCAACATGATTCTCCGATTCTTGCACAAACACCTCTATCCATTGCTGCGATCATTTCAAGTACATATCTGTTCTGGAGAGTCATCAGTCTAATTGCTCTTAATGATTGCATTGAATCCCTTTACTGTCGAGTTGATGGTCTGCAGTAATTCCCATCTGGTTATCTGCAACCATTTGGTATTTACTCCAACTTGTATTCTTGGCATGAAGATTGTTGTGAACACTGATGAGGTGAGGCTGAACCACCTGTGTTCATATGGAATTGCATGGAATGCTTCTTCTGATTTGGCGGAGAAGTAATTCTCTCTCTTCATTCGGGATACCAGTTCCACAGATCTCCTTTTCCTCATGTGAGCATCTGCTTTCGGGAAACTGTCAATATTCAGGTCACTTTTCTGGATCACTAGTGCTGGAACGTGGAGGTTCACTATTGTGCATATGCCTCCCCTGTTTTTCGGCAGTCTTATGTATTCTTTCGGATTCACACGCCCAGTAATCATCCATAATTACTGCGGTTCAGTGAGTCATTCCCGGAGCTTCAAAAATGCGTCTGCAGTTCTGATTCTCTCCAATCTTCCTCGTTCCGTTGTTCCTGAAGCACAATTTTGGGCTTTCCAGTAGCACTATCTGCAAGGGTCCTCCCCTGTCTTCGACCCGTGTCAGTGATTTTGTGAGTTTTGGCCATAGAGGTTTGCACAACCTCTGTGAGTTTTCTATTGCTTCTTTGCAGGCTCCAAGGACCATCCATGCTCGGCAGATCACCACTCCGTCTTCCCATCCATTCGGTGAAACCACTGTTCCCCAAATCTGCATTTGGCCTCTGTTCTTCCAAATTTTAGCTTCTTCTGGATTTTTTCCTTGGACGTTCAGTCTCGGGTTTATTTCCCATCTTATTCCTGCTCCCTTAACTTCAGGCCTTTCATATCTGATCACTTGATTCCTAGTATGGGCCCTATTTGTCGTATTAATGTCCTGGACGTAGTCATCTTAATCGGGGTAATCCGTTTCAGTTGCCCATATCAATGAGGCATCCCTCCCCATAAACTGTCCTCTGGTGTTGCACATTGCTACGTGTGACAGACAGTGTGTTGTCGGGACATCAATTTCTACAGCCATGAAGATCTTTGATTTTCCCATGCTGTACGGTAGGAGTACACAAACGAAGCATTCTCCTTCTGATTTTCTTCTTCCTACTTCTTTCATGTGCTGGTACCAAATGTTGTTTCCTAGATGTGCTGTGCTGTCCAGGTAGTCATTCAGTTCATTGTTATCTTCATGCAGGCTTCTCTTGATCCTTAGTGTCTTTCTGTAGTTTGCTATAACTACATCCCTAAATGCGTCTGTATGGCTTTTTCTTACTGGAGGACTCTCGGGCATTCTGGTCCACGGAGCAGGTTTCTTTATCTGCATCGATGAGGTAGGTGGAGGTTTTGCAATTCTCTCCTTCTCTTCTTGCATTCTTTTTCTGCCCTCTATAAGTGCCTTTATCAACCACCAGCCTGTCAATGGCCCAGTGTATGGCTGTATCGTAGGCCAGGTACTGGTTCCTTGTGTTGGAACTTGTGTGCTTGTCAATACAATCTCTGTGGCTTTGTTTTTCAGTTCCTCATGCCGTTTCTTTGCTCTAGCTATAAAGGGAATAAAGGATCTATTAGCATGTGTGTCCTTGCAGTGAATTCTCCTGCAGTCGCTTCTGTCTTCTTAAGGGCTTTTTTTATGTCTGCTTTTGTTGGCCTTTCTCTTGATTCTTTTCGGTCTCTCTCATTATATTCTGGAACTGTTTGTTCGGTAGGCAGTCTCGTGCTCTCTGTTGCCTTCGCTTGAGTTTCTGTGGCCATTGACACTTGCCCTGGTTTGTGTGCATTCAGTGTGTGTGCACGTGTAGTTGTCAGTGCTATGTTTTCGTTCATTCGTGCTCACCCTGTCTCCAGCTTTTCTCTTCATTTGTTACCTCAAGTGTGTATGTATCACCGCTAATTACATTAATTTTCAGTTCATTTACCTTACCATCAGATTTTATTGGGACTGGAATAACTATATAGGGTCTGGGTGCCTTTGTGGGACTCATGCGTACATTATCAGGTGGGTGCACTGAAATTAGAACGCTTCATGCACCAATAAAAAAATGCAGTTCTGATAGTCAATGACAGTAAAATAATGATAAACACAATGCATAAATATATGATGGTACGGTAAGTGAGGCGGCAGCATTTTCTCCCAGAGAAGCGAGAGTGCCCCTCTGCTTGTGGGAGGACCAGGTTACTGTTCTAACGTCATTATTATTGTTCTCCCCAATTCAATATTGTTCTTGAACAGTTTGTATCATAAAGTGTCTGGTGCTTCACAAGTGTCCCCCCTCTTGCGGGTGACAATTGTCTCTTGATACAGGATATAGTTCCCTTGCTAGACTATGGAAAAATAGATTAGACTAACACTTCAGTAAGTCACCTTTACTGTGCATGTTCGAAATACATGAGTTCCCAGTCCACCCCCCGAATCTGCTTCAGTCCTGAGGACATGCTGGATGCTGGTCAGTGTGGAAAAAGGGGAAATGTGTCAACAAATACAACAATTGGGGTTCTTGATTCTGTTCCCTCGATCTGTCCCTCGGCGGAAAGTTTCACTGGAATCTCCTCAGATAATCTCTCTGAAAGTTAGACAGCTCCACCTGCAACATTATACCATGGAGGAGCGTTCCCATCTGTGCGACATTAGCTGGATCTCTGATAAAGGGGAGGACGTCAACCTCGATAGGTCTCCCCACCATCTCTGGAAAGTCAGTGACTAGGCGAAAAAAGGACATTATGTGCTAATCTGCTGTCTTCGGGTGACAGGGACATTATCCTGCCTTGCTGGGTTGAGGGTTACAGGCTCTTCGCTTGATGTGAGCAATGCTTGCACTTTCCGGACGCGTGGAGTGCGACCAAATAGCTAAGTTTGTTCCACAGCTGGATCAAATGTTCAGTGTTTGCTGGATCTGGAATAAAAGTCAACATGTCTGTATTTCTTCCGACAATAGATGGGCACTCGATTATGCAAAAGAAAAGCGTATTGATGAGTTCATCTAGAATCGCCTGTGGTGGAAGTATTTGTGTCCTTATTACTGTATTCAGGCAGTTCAATTAAGGCTTCCACGATGACAGTAAGTAGTTGCCAGATTACTTTCTTGTTGGCAGGATCTTGGATAAAGTCTGTGACACTGGTGACCCTCCCTACCAGCGACGGATATGATACCAATACTAAATGGAAGTAGTTAAGCACGTCCTTTGTGATGTCTCTACTGGGGGACACCATAAGTGTTGCCAAACAAACTCTTGGTGCTGGATGATTCCGGATACTGTATTTTGCTCTTAATGAAAATGTCCTTGATCAATGTTTGTTCTATAGGGCCTCATTACATGGATGGCGGTGGACCAAGGTGCTATTAGCACCTTGGTCCATGCCGGTAAAATACTGGAACCGCCTTGGTGGAAAGGGGAATTACCGCCCTATTCCAAGGTTGGCGGGGCAGTAATTCCCCATTGCCCTTCCCCATTCCCATTTTTTCCCCATAGGGCTCTATGGGAATGGGGAAGGCGCTAATTACGGTGCTGCAAATTGCGGTACCGTAATTAGCTCCCTGGTTCCTTTGCGGGTTGGTTTTTAACGCCTGCAAAAAGCAGGCGTTAAATTCTCCAACCCGCAAAGGGACCTCATAGTAAGGCGGTAAGGGTTTACCAGTACCGGTAAAATACCGGTACCGGTAAACCCTTACCGCCTACCTTGTAATGAGGCCCATAGTCTTTTCCTCAACAATGCTTAAGTGTGACTTGGTTCAAAAGTTTGAGTTAGCAAACGTGTTGTGGCTCACATGCACAATTTTCTTCTTCACCCTTTAACTAGGATGCACAGAGTGTCCGTTTCATGTCCTTATCCCCTTTTTTGCTTAGAGGAAATGTCCAATTTAAGCCACAACTTGCAAAAGGGTTCTTTTTGTCTTGGCTTTGCAGCTCATGCGTCCTTCTTCCTCGTCATGGATCTCGTCTGCATGTGCTGAGGTTCTTCCCCATTGTCTGTAGTTTCTTTGCGGTGGGGTGCAGCTAGAGGGCTTTCTCCAATATAGGGCTTAATGTCATTGAGAAAAATCCATGTTCTCCTGCCCCGCAGTTTCACAGCTGACGGAGTGCAATCCTCCATGATGAAAGGACCATTGAATCTCGGTTCGTCCCACCTTTTCCTCGTGTGGTTTTTCACAAGTACAGCATCTCCAGAGAAGATGAGTGGAACACGTAGACCTTGAACTGAGTCTGTTGCAGTGTCTCCTGCTGTGTTTTGTGCTGCGCTGCACCCTTTTCGTCGTCGTTGCAGCTGGTCTGAAATTACAGTAAGGGGATGATATGCAGTTCAGGTACTTTTGTATTTCGGATCCCAGGACCTCTTGGGTTAACTGGGCATCACATGTAGCTCTGTCTCGAGGGGTTAGGGGAGTATTCATTCTCCTCCCTGTGACTATCTTGTGCGGTGTAGGATGATGGTCGGAGCCGGGTTGGTTCTGAAGAGCATACAATGCCAATGGAAGGCAGTGCAACCATCCCTTCTTTAGAGTAAACTCCAACTTGGCTATCCTTTCCTTTAATAAGCAGTTGAGCCTCTCACAAATACCATTACCTTCTGGATGATACACTGACGAGAACTTGTGCTTTATACCAAGCAACAAGCTAATCTGTTCAGAGACTGTATTTACAAAATGAACCCCATTATCTGATCTCATCATTTCACACACCCCCCACCTAGGGAACACTTCCCTCACTAGAAATTTGGCCTCACAGGTAGTCTGGGTGTGTACATGGACCTGCTTCTATCCATCTAGAGAATGGACACACCACTACAATTAAGTATCTGTACCCGTTACACACTTGAATCATGTCGACATAATCGATATGCAAGTGCTGAAAAGGCTCATTTGGCCGGGGGATGACTCCTCTCACTACTTTTAATGTGTGCCTAGTGGTGAATTGCTGGCAGATTATGCAGTTCACCATAAAGAATGCAACATGCTCTGCTAAATTCGGTATAAACCAGTCTTCCGCGAGCGTTGCTGCTAGATTTTCTTTTGACATGTGTATCGGGTAGTGTAGCTGTTCCAATGCTATTTTTAGTAGGGCTACAGGCGTTACTGGTTTACCAGTGCTGTCCTGCCGCCACAATCCGTCTGAGGGGTTTAAAGAACACCCTCGACATTTCCACAGGTTCTTCTCATCCTGCGGTGCCTCACCTTGAAGCTCCATTAGTTGTATCTGCCCCAGATTGCTATAGGCTTCAGGTGTGATTCGTGCCATCATCATTCTCTCATGAGTGCATGCCACTTCCACTTCCATGACCGTCTCACTTTTGGATGCCATACACTTGGCTTCCGTGTCTGCTGCATGGTTTGTGTGTGACACAAAATCTGTCCCCTTCGTGTGGGCAGCGCATTTCATGACCGCTATGCCCACTGAGAGCTGAAGTGCCTTAATCAGCCTGTCCAATAAGGTTGCGTGCTGCACTGGCGTGCCGTCCGCTCGGAGGTAGTCCCTCCTTTTCCAGCATGCTAGTCCTGCGTGCACTGTGGACGTCACATAGGCGGAGTCACTGTATACCGTTACTTCGTGTTCTGCGTGATTCTCAATGGCGAGTATCAACGCCAATCATTCTGCAGCCTGTGCTGAATAATGAGATGGTATTCGTACACTGACGAGTACTCGAAATTCTCTGATTGCTATCTTTCATTACGGCAACGCCTGTATATCTTTGTCCATCTTCTAGATGGTTCTTGAAGAACCGTCAATAAAAATTATCTCTCCTCCTGCCAGGAAATGTTCCTTTACCCTGGGGATTTCATCGTAGAATTCCTCATAGTTTGCAGTCATGTATCGGCTCTCCTTCAGTGACTGGCTCAGCTATGAACGAGGCTGGGTTTACTGTTTTACATCGAACTGTTTTGATTGATGGATTAGATATGATCACTTCATATGCAAAAGCTCTCTGAGACATCAATGTGCCCTCTGGTTTCTCTAAAATGATAAATAATGAATGCTCGACGTATAACATCATGGAACATCCCATCACAATGGTTGTCGCCTTTTCTATGGCGAACACTGCGGCAGCTAAACTTTGTTGGCCTTTCATTACTGGGTCCAGGTCCCACTGTAATATGCCAGGGGCTTGTACCCCAACAAGGTTCTTTGAGCGAGCACTGCCGTCATAACGCTGCCATCTGTGTGCGAGAACAGGTACAATTCCTCTGCATAATTAGGAATCCCAAGAACTGAAGCTGCACAAATTGCTCACTTGAGTTCTGCAAACCCTTTTTCCATCGCCTCAGACCATTCAATCTTTTCCTTTGTCACCTGGGCCGCCTTTAGAGCCTGGAGCAAGGGCTTGGTATACAAGCTGTAATCGAAAACCCATGCTCTAACATAGTTGCACAGGCCTAGAAAGTTCTGCATTTGCTTTATCGTGTGTGGCTTAGCTGTGTTCAAGATGCTTCAGCCCTTTCTGGGTCACCTTTTTACCTTCATGTGGGATTAGCTGGCCTATGTATAGTACCTCCTGTTGACAATATTGTAACTTCTCCTTGTCAACCTTATAACCCTACTCACCCAGTATAGTCAATAGCTGAACAGAATCGCACCTGCATTGCTCCTCTGTGGTACTGCAGATTACGATGTCGTCCGCATACTGCAAGACGACACTTTCTAATGCAATATTGCTTAGGTCCATCTGAGGACTCTGTTGAAAATGGATGGGGACTCACACTACCCACGTGGCAGCCTTGTGCTTTTCAGATGCATTTGTCTGAATGTAAATGACATCAGATCTTGTGAGTCACTGTGCAACGGGAGTGAGAAAAAGGCGTTTTTCAAATCATTCACTGTGAAATATTTTGCCTCGATGGGTATATTACATAGGATTGTAGCCGGGTTAGGGACTAGAGGGAACTTGGCCTCAACAATATCGTTTAATGCTCGTGAATCCTGGATTAAACGCCAAGACCCTCCTTTGATTTCTTGACAGGATAAATCACTGTATTACATGGTGACTCTGACGTCACTAAGATGCCCTGGTCCATCATGGCGGAAATTGTCTTCGCGATTCCTTCATCCGCCTCTCTGGACATGGGATATTGTCGGGCTCTCTGTAAAATTGCTCCTGGTTTCAGTTTAATTTTCACTTCTCCCACCCACTTCAGGAGGCCTACGGTCCTGTAGTCCACACTGAGACAGGCACCTTGGCATTGTCGTCATCAAAGTATTCTGGATGTATCAGAGCCAACATCATTCTCTGAGGCACTTCTCTTTTGATCATTTTTACCCAAAATACGATACTCATTTTCACCCTTGTCTCTTCTGAGTCTGGTTGCTCTTCAAACAGATCATCATCGGTGACGTCAGTTACTCGATACCCTTCTTCAATGGTGATAATAGCGCACCATTGTCTACCTTCATCATCGTAGCCTTCGATTGGTGCTACTTTCCCTCATACTGCTGCAGCATATATCATCAAGGGAAATACTTGTCCCTCCTCTTCATGCATAGTTATTCTTGGTCTGAATAAAAACTCATCAGGGGTTCTCATGACCTTGTCTGCAAGGCCTGGCAATCCCGCCATAAGTACACGGATGCCATATGTAAACATTTCTGGCTCCAGCGGTATAGCTCTCATGGCTATGTGTCCTGAATATGCTCTAATCATTTTGCACACGTTTGAATAATGCATTCTTGGAGTCGAGCATACTATGCCCTCCTCCGTGAATGAGATTGTCATGTTCAATTTTGTCATTAAGTCTCGACCCAAAATGTTTACTGGGGTCTGTCGTGAATGCAACAAAGGTACATTCATTTCACACTCTCCTACAGAGACTGGGGGCCTCATTATGACCCCGGCGCTAAACCATGGTGCTATTAGCACCATGGTCCATGCCATGATGAATGGCGGAATTACCGCCCCATTCCAAGGTTGGCAGGGCGGTAATTCCCCATTCACCATGGGCCCTTCCCCATTCCCATTCCCATTTTTGCCCTATAGGGCTCAATGGGAATGGGGAAGGCGCTAAGTACGGTGCCGCAAATTCTTTACCCCCTATGACGACATTCACCCTAGGTTCCCTATTAGGGTCTGGTGTCACTGATAGGATAGAGCACATAAGGGTTCCCAGTGAGCTGTTCCTAGTTCATATATAAGTTAGGCCCACTGTACACTTGTGGATTCTCTCCATTCCCAGGGTTGCCTACCCTTCCGGAGTTTGTGCCCTGAAAAGTTTGCGGTAGTGCCTGTTGGGATTACCCTTGTGGCACATTTCCCATGTTCGGTGGTTGAACCCCTTGTTGCACACCTTGCTGCACGCCTGGCGCTTGCTGCTGCACCGTGTGATTCTATGCACCACCCTGTTGTGGGATTGCAGGTGGATTTGCCGTGCCTGCTCCCATTCCTTGGCTATTTGGCCACGCGCCTTGACTTCTGCACGTGCGTGCCAAATGCCCTGTCATTCCACACAGCCAACATACTGGCGGTGGTCGGAGTATTTGTCCATTTGACATATCTAGATTGCCCATTTGCACGTTTTGAAAGTCTCCTTGATTACCTTGGAAACCTCCTTGATTACTCTGCCATCCTCTTCCTCTAAGTTCTCTTCCCCTCGGGTACAGTCCTATGTTACCCTGGTTGTTCTGCTGTGGATTAGCCACCTGTGGTGTGTTTTGGTCAGCTGGATTAGTTAGCATGGCTCCTTCAAGAGCATACTTCGGTAATTTCTTTTGCACCAGCTTTGCTTCCTCACCCTTTCGAGTTGCCTCCTTTTTTCGATTTTTTTCTTGTAACAATCTACAGTAATGTGCGATAGTTAACTGTATTTCAGCCCAAGGTTTAGCCTCAACCCCTACCAATTTCTTGAGCTGTTTCTGCACTGGTTCTGGCAACCCTTGGCACAATATGTGGTAAAACACTGGTATAGATTTTGTCCAAGATTAATGTGTTTTGAGTATCCACGCGTCTTGGAAATTCTGGATATAAATTAATGGATCTTCATTTTATCGAGTCATTATAGCTCCCATATCGGAAGTGTCTGGGTAAAGTAGTCGTAACGCTTTCCATACTGCTGCTCTGCAATTGTTAAATGGCGCTCTGTCGTGTGCAATGTTAATTGTGGTTACACCAGGGTACCCTGCCTGTGTCCACACATCGTCTGCTCTCACCAACTATGGCGATCAGGAGACCTTTAAAGTCCCCTATTGGGAGTGTGACTCCCCCTGTCATTTTTTCTAACTCGTGTACCCACTTCCCGGCTCCCAATGTCAGCATTGGAAGCTTATTTTGTAGGTTTTCTCGATCTATGTGTGGCCATGGAATATATCGTAGTCTTGCTCCCCCTTTTCTAGTAGCAGGAATTGGAATGCGCAGCCTTCTTTCTCTTCTCTAATAGCTCTCCTGTCTATCGCAGGTATAATATTCCTGCCTCGCTGTCTACCTGGCAATGTCCTCAATCTGTCTACATAGGCGGGTGCTGACACCCCCCTCTGACCATGGGGTGCTCCTCCATGCCGGTCAGACTGTGTGGCAGACTCTGATGTCCTCGGTGCGGACTCGCTAGCGTCTGACCATCGTACCCCTTTGTCCCTTGGGAGCCGCTTTTCGCGCCGTTTCCCTTATTCATTTGTCTCGCGCTCTGTATCCTCTCCGGAGTCGGACATTGATTGTTCCCCATTCACGCAACTCCTTGTGTCATCATTGTTTTTACTGATTTCTAATCTGTCCAGGGACAGCTTCCTACTCCCACTACTTCGGGTGACATCCCCAGTGTCGTACAGCTGAGTGCTTTCCAAGCGCTCGTCTTCCCTCTCTCCTTGGGATATTTGTTCTAGTCCCATTTCATCATATATTTTATCGATCGTTTCCCCGATGCTTCTGGTGTCGAAGTCATCTTTAATATTTGCCCTAGCCGTGCCTGGTACTGAGCCGTACGCAGAAAAGAATTCTTCAATGTCTTCCCAGTCTACAAATGGATCGGGTTTTTTAACTTCCCTCTGCAAATATTCGAGATTGCATGTCCTCTGTCTGCGCTTGCGTTCAATATCATCATCAAATTCTTTGCGTTTCCTTGCCGCTTCTGTGACCTTATCTTCTTCCGTGTTCCTTTCATTTCTACGTTCATCTGCCGTTCGAACTTCCTCATCCTTTCTTCTCCTTATCCTTTTTTCACATACCCTTTGCTCTTCTTCCAGCCGTAGCTGTTTCTGTCTGTCGTGTTCATAGGCCGCTCTCTGTTTGCGATCAAGCTGCTTTTCCTGCTCTTTGTGATGTAGCTGTTCTCGCCTCAGCTTATCTTTCCTTCTTATCCTTTCGTCCCTTAACTCCTTTTCTTTCTCCTTTCTCTGTGCCTCATTTATCCTCTCTTTAGGTCTAACGTCATCACTTCCTTTTCCATTGAGTTTCAATAATATTTGTCCTCCCATCCATTCGTCTTTTGCGAATGCTATCTCATCAGTTCTGCTTTCACTTCCTTTCCATTTCTTTCCATCTCTCTCCTTATCGAGAGATGCACTTGTCTGTGCCTGATCCTTTCTTTAATCATCGTGTCTTTCCTTGTCCCTCGGGACTGCGGAGGTAAGATTCTTATCCTGATCCTTCCCTTTATTTTCGTCACTACTGTACGTAGGTGACTCATATGCGGGGTTGCTATACCCCATAGCTGCTTTAAGTTCTCTTAAAGGGTAGAGTCCCTCAGGCTTACTTCCCTCGGTTTCTGTTTCAGACAGGGCAGGTGGTGCGGTAGGTGGCTCACCCCCCTCCGTGCATACATTTAATATCCAGTGTGCAGGTGGCTCTTCCTCCTTTGACTGTTCGAACATTTTCCAAAGTTCTAGAACAGCAATGCGTTTTTTGTTGCTTCTTGCCTGTATATGTGGCATGCAAGTAAGTTGTCATATGCTGTAAGACGGCTTTAGATAAAGACCTGTTTTGTGGCCATGGCATAAACATCTTGTGGGCGGTACCCTTAACCCACTCGGTGCTATATTTCTTAAGCTTGGGTGCATGTTTCGGCAGTTGCTTACATAAGTGTGCTAATGGTGTGATTTCTTCCATGCTTAAATCTGTTCTACTTTCCTTTTATATAACAATTTTCAATGCTCTCATGCAACTTTAACACTGTCAACAATATGAGCGAGCACCAAACAATGCAAGCTCCAATCCAATTTTTTCCCGCCAAAACTTTTATATCACCAATTTACTCAAAACATCAATTTGTGTGCGATTCCCTCTTGATTTAGAATCGTGTAAAATCCTAATCAGTTCTAAACAACAAACAACAAAATTCCTTACATGTGACACACAACAGAACATGTATGACAGACACTTGACAGACTAGACAGACACCAGCTGGACACAAATATCTCTGCCTCTAATTTGTACCCCGACATGGAGTTTAAACGAACTCCGTTCACAACGTCTTTAAAAGTGGTGGTAGTTTAGTCGTCCCCTATTATGTGGGGCTCTGAGTTCACGTTTCTTCTGACCGCTATATTAAAGCGCAGGAATAAGGCGTATCCTCTCTCTTTCTCTCAGGTGTCCGCCCTGGTATCCTCTCTCTTCTCAAGTATCCGCACTGGTAATCTGTTTCTTCTCGGGTGTCTACCCTGGTATCCTCTCTCTTCTCGGGTGTCTACCCCGGTAACCGCTATCTATTCAATTATTCCCCTTATATATATACAGTCTTCTCTACTTCTGATTATTTCATTTTTCCCACCTCCCTCCGTTACCATTTCCCTTACTTGTTGTAATGCCTATGACATTTGCCAAAGCATTCAATTTTTGTTTCACTCACCGCTCGCATCGTTCCTCTCTGGACCCTCGGGATCACCGCCTCCATTACCACCTCCTTCAGTCTTTCGCCTGATTTTTGAGTCAACGAATGCCATGCCCACATTGGGTGCTAAAAGCCTTATAGCACCCGTGGGGACAGAGTACTAGGGCATTAGGTGCCCAAACCCCTCCCACATGCCCTTGATTCTCGCAGGGCATTAAGTCAGGCTTTCCGGGGACCTAATGCCCGTGAATTCCACTCCCCGACCCCCACCCCAGGGCACATAGGCTTCAATAGTACAAGTGAAAGTGATCACAGGCGAGCACAGGGCAGGAGGAAACATGTCAGCACTGTGTAATTCGCTGAAAGCAGGAGCTCTGTTTGTTGCATTTATTTGTGGTCCAATCAGTTTGCTTGCATTTTTCAGGGAGTGTGAGAGGGAGGAGCAGGTTTGAATGGACTGGAGGATTACATTCAGCCGTGGATGAGCGAATGCACCTACAAGAACCTGGCACAATAATCGGCAAGCTCTCAAAAGGGAGGTGAAAGGAATGGCTGTGGACTGCTCAGAGAGCTGTTGCAATATTAACCTTGTACAAGGAGACAAGGCCCCGTTTGTTTTTTCTATTTTCCTTGTAATGTGTCTGATATTAGGGGGGCAGTCAGAAAATAGGAGTTTTTGTTAGGAAGTGTGACATAACTTCCTGGTCTGTATTTCATGTAGTTTGTAGAGTGCCAAAGGCTTCAAATACGTTAAATGCAAATCTTTGTTTGTCTGTTTTTCCACATTCCCATTCAGGAATGTTGGATTCATGGCCTGGGCCAGAAAATATTCCCCAACACAGCTGTCTTCATTACAACACTACAAGGAGAATAGAATACATGGGGCCTGTGATAAAAATGGGGCAGATTTCGTAACAAAGACACCCGCTGGCTCAGGCTCTGTTAATACTAGGCAGAAAGTCCATATGAAGGGTTAATTGTTGAGATCTAAAGAAAGGGAGTAATTGACAGGTCACTGGGCCAATCGCAGAGAAGACTTCAGGGAGATGACTTTGATGGCAACAATTGTCCTTTCTTTGTTTTTTTCTTTTTTTTGGTTACCAGGAGACGGAGGAGGATGTTTTGAAGGAGGACGGTTGGAACTGGGCATACTGAAAGAGCAGGAGAAAGAAATGGAGTTGTGCCGTTGCACCGAGAAGAACAGAAGTTAATGAACTATATATATTTTAAGCGATAGTTCGAAATCGCTAATGACTTTGCTCCAGGTGAGGCGGAGAGAAAGCGAAGAAAGCGAGAGTCCGCGTGCGAAGGGAGCAGATGATCTGCCGAGGGGAGTGACTGCCGCGGAGCTCGTGGCAGCGGAGATCAGGCCGAGCCGAGCAGCGGATGACTCGCTGAACCTCCCGGGAATAGAAATCCTTTCGACATCGGCGAAATCCAAGCCGATTGGCTGATCGTCTGTCCCGAATGAGAAGAGGACGCGACAGTGACGGTTTCCTCAAAGTAACCTGGAGGTGAGACAGAGAGAAAGTTCTCGCCGGATGATCGAGGGGACCGAAGACGATATTCGGAAGAGGCGTGAACTAACGTGGACAAATACGAAGAAACAAAGCAGGGGAGTGTCAGCGGAGGATCGTTCTGAGGATCCATTGAAGTAACGCAGCTGATTAGCGGTAAGCGATTGTTATGAAAGAACGAGCACCGCTATAAGAGAAATTGAACGGCTGCAGATAAAACCTTATGTAGACGATTTCTAACGTTGAAAGGGGGCGCCGTTGCGCTACGCATTAGTTAAAGAATAACCTGCTACGAGTTCTTGAGGAGATGCCATTACGCTAGCAACTAGATGCAAAACGCCGAGGTGCATGTTGAGAAACACTGAATATAGACTATTATAAGAGTGAAGAGAACAAAGAGGGGGACAAGTATTAAAGAAAAGGAGAAGAGACTAGTTATCATAGGAAACTCTTGACCAGGGCAAGAGGAAGACAAGGAAAAGAAGGGAGTCGGAACAAAGGGAAGGAGAAGAGACTCAACCAATATTATAGACATTAGAGAAAGGAAGACACGAAAACCGATAAAGACTTACCTGAGATATTCAGTTTCGCTTGGCCAAAAAGAACTCGATCCCCTCTCGAAGATAACCGAAGACCGCCTGTATCCTTTTAGTGGGTTATCTGAAAGAAAGCATAAAAAGTTTATTAGAAAAGTTGTATGTTGATAATAAAAGTTACCTTGGGAATAAGACTATACATTCTCCGTGGAACTGCATTTATTTAACAACATTGTGTCCAAACATCACAATTTGGGGCCTCATTGCGAGTTGGGTGGTAAGTGGTAAAACTGGCGGTAACTCAGTTGCTGCCTATTTTACCACTACGCCAAATTATGACTTTTGTTTTTGAGTGGAGGATTTACCGCCAGCAAAACCCTGAAGGTCAATCTTCTCCCTCAATGCCCAAAAAATCGGCAGATTTGGCGGCCGCCGCGGTGATTCCGCAAAAAATTCCCCATTGGACCCAAAATAAATGGAGATAACACCGCCACCACCCCTTGTAATCAGGTGGACATTCCACCTAAACAAGTGGCGGTAACAGTAATTCGTTTTCGGCAGATTTATCGCAGAATTACCGCCTAGCTCGTAAGGAGGCTCATGGCCCTTTCTTGTTATGAGACGCATATTGCCGCAGTACAATAATGATGTACACGGATGTGGCATTCTCTTCAATGGTCAGCATTGCTTCCAACATCCATATTGCTTTATGCCCTTTGCTTTCTCTGGTGGCATGGGCACGTTTTGCTGTTCTCTCTGCTAGCTCAGCCTGTTGCGTAGGGATGAGGCGCAGACAGCGGTTCTTGTCCAGACTTCCTTCTCCCTGCAGGTGTCCATGTAATAATGTCCCCGCAAAAATGTCTCCTGACACAAAATTCGCCGTTTTTTACAGAGACATTATTAAATTGAACATGCGGGGGAGACCCCCACAAGCCCCGATATTTTAATTTTTTTATTTATTTTTTTAATTTTTGTTCGCAACGGTTGCAGGGGACATCCCCACAACCCGTCCCCATACACAATTTCACCATATATAATGTCGCCAATGGCTTTTCCCGGTGACACTATATATGGGGACATTATTATCTGATAACCAGGAGTGAGCGTCTCTCATTTTTTCTTCTCCCAAGTCCCATTGCTGGCAGATTCTGTCCTGCGCTTCTTGTTTGTCGGCCAGTCTCTATTTCCATCTTGTGGTCACTCATTCTGTATTTCGTGTGTGTTTCTTTGTGCTGTGGGTCATGAGGTCATCTGCACATGCAATGTGTGGGCTCCAGTGACCTGCAGCATGCCAGCATCGCTCTCCTGCGTGCTATGTCAAACTGGGACGTCACATCCCTTTTCAACTTTAACCAAAACAATGTAAACCTTCAGGGTGTGCATACCCCTGCACAACTAGTGCCCGTGTGGGCGGGCGCATGAATAACTTGGAGTCTCACCTTACGTTTCTCAGTTCAGTCACCTGAGTCCAGGAAGTAGTCCTTGAGATGCCCTGGTAGTCTCCGCTCGCGGCGGACCGGGTACCTTGGCGAGGTGGTGGGCGGAGTAGAACACTCCCGTTCAGAGCTAGCGGAATCCCTGTTCTGCTTGCCCTCCTGATCTCCAGGTGGGCCCTCCCGACCCATGGATTCCTCTGAAGCCCCGTTCTCAGCGGGTGTTTCGATTCTTTTGAAGAACGACCGGTTGCGCGTGACTGTTCCTCGGTCGCAGGCTGCCGTCACCATTGTGCCCTTTACATGCGTTACCTTCCCTGGGCGCGGCTCAAATGGTAGGGACAGTTTCCCCTCGGGGTGCCGGTTTCGGACCAGCACTGTGTCACCTACTCGCACCTCCTTTTCCTGCAGACCCCTCTGTTCACTTTCTTTATCGTTACGCCTAGCCCGTTCTTCCTGGACACCCTTGTTGTTTATTATCCCTGGCGGACGCCTTCCTCTTCCGGTAGCATTCCCCTCGGGCATCGTCCAAACAGTGCTTCGGCGGGAGCCACTCTTGTGGACTGGTGGGGTGTCGTGCGGTATTCTCTTAGAAACTCCACTAGCTTTCTCTCCAGGTCTTCACCGCCACTGGCGGAAATTCTTAGGACCTTATTAAGAGTCCGCATCATTCTCTCGGCCTCCCCGTTGGCTCGCGGTCAGAGTGGGGACACCCTGCGATGCCGGATCCCCCTCTCCCGGAGGTAAGTTGCAAACTGGCTGCCCGTGAACGGCGGCCCGTTGTCTGAGCACAGTAGGTCCGGGAACCCATGCGTGGCGAACATTTTGTCTAATGCCTTTGTCGCGAACTCTGTCACTGTCGACTCTACCACCTCCACCTCGGGGTACCTGGACCATTGGTCAACTGCTACCAGAATGTACATGCCACGACCAGTCGAGCCGAAGTCCACGTGGACAGTTCCCCATGGTTTGCTGCTACGCTCCATCGACCTTATCGGCGGGGCTCTGTCTCCTGGGGCTGCTGCTTGGCACGCCACACATCTCCTCACGAAGCTCTCCACTTGCCCCTCCAAGTCCGGGAACCATACTTTGTGTCTCAGCCGAGCCTTCGTTTTGACAACCCCCTGATGACCAATGTGGGTCAGTTCGAGTACCCTTGTCCTCAGTGCCCGTGGGATGACGATTTGTCTCCCTCGAAGTATTAGCCCATCGTCTGAGACGGAGAGTTCATCCCTCACTTTCCAGAGTGCTTGGAGGTCGCTCTGGGCCTCTGCTTGACGGCACGAGTTGTTGTGCAATACCTCCCTCCAATCACCGCTCCTCACGGCGGTCTTGATGATGCTAAAAACCTCGTCCTTGGAGCATTCTGTCGCAATTTCAATTCTTGAGATTGCCATTGGAAGGGACCCTTTCACCACCTGACACAGCAGCCCGTGGCACTCGTTCGCCCCAATGTCGGTGACAGAGTTTTCCTTGCTGGGGTGGCGCGACAGGTTTTCCGCCGGGTTGTTTGTTCCTGGTCGGTAAATTAGTTTCACCCCATACTCCATCAGGGCCAGCATCCACCTTTCGATCCTGGGGGGCGGCTTGGATGACACGCCCGCCAGTATGGACAGTAGCGGCTTGTGGTCATTCACCACCACGACAGGTTTGCCCAGAATGTACAAACGGAAATGGCGACAGCCCCACAGGATGGCCAACGCCTCTCGTTCGATCTGCGAGTATCTCATTTCCGTGTCCGAAAAAGCCTTACTTGCATAGGCTATGGGACGCATGTCCCCGCGTTCATCGGGTTGCAGCAGCACAGCCCCTACTCCCACTGGACTCGCATCGACCACCACCTCCGACTCCACCTTGGGGTTGAAGTATGCCATGGTGTCCCCATCGGATAGGGTGTTTTTCAGGGTCTGGAATGCCTCTTGTTCACCGGCGCCCCATTTCCACGCTGCGTCGTTCCTTGTTAGCACTCTGAGTGGTTCTGCCAGCGACGCTAGCCCTTTGATGAAACGCCGGCAGTAAGTTACCATCCCCAGGAAGCTCCTTACTTCCGTGGGGGATTGTGGGGGGGCGGCTTCCTTAATGTCCTTCACTTTGGCTGGGTCAGGCGACACACCGGCCGCATAATCCGAAGAAACCAATACGGTCCTTGAAGAACTCGCATTTTTGTCGATGAAGGGTGAGCCCTAAGCTCTTCAGTCTCTGGAGCGTGTTCTCCAACCTCTTCATGTGCTCCCTTTCCGAGTCTGCGAAAACTAAGATGTCGTCGCTCATGTTCAATACCCCTTTTAGGCCAGCCAACGCCCCCCTGATGGTGTTCTGGAATACTTCGGCAGCTGACGAGATACCGAAGCTCAGGCGTTTAAATTGGTATAGGCCGTCATGCGTCGTGAAAGTAGTTATGAACCTGGAGTCCGGGTGCAGTTCAAGCTGATGGTAGCCCGCTCGTAGGTCCAGCTTTGAGAAGTCTCTTGCCCCCTGAAGCTCTCCGATAATGTCATCTAGAGTTGGAGTAATGTGCCTCTCCCTCTTGATCGCAGCGTTTGGGTGGCGCATGTCCACGCAAATCCTCACCGCCCTGGGCTGTTTCGGCTTGGGAGCCACCACAATTGGTGACACCCAGGGTGTCGGCCCCTCCACTCTCTCAATAATGTCCATATTTACAAGTGATCGGAGTTCCTCCTCAACCTTCTCCCTTAGGTGGAACGGAATCCTACGGTGCTTGAGGGCTGTCGGTCTGATGGACTCGTCGATATGGAGGCGCACTGGGGTGCTTTAAGCTTCCCTATACCCTCGAAGATGCCCGAGAACTTGTCCAACAGCGTTTCAATGTCGATCTGGTATACTCCGTATGCAAAATGAACCAAATTGAGGGCCTCCGACGCAGCACAGCTTAGAAGCGAGTGAGGGCTAACGTCCGTGACAAAGAATTTTGCCTTGATGGTGCTTTCCCCCCTCGACACTGGTGACACGAATACACCCTTGAGTGGCAACGGGGTGTCTCCTCCGAAAGTAAATATCTTCGCCATGGACTTGCCCAGTGCCGGCGGGCCTGGGAGTTTTAGATAATCTTCCTCCGCCAGCACGCATACGGATGCTCCGGTGTTGATGAGGATCTGCATCGGCACGCCCAGTATGTCTACCACACACCTGGGTTATCTCCTCCGTTTGCTTTCTGAGGCAATGTTTGAAATGAAAAACACTTCTTCCTCCTCCTCTTCTTCTTCTTCTTCTTCTTCTTCTGCAAGTTGCAACCTCCGCACCTCCTGTTCGAGAGCTGCGATGCTGCGTTGCCTTCTGAAACCGCTGCCCCTTGTTCTCGCGGGGCCTCTCTGAGTAGATACAGGAGCAGGAGCGCGGCACATGCGGGCATAGTGCCCCGGTCCATTGCACCGTCCGCAGGATCTCGTTTTGGCAGGACACTCCTCTACATGTGGCAGGTCATATCCGCAATCTTGGCAGATTGATCCGGGTGCAGTGGGATATCTGTTCTCCGTTGTCTTCGGGACCCACTTATCCTTCAGCTTCGTCCTTTTGTTTACGGCAAAAGCTTCCTCCCTTGCGCTTGGCTTGACTGCCGCGTCCATGCTCGCTCCTCTGGATTCTGCCAGCTCGTACGTCCGGCCACTATCTAGTATCTGCTGCAGTGCCCACCCCGGCTGTCTCAGCACTTGTCGCTGCAATTTACCTGAGCTGCAGCCCTGGAGGACCTGGTTCCTTATCAGCTCGTCGTTGTCCCAGCGACATGTGTTGGCTATCATTCTCAGTCTGGCGCAGAAATGATCGAGAGACTCTTCCTCCCTTTGCTTCTCTCTGCAGAACAAAAATCTTTCATAGTCGACATTCGACTGGGGGATGAAGTGGTTTTCTAGCGCAGTCTTGACAGTGTGGTATGTGACTACTGACAGGGTGAATGATTCGTAGATGTGCATAATGTCCAGCCCGGCCGAATACAGAAGGGTCGCCCTTTTTGCATCGTCATTGGTGGTTCCGGTCGCTGTAAAGTACATCTCTAACTTCTTGACCCATAGTAGCCACCTGGGTCCTAATTTGGACGGGGGCCCCGACGTGTCAAACTCCTGCATGGGCAGCAGCGACCCCTGTTGTGTCCTCACCGCTCTTGTCGCCACTTCTGTCTCTTCGTCGCTACTTGCCATCTTCACAGGTCGCACAGGCACCTCTGGGTGTGTTAGAGGCCGCAAACCTGGCTGGTGTAAGTCTCGACGTACCTGCCGCTGTTGTCTGTCGCCTTATCCTTGTGTCCGGCTTTTTTTTTTTTTTTTTTTGGATTGTCCCCCAGTTGTTGGGGACAATCAAGTGTTCCAAGAATTATCCCTTTCTTCTCCTTGTAGCAGCGCACGAGCACCTTTTCAGGCCGCTACTGCTCTGAGGAGAAAAATGTTCGTGCTCGGTCCGCGTCGTATCCTCGCGTGCCGACGATGTGGATTGTGCGCCCACGTACGTTGGGCGAACGCTGTGGCGGCAATCCCGCCTCGTCGCCAGTTGTTACATCTGGCCCCTCGGCCCTCACATGCATACGCGCACGCACACAGATCAATGAGGACACGGGACGCGATGTTGCTTGCTACGTGTCCCGGCGGCAACTGCCGCACGGACGCAGTTTATTCAACTGCGCATGCGCGGGTCCCTAACGAGGCCCGCGCACGCGCGCTACTTCAAACTGGCACGTCACAGCTTGCCTCTCTGCAGCATGGTCTAAGCCCCCGGCTTATTTCTCCCCCTGTCTTTGGTTTCCTAGGCTTCCAAGCTATGGGACACTGCTTCCGGAACGTGCACAGTTCTGCAATGTATTGTTCATGGGGTTGTTTCAAGGGTTTTGCTGTTTGGTCTGGCAGTGCCCAGTTACTGCACTTGATATGACACTCGAATTTGAAAATGCGCCCTTGGATGTTGAGCCGCGGCCATGGTTTGGACAGTTCCTATGCACTGTGAGTACCTGTCTGCAGAGCTGGACAATGCTGCCCCAGTTTGCATACTTTTCTTTTCACATTTATTTATTTTATGTATTTAGGCATTCATGAAAGCGCACCAAGGGCATCTGGGCGCTGGTTACAAACAGACAGGAGCGAATAGAAGAGAAAACGGGGTAGGACACAAGGGCTGGGGGAAGGAAGAGAGTCTTAGTTGAAGAGGTGGGTTTTGAGCTTCTCCCTGAAGCTGCCGTAGGATGGTTCCTCACGGAGGTGGCCATAGAGCGCATTCCAGAGTGTAGGTGGCTGGGAATCTGGCCCCTTCCCCTTTTTGCAGTTGAATCTAGGGGTTTACACAGAATCCTTGTTCCCCACACCTCACTGCCGTAAAGTAGGCTAGGGGCATACATGCCAACCCTCCCGATGTAGGCAGGAGACTCCTGATTGTGCTATTTTTTACTACCTCCCTCCTGAAATAATTCTAACCCCAATGCATTCGAATAGGGAAATTCCACTATCCCGATTCCTCGGAGAAAATCTCCCTCCCTCCTGCATAATGTTGGCATGGGGTGCTGGTAATGCCAAAGCAGCTTCGGCATTAATGTTGCCGGTGGATTGCAGTATGATATTTGCTTCTTGATGGCACAGTTTGCATGGCGGGCTTTTTCTTGACGGGTTTGTATTGCCAGCTTGCAGCACTTATTCTGAGACCTAAGTAAGTGTAGTCAGCAACGTGCTCACATTGTGTGCCATTCGGGAATAGTCAGTGCTGTGAGTCTTGCTATAGACATACGTTATAGAAGTACCTGCCCCATTTCACCAACACCAGAAATTGGCAGGTGGGCATTTGGCGCAGGCACCTGGGTAACCCCCATTTCCCAGTACTTTGAGGATTTGGTGGCTTTGAGGTCTGTCCCTTTCATCTGTTGCTATGATGTCTGCCTCCGGAGAGACCGGTGGACGTTACATTTGGCCGACACTATGGTGGGATTCTGCCTCCGGGCAGGACTGGAGGATCCCCGACAGCCCATGAGGGAGACCGAGGCATAGTGCCAGCTCCAGGAATGGAAATGCCCTCCCAGCAACCACCCCTTGCTGCCCCTTCTATGCTTAGTGTGATGTGTGTGTGTGCTGCCCCTTCTACACTTAGTGTGATGTGTGTGTGTGCTGCTCCTTCCCTTCTACTCTTAGTGTGATGTGTATGTGTGCTGCCCCTTCTACTCTTAGTGTGATGTGTATGTGTGCTGCCCCTTCTGCGCTTAGTGTGATGTGTATGTGTGCTGCCCCTTCTACTCTTAGTGTGATGTGTATGTGTGCTGCCCCTTCTACTCTTAGTGTGATGTGTATGTGTGCTACCCCTTCTATGCTTAGTGTGATGTGTATGTGTGCTGCCCCTTCTACGCTTAGTGTGATGTGTGTGTGCTTCCCCTTCTAACCTTAGTGTGATGTGTATGTGTGCTGCCCCTTCTATGCTTAGTGTGATGTGTAGTGTATGTGTGCTGCCCCTTCTATGCTTAGTGTGATGTGTGTGTGTGCTGCCCCTTCTATGCTTAGTGTGATGTGTATGTGTGCTGCCCCTTCTATGCTTAGTGTGATGTGTATGTGTGCTGCGCCTTCTATGCTTAGTGTGATGTGTATGTGGGCTGCTGCTTTCATCCCATGGATGCTTCCCTCGCGGCACCTCTGTCCCACGTCTCCCGGAGACCCTACTTCACCCCTCCTTGAGTATTCAAGGTCAAACCACTTGGTCGCCCCAGTGCTGGAAATGGAAACAAATTACTGGGGGAACTGCCACCTCTTTAGAGGGGCGGGGCTGTGGGAAGGAGGGGGCGGGGCCAAGGGGCGTGACCCCGTCCAGATTGCGCAACACAGTACTTCTTCATCGACCCAATGCTGGCGATTTGCATAAAAGAAAAGAGCATTATGGGAACATCATAATGCCCACACTTTTTAGTGTTAAACATGTATAGCGATTCAGTAAAAATCCCTTCTAAGCAAATAATGGACTCTTCTGGTTTGATTGGTCACAATATTCATCCTAATAAAGAGATGTTTGTAAATTGCAGGACATATATACCAGTGGCAGGATTGGGGTGAAGGGCAGGTGGATGTTTGGTGTTCGTGAGAAAGTGTCTGTGAAGGTGGATGCGGGGAGTCTGGAATGGAGGAGGAGGGAGGAGGTGATGCTGAACCGGTTGAGGATAGGGCATGTGGGGCTGAATGAACTGTTTCGAGTGGGGAAGCGTGAGTCGAGGGACTGTGCGGTGTGTGGGGTGCCTGAGACTGTGGGACATTTTTTACTTGCGTGTGAGAGGCATGTTGAGGAGAGTTGATGAGGGTTCTGTTTTCTGCGCTGGGAGTGGCTGAACTGTGTGGGAAGGCTTTGTTTTTTCGGGGTGAGAGGCAGGGAGAGGAGCAGTGTGCTGCTAGAATTTGTGGGGCAGACGGGGCGGTGGGAGGAGTTATGAGAAGGTGAGGGCTGTGTGTAAGATTGGTGGGGTAGGTGCACATCATCCTTTTGGATGGGGAAGCGCCTGCGTGGGTCCGCCCACGCATTCGATAATTGGAAAGAAAGAAAGGCAGCTGGAACACTGTATCTGAGGCTTAGGCAGTTTCTGCATGTTGTCTCCTACGCTGAGTCTTCTGAAAAGCTCTTTGAAGAACAACCCGAAATCGGAAGACTACGCAGCGGAGAGCGGTCTGCTCGATCTGGGAGAGTCATGTGATAGCCCTTGGGTCTGGGGGACGGAGCAATCCGGCAAGACGCGTTTTGCTGGAGCGCCGTTCTGTCTTGTTCCGGTCCATTGCCTGCACTGCTCCCTGCATGCTGCTATGCTTTCACCGAGAGCGACTAATGCAACCTTTCACTTTACCCCAGAGCTAATAAGTTAACCATATAGATCACGATGCAGAGGAGCCTGCGTTTAAATGGGATATTGGTAACCCACCCATTTCAATGACATGAACAGAATGACTATCCTGTAGATTGAAAGACGAGGTGACCACGTGAATAGTTACCCCAGGAACTGCGTCTACCAAGAATGGACTAACTATCTCCTGGAGACACTCGGCTGGAGGGACCTGCATCTAACATCGGGGCAAGATGTGCATTAGCCAGAAAGGCTGTTGCGGGAGCAGCATTGCACTTTTCACATGCAAGGTTTCCCCGTAGGAAATGCACGGATTTGCATAGTCACTCCTGACTGAGCGTGCACATCAGGGGAGTTGCTAGGTCTGGAAAAGACTCAGGGCTAAGCTGATGTTGGAACTGTTGGGACTGGGGGCTAGCTAATCTTTTGGCTGTAGCTCCTGAGATTCTATCCGGGGCTACAACCCTTCATGCCAGGAGAATTAATGATGCCAATAAACTAATTCCCACACTTGACATGGAAACTCACATTTTCATGCAAACTCTCTTTTCAAAAATAGCCAGAAACAGGGCTCTTGTGTTGTCCTGGATCAGATTTGAGATTTTCTGCCGACAATGTGTTTTGGTTCATATCATTTTGCTTTCTTCTACAAACTTGAATTTCTCTTTTGCCCTTCTACGTGCATGCCTGTATTGGAAGGCTTAAGTGGGCCCGGAGCCCAGAACTGGCAGAGTGTAACAGCCTCAGAGAGCTTCGGAGCCGGAACTGGATCCCAGCAAGGCTTTTAGAATGGCAAAGTGATGTCCAGACATGTCTGACACCTCGAACCAGTCCTGACTTTTCAGTCATTCGCAGTTTGCAATCTGGAACTTCTAGGTTTGCTTTTCACACTAGTTTGGTCGCACAAATCCCCAAATGCAAAGTGCTGTTGGGCAGTGCTGGAAATGGAAAAAATCTGGTGGGGGATCCCACAAGGCTCGGGATGGGGGCAGAGTTTTGGGGGTGGGCAGTGTCTGAGGAGTCGGGGTTTAGAGGGGCAGAGCTGGCAGGTGACCTCCGATCAAAGGAAATGTCCAAAATAATAGTTTAAAACAGCAACAAAAAAAAATTCATGCTACTTCTTTTTCAAGCTATATATCAATTCCACTTTAAACCACTTCCATGGTGCTGGTGCACCCAAAATATGATGTCATTAGCACTCCCCACACACCCCACCGCCACCCCCGCGCCCTCCCACGCACAATACAAACCTCAAAACACATGTGCCTGCTAGGGTGGCCAATTGTCCCAGATTTCGCGGGATTGTCCCGCAATTAGGGACTCTGTCCTGCAGTTTGCAGAGTGGCTGTGCAGGACGCAGTTTCATCGGGACAACCTGCCTCCAGCACAGCCACTCTGCAAACTGGAGTCGCCATGTGCACAGCAAGGCGCGGCCGCCTGCTGCTTTCTTTCTCTGGGCGCCTCTGCAGCCCTGGCTCCTTTTGAGCCTGTAGGTCGAGCTGTGACGCTATGACACCTGCCTTAATTCAAATGCCAATGCTTTATTCCTGGGGTCCTGATGGTCATGTTTGCAGTTAAAAAGGTGACCATCACCTCCCAAGGACAGTCCATTTGCATTTCAATTAAGCTAGGAATTAAGAGCCATTAAAAATATTTACATTAAGAAAGGGGCTGGTCAAATGTGAATGACATGATGTCATCACTGCCTTGTGGGCAAGTGTCCTGAGAAAGACTATCAAAGAGTTGGCCACCCTAGACTGCCTGCTGTTTAGGGAAACGTTCAGTGCAGTGCACTAAAAGTGCAAGTTTGAACTTCAGCCTACACTATTTTTAAATGAAACCGTTCTGAAGCGGTTTCATTTAATATAAAAGCATAGGAACCCTGAATGTTGCATTCAAAGCAAAGCCCTGTGCGAGCACTGAGCACAAAGAGTAATCTACTACTCTGTGTGCACTGTCCTCGCACGGGGCAGATTACATCTGTGCTGCTCGGAGCAGACTGCCCCGAGCAGCACAGCCACCACCCTCGCGGGCCCGGCTTTGGTGCCTGCATGAAGAACTCGTTGTGAAAGTGCAATACAGCCTTCCTTAAGAAGGTCTGTTCCGGTGTCCTGCTATTGTGAAGAGTGCTAATGGCGCCAATGACCAGCACTGCTGTTGGGTACAAAGCAAAGATCATCCACTTGGCAACTGCTTTCCTACTACTCGGTTGTGAATGGAGGATAGCACAGGGGCAACAAACTGGTGTTGGAAGCAAGATCACGCAGAGCAACAGAGGTTTGCATCCCGGATCCGCGCTTAGATCACCAGAGCAACAGAGGTTTGAATCCCAGATCCGCGCTTAGATCACACAGAGCAACAGAGGTTCGAATCCCAGATCCGTGCATAGATCACGTAGAGCAACAGTGGTTGGCATCCCGCATACACGCTTAGATCATACAGAGCAACAGAGGGTTGAATCCCGGATCCGCGCATAGATCACGCAGAGCAACAGAGGTTCGAAACCCAGATCCGTGCATAGATCGCGCAGAGCAACAGAGGTTGGCATCACCGATACACACTTAGATCATACAGAGCAACAGAGGGTTGAATCCCGGATCCGTGCTTAGATCACACAGAGCAACAGAGGTTCGAAACCCAGATCCGTGCATAGATCATGCAGAGCAACAGAGGTTTGAAACCCGGATCCGCGCATAGATCACACAGAGCAACAGAGGTTGGAATCCCAGATCTGGCTCAGAAGCCGAATTCGGGTACAGTATTAGGCGTGGTATAAAAAAAACAATTAAATAAATGACTACTCATTACAGAACGCTCTTCCCTCACACTGTTAGGTGCGAGTGGCTACTCCCTGTCTTATGTGTTTCTTCATGTCGTAAGTTCTTGACATTGTAAATCTGGACTAGATAGGCTCACGGCTCATGGGTAACGTAGGACAGGGGTCTGTATCCTTTGGCTCTCCAAAGGTTTTGGACTACAGCTGCCATCAGCCCTAGCCAGCATAGACCATAGAGAGAAACCACGAGAGTCGTAGTCCAAAACATCTGGAGAGCCACGGGTTGCCGCCCCCTGACTTAGGATGACTGCAGCAATTTCATTACCACAAATATCAGGTGTGGTTGGCAGAGCCTGTGCTGCTGTTTCTCTGCATTCTGTTACTTGTATGTGCTAGAATTCAAGGAAAAAATGACGGTGCTGAATGTTCTATATTCAAGGGACCCGAGGCCCCCTGGGATGCTTTTATCAATGTTTGAAAAGGGCTTAATGTTAAGCATTGCATAAACAAAACAGAAAAAAGACTGCTAGTCATGCAAGCAGACAGGTTTGTAAAGCTTTGAAAGTATTTGGCTAAGGTGCTGTTTAAAGTTAATCAACCGCAGGCTGTTGTTGGGCGATGGCTTTAGAACTTAGCCGGCCCATCGCAGTGCTGGCAACTGGAACATTAGGAATTTTCAGGAAGATTTGGGACTTTTCACATAAAAATTGACTTGTCCTCAGTCAGTGCCCAATAATTGCTACCTACTGGGTAGACCTTCAATCGTAACACACCTGTGACGTGCTCATAGGCCTGCAAGGTGAGCCGGAGGCGCAAGCCGGCCCACCTCACCTAAGGCCTACAGAGCACAAGGCCCCCTTCCTGTCTGCACCTGTCCACACTGACAGTACGGCGTGGGACACTACCCGTCGCCACGGCCTCGCCACCCCCCTCGAGCTACTTCATCCTGCTTCAACATCCCACCACCTGATGAGCGCAGCCTATGCACCTAGGCAATATATTACTATGAGCCTCTTTACGAATGCGCAGCACTCGCCCCTGCCCACACTGTCTATACCGTGACCAATCAGACTAGCCTAACCCTGTGCTTACACTATCCTCCATTGACTGTCATCGCACAGTGGACCGTACCTAACCAACGGAATGCTACACTGCTTTGTATGCCTTTAAATGTTAATACTTTATGACCGATTGTATGCCTGTTCTAAATGTTCCTAACTACTACTGTGAATCTTAGAATAGTCGCGGTCCCGCATGCCCCCCAGTACTTTGCTATTGAACATGCCTGCCGTCTGACATGCACAACTGCTCACCCAATCTGAATGTACCTTTGCAAATGTACTGTTCCATCGTCTAGAACTAGTCTACATGTCAATCCTTTGCTACACCCGACCACAGCCCGCTTGAACCCCGCCCACTGCTTTGATATTTGACCAGCCTAGCATTAATATCCCATCTGCCTGCTGAGCCAACACTCTCTAATACCTACCGATGGCCACTCTGCATACCAACCTAGCGAGGATATTACCCTGCCTGCTTACCTACGTACTATCCATATACCTATATACTCATGAATGGTCTCAAACCACTTTGGTATACTGAGCCCATAGTGGCCTACAAATGGAGCACACCAAAAGCAGTTATGCACTCTCCAAGACTGAATGCAGCCGCACCTTAACTATGGCCATGACACTGCCCTGCTCAGCCAACATCCAACCCACAGTCTTCCTACTAGACTTTGTAAAACCCACTACAAAACACACATCTAACACCCACCAAGACCACAACCTCACACCTGAACAATGAATACAACTATTCGCTGGAAAACCCACACCCAACATACCGTGCCCTACCACTATCAGAAATTCTAAACTAGGTAACAGATTCCCCAAAAGATATCTCAAGACCTCACCCAACCTAGTCATCAAGCAACGACAAAACACTATACACAACAAAGCAGTTACCGCAAGTAATCCACCTACCAGCCCTAGCTCACCAGCCAAAAACATCAGCCAACAACCAGCACGTACCAACACCTCCTCCACCTTGAAAGGAGGATTTATCAACGCAAAGTCACTATCTGCACATGCAACTGATATTAATGACTTCATAACATCCAATAACCTAGACCTCCTAGCCATCACGGAGACGAGGCTCCACATCGCCTCAGGCCCCCTCCCTGTCACCAGCCATCCCAGACCAATACACCATCATTAGGCAAGACAGAACCTCATCCAAAGGGGGTGGCGTAGCAATTATCGCCAAATCCTCCTTAGGCCTCAGACAGATTCCTTGCCAAACATTCGCCTCTGCTGAACACTTATCATTTAAACTACCTCTTTCACCGTCTCAAACGATCACAGTCCACCTGATCTACAGACCCCCCAGCCAATTCTCTTCCTTCACTTATCACTATTGCTAACTACCAATACTAAACCATGCTCGCAAACATTCCTCCTCAGAGACTTCAACCTAGGTCTATATGACATCAATGATAAGAACGCTATGGAAATTAGCAACAACATAGCAGACTTAGATCTCACCCAACGGCTGACACAAGCCACCCATTCCAAAGGAAGACAGCTAGATTGGATAGCCGATTGAAACTGCAACACTACCACCACCGCTAAGCTTCCTCTCGCCTGGACGGACCATCATGTTATCCTCTTCTCCATTCCTAGAGACCTTCCTAACCAGGAGAAAACCCTAGCCCCTCCAAGATTAGCTAGAAACTTGCGCAACATAACAGCCCTTAAACTACTCCCACTTCTTCAACCAATCCTACATAGGGATACTGCCCACGAACCTAATGAGGACCCTACTCACTTGGTGAACCTCTACAACACTACCATCCAAAATGCCATCGACAAACTAGCACCGCACAAACCTCGCAAAGCTAAAGAGTCGCCCACTTGAACACTTGGTTTACACCACAATTGAGGACACTTCGAAAAAACAAAAGAGCAGCTGAATCAATGTGGAGAAACGCCCCTACAGCTCCTAACAAAGAACACTTCCTAGCAACCTCTGCTTCTTATAAATCTGCCATTTTCTCAGCCAAATCTGACTCCTACAATAACCAGATTCAAAATGCCAAATCCAACACTAAGGAACTTTTCAGCATTCTAAGAGAGCTTGAATCACCCACACAGCCCCCTTAACACCTGCATTAAAGACACCACTTGGTGTCAAAACATTCAAAAAGCACTATCAGACAAAATTGAGCTCCTACAAAAGAAAATCGAAACAAAAAAATCTAACTTAACTCAAAACCTTCTTGATAATTCATCCTCGACCCCACCCCCTCTCCAACCTAACATATTCAAATTCTCCTTACTCCGTGTCAAGGAAGTGGAAGAAATAATACTAAGCCTCAAACCATCCAGATGCATGGGCGACCTCTGCCCTGCTCCCATCATAAAAGAAACAGCGAAGGAGATTGCCCCATTCATTACCTCACTAATCAATGCCTCCTTCAACCCCAATGAAATCCCTACCAACCTGAAGGATGCTTGGGTCATGCCACTCCTTAAGAAACCCTCCCTTGATCCTAACAACATCTCCAACTACAGACCAATTACTACGGTACCCTTCCTCTTGAAGATCGACAGGACAGCCTACCTATAGATCCAGCACCATCTGGAAAGCAATAACCTGCTAGGGCTACGACAATCCGGATTCCGACCTAGACATGGTACGTAAACAGCCCTGATAGATCTAGTAACCCAAATTGAGAACATTAAGGACTCAGGCAACCATGCCCTCCTTCTCTTACTAGACCTATCAGCGGCGTTTGACCTAGTTGATCACAAAACTCTCTGCAAACACCTATCCTCTGCAGCCCACTTCTCCAATGACGCCATCACCTGGATACAATCATTTCTTAACAGAACAACCAGAGTATTTGCACCATCGGCCTTTGCACCTCCATCGACTGTCACATGTGGGGTCCCACAAGGCTCATGTGTCTCTCCCACACTCTACAACAATTTCAGCCAAACCTCTATTCGACAAACTCGACTAACTGGGCATAGCCTACACTAATTACCCTGACGACACATAAATTCTCATACACATCACATGCAATCATGACTCTGACTCACAACGACTCAACGACATCTACCTTATCATCCAAGCCTGGATGGCACAACACGGTCTCTGCCTCAATGACGACAAGACTGAACTTCTCCTAGTGGGAACCCAAGCCATACTCAACAAATTGGATGGTAATGACATAAAAGTATCTAAAGACGTCAAAACATTAGGTATGTACATTGATGCCACCCTCACACTAGGAAAACAAATCAACACCACATCATCCACCACTGCCTATACGTGGAAGCTCATTAACGCCTGCAGACCATTCCCCACAAAAGAACAGAATTTTCAAGTCACCTTCTAGCGCACCTAAAGTTAACGCTAACTATAGGATAAATGATGTTCCAAAAATCATGTTTGTTGTATCATGAGGCTTTTTTATTCCAAAAATGATCCTCCAAAATTGTTCTTAAATAGTAGTGCCCTCTACATGTGTTTCATCAAATCTGTTGGCTCATCAGGAGGGATTTATAACAGAAAATTCAATTCAAATTCATTGATTAGATATAAACATGCCTAATGATTAAATATTTGCATTCATCTAGAGAGCTTGGTCCATGTTTAGATTCCAAATTGGTTTGAAATTGGAGTGGTCTTGGTAACATGTGTGTTTGGGGTTTCCCCTGTGTTGTTTTACCCCAATAGGAGTTTCTTTAAAGTCTTTCGATTGAGACTTGAGAGTTTCTGAAAATCGTCTCCTTTCCTTGTTTCACAAAACTACACATCTCAGATCTGAGGTGCAACGTCCGCTGGTTATCCATCAACCAAAGAATTAAATTCAAGACTCTCTTCCCTCGTACATACCTGTATACGTAACCAAGCACCCAAATACCTCTCAGACAAATTCAAACTTAACACTTCAGTTAGACAAACCAGATCCTCCCACTCCAACCTCTTTACCGTACCTAGGTATAAACTGGAAAAAGCAGGGGGCAGAAGCTTCCCAGTCCTCGCAGCCAAAACTTGGAACATACTACCGCCCAACATCAGGCTAGAACCCTCCATTCATAAATTCTGCAACGGGGCCAAAACCTGGCTCACTCAGATCAAAAACTAAGCCTACATCATCCATGATCGTAAATACTCTTGTACCCAATGCAAGCCTTGTAAATACGTCTGTGCTCTGTGCGAATTATGTAAATGTTTATGTAAATACTCTATGCGCTATCCCTTCTGCTGACTTTGCATGCCTGTAATCTTGATTTTCTATGCCTGTAACTGTATATATGCATATCTGTCTGTACCTAAGATATGTGCCCAGTTGCCTCAGGGCTCGGTGCGCTATATAAACAAAATACAATCCAATACAATACAGTCTGCAAATTACACGATGAGCAAAACAGATAGAAATCACATGTGATTGGGAGCCTGGCAGAAAGCTTTAATCGGGCACCACCGATACCACAATCATGACAGCTGGCCAGATGCGCCAAAACACACTTACAATGACACCCAACTGTGCTCCCTGAGCCCAATTAGGCTCTACACTGCAGGAGTTGTCGCACCCCAAACACATCACTAAAGCTACCCAGTGTTGCGGAGAGAGTTCAATGTCTAAGTGGGCCCTGCTTGCTGCACCTGTGATCTTCAGGTTACACACAGGTCACTGCCGGCGCTCACATGTCCATCACCATAGATCAGCTGCATTGTACAATCCTAGGTCTGCCTTAGCGCCGCCCCTTTGCCACAGTAAATGTAAACATTGGACTCTGCGAAGAGGGTTAAATGTAGGACTCTGACGTTGTATCTAACCACATCTCGTCGCATTTCCCTCTTTTTTAGAAGTTGCACAAAGCCTTCAAGTAATTTTCAGCTTTGAAACAATCCCCATGTCTCCTATAGATTTTTAGTGGGATTACCCTCCCCACCAAACCTTCCCCTCCCTCCCAGAAAAACATGAATCTCCCTGGACTTTATAAGGATGGCCCACCAAGAACATCTGACTTCATCCATATTAAAAGCTGGACAGGTTCAGATGCATGCAAAAGCACGGAATGAGCGGTGTCAGCGGCAGCCCATGAGCCAGCGTAATTCACTTGAAGAGCAGAAGGTTCAAATACTAGTGTCCATTAAGGTTCAAAATATAGCCTCTATTTTTTTTGTGGTCTTTTTTTTTAAATTCTGTTTTTATTAACATTTTGCAATTGAACAAACTAAAAATACCCCAGCTGGGCCATAATATCACTGTATCAACATCTCCTTGCCCCTCCCACCCCCAAACCGGAAATAATGATTAAAACAATACTCCCCATAGCTCCCCGAACAACGAAGAAGAAAATCATAATAAATGTATAATAATTCTCAAACTTATAAACCAGACGAGACACTACATGACAAGACACAAAAGGATATATCCCCAAAAATACATTAGGGTTAAGTCATCACACCGGTCACCAAACGTGCCCGCCACTGCCTGCCTCCTTCGGAGCCGTTCCACTGGGTTGGGGTGACATCTAGTGGGATCTCCATAAACGCCCAAACCCCTCCCTTAGGAAGACCGGGGCCCACACCTTAAGGCAATCTCCCCACTTCCCACCCCTGGTACTCCATACCCCCCTGATATTCCTGTACCATCGGTAGAGCATAGAATTGTGTTCAGTGCCCCCATTCTTCTGTAAAGTGGGACGCCTCATTGTGTGCCATATACGTGAGCTTTTCCATCAGGTATACTTCCAGACTTTCTTAAGCCAATCCTCCTTTTCCGGTACCCCGACACCTTCCAGTTCTGTGCCACTGCCAAACTCCCTGCCCTGAGAAGGGCCTCCCACATTCTAGGAAATCTGTAAGCGCTGAACCCCATCAGCGGTATACCCAACAGAACTGGAAGGGGGTCAATAGAAATCAGGATCCTCGTAACATCCTTAATCCAACTAAGCAACTCAGCCCAAAAGATCTTAATATATGGGCACTCCCACCACATGTGAATCATAGTCCCCCTCTCACCACAGGCTCTCGGATAAAGAGAGGAATCCCCCGGAAACATCTTCGACATCTGCACGCACCGGGTCCCTGTACCACCCGTGGAGAATCTTGAAGGTATGTTTAATTGCTTACGTGGATAGTTTCCCGTGAAAGGCCACCTTGTAGATTCTTTCCCACGTTTCCGAGAGGGACTTGCCCGTCAACTGTTCCCGGAAGTCCTTAAATGTCCTCTTAGTCTTTTCTCGTGGGCCTAATCGGGCCTGATACAGTTTCGAAAGTATGTCCTTCCTGGAGGTCACCGTAGCTACCACTTTCTCAAAGGGGGTCAGATCCCTCAAAAGGTATCCCCCCACTTCAGGTCCATCACTAAATGCTTCAACCTAATATATTGAAAGATCCCTAGGTTCTCTCTGCCGAACATGTCTCTTAACTCATAATCCATAAGCCTATCCCCTCCACCAGGTGAGCAACCCTCTCCCGTCCCTTTATCCGACCATCCCTGTGCTCCACGGAGGTTCCTAGTCCCTAACCTGAAAGGGTATCCCCACAACGAACTCAGTGTGGAGGGCCACGTTGACAGTTCCCTATTATCCCTCAAAATGCCCCATGTTCTCCAAAGAACCTCAAGGGTCGGGTGATCCCTCACTTCTGCTGGGATCTGTCTCCGGGGTGCCCGCAGGTATTCCCTCATCTTTTTCAGGAAGGTAGCACAATCTTCCAGGAAGGTCCAGTAATTCCTGAACTCCTCAGACATATGCTCCAACATAACTTGCAATTGCCCTGCCTTAAAATGCAAGGCAAAGTCTGGTAACCCGAACCCACCGTGCACCTTTGATAGAGTACCTCTCGTGCAATCCTCGGCTTCCCTTTCCCCCATACGAACCTGAAACACATATTCTCAGCCTCTTTAAGGAAGCCCTCGGGCGAGGGGTGTGACCGGAATCATCTAAAAGAGGAACAGTATCCTTGGGGGCACTTTCATTTTGACCACCGTCATCCTCCCTGTCCACGATAGCGTCAGGTCCACCCACCGCTTCAAGTCTTTCCTCACTTCAGACATTATGGGATCATAGTTCAGCCGATGCAAATGGTCAAGATTAGATGGTATATTGACGTCCAAGTAAGTAATTGCACCCACCTCTCTCTGGGGATCCTCCCTGGGCCATCCCCTCTTGTTCCTCTCAAACCCCTCCCCCAGTGGGAAAAGAAAAGACTTGGAATAGTTACTTTTCAATCCCACCCATCTCCCATAATTAATCTCTCAACACACCCAACAATGTTTCCAGCAATTTTCCCTCATCCACCAGGTAGCACAACACATTGTCCACAAACAGGGACACCTTAAACTCAACTCAGTCTACCACTATCCCCCTAATACCCCGAGTCACCCTTATAACGGCCGCCAGTCGTTCGACAACCAGGGCAAAGAGGAGGGGGGTAAAGGAGGACATCCCTGCTTCATAACCTGGATAAACGGATCTCTTCTGAAGCCACCCCATTGACCCATATCTGAGCAGTCAGATTTCTGTACATGGCTCCCACCCATTCCCGAAAGTTGGCCCCACACCCCATTGTTTTCCAGCACCCCCTGGAGAAAGCCCCATTTCACCCTGTCAAAAGTTTTCTCTCAGTCAAGCGAGCTGATACTGCCCAAGGTATCCCCCTTCTGTGACCAATATATAAGGTTGAGTGTCTTACGGACATTATCTGCCCCCTGCCTTCCCCAGATAAACCTGACTTGATCTCCATGAATAAGTGAGGGAAGGAGTCTGTCCAATCTATTCACCAGACGTTTTGCCAAGATCTTAACATTGTTATTGAGGAGGGAAATGGGCCTGTAGGAGGCACATCAGCTGGGGTCTTTCCCCTACTTGGGCTAACCGAAATCAATGCCCTAAGCATCGTCCTTGGAAGAGCTTTACCCATGAGTACATCGTTGAACACCCTCATCAGTATCAGGGCCAAAGTGGATCTAAAAGTTTTGTAGAAATGCATCGAGAAGCCATCCTCCCCCTGGGGACTTTCCACCTTTCGTCCCTTTAATAGTGGCTATGACCTCATCAATGGAGATTTGAGTTTCCAACGCCATTGCTTCCTCTGCCTGGTTAACTCCACCCCCTCCAAGTACCTCCAGACTCCCTTTGGGGCAGCCCCGCCGTCCAAGGTATAGAGGGTGGCATAAAAATCTGCAAAACATTTTGTGATTTCCTCGTTACTCCACATTTACCGTCCTTGCCTTCCATTGCGCATTCAACCTCCATAACAGAAGCTTGTACGCTTTCTCCCCCTTTCTCGTAATAGGTTTGTTTAAGCCTTTTGAGCACCAAGTCCCTTTTATAGGCTAATATTGCCTGCAACTCTGCTCTACAGATTTTCATTTATTTTAATTGTTCTGCACTAACCCCTCTGTACACCCCCCCAACTTGTCAATCCTATCACTTACCCTTTTTTACTTTACCTCACGTTGTTTCTTGGCCCTGGCCCCCATCTACATCATGACCCCTCTCAGAGTGGCTTTGAACCCTTCCCATAGCACATCGATGGTAAACTCCCCCGTATCATTGAATTGGATGTACCCGTTTATCTTCTGGAGCAGCGTTTGCCCCACCTCCTTCTCTTTAAGGAGAAAATCGTTACAAAACCAGTACCTCTTTCTGGACCCTCTATCCCTCATTCCCACCTCCGCTAACACCACAGGATCACAATCATTGAAGTCCTGCAAACCTCAGGAAGTGTTTACATCCACCAACAGCCAGTCAATCCTGGAAAAGGATTCATGGGCAGCGGACGGAAAAAATCATGAAGGGGGCCTGTTTGTCCTTATCAGTCGCCTCCCCTACATCAACAAGCCCGAAGCTCTCATTAGTGTCCCGAAACTTGCCTGATTCCCCTTTCCTAACGGCCTCATCCCTTCCCCTTCTCATGCTCAACCTGTCCGTCACCGGGTCTTGGACCATATTAAAATTACCACCTACCATAAGGATGCCCTCCGAAAAAGACTGGAGACGCCGCTCCCACCCTTTCCCAGAAGGTCCATTGCCCTGTATTGGGACAATACATTGTTACCAGTGTCACCTTAATACCTTGCATCAAACCCTTGACAAAGAGGAAACGTCCCTCCGCTTCTCGCTCAATGTCCATTTTCTGAAACCGACATCCCCGTCAAAACTGAATTCCGACACCCGCCTTTTTGCCTCGACCCCTGACCCCTGAGGAGAAGTAGGATTCTGCTACAACCCCTTTATTGCTCGACCTCTCCTCCTCTCTAATAAAGTGTGTCTCCTGTACACAGAGTACCCCTGCTTCCTGTCTCCTAAATTTCCTTATTAACGGAGACCATTTGTAAGGAGATTTGAGGCCCTTAACATTCAGGGAGCCTTCCGTTACCACAACACTTTCACCCCCCTCACCCCATCCCTGGGCCTCTTGACTTTCACTTGGCCTTGGCTCTCCTCTCACCCCTCCAACCTGGCCAGGTACGCAGGACAGCGCTTACTGTCATATCTAATCCCTCCCCACACAACATACTGGGAACGACAAAAAGACAACATGCAAAATCAAACTTCTCCCACCCCCTCTTTTTAGGTCAAAACCCCCCACCCTCCCTTGGAAGCGTCAGAGTTCTCCCATTCCCTGACAGTCGGTCTCGGGAGGATAGCTCAGGGGCAACTCGCTCACCTTGGAAGCAAGACGATGCAGAGCAACACAGGTTTGATCTCTGGGTCCGTGCTTAGAAACCTCTGGGTATTGACTACAGCCCAAGTACAAAAAACAATAGCTACACTAAAACCCTCTAACTGTAAAGGGGATAACTTCCCGGCCAAACTAATCAAGGACTGCGCGCCAGCCTTAGCACTCATTATTACTCACTGCATTAATGCATCATTCTCTACTAACACCATCCCACCCAGCATTAAAGAAGCATGGTCACACCCCTCCTCAAAAAACCCTCATTAGACGCCACCATCCCCACCAACTATAGACCCATCACCACATTACCCTTCCTTCTGAAAATTATAGACACAATTGCTTATACCCAAGTCCAAGCCCACCTCGAAGACAACAAACTACTAGGTGATAGACAATCAGGTTTTCTCCCTGGTCATAGCACTGAAACAGCGCAATTGGACCTAAAAAAACCAAATAAATGCAGTCAGAGAATCAGGAAACCTATGCATTCTGCTTCTGCTTGACCTATCCACTGCGTTTGACTTAGTTGACCATGCTAAGTTATGCCAAACTCTATCAAAGAACTTTCATTTCTCTAAAGAAGCGACCTCTTGGATTAAATCTTTTCTCTCAGACCGCACCTCAAGAGTAGCCATAGGAAATACAGAAGCTGACCCCATATCAGTCCCGCTCGGAGTCCCCCAAGGATCCTACCTCTCTCCTACGCTCTACAGCACCTACACCAAACTACTCTTTGCAGCACTAGAGGCTATCGGAGTAATTTACACAAATTTTGCGGATGACACACAAATACTTATTCCTATCTCAGGGAATCTAGAACAGGACACTATCTGGGTCAATCAAATTTACGCCATCATCCAAAACTGGATGGCTGCAAATAGTCTTAATAGGGAAAAACTGAGATCCTCATAGTAGGCTCTGCTGCCCGCCTAGCTAAGCTTCACCCACTCTACACCGCTATAACCATCGATAATACACCCATACCCATCTCCAACCAAGTAAAAACCTTAGGGGTCTATCTGGACTCTAGCCTCACCACGTGCAAGAACATCAGCGCACTTGCCTCAACCACAGCATACACCACCAAACTTATCTAATTAAGCCGCCCTTTCCTCACGCAACAAAACAGTATAACACTAGCAAGAGCCCTCATCCTAACTAAATCAGACTACTGCAACATACTCCTCCTAGGCACCTCAAATAAAAACATTAACAAAATGCAGCTACTCCAGAACAAAGCAATAAGATCCGCACCAGGCATAAGCAAAAGGGATCACATCTCGCACCATAGGAGAGAGGCACACTGGCTACCCATCCAAGCTAGGATACTTCACAAAACACTTGCAGTCACCAACAAATGTGTATCAGGTAATGCCCCAAGCTACCTCAATAACTTTCTCGACCGTAAAGCCATAGTCCGATGCCTTAGATACAATGCCAACTTACAGTTACATGTCCCACGTTTCAACAACGCTAGAACAGGCAGATCCAGTTTTACCGTAGCAGCCCCCAGAATTTGGAACTCACTCCCTGCCAACATCAGCAATGAACCCACACTGAATAAATTTAAGAAACTTCTTAAACGTGGCTATTTAATAAATACTGAGCATTGTAATCGCCACACTGCACGACACATTTAAATATTGTATATTAACTATAATCACTGTATATAACTTATGTAACCACTGCTTACACAAGAACCAAGATTAAGTATTCCTAGTCCTTTACACGTAACCTTTAAGACAAGCTTTCTCTGTAATTACGCCGTGATACCCTTGGGTTTGGGCGTACAACAAATGCAATAAATAAATAAATAAAGTGTCTTATGAATAACCAATTATAATTATAACCTGGAGAATGGAACCACCAGGCCCTCCCCTCCCGCCCCTCTTTCCACCCCACAAATGACCCCATAGCTCAAAATTGACTAAACTGTTGCCACAACAAACACCCCCCCCCCGTCCCACCCACGAATAGCCCGGAAACAAACGCTATCAACCAAAGCCTGACTCTCCTCAGGGCGGTTTCAATCTCGGTGAAGGGGTATTCAGTTTACGAATTTGCGGGCACCATAGACCCTCCTTCGATCCCCTGGCTTCTCGTAGGTGTCTCCCAGAGTTTTATCTTGAATGAGGACGCCCCCCTGGGGCCCTCTTCAACTTGTTGCTCCTCTGTAGCCCTTTCACTGTCATCCTCTGTGACCAGCTGGTACTTCATCCTGTCCCATTCAAAAATGAGAGCGAAGGGATAGCCCATCTGTATCGTACCCCCTTATCTCTTAGCCAATGTGTCAGAGGGGCACAATTCTTTCGTCTCGCCAGGGTGTAACTTGAGAGGTCTTGATATACCACCCCTTTTCCTCCATCAAAGTCAAACGAGCCCATGCCTCTCGCTTTCTCCAGTATTCAAGCCTCATCTGTGTAATAGTGGCATTTCACCAGCACTTAACGTGGGCCCTTTTCACCTCCTCCTGCTCTGTGTGCCCGATCTAGCTCCACAGGGGCTCCCTCCTTCGATTGAGAACCAGAACCAAAATTGGCTTGAACCTTTGCCACCAAACCAGCCCGGGATTCCCCTTCAGGCTCCCTTATCCCGAAAAAGCGGAGGCTGCACCTCCTCTCCCTGTCCTCTTGCTGTCAATTTTAAGGCACAGTTCCTCCTCCCTTCGTTCCACCTCCAGGAGGCACATATCAACCTGATCTCCACAACCTCCACCGATGCTTGGTTGGACATCAGCCCCTCCAGTCTATTCTCGATATTTGCCACCTTTCCAGAGAGTTCCGCCACCTTGGTGCCCAAGTCGGTGCGCATGCCTCTTATCTCGTCAAGGATCACATTGATGCTGTTCCTGATGGCACCGATTTCTGTGTCAGGGGTCACCAGAGGGAGACCTCCTACCGGAGCTGCCATGGCTTCCTTCCCCAAGTAACGGTAGCCTTCCAAGGCCTGCTTCCAGCTCATCCACTCATCCGGCCCTCACACTCCCCCTCATGCACTTCCTCAGCTCCTCCACCATTCCTTGCTGTCACAACAACCACTTCTTGGGGACATAGTACAAACAGTCACCCAGCCCCTTAACAGCACTGAAGCTCTAGGAGCATGCCACTCTCACCTTAGTATTTTATGCGGGACCACCAGCCACCTCACTCTCACTGCGGCCCTCCTCAAGTCCCGGGAGCTGTCCCAAAGCACCTCACCACATCTACCAAGTCACTCTCCGGCTGCTCTTCCAGAGTTTCACACTCCCTGACCTTTAGCTGTGGCCCCCCTCCTCGGTACAGGGTTCTTTGGGGCCTTCTGATTGCGCCGGATTCAAACACCACAGGCCGCAGCAGCTGGTACTTTCCCCTCTCCCCTCTAGTGCGGATGGGGTCCTCGCCTCCAACTCCCTCCACTGGTGTCTCCTGAAGCTTCAGAAGGCCGGCTCCTCTCAAAGCCACGGGCCGTCCTTCACACCTATGCCAGTGGAAGAGCTATCTCTTCAGCCCCCTCGATCCGAACCTTCTCCACTCACAGTAGCCCTTTCTATGAGGACAGGAGCGCACCGGGAACGTCGCCCTGCAGGGCCTTCTACTCCCAGCTGCTGTGCCGTGAAATCTTGTGGATCACAGTCCATGGCCCACTCTGTCACTGAATCACCAGTTCTCCACTGGGTCGGGGGCGAGGGCCTCCGCGGGCACGCTGCTCCCATCTCCCACACTCCTCCCAGGTCGTCTCAGTGCAGCGTTGCTCCCGCCTGCAGTGCCCGCTCTCCTCCCACAGCTCTCGTTCACTGCCTCCGACGGGAGCCCTCCGGCTATCCGCTTCTTATATTCGCATCCGGGCTCCCCTCACCTCCGTCACCGGGCCTATGGTGCTCCCCACTTAGATCTCACCAGGGGTCTCATAGTCACCCATCAAGGGTCGCTGCTACCGCTACTCATTGGGATTTGGGGTGGGGGGCGGGGTTACGGAGCTAACTTAGCAGGCATTCATCTTACCAGTACCCCCTGGTCGCCTCCCTTTTTAGACTTCTTTAATAAAATTAAAGTGCATCTATTAAAGTGCACCAGCGCAATTTGCAAATTCAAGTGCAAATGCAATTTAATAAATGTCCCTCTGCTTGATCGGGATCAAACACACTTTTGGGTGAAAGCCCCCTTGGTCAGGATCCAAGGTGCCTCTTTCTAGCCCGGAAACACCAGGGCATGCTTTAGGTTGTGGGATTCCAAGGTATCCTGATAGACATCTGTGGGAGTTGCTGGCAGAAGACCTGTAGAGTAATAATTAATTCCAGAACTTGTGCTTTTCTTTTACACGCCGACTGCACTAGAGCCCTTCGGCTGTCTCGGGCCAGGAGTTTTTCTCCTTAGTTCAGTGCGCACAGAGAGGGCCCTCTCCTGCTTTAATGCTCCTTTCTCCTTTAATGCTCCTTCCTCCTGAGCACCTGCTTCAGCAATGGCACCATTGTTGGGGAGTTGGAGGCTTCCAGCTACTTGGTGTTGCTGACTCATCTCCTTCCTTAAGAAAAGTGAAGGTGGCACGCCTGGCATTGTTAGCTGATTTCAAAGTCTTTACTTGGGATGAATCTTGGTCCTTTGTAGTTGGGTTGTTTCCTCGGGACTGGTATAAATTCTCTTTCATTCCCCCCTCCTGCGCAGGAACTCTCCAGCTCTTGGATGTCGTCTGCACTCTGTTCCTCCAGGATGCCCTTCTTTTGTTGTGCCTCTCCTTACCCTGCAGCATTCCTGGTACATAGCGGCTCTTTCGTGTTCTGCCATGCATTGTTCTGATGCAATTCTCCCCAGTATGTTCTGTTTTGTCTGTGGGAGATGTACTTCTGTGGCAGTTTGGTTTTCACCCAATTGCCATCCTCGGTACTGTGACGGGTGGTGGACTTCCGAGCATCATGTATTTCTTTCCGGGGACAGCACAATCGCCTTACGCTCACCTGGACAACTTCCAAGAGAATCTCAGAGAACATCCTTATCTCGACCAGCCAGAGGAATAGCGAGTGTAATGCTGGCTCGGTGGTACCTGATAAACCGGAAGTGCCTAACCCCTGTCATGCTGCTCAGTGTGACTCTGTGCACCAGAAAGGCTCTGGGCACTTCTTCGACTCTATCCAAAGTTGTGTGTGCTACTTGGGAGGATTCCTGGGATATATTGGTTGACCCTTTCCTTGGTGATGGAAGAAGGATGCTCCGAAGTGGGTAAAGTCATTCTCATTTAGTTTGAGGTAAACTTCACTCCATTGTCTGTGACGATCATCGGAGAGCTTCATTCCTTTTGGTATTATTTTACTGAAAACCTGGATTGTCCTATTGATGTACATCTCTTCCATGAATGTGATCCCTTTGGACATGTAGTCCTCAAGGGCAATTGTATCCTTTGCATTTCTACTACCTTTTCTTCAGATCTTGGGCTCCCATTACACTATTTTTAGAGGTGTGGGTCTTGTGGTTAGTATCTTATTGCTCTCACAATATACATGGCAATTCTAAATGTCTTTGTATGTCAGTGTCCACTTGAGGCCACCAGCAGTGTTCTCTTACCCTCCTCTTCATGGGTGTTTTCCTGTGTGTGTCCTTCATGTTCCAGGAAAATGGGTTTCGGCCTCCCTCCTGCAAGGGGTGTAAACATTGAGTAGATCACCAAGAGCTCTCACTTGTGATGTAGTTTGAGGAGGATGCTCCAATTGATTTGTAAGTCAAATTGCAGGTTCCTCTCATTAAGCCACATAAAGTTGTACGTAGCCTTGTATTCTCTTTCGAGTTTCATATCTGCATGTATTTTCTCTCCAGTCCTTGGATGTTACTGTTCCCTAGCTGCTGTGGTGAATCAACAGTGTTTGTCCCTTCTCCCCACGGGGATCCACCCCCCTTTGAGGCTAGGGATGTGACCCTGCTTCGCAAGACCCTCCGTAGGGGTCTGTGCAAGTGGGACCTCTGTAAGGCAAGACGTCCAGACAACCAGATAATAAAAACGCTCCTCTAAGGAAAAAGGCTTGGTGCACTGCTTTGCAAGGAAAATAAGGTTTATTTTGTATACAAAAGGAAAAAGTATCAGAAGGTCCTGTAGAGCCAAACTGACATGGAGCTCTGTTAGTTCAAAGCAGGTACATGGTTTTAAGGAAAGAGATGGTCACTTGTGACGTGAGTAATATACAGTGTTATCCCACCACCCTCATTGGCTACCACCTATGTACATAGTCGCAGACCCCTATAGTCTCGACCGATTGGCCACATCCTAATCTACCCCTTCCCATGAACACGTGGTCCCCCTATTCCACCACCTGGGTTCCCAACTACTGAATTGGTGAGTTACTTGGGGTGTTACCGGCCCCAGCAGCCAATTCACATGGTGTGCACCTGGTCATTAGCATGAGCTCAGTGGACAACTCCAAGATCAAATTGGTTCAATCAAATAATACGCTCCTCTTGATACCAGACACGCAGGTACCCCAGCAATGCCTCCCCACCACTGAACTAGATTTATTGCTCTCCGTATCACAAATCACGGGATGTTCTGTTCCTCGCTGCCCCCTTATCTGTTGCCCACTCGCAGTACACCTACCTGTACCTGCTTTCTCGAGGACCACATTAATCAGTCTAATTTTTATAAATGTGTGTACTTCTAATAGGATGGCCCTTTTCTCAGGGAGTGCTAGCGTCCTAGATCTAAACCTAACATGTTGACAGCTCAAGACCTCTAACCTGACTCCCATGGATGTGTCCTGTGGGAAGGCTCTTTCGTTCGCATTCCAATCTTGATCCATCAAGGGCCTGCATCTGAATACAATGAAACCGTTATCTATTCGGCATGAATGCCACTGTTCTCAGCTTCACTAATGGGGCTTTGGAAAGGAAAATAATTCAAAATCTTCATTATGCCACACTACTGCACTTACTAGCATGCACGCCCTATACATGGGCCTACCTAAGCCCCTATATAACTACCTTAAAGATACATTTGTTGCCCACTCCATATTTTCATATGCAAACCTATCATATAGCCAGCTCCCAACTGCGATGCCTGCATGCCTGCTGCCGCCCACTGTCGATTTCTCATGCACTAATAGATTTTCCATAGTCTGAATCGTTTGGCATTGCTGGGACGCTGCACATGCAATCCAACACCTCATTGGAAGTTGCTCCCTCTTGGGGGACAAGGACTCCTGTTCCTGTTAGGAACCCGCTGGATCAGCCACACGGTCAGCATATATGGGACTGCCGAATGGGGAGAAGAAGTACATATGTGGCTCTGCAACGCTGAAGCAAAACCATAAGACAACGTAAAAGAAGATGTCCCTTTAAGAGTCTTGCATTTTTATGAGACGAGTAGAGGAGAGGAAGAGAGAGAGTATTGGACGCTGGGGAAGCCCCCTGATGTGATCGCACCAAGTAGGGGCGGAGTCAAGACAAGTCCCCAGAGCCCGTGACTTTCAAATAGGCAAGGATCGCCAAAGGGAGACGCTGGGAGACCGGCAAGCAAGGCACCGGGGAAACCGCTGCCTGAGAGAGAAGAGGTGTCCAGGACCTGGTAGTGGCGTGACCACAAGCGAATCGTAGTGGGCAAAAAGGCCTGCACAACTACGCCAAGACCATCACTGCTGGAAGCGAGCAGAGTTCCCTGTCTTCCACGTCCGGAGAAGGCAGCAGTCTGAGGGGAAGCCGAGATCAGGATGTCGATGAAAGCCAAGCGGGAGGAAACCGAGTACCGAGAAGAATACTCGAGTGAGTGCGGAGTCCCACAAGGTTCCCATACTCCCCTGAAGGTACAGGGGAACAAAGGAAAAGCGTGTTGCAGCCGGGGAAGGAACACATGAATAGTACAACTCATCCAAGTCATAAAGACGAGTCAAGAGGAACCAGTTGTTGAATTACCAATGCAAAGTGTGTCTAGAGCCAATGACCAGCAAGCCTTTGTGGGGAATAACGGCTTGAGGAGTGTAACTCGTCCGAGGCCCAAAGAAGAGAAACAATGCTAAAGTTGTTTAACTGGCAATGTGGAGAGCTTATAGAGCGAATACCAAATAAACCCAAAAGGGTAATATAGAGAGACTGGAGGAAGGGATACTGTATCATAAGCCAAGAAAGGAATACTGGAGAAAACACAAAGCCGTGTCTTAAGAAATATGGTATCATAGTACCAAGAAAGTACGAGAATAGAAGAGAATGCATTAAAGAAAGATCCCAAGCGAGAGACCTTATACAAGGGGATCAAGTCCCACGTAATCTAATCAAGGCTGAATTGAGAGACTATAAAACAGGAGACAAGAATGTGTAACGATTCATTGGCCACAACATATCCTTAAAGAAATTGCACAACCCAGGAGTGTTGTCCAAGAAATGCAAGAGTTCATGGAGAAGATATCCAGGCTTTGTCGAAGAAGATTATGAAAAGAGGAAACCAGTGAAACAGAGACATTTCATCCAGAGACTATTGAAGAAATCACCAACCCAAGAGAATAAGGATCTTCTCTTGGATGAGTCTAAGTTGCCTTAGTGGTAGGGTCAAGAAGAATTAGGTTTGGCCCGAGGACATTTTTATTTCAGGACTTCCTGACAATTGACAAGCACCCTTATTTCTTTTAGATAGGAGGGGTGAACCCTTTAGCGATAGGAAAAGTTAGGCCTTAAAGATATAATTTCATTATAAACCACTAAATTGCCTTTAAACTGTCCGACTCCTTCTTCCGACTCATGACTGTGCTCATATCCACAATCAATTCTACTGCATTTCCCTCTGGCAAGTAAGTTCCAATGTCTGTTTTTTTAAGGAGCATCGGGGATAGGCAGTCGGCATGTTTGATCTGCCAACTGGGTATACAATTTAAATTCTTGCATCTTGTAGGTTGATCTGGCTAACTTAGGTGCCAAGTTCCCACTGCTTATCAGGCCTAAGATTGTCACCAAATATATGTGATCAGTCCACAGGTTGAGGCTTTTGCCCCATAAGTATGCTCTGACGTGTGATAGGGTTTCTGCTTTGTAGTAGCTTCTCCTCCATCTTAGTTTACTGACATCCCACAACTGTTAAGTCTATTATAGTTTGCCAGTCTCCCCAAACTGGCATTTGCTTGCTAATTCTTGTGGCGCTTATAGGAATGTATTGATGGATGGACCTGTCATCTACTAAAGAATTGAATACTGTGCCTCCAAGCATTTCCTTCAAGATCAAACCTTACCATTAGCCTTCTGAAGGCCTCTTTTTACTTGTTGGTGATTTCTGACCCATCTTCACCAATATGCGCTGACCCTCCATTCTTAGTGCATTTTCTAGCAGGGATGTTTTTCTTGCCCCTTGGGCCTCTTGCATGTCTTATGGCTCCAAGTGTCCTTCCTCTGCTGCAATGGAAATACCAGTCTCCTGGTGTGGGTAGGAAGGCCAGAAGTGACATCAAATGCTGCCTGCCGAACGGGTGGCTTTGATAATGACCTGTTTCTCTCTGATTTGTGGACTCCCCACCTACTTGTCTGGTTTGTTGCCTTCGTCGTTGGAGTGGGTCACACGTACTGCATTTGACATCCTAGCCACGTTGCGGGAGTCGATGACAGGCGGTGTGTGGAAGAAGTGCTTCTAGACCATTAGATTTAGTTGTACGTACCGTACCACGTGCAATAGCATTCTTCTGCTCGCTCTGGCCGACACCTTCTTTTCCCTGGTGTGCCAGCTCCCACGCTTCGCCTTTCTCTGACGCACTTCACGCTGAGTGCCATGCTGTCATGTCACATCACCCACTACTGTAGATTCAAAATGATCTCTTTCAAGCTTACTGAACCGAGCCAAAATCTCTCAACAATCAAGGAGAGAACTGTGTTCTGATGAGAGGTATGCAGCAAATGCAGCATGCGTCAGTGTTGTGTGTAGACCATGAGCTTTTTCTCGTCTCCATGTACTGTGGTATATCTGCCCCGTACAGCTGTATTTTACCCCAAACCAAATATCGCCTCCATAGTCATAGACTGCAGCCACATTGAGCTAAGGCGGGCCTCACATCAACGCTGACTAGACATCCATTTCTTAATTCCATATTGAGGGGTCTCTCGCATTATCCTAGCTTTACGTTAGGCCCTTGTCTGGGCGTGCGCTCTGAGTTTTGACGTCCGGTGCCACGTTCACTCATGTCTGGAAACAGGCTTTCATCCTCATTAGAAGAGCTGTAATGGTATCAAAGGTTGAGGGAAAGGCTGTTTCTTTGCTACGAAATGAGTTCTGACTTCCATGGCGACGAAGCTTCAGCACTGGAAGTGGGCAAACGCCGGAGAAGGGCGGAGAGGTCAACACAATATGTGGCGCATGTGGAGGCGTTGATAAGCCCCTGCCTGCTACGCAGTTGGTGCACTTAATCTTCTTCATGCGTTGTTGTTCAGTCTTGGCAGCATCAAAGCAAAGCGCCCGGCGTAATTACAGACGAGTTCCTGTCAGAGATTGCCTGGGAATGGGGACTTCCGGTCATTCGGCAAACACAATTCCTCTTTTGTTGTCTTTGGAAGTGTCAATGATTAGGCCTTAAATAATCCACAATGACTTTGCTTATCCTCGTAAATGACAGTGCACTGTTTCGGTTTAGTAGCTTGCAAAACAGTTTTAAATTTAGGCTGAGCACATAAATGGCAAACCTATTCATGATGTGGTGATGTGCAGTCCAAGGTAATCCTCCTTGCCCCTATGCAGGGCTTTAAGTGGGTTACGAAATGTTAATGTTAATGTTAAAGGACATTTGTACCGCACACGATCTCCGCCGGAGTGTTCCCCTGGCGCTCAAAATCGATGGTGGCCCTCATTTGGGGGCGTGGCTCACAGGGTGGGCGCAGCCTAAAAAGTACACAAACCATAGTAAGCTACGCGAACAAATATATAAATCCATGTAAGCATTTTATATATTTGTATGCGCACCTTACTATGGTTTGTGTACTATGCAAGCCATCTTTTATAAATATCTGCTTATAAAAGATGGCTTGCAAAGTACACAAGCCATAGTAAGGTACGCACACAAGTATATAAGATTTATATATTTGTGTGCGTACCTTATGGTTTGCATACTTTTCAAGTCATCTTTTTTAAACATTTCTATGTTTATAAAAGATGGCTTGAAAAGTGCACAATTCAAGCCATCTTTTATAAAGCTTTTCGACGGCAAAGCTTTATAAAAGATGGCTTGAATTGAGTACTTTTCAAGCCATCTTTTATAAACCTCAAAATATGTAATGGAATCCCCAGGTTTGCTGAGGGTTAAAGACGCCTCGGTGACCTGGGGAAACAAAGGGACAGTGACTTCCTCTTGTGACCCCTCGCGCGAGGGGTCAGCGGAGAAAGTTACAGTGACTGATAGAAGTGCCAGCCAGCTACAGCAACGCTGTGCCTGGCTGGCACTTCAGTCAGCTCGCCTTACTTAATGGCATCTCACTAAATGTGGTGGGACCGGGGGTCCCCGGCAGGGCCCCAGCCCAGCCCCACTTTTTGGAGCCTGCTGGGGCCCGGGTCACTTAAAGCACTGCCTGTATGACTGAACACTCCTCCAGCTCTCCTCCAAAAGAGTGCTTATACTAGGATTAATCATAACCGCACGGGGTGGGGATGCATGTACTGATTTTCCGAATTGATACTTTTCAGTCGTCAGCATGGCATGGTGCAGAGTAAAATTGCCTGATGTGTGTGAGAGTAACGTCTCAGTTTTTGCTGATCCCCGCCTGACACTTGTTTTGGGTTTGAAGGTAAACCTGCGGGACTGAGAAACGTTTCAGGGTCAGATTTGCATGGGTCCTCTTGCCACAGCCTATCTGTTAATGGCCCCATTTATTTTTATTTTTTATTTCATTGTTTAAAGCGCAAACCTAGCTCGAAAGGAGAAGAGTGCTGTGTGGGTAGCCAGCGTTTGGGCGGGCATCTTTTAACACTAGCGCAGTGCTGTGAGTTGAGGTCTGTGCATTGGTATGTGCGTCCATTGGAGTTAGTCCTTGGTCAGGTGTTGTTGAAAAAGCTATGTTTTGAGAGATTTGTGAAATTGGAGAATTGTGGGGGCATTCCGAGCTGACGCCGGGATCAAGTTTCAGAGGAATGTACGTGTGAAAAGAAAATTACTGTTTGTGGGTCCTCTCCTTGCAGAAGAGCTGTGATTGAATCCAGTTGGTCAATTTGCTGCACGAGAAGCGTCTGCCGCCTGATGAGTGGAGCACAGCCGCCAGGTAAACTGGTGTGCTACTCATGACTGCTTTGTGGATGATCCATGTAGTCTTTATTTTTTTTAACTCTTTTTACATGTTTACAATAACAAGTAATTAATAAACCACAATCACTACACAGAAGATGCACAATTGGCTCATCTGAGCTGTCTTCCCATGTTGCATGCAATATTACAATTAGGATCCAAAAAGAAAAAGTTCCTCTCTCGCCAACCCTCACAGGAACCCCGAACTCCCAGTGAGGAGGTGTCAGAAATTTCTCCACATTTGAGTTATTCAGCATTCCCCTGTGGGCTCAAATCGTATCGAATTTGTTTAGGCAACCCCAGACCTATACATTCTTCCTTTGCAATGCAGTTGTCCAACACCCACCTGGACACTTTGGCAAACTCACACACCCCAAGGTGTGTTGCTAGGTCTGGAAAAGATCTGGGGCTATGCTAATGTCGGGACTCGGGGCTAGCTAGACTTTTGGTTGTGGCCCCAGAGTCTCTATCCGGCGCTACACCCAAATGACGCAGGGCTGTAGACTGCTCAGCCCCCACCGCAGCAAAGCCTCGGCACCCCCCATAACATGGCTATGTTCTGCTTCGCCACAATCTGAGCATTAGCTACGAATAATTGTTCATATCGCGAGAGCTGTTAGGGAGAATTCTCTGTTAAGGCTAATTAAGGCTAATTTCCCAAACCTAGTGAGTCCCCCAGCAGCTTTGCTAGATTTTTGGGGTTTATTTTTTTCTCCTGCTAAGAGTGAGACTCTTTTTCTCCCACTCTTAGGCATGATTTGAGAATGTCCTTTGACTATGTAATGTGTTTTATGGGCTATGGGGTCTTTTACGCCATAGGGCTTCATGTGTTTTTGGTATGTGTGTTACACAGAACCCTCAGTGCAGTAACACAGGGGTGTCATAGTGACCCTCAAACATAGACTTTATACCCTGGGACTGACTACTGTCTCCCAGGGCATGTAAAGTCACCATTGGCTTTACTAGTCTCAAATTGTGAACAGAACCAGTACAAACCATCATATTGTGGAAGTACTGGTAGGGGTAATTCGATTGCCCCTGGGTCTGTTTTCCAAGGGGGCACTGTCAGGTCCCCCGTTGTTGAGTTTCTGGCTGGTGGCAGTGGATACCACGCGAAATATTCCACCGGAATATTTCCTATGGGATTTTCCCATTCATTTTAAACGCACCACTTTTTGGTGCAATGTTAAAGATACCGCCGGGTTATTTATTTAATATTTATTCCCTGGTTGGGTCTTTTGCCAGGACTGTGTTTTAAAATGGTGTTTGTGTTCGCCTCTGAAACTCTAACCCAAGTCGAGCCCTTTGGTCCACTTTTTGGCGGGCTTCTCCACAGAAACCCTCCAAATGGTGCCACTCTGTCTGGGGTCAACAGGATGTGTGGGAGGGGGGATTAGATACCCTGGACTGAGTTGCCTTGGCAACTCAAGTCGCACTCTTGTGTGATTGGCCCAGTGGTGAGCCGCCCGGCTCAGCACTTAGCATGTGTGATTGACAGCTAGGCTGATGAATGGGGGTTTTGCTGCATAAAAGCAGGGCTTCGGGGACTGGAACTTCAGAAGTTGCCACAGGACCTAAAGAATTCGAAGAGGGGAGAAGCTGAGCCATCTACAACGATGATGCCACCGGTGGAGCCCTGCTGTACGAAACTCACCACTTTCCCGACGACAGAGGAGATCTTCTTCCAGGAGAGTCTTCTTCCCCTTGAGCTGGTGGGACCAACCAGTTCGCCTTTTTCACCTTCCTGGATCGTCTCGTGGTCGAATCGCCCGTGCGAAGCACCCCGGCGGCCGGACAGCCATGCTTCACCACTACCGCGAATAAACGGTCGTACCTTTTAACCGGGAAACTCCGCGGCTGGTTTCTTCCCTGGCAGTGCAACGATCTCCAGCTTTCCTCCACGTTGAGATCATCTCTTCCCCTGGACGAAGCTCCAGCTTGCACCCGCTGCCAGGAATAACTGCCCCCGCTGGATCTTTCTCACCATTTCAGGTACTGTGTCCCACCTGGTCTCCCTTGCAACAGACTGTCCAAGGTGTCCTGTAAATCCTTGACTCTCTATCCTGGGGTGACCTCGGACCTGCTAACATTACCTTTCTGACTTGATCCAACCTCTTTTGACTTTTCTGTAAAGACTTTGAGTGCATTTCCACTGTGTGATCTTGGGCACATTCCGCCTTGCTCTCTTTAAGAGTGGGCCTGGCCTATGGACTTTTTGCTCTAAAGTAGACCCTGCCTCTATTGACTTGCTGTGGTTTCTTAAAAGTGTTGGTACTGTGTGTTTTTCCTCTTCTGCCTTTTCTCTCCCTTTTTAAACAAATTATTGGAGTGCCATCTACGGTTACACGCTCACCTCTGTTTTGCTGAATAAGTGGTGTCTTAACCTAGACTTGTCGAATAATTAACTAGGGAGGTGTATATACTATATACTTATAGTGACTGTGTTTGAACTTGCTTGACATATTAGTGCCAGTGTATTTTTACAAGTGTGTTTTTAAATAAATAATTATATACATTTATACCAAAGCTCTGGTCAGTGTTTGCTTGTGCTACTGTATTTTTAGCCCTATTGTGTATACTCTACATACTGCCTAACTCTTCTTGAGAGAAGTCTGACTGCTCAGCCGCAGCTACCAGGTAAATCTGGGTGGTGCAGACTGCTACCAATTGGGTTTACTGCTTACTCCTGTAGACTTAAACTTTTTGCAGTGGTCCCTAAGGGAACTGCACAGGATTCTGCCTAACAAGAGCTATACCTCGCCCCAAGTTCTTAGCAAAATTTGTTTTGGCTCAGCCAGAACCGGTTGAGAAACAACCGTGGATACTCTTCGTAGTACCCCGGCCTGAAAACGTTGGATTTTGGGACCCCCCCCCATATATTATGAATGTGCCCTCTCTTGTATAACACTGTAAGCAATGGGAGTCCGTAATTCACTCCCATTTAAAAAGTAGCTCCCTGGTATAGTATGTCCTATACAGGATTTTAATTGTATGAGTCTATAGCGGGCTGGGATAGCTACTTCTCTCTGGGCCATCAAGGCCTCATGCCATCCCTCTGCCTCTAATGGACCTGCATGTCTGTTTCTGACATCCGCTGGAGGTTCGTCAATGGTCGTGTCATGTGACTAACAAATATCTGATACAGGGTCGAAATCAATTGCCTTTCTGGTGAGGATACCTGTGTGTGTCTTAGCCTCTACTGGGGTTTGTCCTGGGCTATTGTAGTTCCCACAAAATTGTGACCCCGTAGCAGGTCTGAATCAGACATATTTATGAGGATCTAATCCTTCTAGATGGAGGTTCTGTTGCAGCTCTTGAAATGACCGAATCCGGCCTGCCACCAGCACATCTCCCATGACTCTGATATTCTTCCCGTGCCAGTCAGTCGCAAAAGAGAATTTAATCCATTCTGGTAGGCTCGGTTGTGCCATATCGGGGCCTTCATAGTCGCTACCCCTTCCCATTCTGCTTCTTTTGTAGCCACCCTGTACCCCCGCACAACTTGTTGCAAAATTTGGGGCAGCCCAGCCCCTTTGATGTTCCCCTGCAACACTTGCAATGGGTCCCTACCAACCAACCCATCCCATTCTATTCGAGTATGGGGACTTATCGGCTCTCCCCGCAACCATTCATTCGCCACTGCCAACTGTGAAGCCTAGTAAAACATTCTGAGATCTGGGAGGCCTATGCCGGCCCTCCCACACAGAGTTACACAGGCAACGTAAAGCAATTCTAGGTTGTGAATTTTTCCACAGTAATCTCCTCAGAGCACTTTGGATCTTCTTAAATGCCCTCTCTGGTGTTTTGGAGTGCGTACAAAGATCTGGGCAGTGACATCATTTTGAACAATGCTGCCCTCGCCATCAATGATAACTGCAGACCAGAAGTTGGTACCTGCTATAATCTGCTCGGTTATAGGTGTCAGATTGCATTCCAGGAACTCTGTAGGTACTCGGCAAGTTTGTTTGCCCTGATATCTAAATGATCCAACCATCACTCGGAATGGGCAGTCGTCGGGGATGGCCAGCGGTCCTCCTTGCACCACCTATAAAATGGACTTATTCCAGTTAACCCATAAACCACTAGCAAAATGGCCATCACTCTGGTCATTGATCACTGGGGATCCGACACATACAGCAGTAGGTCATCGGTGTATAATGACACCCGCTCTTCCTGTCCAGACGAGCACACAATTCACTTCATGAGTTTCAAAGGCCAGAATAAACAATGCAGGAGTAAGAGGGCAGCCCTGTCGTGTACCCCTTGCCAGCGAAAAGGGGTAGATATCCTACCATTGACCTTGCCCCAGGTTCTGTAGACAACCGCTTAACACACTGCAGGAACTGTGGCCCAAAGCCCATGCCTTCCAGCACCACCCAGACACATTCCCAGTAGATGGAGTCAAATGCCTTTTTTCAAAATCACTGGCCATTGTAGACAGTGGATCGAATGTCACTCACGCTATACAGAGTCACTGAATGCTCATGTGGGTCGCTCTATGTAATAGGAACCTGTTTCGATCTTGATGGACCAAATTTGATAAGAATTTGTTTAGTCTCGTTGCCAGGACCTTTCACTCCATATTAGGAAGCAACAGAGGGTGATATGAAGCACAGTCATTCGGGGTTTGTCCATCTAAGGTATTACTACCACTGTCGCCTATAATATTCTGCAATCACTGCACATATCCCATCTGTCTCCCTAGTTTCCCCCATCCTTCCTTAATCACACTGTGCACGTAGCTGGAAGGTTGATCACGCTGTTCCAGCCATGCCTGTAATTTCCCGGCCTTGTCTACGACTTCATACACCCTGGCCTGTGAAGCCAAAAGGGCTTGTCTTACAAGTTACATATGCCTGGCCTGGAGAGGAAGTCAATGTAGTTTGCATAAGACGGCAGGAATTGAGACACATTTTTGTGCACCTGTAATAAGACGTGCTGCAGCATGGTGGACTGCTTGTAGAGAAGCGAATTGCGCATCTGGGATGCCCGTCAGGAGGGCATTCACCCCATCAATGTGCAAGACCACAAGGTCTGCATTACGGTCTGGTAGTTCTGCGACTGGATGGAGGGGATGATTTTTGCAGAGGGTGGCGATTTGGAGCAAGACTATTTGGGCCTTCTTGGCTATGTGTTTCTGGAAGGGCAGGTAGCTGTCAATGGTGAAGCCTAAGGATTATTCTGAGTCTGAGAGTTGTTGATAAAATCCTAGGTGCATACCATTGAGCCATTGTTGGCCAAGTTGTTTAAAGGGTGGACTGATGAGGACGAATTCAGCCTTGGGGGGGTTTAGTTGGAGGTAGGAGGCCGACATCCAGGACTGGATGATGGCTAGGTAATTATTGAGTTGAGTGATGTCCTGCATGCTACTTACTCTCATCTACAACCGAGTATCATCTGCATATTGGTGGGTGGCTATATTGGGATCCCTGAGGAGAGTGCCCAGAGGCTTCATGTAAAGGTTAAAAAGGATTGGTGAGAGGATGGAGCCTTGGAGGCCCCATCTTTGCGTGCGGCCCTGGGGTCTCTCTGTAAATAAATACATTTAAATAAAAATAATAATGATAATAATAAAAAAGGACCATACAGCGGAGAAAGGTGGTCGATGGGCACCACATCCAAATAAGTCATACAACATTAGTGCATATCTCTACAGTAATGATGCAGACCTTACTCCCGCAACTCCATGAATCGAACCCAGCTGTGTTTGGAATTTCGGTAAGCTCGCACTTCCATGAAACTGATATTTTTCATGACCTCCCAAAGGACACATTTCAGTAGGCCACACCTCAGCACAAGACAGCTTCCCTGAACCGTTCCAGAGCATAAGCCAGTGGTCTTCAAACTGTCTGATCCAAAGCCCCCTTAGAAAAAGGTGTCAGACTTGCGTTCCCCCGAAAACATTTATTCCAAATGTTACTCATTTGCCAATTTTTATTGTGCATTGGTGTAAAATGGTGCCCCGATTGGAGGTGTGGGTGCCAAAAAGGAAATACATTCTTTCAAATGTATGTTGCTTTGCATTAACCCACATTAGAAGACAAATATCTGTATTAAACTGTGAACACGTGAAACAGAATTGTTTGCTATTCTATAGAAGAGTACCCGGAAAATAGGGTAGGATATTCATTTTCCACAAAACAAAAATCCAAGATTTCTGCCCCACAATAAAGTTACAAATGTGTTGTTACGATTCTTTCGTCAGATGCAACAACTTTGAGACTGCAAGGCTGTTGCTTGGAACCGGGACAGCGGCATCTTGGAGAGTTTGGAGAATCCTGCAGATCCCACATCAAAACCCTGCCTAAAGTCTCCTAACAGATGGCCAGGAGAGGGTAGACACTTCCTGATCCCAATCCTGGGGGTGGGGTACTGCGGAAGGATCAGCTGAATGTAACAGATGGTCAAGAGAGGGCAGACCCTTCCTGATCCCAATCCTGGGGGAGGGGGACTGCGGAAGGATCAGCTGAATGTAACAGATGGCCAGGAGAGGGCAGACCCATCCTGATCCCAATCCTGCGGGTGGGGTACGGCCGGAGGATCACCTGGGTGGAGACAAGGCCCAGGGTAGTGGGGAGATAGTGCAGGGTGGGACACAGGATGTTTCCTTGGAGAGGGATACTCTTGCCACTGGATTAAAGGAGGAACTGGCTTATTGTCATTTTGATATCTATCCACCTCCTACTAAGAATGGAAGGGTAAACTCCAAGGGTGTTACCCAACAAAGTGTTGTATCTAAAGAAAAGGTCTTTTGTAACTGTAAAATTAAACATCCTCCCCAACTCCAACAGTATACCGAAAAGAATGACGGAAATGTGGGCTTATCTATACCATTTTATTTATTTATTTATTTTTTATTGTGCATTTGTTAGGCACTTATACAGTAATTCAATTCTATTTCAAAGCACCCACAGGACAACAGGATAGGAACATGGGATAGAAAAAAAACTGTGAATACAGTGGATGATAAAGACAGACCTACTATGCCATGTGAGTATTCAGAACGTGCAAGTGCAGCGAGAAGAGGGGAACTGGGGGGGTCTGGTTAAGTGTTGGAATGTCTGTGCTCGTGGGTGAGCAGCAAATCAAGTGCATAGTATGGTAAGTGCTATTAGGTGGAAAGTTCAAGCCTACAGAAGTGAAGACGACGGTTGCCAAGGCAAGGGCTGAGAGGTAGGCAGAGGCTTGGGCGATTGGGTGTGGGAGGTCAGGTTCCTGAGGAAGGGCCCTGGCCACCAATCACAGCGACTGTGAGATTAGCAGAGGAGGGACGAAGGGAAGGAGGATTTGAAGAGGAAGGTCTTGAGGAGTTTCCAGAACTTGAGGAGGCCCTGCTCAAGACGAAGAGGGAAGGGGAGGCTGTCCCATAAGTGGGAGCCAACTGAAGAAAGTGATCTGCCTCCGGCCCTCTGTTTAGCAAAGCGCTTTACACATAGAGGGTTGGAGTCAGAGGACCGCAGAGGTCTAGAGGGAGAGTATTTAGTAAAAGAGAGTTGCAGATAATGTGGTCCCAGGCCCCAGACAGCCTTGTGGACGATGCAGAGGGATTTTAATTTAATCCGTGCCACAACCGGGAGCCAGTGGAGAGTTTTTAGGGCAGGAGAGATGCGGTCCCTGGGCTTAAGGCCAAGGATAAGTATTGAGCCCTATTCTGGATTAGCTGGAGGGATCGTAAAGTTGAAGAAGGTAGATTAAGGAGAAGGCTATTGCAGTAGTCAAGCCTAGAGAGAACCAGTGTTCGGGTAACATTGAGCTTCTAGGGGAAAGTGAGAAAAGGAAGAATTCCTTTGAGAAGGAAGACTTCAAAGTGTGAATTATTGGCAATATACTGGGTGTGAGGGAGGAAGGAGAGAGCGGAGTCGAAGATGACTCCAACGTTTCTGGCTTCAGAAGAAGGAGCAGAGGGAGAGCCCATAGAGGATGGCCAGAGTGAAGGGGGAAAAAGAGGTTGCAGGGGTCCCAATGGGAATGATATCAGTCTTGCTGACATTGGGGTGGAGATCGTTGGAAGTGCACCAGGACTGGATGGCAGATAAGCAGACAGGGAAAATGGAAGATGCAAGAGGGTCAGCAGGAAGTTTGAAAAAGAGTTGTATGTCATCTGCGTAGCACTGGAAGTTGGCAGAAAAGGAGGAAATGAGGAGTGCTAGCTGAGTAAGGTAAGTGTTGAAGAGCCAGGGGGAGAGGACACCACAGGTGGAGAAGGAAGTAGGTGAGGAGAATGTGCCCAAAATGACTTTGGATGAACAGTCAGGAAGGAGGTAAGCCAATCCAGTGCCCGCTCCGAGATAACAAGGGTATCATGAAGCCGTTTTTATGAGGATGGAGTGGTTAATAGGATCAAAGGCAGAAGAGAGATCGAGTAGAATGAGGGCAGCTGGAGAGTTAGAGTCCATGGATGCAAGCAGTTCTTCGCGGGTGTCCAGAAGCGCAGTTTCCGTGCCTCTGGATGCTCGGAATCCAGATTGATGGTTGTGGAGACCACCAACAAGTTCAGTTTGTGATGCAAGTTGTGGAATGGCCTGCTTCTTCAGCAGTTACCCAAGGAAGGGGCTGATCGAAATAGGGCGGTGGTTGGCTGAACATGTAGGGTCTTCTGAAGGTTTTTTTCAGGAGGGTGCCGGAGAGAGAATGGGAAAGATCCAGTGGCAAAAGAGTGGCTGCAGAGATAAGCGATTGCCGGGGCAAGAGAACCACTGTTGTCCTTGATGGTTCTGGAGGAGCAAGGGGAAACCTGTTTGGAAGAGACCTTCATGGAGCGGACAACTCTGGTGACATATTCAGGTGAGACAGGGAAGAAGGAGGAGAGAGAGGAAGAAGGAGGGTGAGAAGCTATAGGAGGCAAGGGAATGCAGGAGGGGTTGGGCGGGAGGGTAGCAAGAGTGCTCAGGGTGTCCTGAGTTTTTGTGGTGAAGTCTGTGGCCAGAGCGTTGCAGAGGGCCTGGGACGGAAGAGGGGAGGAGGAGACTGCGGAAGGGTTGGCTAGTTCTCTGCAGATTTTAAAGAGTTCAAACATGTTGTTGGATGCACCCAATACCTGTGCTGAATGTGGGCCCTCTTCTTGGCATGGATGGAGTGTCTGTATTGCCTTTGGAGCAGGCCATTTTGTCAGAGGGTGAGCCTGTGGTTTGCCACTTCTGCTCCACAGCTCTTCACTTGCGTATCAGGGCTGCAAGTTCAGAGTCGCACCAGGAGTTAGGTTTGGAGGCAGGTTTCAGGTGGATCCTTATGACTGGGGTAAGAATTCCAAGGGTGTTGGTAATGGCCAAATGGAGGCTGCTCAGAGCAGAGTCGGTGGTAGAGTCTGGAGGTGGGGGACAGGGAGGATGAAGGTGGATGTGAAGGCAGCAGCTGGCTCTCGTTTCATAGGACGGATGTCCCTGAACGAGGTGGGCATGGCTTTTGGAGCGGCGGTCAAAGGGCTGCGGGGACCCAGGTGCGAGGAGATGAGAGAATGGTCTGACAAGAGAGTGGAATGACCAGATGGGGGGGAGAGAGAGAGAGGTCGGTATGGATGAGGGTGTCCAGGGTGTGTCCAGCTGAGTGGGTTGGGCCAGAAGGGAGAATGGAGAGGGATAGTGATGTGAGTGGATGCAGTTACAGAGGAGTCCAATTGGATGTTGAAATCACCCATGATGAGGTGGTTGGAGGTGGTTGAGAGTAGGGAAGAACAGAAATCAGCCCATTCAGAGAGGAACAGGGTGGTAGTGCCAGGAGGCATGTAGATGATAGAAATGGTCAGAGAGGTTAAACATCACAATTCCTCTTCTAAAAATATGACGGGAATTAAAACCACCCTTAAAAGTGTTAAAGAAGTGGAAAACCCTAATTTCATTAAATGGACTACATGTCCCAGAATCGTTCAGTGACTGTGATGAAGAAGAGGGCTGAAGAGGCCTGCAAACGTAAAGGATAGGCAAGAGGGCCTAACAGCCTTTACGGGTCAGGCAATTAACACTAAGGGTCTGCACCTGAAGCCAATTGCTCCATCTGAAAGGCATAAAAGGCTGCAGCACGAAGGAGCAGTAGAAAGAAGCTGGAAGGTCGTCAGTAGTAGCAAAAGAAGAAGCTGAGCACTAGTCTAACAGTTCACAAGGAAGTGTGACCACTTGAGGGACACCGGAACTAGAGAAGAGCAGATTTCACCTGCAGGTTCCTAGTTGGTCATGTGCTCACAAACCCTGTTTGGCGGTGGCTGCATTGTAAGAGACTGGAAGAAATTAAGTCTTTTCAGGTGCGCCTAATTGCTGTGAATGCACAGTTGAAGTTGTGCAACTACCCGTGGCCTGTGTGCAGAAGCAAGCCAAGGGAAGCAGAAGAGAAGGAGACTCTCTGAAGTTGAGGCCTGATCAGAGACACCCGTACTGCAAATGGGTGTCGGTCCCAAGATTGCCTGAAGCAGTAGAACCAGAAAGAAAGTCTGGAAGTGGAAGCAGCCCGCAACCTTTGTGACTTGTGAGTGAAGCGCCGTACTCCAATGCACAAGAAGCACCATGCCAGTACCTGCAACCTGCAGGTACTGGTACTAAATTCATACTCGCATCGAAGTGGGAGCGAATAAAAGTTATTTTTTGAAGTGGGAAGTCTTTACAACAAAGGAATTTCCATTGTTGTATTGAAACCATTAGTAAAACCATTACCAAACCATTACCGGAGTGGTTGCTTGTCTCCTATTAAGAGGTAGAACATTAACTGAGGTAGCAGCTAACTTTCCGGAATTGTTACGTTAACTGAGGTAGCAGCTAACTTTCCGTAATTGTTACAAGAAATACTTAAATCAAAGAAAGGTTGCGTGTAAGTATTTGTGATTCCTGATTCACGTTGAAGCAGAACTCTACATAAATAAAAGGGAACGCAAGTCTTTAAGTTGAAATTCATCATCAAAGTGGTTGTGTTTACCTAATTTCGTTTCTCTAGTGAAACCCGATTCTTGTAACATTCAGAACAAATACTTAGTAGTTGTAGAAGTTGCTGAAGTCGCGAGAAGAGCAAGCATTACCCAAGTCAGTAGACCAATGCTTTTTTTTTTTTTTCACTTGATTTTAATCGAAAAAAGCTTTTAACGATTTTTACAAGAACCTTTCTTCTTCAGATGCGCCTATGCGCTCTCATATTGTGTTTGCGGAGATAAAAGCCTCGAGTTAAAGTCTTCTGAACCATCTGTCTCAGGATTATGATGCCTCTTAACTGTTTGCAGAGATAGAAGGAGGGGTTAGAGATGTCGATGTCCCCACCTCCTCTGATGTTGATATGTAAGTCGGTGTGTTGGGAATCATTTCGAAAGCTAGATCTATCAATTTCACCGCTGCGATGGTCCATCTCGTCTCTCCTGAGATTAACCTATTCCACACCGCCTCTTCGTCTAGCGTAATCGCCCCTTGCAAGCAGGATTGTAGGTATTTATTTCTGTTTATCCTTGTTTTCGGGCATTTTAGGACTAGGTGTTTCAGTGTTTCCACTTCCTCTTTGTCTTTACATAAACGACAACTGTTGTCCATCTTCAGTGTTCGAATTGCTAAGATTTGGTGGGTCATCAGGAGGTTTAATCTAGCTTTCGTAAATGTTCCTCGCATCATTTTGTTTGGGAATTCTGTGCAGTAATTCAGTGGCACTTTCACTTTATTGGAAGTCGGAGGGAGGTGGGTGAGTAGCTTATTAGCCCTCGCGGTATCCATAGTCCGAATCCAATCCATGAGTTCGAATTTTGTTTTTACTCGATCTGGATTTGTTTTTAGATCTTCTTCTGAGCATGATATTTCACTCAGAGTTTCTTGGATGCTTTCTAAGGTGAAACCAGCCCAATTGAGACCTGAACATGGATGCTTTGAAGTTGTTGAAGCTGTTATGAACCCAGAGTCCTCTGATACACGGGTGACAAAGTTATCCAACGCTGGGAGAGTGGCAATACAGCTTTGGGGTAACTACTGGAAACAAGGTGTGCATAAAGCTGGGGAAGGGAGCTCGGTGCTTGTTAAAATAACTGAACAACAATTTGCGAAGCTGAGACTGTTGAAGCTGAGAGAGAGAAGCAGTCTAGAAGCCAGGACAGATTCTAGTGGCAGCTGTAAAACAGGCAAAGAGGCGGCCCTTTCTTATGGCATAGTAAAGAATTGTGCCTTGCCTACCTGTAGAGGTCAAAGAGCCTGGTCTAAGTTGCCTGATAAATTCCTAAAGTTTCAAGTTGCAGCAGAACCAATAAAACTGTGCTTGTCTATAATATTGTCAGAGCACCAGATAATGAATGTAGTTGAAGTAGTAGTAGACTGTGAGGCAAAGGAGCGTGCTTTCACAGTATCATTGGCAGAAGGGAGCTTTCATGGAGAAAGCAACCCCCCTTAGAAGAAGAATCCTGACAGGTTATATCCAAGACGCTGCAGAGGTTACAAAAAGCAGGACAGTTGTTGAAGTAGAAGTGGTACTTTTGTTTTGAACTTTTCCAACTCTATCCTGGAAGGAGGTTATACGGAATTACCATTGTTGCTGTTTTCTTTGTGGCGATTGGAAGGGGAACATTTCAACAAACGAAGAAGGAACTGTTGCCGGTGGATTTCTGTTTAAGTGACCTTTTTTTTTCTTTGGAACATTTCAACTGATTTAAGACTGGGGACGATATCTACCGAGGACAAGCAGAAGTCATCCAAGATACTGGTTATTTGGTCATCTTTTCTTTGTTGTTGATGCTTTGATTTGACTGTTTTGTGGTTTAGTGTGAGGGCCAGTTTTGTGTATGCTAGGAGATTTTCCCTTAGATTCTAGACTAGCTAGACTATTCTAGACTAGCTAGGGAATTCCCTTGTAGAGTAGGGTTAGTTAAGGTTTCTTTGCATTTTCTGTTTAAAATAAAATGACATATTGAGAAAACTACAAGTAGTTGTCCGACTCGCATTACTGACCCCTCACAAGAGCCAGTGTAAAGGGTGGGCCTGTCTTTCTGAAGCCCACCTGTCAATGTTTGGGTCAATTATTGTGACAGCCAACCACAGGTTTTCTTCCAGCTCCAGCTTTGACCAATACTTTGACTTGAGGGCTGCAAGTGCTGAGAATCCAATCTCACAAAGGTACGGGGAACTGAAAGATAAAAGCACTTTCACTGCATATTTGCACATAGATGCAGAATCTGCACACACATGTAGCCAGAATCCCCCCACAAGACAACTTAAATCTCCATCAGTTCCTCCTAGAGGTCTATTGATATATGGGGCCCCTACTTCTGCTAGAAAAGGCTGGACGACCCAGTCACTGAGTTTTAGAATCATCATCTGAAAAGTATTTTTCTAGCATGTCTCTGAGAGCAATCAAATGATTTCTCATTACTTCCGTAGCACCTGAAAGATCATATTCTGTCCCCCCAAGAGCATCTGCTAGTAAAGGGAACGCATCAGTAATGCCACCATCAACCCTCTTGCAAAGCTCCACCTCACTGATGAGGCCCAATGTCTGGGGTTGATGTTGTTACTCTTGTACAAATGAGGTTTGTCTGGCATTTTGGTGCTGGACTGCCCTTGTGGGTGGGACAAAGACTGATATGAAAATAGATATTCCTCCTTTGTGAAAATTACAGTGAGCAAAAGGTGATGGCTGCGTACTCTCAAAGTGGGGAAAAAACCACAGAACAGGTTATCATGCCATGTTCTTTCTAGAGAGGGGCGTCTGCTAAGGTGACCAACCCCGACGTGGACCCCTTGCTCACTGTGCTCAGAGAGGCACAGCTCCACCTCACTGATGAGGCCCAACAAGGCTGAAACACGAGTCTGGGGTTGCTGTTGGCTGCCTTTCTCAAAGCGGGAAAAAACCACAGAACAGGTTATTATGCCATGTTCTTTCTAGAAAGGGGTCCTGCTACCTTTTTAAAAATTGAATAAATAAAATAAAAGCCTCAAAAATAGGTTGAAAGCCTAAGCTATGACTCCAACTACACCTTTAGAATTGGCCTGCCTTCCTCGCCCACCGTAAAACAAAACAAAAACCAAAAATAAAGAATTCCTTACCTTGGCCAGTTCCTACTCCGGTGCCACAATATTTGATGGTTTTGCTGCTGCTCGGGACCTAGTCTCTTGTCTGAGATGAAATGACATTCAAAACGACATTGAAACAATGAATCATAGACCTACCACCTTGACCTTACTAATAATTCTGGGAAGCCATACACCAATGTCTGATGAGTTAATTTCACAGGCCTATGTGTGCACACTCCTCTCTTTGTTAGTGCACAGCATCCCCTCCAGGGCTGCCCACAAAGCTCTCAGCTAGTTACCTTGCAACTCCATTTCACACTGGCTCAGGTTTTCCCACAAACTGACCCTGACCCATACTACACTGTCATGGGCAATTTGTGCACTAATTTCAAATCCTTCAACCCATATTGTAACTACAGCACCAACTGACACCTCCTGGGCCCCTCTGCCCCTCTCTCTAACTCCCACCCCTCTGTGCCTTCTTCTAACCTTCCGACCCAGGGCTCTCTTTCCCCCACCACTGATCCTTTGCCCCCAATCTCCCTCATCACCCCCGCGCCCAGAGGCGTAGCCAAGATTGTCTAACAAGTGGGGCCTGAAGCTAATGTAGTGGAGCCCACAGCAGTGACATTGACATCTGTAAATGCCCACACAGTGCTGATGAGTGGGCATTGACAGATTTTGGGTGTGCTGTGCCCACTCAGGCCCTACCCTATCTACGCCTCTGCCCGCTCCCTCCAGGATGGGTCCGCAAGCTGCGCAGGGGGGGCCTGTGGAAAACAAAAAAAGAGGACAGTGATCCAGTCCCCGCTCGCCCTCCTCCTCCTTGCTGTCTGCAAGCTGTGTCAACGAGGGGCGCAGGTGAGAAAAAAACCATTGTGGCCAAAGCAGAAGGCGGGTGGTACGACACACCTGATAACAGGCAAAGCTGTACACTCCTCATTCGCTTCTGGAGGACAGGAAACGGACACAACCTGGAAGTGCAATCTGAATGCAGGAAAGTGCGCTTCGAGGCTGTATGTACTTCCTGGTTTGTGTGCCACGCCCTCTTGACATCACAGGGCCATGATAAAACAGGGCTCTCTATCTATCCAGTGGCCTGCATATTGTTGCCTGGACTTGCAGGCTTCCCGGGGAAGAAGCCATGCTCCCCAGATGTGCCGCACTGATTGAGGACCCCTGGCCTAAAAACTGGTCCCTTCCCCACCTTCAGTCCTCCTAGGAGAAATTCTTTCACCCTCCCCCAAGCCCGCCTCCCATCCTGAGTCACAGAAAGCTGAGGTTGATCCGTGAGAAACACAAACATTCTTTGCATGAGAACAAACATGGATAGAAGAAGCGGGTAGCCTGGCACACACTGAGCTTGGCTCCCACAGAGGAAAACAGGTTTCTGGGACCAGCCTATTATTTATGGTTAAAGATGGTACACAGCTGATGGTACTTCCTGTCCTTTTTTAACGGTTTCCGAGAAGCAGCCCGCTACTGAAAGCGGCCATTGTTGCCATGGAAGCAGCAGAGAATCTGTGATCCTCTTGTCATCTGTCAGTTTCCAAGCCCTAAAAAGCAGGCAACAATATTGCACGTTTGCTGAGCGGCCTAACCAGCAGTGGGAATTTGAGGTATGGCATGTCCTTCAGGGATCATAAACTCGGCTACCGCTGCAATATTATTCACTATAAATCCACTGCCCATCTCTCTTCTACAATATTAAAAAATTAGCGGGGAAGCCTGCTTGGAGCGGGCAACCCATGCCATGCTGGGAGCTTGCAAAACAAATGATCTCACATCCTAGTAAATAAATTATCTTTTTATAGCTGCTGATTTCATTCTTGTTTTTTTTTACCAGCATTAAATCTTTGAAAAAGAGACAAATATTCGGAAATTGAAAGCATTGCAAAATTCTGCAGCATGCCGCCGGGCTATACGTGCGCTGGCAAATGGCCGCCAGTAAAGAGGATAGATTTTTAAGCCATTTGGCCGGCCCGGATGGCACTCCACAAAACCGGCCAAGCTTTTCTGGCTGCGAGTTTTTACAACCACTACACTCCTCTTTGGCCACGCTGATACATGTGCCCACACAGAACTTGAGCAGGCAGCGGGGGGACGCGGCTTTATTGTGCTAGCCCCAGAAGTGTGCAACAGTCTCCATTTTGGTATCAGATCCACTGAAGACCATTCCTGCCTTAGAACAAATCTGAAAACGTTCCTCTTTCCTAGGGACTCTCTTGTCTAGTGTATACACACGCTGTTGACCCAATTTTCGTGTGGAATTTTCAGCACCAAGAGGCCGCCTCGGTGGTGTGACATCCTGCGATCCGCGAATTCCATAACATGATATTAAAAAAGATGGACAACATTTCACAAAACCTTAGTCCAAGATCTGCCATTGTATTCATGATTCAGTCTGAAGCTCAGCAAACGGCACCTGAAATGTTAGGGGGCCGCGAGGACGCGGCCATACACTGCCCTGAAACAAATAGGGCTTGCAACGCACATAGAAAGTCACATCCTTTGAAGTGAAACGGTTAATTAGATCATTTAACTTCACCATTCATGGGTAGGGTTGGTATAAGCCCTGCTATATGGCGGGGGATGCTGTTATAAACCCTACAACATGGCTGTCCTCAGTACATACCCCCAACAATGGTTCGTTTGTTTTTTCGATGCACCCTATCGTTTGCTACCTCCACTGAGGTTACTGCGTGAGGATAGCAGCCCAACCTAACGCAATGCATGTCGATTCTTGGTTATCTGTGACCCAGGGTGAGACGAGTAAGCCCAGGCGAGAGCCCAAGCCTGCCTTGCCTATAGACCCAAGCTACAACTCACTGCTGACACCGAATGGGGGTGCATCATGTATGGGGTTGCCTGTGGTCCAGTGCAGAAGGGATGTGACCTAGCAGTTTGTGCTGCATCGGCCCTTTTTGGGGTGGGGCCAAGCCCGATTTCCATATGCTCTCTGCCCATCTGCAAATGTGATGGTAGGCTGTGAATCAGTGGTCTGGAGTGTTACCCAGAGTAATGCCAAACCTTCCACCCATCGCCTTTCTGTTTTGCAGATCTCTTTAAATAGATGACATAGTTGTGATGGACTAAGCACTTGCCTTCAATGGCGTAAAATAAATAGAACAGACTAAATGTTACCAGTAAGAAAACCTAAGAATTGATATTTGGATGTGGGAAAATAAATTACATTGGTTTAGAGCGGGGTAAAACTGTAGAAGGTAAAATCTTACCCATATTTTGATAAGATAATAAAGTATCTTTCTACGTAAATTGGGTGTCACACATTTGCGGAGATGGGAAAATATTGAACTCTATGCTGCATTGATCGTTTAAAGTCAATCTGCAGAGGTCTTTGAGCCGCTGATTGTGAAAGTGTAAAGCAATAATATCAACCTGCCCCTGTTCTGTATAGAATTGAAGCGTGAAAGAATAGGAAATAAACAGCAAAAGGTCCTATGTGACAAGTATACTTGTTGCTTGTTCAAAGACACTGCCTGAGCCTCAGACAAGGAGACACAGCCTACACTGATTAGGGGATAGCCTTCAATATTGCATTGAAATGTGGAAATCCAGCATCCTGATTGGCTGGCAGGAATATCCCGGGAGTGGCCAGCCCCGATCAGATCATGCAAGGAAGCCCAAATGCAGTCTGTATCATTAATGTATTTCAAAACGTTAATTTTATATCGGTGTGGATATTGTAAAGACTCCAAATCAGCAAATAAGGGTACATTGCTGATGGCTTCATGATCTTTGGGCATAGGTATGGCCAGCAAGTGTATAAATAGAAATACTTGTCCTCAAACTTTAGGTATTCCTGCTTCACAGCTGTATTGGGTAGAAATTACAGCTGGAAAAACTGGGGATGACTTTGGTTAATTCAGGCTCACGAGGGGGATAGTAGTTGAGTGCAAAGGAGGATGGAATAAAATGGAATTAAACTTAAAGACAGAAATTGCAGGCTGTGGTCCTTTCCTCGAATCCCTTGCGCATATTCCTATACGTTGCCCACGTTTGTTGTCTTACTGTAAAAGAGATCTAATACAAATTATTGTTGGCTTTAACCCATACAATCTACAGGGCAAATTTTATACTAAGCCTTGAGGGTTTGATCAACAGAAAATGCTCAAAGGCAGTTTTCTTACTTTTCTTATGCAAAGAAAACCCTATGTTAAACCTCGAAGTGATAGATTGATTAATGTTATTTCTGAACGCTTTGGTGCACTTTTCATTTTTAGCCTTCCCCTTTTTCTTGCAATGACTTTATGTACTTTGTTGATTGACTAGGGTTTGATTCAATTGATTATTGGTTTCTGTATTCCAGGCCACAGTTGTGAAGGTACCTATTTTCGACTATTTAGTGTAGGTTGGTGATAAGATCATAAACTGAAATGAACCTGGACAGGGAGGCCCCTTGTATCACTCTCTGTGGCCTGGGTTCTCCCGCACTTCATCCAAGCTTTGTTTGGGGATTTGGAACCCGCCAACACATAGCTTGTCTCCCTCTAAAGTTTTTTTTAGATGCAGGCCTGTAGTAGGTCCAAGCCTTAAGAATTGATGCTGTAGATTAGTTTGGAAGACTAAAGGAAGAAGGCACCTGTGCTGCAGAAACGTGCTATTGGGGACTTGCGGACCTTTGAGAGCCCTGAAAAGGATGTGGATACTCTTCTAAAGAAGCCAAGCAACATTCTCTGTCATGCTGCCTGGGACTGCTCTCTTAGGTTTTGAACATTGCAATCCCGATTTAACTTGGCTCGGCATGAACTGATGCAATACGTACAACTTATCTTGTGACTCCATTAGGAAGGTCATCCCAAGAATTTGAACATGAGCCAGAATTGTGTAAAATGTGTGGGTTCCTGACAGGTGGAATTTGTACTAACCTGAATCAAATGCCAGATAATGGAAAGTACGCAGATTATTGGGATAGCTGTGAACAGACTGGGCTACTAAACTAAACTGCGAGCAGTGTGATGCATGGTGCTCCCTATTGATGAAGAGTAGGGTGGATATAAAGGTGAGACTTATTCAATAATTCAACAGAAAATACAGCACTGTCCCTACTGGAGACTGGTTAGGATGGGGAAACTTGGTTTGTTGGATGCAGGTTCCTGTTGGGGTTGTCTGCGGAAGGTGTCCTAACCCATATGTTGTGGGATTGCGAGAGAGTCAAATGTTTCTGGTTTAAGGTGTTTGATAGATTAGATCTGGCGAGCAGAACTGAGTTAGAGGGTCGATAAAGTAGCAATTGTAGGTGTGCTAGAGGCAGCCTCCACTTCCTGTGCTGCCAGGAAACGCTGTATAGGGCAACAGTCGTAGGTAAGAAACAAACCTCGATTTTGATCCCAACTATAAAGACTTTGTCAAGATATGAGCAAATAATGTTTGAAAGGACTGAGGACAATGGCACTTACTTTGGGTTGTGGTCTTCATTTTAAGGCTGTATTGTTGACTTTAAATCTTTGAAAGAGAAGTTTAATAGTGTGATTGGATGGGATCCGATATGTGACAAAGAATGTTGGCAGTTCAAAGCAGAATTCACCAAAAAAGGTGAAGGCATGGCACTGGAATATCAATTATGACCACATCGCACAGCAGAAAACTTTGAACTATTTCTCTAGACTGCCCTTTGATGTTATGATAGATCAGAAATCTATAATACAGTGGCCTGCCCCTCACTCCAGGAGATTTCTAATGTTATTAAGACTGAGTCAGCTCCCCTCGCTATCGGTTATTGGGCCTCGATTGGGCATCCCTGGTGAAAGAAGATGTGGTTCTACGTTGAAATAGAGAGGGAAAAAACAGCGTGGCACAAACATCACATTTTCGTTAAGCAAATGGGGTAGAACCCCCCCCCACCCCTGCCCCTGACATCACCTCACTTTATTTGATACCCTAAGCATGCAACCCCTCAATTTTTGGATTAAAACCTGGCAAAATTCGATTTAAAAAACGGTATTTTGACACATTCACAAAGATTCTGTTGATTATGTGAGGTAGCTCATTCATCTGAAACTAACAGACACCGTGTGGCAAGCCGCCTAACAATGGGTAACGAGTATATGCTGCACCGTGGACATTTTGTACATATTACGGATTATATCACGTCTGGTATCGATGCTTAATTATTGCACTTGGCAGATTGTGGAAAGTAATTGGGGCCAACATTAATGGATGATAAACGCACGTTGTGACTAAGTGCTAAATCATTGGCTATGGCAGGTATGGAATGCAGCAATTGCAAGTAGTTAATGAATTGTTGGATTTGGGTTTGTCTGATTGTATGCGATTTTATATTTGTATACTCTCTTTTGTATAGATTTGAACGTTTGATGCAAGTGTATGGAATGATGTTTTATGAAATTGAATGAAATGTAGGATATTTACTTAACTATATTGTGTGGAAGGTTTCTTTGTAACTAGGGTTTCTTGTGCCCGATTACCTTGTGCTTTGTTGAATGATTTGAATTCTTGACATCCTTGTTAGTAGTGGTATAGGAGCATCACTTCTTGGCATAGGAGGATGTTATTGTCATTCTTGGTGGTGTAACTATGCACACTAAAATAAAAGAAATGTAAAAAGTATTCACGACAGTTCTGAGTAATACGATCAATACGAGGGGCGGGAGGATAGTTCAGGGGCAACGTGCTCGCCTTGGAAGCAAGAGGACGTGGGGCAACACAGGTTTGATCCCCGGGTCAGCGCTTAGAAACCTCTGAGTATTAAGTGCATTATAAATAACCAATTACATAACAGCACCTGCTGCAAGCTTCACGTAATAAAGGAATGTGTGGTTGTTGCGTGGGATTAGTCTACGGAGGATCCCAGGGTTTTGAGCCCTTAGCTACATATTAGGGAACATTTGGAATCCTGTTGTTAATCCTTCTGTAAACATTGAAAATCACGTTTTGGGACCAAGAAGAACCGACTCCACATGGGAACAGGAGATCTGGTTTCATTTGGAAGAATTTCTTGGAGGTGAGAGAAGGAGTAACTGGTTCTACTATGGTGGCCCATCAGGGACACAAAGACCTGGTGAAATATCAAAACTGCAGATTAATCGCTGTGACATTCAGCATCCTGACCCTGTCCCAAGACCTGGAGAGGATCCTGGAGAGCAGAAAAGCTAGGGTACCATAGCCCGCGGTCCAGTTCCGTGATCTTCCCAGAGGTGTTTTGCCGTTGGGCTCGCCAAATTCCTCAGTCAGGATTGTGTCACCAGTGGACATCCCAGACACTATAGCGTGTGATGTCTTCTGAGACGCCGGGCTGTATGTTGGCATGTTTGTGCTGTGCGTTTGTTGAAACAATGTGCTAAAGACAGGAGAGTGAATTGCTTTCAGTTTACTCCCGAGGCCCTGAAAGGCCAGGTTGCATAGGCAGGAAGGCTGGGTGAGGGAAGGCCTTCAACTGTGGCTCCTCAGGTGGCAATGGCCTGGAACGGGCTGGCAGACGTTCTAGAGGCCTTCTAGGAGCTTTGTGGGGTTGGCTATAGCGGTGAGGAAGGCTTTCTTTCCGTTAGGCTGAAGTTGGGCTCTTCTTAGAGTTATCTGCATAACGCAGCCTTTTCAACACTTTTCTCCCCGGGATGCAGTTCTCTTTCCTGATAAGAGGACACTGGTGTGATCTTGTGCCCAACAGGGGTGCATAGTACCTTGCCAACATGCATTTGCAGGTCTACTTTGGCATTAAGGTGCTTTTGATGGACAGGGTGCTGCTTCATGTGGATGCCTCAAGATTACCAACATGATTGGCTGCTGTAGAGGAGGAGCGACTGGAGCAGTGTTTTCCAATCCGTGGGGCCCAGTCCTTTAGCAGAGGGGTTGAAGGCAGAGGCACAGCTGGGGGGGGGGGGTGGATTGGGGAGCTATTACCATTTGGTTGTAGCCCTGGATAGAAGCTCAGGGGCTACAAGCAAAAGGCTAGCTAGCTCAGAGTCCCGACAGTCCCGACATTAGCGTAGCCCCAGATCTTTTCTTTTACAAACCTAGCAACACACCTTGTTGAGGGGATGCAATATTGTACATGTATGTTTTGCTTTTGTCATTATCAATCAAGAACTATAGATACACTTGTATCTACAGTATCAGTCAAGAACTTGAAACACTTATGTATAGGTGCGTTATAAATGCCATATCATATCAAATCATACTAGTGTGACAAATCAACTTGAGTGACACCAGTGATGAGTATCGTTTTCTAAACCATCAATCAGCCCCACACCTCTAGTACACCAGAAGGGAGCCGAACAGATTGGAAACACCAGTCAATTAGAAACTTTTGTCCAATTTCGGTAACATGGACGGAATGGAAGGCTTATCTCTGCAAGGTCGTGGATCGTTTGTTAGTTGCAACACAGCGAAAATACAATTATTACCCAATGATAAAAGGGACTGTCCAGTCAAGGTTGTATCCACATATCTACTTTATTATTATCACAACTGTCAGTTCTAGCACATTACAAAATACAACCCACTCTGTAAAGGAAAGCAGGGGACAGACAGTTTCAAGAAGGCAAAGGGATGCACTCTGGATGCTGACAGGAGGGTAGTTGGTAAACTAATTCATCTCAATAGGACCAGGGGGTCAGAACTACAGTGTACCTTGTCCTTGTAGAAGTTTTTGGTGCTCGACAGGGTCGAGTAAGTTTCAGGGCGCTTTGCAGTTTCTGCAACAGTGTTCAAGATGGGAGACAGCTGCGGGTATCAGGCGGCAGGCAGTTCGACGAGCGAGGCTCGCCAACACAGTGGCTCTGTGTCATGAATCGTCTCAGTGCTGGTTGGCGGTTTGAAGCACTGGTGGAGGCATCTCGGATGACGTCAGCGACTGCAGCGTGACACCAGTCAGCGATGTAGTTGGTTGCTGCTCGAGGGGCTCGACTGGCTTGAAAATGTCATTTAAGGCAGACGCTAGTTGATGCTTGTCGATGCACTCCTTCTAGCTTCTTCACTGGGCTTGTGTCGTCCTTTAAGGAGGATGACCCAAAGCAAAGGAGAGTGTTGCAGGCACCTGGGTTTGCTTCAGAGACTCTCTGGCACTTCTCACCTAGGAAGCTTGCTTGCAGAGCCTAGCAGTGCACGCTGTGTGCTGGCTGGGTACCGGTTCTGGAGATGCTGGATGGTCATCTGGATTCAGTACCTCCCTCTGTTCCCTGGGAGATGTTTAGGGGATGGATCTTGCTTCCGTCTTTGAAATCCTGCCCTTCCTTCACTGGCAGAAGCTGTAAGGCAGACTGTACCTTCAGCCAGGGTCCAAATGAGTTATTCTTGTTACTCCTTGCAAAGTCTTCAGATGATCTGCCCAAAAGAGGGGCTCAGCCCTCTTTTAAAGCCGAATGGGCCACAGTGGTTGATGTAGGTTAAGCCTACCTTTAAAGAACCAATCCTGGATCCCTACCACCAATCTCCTGTATGCAGGAGGTTATAACTAGAGTGCTTTGCAACAGAAAATGTAAAGAGGTGAAAACATGTAATACTGAGTCCCATTCATCTTCTTGTCTGTTGTGGATGAAAGGGTGTCTCTAGTTAATGACTCTCTCTGTGGTTTCTGATTAAAGCAGCAGGTTGCCTACTGTAAACACATAGTCCCAGACATGTCAGGTCACTGTCCTTGATACTGAGAGGCGGGAGCTGGCATCAGGTTGACACAGTGCATATCAAAGGTTGTTGGGGTTTCCTGTCTCCTTTGTTAAAACTCTGCAGCCAGGCCCCATGCGGGTCTGTTTGAAGTATACTTTGTTATATTGCTGCCACCATCTGCAGTGCTTACACAAAAAGGACAGGAGGGATGCATGGAACCTTTGGTAGGTAATTAGGCTGGTCATGTCAGGAGGAAGGTTTTGCCCTCACCCTTCTAAAATGCCTTGATGTACTCTTGGCTGTCATATTCCAACTAAATATGACAGGGGGGTGGCGCCTGTGGGCTCTGTCCACCCAGAGTACACAGCTCTATGTGTATGTCATGCAGCGAGCATGGGAAAATGTGTGCAGATCAGCCCCACATATTTTCCAGAGGTTGATCTAGCATCATTCAATTTCATAAAAAATATCAAAAAAGACAAGTGAGCGCACACCCAGCATGCCGATGGTCGAATTCCTCACAACCAGAATGAAAATGAAAAAGTCTGGACTGGATGGAGCCCCACACCACGTGACCTCAAACCACTTCAGCTGTCAGTAGTATTTGGAGGTTATAGTGCGAAGTCCAAGTAAACTGATGCGAAATGCAGCAGTTTATTAACACCATGACTCTAACCATGCCCCATTAGAGGAGCTAGTCGTGCATCCAGTGCAGTTAGTGCTTTTGCATTCTGGTGCTTGTAGTTTTGCTTTTCCATTTTAAAAGTTAGTCTGCAGTTTACAGAATGTAATAAAAAGGAGGGGCTGGATGTGCCGTTCACAAGTGACATCACATAACGCAAGTTGTCTGCAACCACTGTGCAGGGTTGTGTGATCAAGATCTGGTCACCTGATTTCATCATTTGAAACGCGGATGCAATTTGTTGTTAATGGATTATGTGAACAAAAACACAAAGTGCCACAAAAAAGTAAACCCTTTCTGGTTGTGAATCAAACAAACGGCATTACACGTTTTTTGAAAGTTTTTAGTCAGCCTTTTCTTTCACACATGAATACATCGATTCCAGGCTGCAGTGTGGATTGGATTGGATTGGACTTTGACAGTCCACCATAGTCTTAACATCACAAACATTTGCACATTTCACACGAAAGAGTCCCTGAAGATGGAACAACAAAAAAATATAACCACAATGCACAACAACCGAATATGTTGTATCTATTCTGATTAATTAATAGATTTAGTAAAGGGCTGAAAAAGACACAAAGAATGTCTCCTAGTGTTTCTGAATCCCAGCATATTTGTATTATTCACACATAAGTGTGGTGGCAAGCTCTGCCAACAAAGAACATATATCCCAAAGTGTAATTAGTGAAACAAATATAGAAACAAAACGATAAAGACACAAAATAAATGTAAATCGTCGCACAATATACTCCTATAAATGACACGGTCAAGGGAACTGCAAACAAAACCAATTCAGAGGAAGTACACAAAAGAGCATGCAGTCATTGTTACTCATTCGAAATTGTGAGTGAATGCATTTGGCTGTAGGGTGTATTCTGCATGGCCCTAAACTGCTGTGTTTAAATCAGCAACTAGAAAAGTCCACATCCAGGGTGCATTGCTCACTGCCCTGAATCAGTGGCCATGTCTTACAGAGCTGCCCCCCGAAGATGAGCATGCCCATCATGACCCATTCTCAATAAATTGCTGCATGCCAGGGAGCCGCTGACTGGCAGGAAAGCTGTCATTTATCCCCAGGAGCAAAACGGGTGCAATGAAAAGGCCATTGAGATGGCAGCAGGAATGTATGAGGATGATCGTCACTGCCCTGACCCTCTGACATGGCTACTTCTCTGCAGGTGTACAGGGAGGACTAGCCACTAAAGTGCCTACTCAGCCCCACACTACTACTGAACCAGCAGTGATCCCAACCCTAAAGGTGAAATGGTATACCTCCCGCACCTCTTGGGGTAGCGCGGGCTGAGGGCAGGCTCTGCTCTTCCGAAGGGGTATGAGCTAGCTGGCACAGAGGCAATCCAAGCAACAATAGTACTGCAGTGCCAAAACAAAAGAATGTCCAAACAAGGTCCAATACATAAATAAGATGCATTAAATAACGAAAATGCACACAACTAATCCAAACACTATTGTAAGGGAAGACGCAGAGGATTCGGACTTTAGATAAAGGGCCAATCTAGGTGTGTAGACAGGGGCACTTGGGCAAAGATTTCAGCAGCAACATGTCAACATTATTGAAGGTAGCTTTCAAAAAGGTAGAGAAGGGGGCTTAAATGTCACTACGGCGCTTTAATGCAGATCATGGTGAAAGGGCCACTGCAAATGTATCTTTGTGCTGTTGACTTTCAGGGCTCAACAGCTTTGAGTCAGGCTTCTATGCACTATTCTGCAGTCGACTGGGTGTCAAGACGGATGAGTTCTGCTGTCCCAATGGAGTCGGTGTAGAGACGAGTTCCAGATAGGGCTTCCAGTGGATCAAGTCAGTGTTTGAGGCGGGTTGAGCTGATGGCTCCCATCTGGTTGAGTCGGTGGTCGACCTGGGTCAATACGATACATCTGTTGGTTTGAGTCAGGGTTTGAGAGGGGTGAGTTAATACCATTCTGTGGGCTGAGTCGGCTTACAAGCCTGGTCAGGACAACGCTTCTGTTGGTTCAGGTCTGTGGTCAAGACACAGCAAGCCTGTGGCTTCCACAGAGTCGGCTCAGCGTTCGAGTCAAAACTGGGCAATGTGCTTCCATGGGTTGAGTTGGCGTTGGGATGTCTCTAAAGGTAGGTAATCAAGAGTCAATGTTCTTGCATTGCCAAAGGCAGCACCGCAGGTGCTCTAGTGGCTCGAAGGGAGTCGAGCACAGTGTAAGCCCCGGCCCAAATGGGGCCCTGTTAGGGGTTCATAATAAAGTATGGAGAGACCAAATAAAATATAAAGAGAACACAAGACCAAAGAAGGAGTTTAACATGTTTTATTTAATCTCCATGCTTACTAATGGACATACCTGACTGTACCATGTTCCCCACCATGGGGGACACGTGGCACCTGGAGGCTGAAGGAAAATGGCAGGCTTCCCCTAGACTGAACTCACCTGGGAGAAGAAAAGTACTGTTAAAAGGAGAGCCTGGGGAAAGAAAGGCAGTGAGAGAAAAGGAGAGTGTAAAAAGAAAGAGCTATGTTCCCTGGGTGGTCGCAGCCTCGAGCGGCACTGTGGAGCCCTCTGTTGGGGGTCGAGCCGGGCTACGTCTGCCAGCGTGAAGATAAGCCCTCGGCCACGTGGGTGGTGTGGCCCAGTGCAAGACAAATGCCCGCACCTGGGGCTGCGTGTGCAGGGCGGACCCTGAGCGAGAGCGTGGCCTGAGAGTCACTGACCCGCCCGGTGGCCAACCCGGGTGGTGGGCCAGCAGATGGGGAAATGACGCGGGCCGCGTGCGCGCGGAGGCCCCAGCCCGGGGCTGTATGTTAATGCACCCCAAACCCAAGTGTGGCCTGAGGGCTACAGGTCAGGACTATGAAAAGTCCCAGGCCATGTGTGTGGTCCAGCCTGGGGGAAGATTATGGCCGTGTCAGCAAGCCCACCCGCCCCATGGTCAACCAAGGTGGCCAGTGAAGAGGAAGAGAGCCTTGACGGCGCAGGTGGGGGGAGGGCAAGTCCGCCAGCACTGCTGGGAGCCTGTGCAGCATCTCCTCTCCCCGGGGCTAGACGGGGAGAGCGACGAAAGCAGAGCCTACCTGGAGCCCCGGTCGCATTGTCTAGTGCGGCTGGGGCTCAGCGGGATGTGCGCTGGCTCGGAGCTGGTGGGCAGGCTTGGGCAGAGTCCAGCCATACGAATCCCCACCTGGGAATTAACTGTAAAACCACTGCCACAGAGGAAATAAATTAAAGGGCCATACTTGCACATCAACCCCCGCTGTGAATATATGGGGCTGCCAGAGCCCCAACCAAATAAAAACCACCACAGAGGAAATTGTTAGGCAGAATCCTGTGCAGTTCCCATAGGGACCACTGCAAAAGATTTAAGACTACAGGTGTTGGCAGTAAACCCACTTGGTAGCAGTCTGTACCACCCAGATTTACCTGGTAGCTGTGGCTGAGCAGTCAGACTTCCCTCAAGAAGAGTTAGGCAGTATGTAGAGTATACACAATAGGCACTCAGGCACAATAATACAAGCAAACACTGACCAGAGCTTTGGTATCAAAGTATATCATTATTTATTTAAAAACACACGGTTTGAAACACTCCAGCACTCTCGTTGTAAAATATTCTAAACACAGTTACTATTGTAATATATACACCCCTTTTTCCTTATCAGATAAGTCTCAGTAAAACACCACTTATTTTCATACAGAGGTGAGCGCTTAACTAGATGGCACTCCAACAAGTTTGTGCGAAAGGGAGGGAAAAAGACAGAATATGGAAAGGTACACCACTCTTAGATTCAGGAACACTATTAGCAAGGCAGAAGAGCAAAAGTCACTGGTGAGCCAAAGTCCAAAGGCTGGGCCCCCTCTTAGAGAGAGCAGAGCACAAATGCGCCCAAGATCACACAGTTACACTAGGCTTTGAAAGTCTTGCAAAGGGTTCAAAAAGAGTTTAGAGGGCTTAGGAAAGTTTAGCCAGGGTGTCCCAGGCTAACCCAGGTTCGAAAGCCGGGGGCTAAATCTACCCCGTACAGTCGGTGGCAAGGGAAGCCTGGCGGGACACGGTACCTTAAGTGGGAAGGATCCTCCAGCGGTGGCAGTTGTTCCTGGCAGTGGGTGCAAGTCACGTCGTCGTCCAGGGGAAGAGAAGATCTCGACTTGGTGGAAAGATGAAGGTCGTTGCACTACCAGGGATGAAACCAGCCGCTGAGTTTTCCGGTTAAAGGTGGTACCTTTGTTCGCGGTTGTGGTAAAACGTGGTATCCCGGTTGCCGGGGTGCTTGGCACAGGCAAGGCGGCCACGAGGTACGTCGGGAAGGCGAAAAGACGGTGAAACTGGTTATCCCCACGAGTCAAAGGAAGAAGACTCTCCGGCGGGAGATCTCCTCTGTCGTTGTGAAAAGTGGTGAGACGGTCCAGCAGGGCTCCACCGGTGGTGGTGTAGTGGCTGGTCGGTTTAGCTTCTCCCTCGTCAGATTCTTAGGTCCTGTGGCGACTTCTGAAGTTCCAGTCCCCAAAGCGCTGCTTTTATGCAGAAAACCCCCATTCACTCAGCCTAGCTGTCACTTAAACATGCTAAGTGGTGAGCCGGCCGGCTCACCACTTGGGCCAATCAGGACGGAGTGCGACTTGAGTTGCCTAGGCAACTCAGTCCAGGGTGCCTAAATTTCCCTCCACCCCTCCCGAGTACCCCAGACAGAGTGGCACCACTTTGGAGGGCTTCTGTGGAGAAGCCCGCCAAAAAAGTGGAAGAAAGGGCTCGACTTGGGTTGGAGTCACAGAAGAGAACAAACGCCATTTTAGAATCAAGTTTTGGCAAAAAACACCAACCGGAGAATTAATATTAAATAAACCGGCGGTATGTTCAAGGCTACCGTAAATAATTAAATAAAGATAGTAGCCTAAAACAATGGGAAATCCCATAGGAAAATATTTGCGGTTGAATATAAAAAGTAGTATCCACTGCCACCAGCCAAAACTCAATCAGGGGGGACGGAGACGTGCCCCCTCGACTAACAGACTCCGGGGCAATTGAATTGCCCCAGCCAGTATGTCCACAATATGATGGTTTGTACTGGTTCTGTTCAGAATTTAAGACTAGTAAAGTCAATGGTGACTTTACATGCCCTGGGAGACAGTAGTCAGTCCCAGGGTATGGAGTCTATACTGGGGGGTCACTATGATACCCCTGTGTCACTGCACTGAGGGTGCTGTGTAACACACATCTCAAAAACACATGAAGCCCTATGGAGTAAAAGAGCCCATAGCCCATTAGACACATCTAGATTCAAAGAAACACACTCAAATCATGCCCAAGAGTGAGGGTAAAAGAGTCTCACTCTTGGCAGGAGAAAAAAATAAACCCCAAAAATCCAGCAAAGCTGCTGGGGGACTCACTAGGTTAGGAAATTCAGCCTAAACAGAGAATTCTCCCTAACAGAAATAAAGGAGAATAAGGGCTCCCAAAGTCGTAGGAGGAAGTCATAGACAGATGCCACGTGACAGCCACCCGCGGCAGAGTGGGGTTTGAGTGCATATGTGCAGAAGGACAGTGACAGCACCAGAGAAGGTACTATCATTTACTGACTTTGTTTTAGGACTGACCAATGAGGACTGTGGTTTAGATAATAAGGGCAGACTGCAGCTGCCAAAGTTGTGCAAAGTGTCACAGGGTTAAAGTATATGTGAAATGTGGGAGGTGGTAAAAGGGATGCCGAGGGTGAAGTCATTGATAACCTGATTAGGGGTTTCAGCAATATACTAAGGCATCATCAGGCATGGAATGGGAATATGGATTGCAGCAGGGGTTGGCTTGAAGGAATCGGTTATACCTAACCAATGCATTATGTTTTATATAAAAGCCCATGAGGTCACCAAAACTCCCCTCCGGTGTACTGCGCCTTATTAACATCTGAAACTCGGCCTTATGGCCCATCTCCTGTATGAACACCTTTTATTTGCAGGTTGCTTAGTGCACTCCATCAGAGCAGCTGCTCTGGGCTGGTTGGGTGGCATCCATGAAAGCTGCCTCTGCTATGGGGAAGGGAAGAGTACACTCTTGCCCGGACCGGGGTCGGTTAACCAGGTGACATCTGGAGGACTCTTCCTGAAAATCAGGGGCTTCAACAGTCCAGGCGGCTTGAAGCATCTTGAGACATTAACAGGCTTTGGCTGCTTTCTGGGCTCTGCAGTCACTGGGAAGCCCAGTTCAGGGCCTCAGTGGCAAGGTGAGTCCTTTCTTCTGCTCTTCCCAACTAGAAAGGATTTTAGCAGTCACTTCCATCACCTCCGGTGAGAAGGACCTGGGTACGAGAGTGACTCAGTTGCACTAGGCCTTGCCCACCCCCCTGGTCATCTTCCCAAATAGGTCCTTGGATGGTTGTGTAGAAGAGCTTGCCTCTTCCTTGGAACGCTTTGTGTTTACCGGTATGGCAGAGGGCTTTGGAGCAGACTCAACAGAGTGTCAGATGAATTCTTTTTCGAGAGTTTTCCAAAGATTACTCAGCCAAGGGGAGGGGCAGATGCAGTGGATTGGTTAGGGGCCACGCCAGACCCGGCTGCTTGAAGAAGTATATTTTGCCTTCTGTTGTCATACCCAGTGTGTCTTGTCTGCAGGAAGTGGGGAGGGGGACAGGACATTTGGGAGCCATAGAAAACTCCAGAAAGTGAGAACCCCTCTATTGACTGAAGCTCTCACTTGGGCTCTGCCCTTTCATCTGTCTGCATCGAAAGGTGCACAGTAATCGGCATCCTGATGTGGGGTGATATTTATAATGCCATGGCTGTTTTGCGAGCCCAAGTTCCTGGGGTTTTTGTCAGGACGTGTTCCTATTACCTGGAGGAAGCTGACACTCCTCCTCAGGGGTTAACATGGTTGCAGTAGGTACCCCTAGCCCAAATGGCCGGATGCACATAATGTCCTGTCGTGAATGAGTCACTATCCTTGAAGCTGGCAATAAAATGACATCAATTTCTTGCGTAGTTGTGCAATCTCAGTAGCCACCGTACCGAAAGCAGACCTGGCTTATATTTAATTTTTAACAACTGCCACCAGGCTTCCGAGGTAAACAAGTATAAGGTTTTGAACCAGAGGTCCATACAGTTAAAAAAGCCACCTCTGTCTGTTGGAACTTGGGGTTCCAGAAGCTGCGCTTAAGAATGGCCATGTGACCTTTGAACCTGTCCTGCTGCCACTGCAATGCCGCTGCTTGTGATGGCAGGAGATGCTCACAGCAAGGTTCATGTGTGCGTTATGCTTATTGGCATGGACCATTATGAAAGTGGGTCTGATTAGCAGATCTCTTGTTCAGAAATGGAATTACCCATATTATTAAAAATAAAATAAAAAATGCTGGCATCCCACCCTCAGTCATGGCATTCCGTTACACCCTTTCCCATCTTTCCAGTAACTGGCAAGACCCTTACCACTTGACACAAGAGTAAAGAGGGGTGGAAGACGGGGGAGGTGGGTGAGGGGTGTTAGCTGTGTACTCCTTTATTGTTGAGCGTTCCTGCTGTGGGTCCGATGCGGCAGCAGGAATGAAGGAGGAGAGTGTGGAAAAGTGGCGGAGTCGATGAAAGTGCTCCTTTCACAAGCTGAGGAAATAGATCTCCCCTACCCCCTTAGTGGTTGTGCCCATGAACGTAAGTGCCAAGCGGAGCGCCAATGTTTTCTAGAATGGGAGCAGCATATCCAGTGAGCATGCCTCTTGTTGGCATCTGCCCTGGATCACGTGCTCTCTCACGTCGGTTTGGGTTGATTACATCGAATACAATTGGTTGTTGGAGAATTGGTCGAATTTTATTTTTTTACAGGTACATTTTGCTGCATATACATGCGGAGGGAGACCGCCCGCAGCCACCCCTTAACCCCTTTACTTCAGAGACGTCTTTATGGGAGGGCAAAAGGGGCACTTGCCCCAGCCCCCACTTTGTGGGGGGGGGACCCCACAATGCTGCATTATGTTTAGAAACCAGTTTCTATTGTTGAGCAAACATAAATGCACACGTTGGGATATTTTACGGGTTGCTGCTGCTGAGGCTAAACCTATCGCCTGTCTGTTGTTGACAAGAACATTCTGCTCAGATTAATTAATCCTTTAATGTTTTCTTTGTTCACTGTGTATACATAGTTTGTGCATACACAATAGCACAGCTCCTGTAGCATTTTTACCTTTCTGTGGGGACCCTATTGATCATGTACAACAGCCAAAGCTGAAATGCATATTGATACATTTGAGTGATGCGATGGTGCAGCAGATAGCTCAGCGTGTTAAGCACTCATTGCGGAGATCTCTGTTCACATGCAAGATTACAAAACCAAATTCCAGCAAGGCCAACTCAGCCTTTCCTATGTCTGAGGTTGATAAACCTATTTATCTATGTACTTTGCTTTGTAGCACATCAGGTGCTATTAACAGCAACGTACCTGCACCAGATAGGGGTTGCTATAAAAACAAAAAGCATCAGTATGGTGGAGGCCTAGAAATCAGAAGTCGGTTTCTTCAGTACAGGTGGTTGTAAAACCCAGGCAGCCACCCCTAATGATGAGCATAAAGTGTTAATTCAAGAGTGTGAACCCAAGACGTTCATTGGCGTGTCCTGGCTTTGTCGGCAGGTGATCGAGTCACCCTGGACAAACCATTTATGTAACTGACAGTACTGTGCTGCCTTCTGTGGAACGGTTTGCCTTATTACATGCTGGTAGCATCGTTTAGCCCATTACCTGATCTTTTTATATAGATCATTTGAGTGGAAGCGGTTCTACACAGAAGAAAACAGACCAGATGTTGAAGGCCTCTGGCAAGCATCTTTTAAAGTCTACTCAATGAACACAAAAAAACGGTTTCCTTTTTTGTTCAATGCAAAGGGTTATCTGTGCATTTATAAATAAATAACACTTTCACAAGCCTGTGTTTTGGGAATATTTATCTAAACCTTTAAAATACAAAAGAGAAACCCAGATCAAATCTTTTAAGATCACATCAATTAGTGTGCTGATACTTAAATACTTTCTTTGTGATGGAGGAAATTAAGGTAGAATCATCCCCATTTTCCATTATACGCTGATATCAAATGCAGTTTTTTAAAAAAAAACTGTCATGTTGGTTTATGTGACTTGTATGCTTTCCAAGAGGCTTGTATAAAATGTGATTATTTTAGTTCATGGTAAGATATGTAAAAGAAACAAGCAGAAATTGCAGAATGGGAACGAATCCCAGCGTCACCGCTTAATCAATGTGTGATCCTCATCTCATTTAATCTCATATTGCCTAACTTGTCAAAATTACCAGTCCCCAAACCTTTCAAAATGATTTAGTTCTCAGGGTATGGTCTTCAGAAAAGCCTCACACATGCTTCCAATGGCTACAGTGTTACTTCCCCTATAATAATAGTGAGCCTGTATATATTGCACACCACAACAACTTGTTTCTTTGCTCTCCAATGGTAACACTACTTGAAAAATATGCCTTCTAATCGCAGCCTGTCTGGCTATGGACGTCTTCCTAGTAGCTTCTAATCGTCATCCAGTATTTATGCAATGGTAGGGGGAGCTTTCTCCTTGCTTCGAGTTGGTCCCTTGTATCCATGCTTGATCTCTTTTGCATTCTGTGTGGATACTAATCTAAGTAGTCTGGCTATTCTAGATGACGTGCACCTTTTTCATGGGATCTGTGCCCTGCATTCATACTATGGCCAGTATAACTTCCTTGGGGCTGCTATTGATGAAGCGTCTTGGAACCCATGCTACTACAGAAGGAGCTTTATCGTGGACTGCTAATGTTGTCCTGGAAACGCTACTTATTTTTCATTCTGATTACAGCAGGAATGAAGAGGGCAATGTGACTGAAAGGTAGGACCTACGCTTAGTTTGCGAGACAACATATCAAGATAGTGATCATAATGAGGGGGTTAGGGGAGGGCAACCAGATATTCGGATCCCTTAATTCTTTTGGTTTGGTGGGGGGGGGGCACAGATGTCTGTGCCCCGGGCCCCAAAAGTGATTAAGATGGCCCTGCTTTACATGCATTATATCCCTAAACCTATCCCCTACATATATATGCGGCAAAATGCGCAAAATAAATTGCGACCAATTCTGTAACGAGCAGTTCGGATGCACAGTCATCAACCAGTCCCATCACGCCTTTGCTTTTTCTGCCTGCAGCCGGATCCCTTCTGCTCCTGGTCATTTTCTTCACGGCGTGCGCGTGGCTCGCTGTCAGGTGGCACACACAAGAGAAGAATACATCTCCCCAACAGCATCAATGGGCCTCATTCCGAGTACGGCGCTAACCAATGGCGCTATTAACGCCTTGGTTGACGCCGTACCTGGACCGGCAGCGCCTTGGTGGATGGCGGAATTACCGCCCCATTCCAAGGTTGGCGGGGCGGTAATTCCCCATTCACCAAGGCTCTTCCCCATTCCCAAATGAGCCCCCATAGGGTTCAATGGGAATGGGGAAGATGCAAATAACGGTGACCGTTCATTACGGTCACCGTTATTGGCTTGGAGGCCCCTTTGCGCCCTCGACTTTAACACCTGCTCAAAGCAGGCGTTATGGGCGAGGGCGCAAAGGGAACTCGGAGTATGGCGGTAAGGTGTCACCGCCACCGGTCTCGTTACCGGTGGCCGCTATCCCTTACCGCCATACTCGGAATGAGGCCCAATGGCTTTACTGAACAGAAAACATGGGGGCAGCCCCTTCATTAAATGGCCATGGGGGTGGAGGGTGGGTAAACGAATCCTGCCACTGCTGCCTGCAGGATGGCAAAGGTCGTGGCCCCAGGCCCTAAATAGTCAGGTTTACAGGACCCTTGCCTGTAAAACCATTCTGCCCTCCTCATCCTCTTCCTGGTCCTTCCACCCACTTTTCCTCTCCTCGGTCCTGCCACTAGGGGTTCGTTTGGCTGAAATGGTGGTTGGGGCGGGCCCCGGCCCTTCAGAGGAGTGATTGGGAGGCCCCTCCCAGAACCCTACTGCAGTTCTCTCCCCCCACACCCCGCCCCCAGCCAGCATGTCACAAGCAAGTAGAGAGCCACTGGGGGCTGCCTGCCCCTCCACCCCTTGGTAATGGTGACCTTTCAGTGGCCTAATCCTTCTCTTTCCGCTGCATCCTTCTTTACCCGCCCTTGGAAAATAGATTCCGAATACAGCAAAGTAGGTTTTTATTTATCTATTTATTTACTGTGCGCTACAGCTTGAAATAAGCCTTTCACACACAAAAAGAGCATAGAGCAAATGTACAGTTCACAATTCTAAAACCAATCTGAAAAAGGCAAAAGCAGCAACACTACTTAAAGATGTTTCCTGAGTATTGAAAACTTGTGACCAAAATGAATCCACCAATGCAACAGCTTCATGGTAAACACATCTTCTAAAGCTTTTAAGACGATAAAGTGTGAGTGCTTGGCAAGAACTAAAAATAGGTTTTTAATGGCACTATTTTAGAGGAACTGCTCAGGCTGCCCACTCCCCCTCTGCTCCCCACCCCGCTCTCACACGGTTTCCTGTTGGACCCACTCAGGCGTTTGGCACAAACACAGGCAGCCCCTTAAGTGGGCACTGGTCTAACACACCTCATTATCGCTACTTGGAAACTATGGGCCTCGTTCTAAATCGGCCGGTGCAGTAAAAAAGTGCTGGTATTCATGGATGCCGGCCGACGACGGGTTTGCTGGTGGGGCACCTGGGTTACCTCCAGCTAAATGCAAAAAAAGCCCCTATGGGACTCCATGAATGGGAATTTACACAGTCACTCCGGCCCCCGTAATCCGGCACCAGGATACTGGCAAACAGTAACTACATATGCCAGATTCCGGCAAAGGTAGAATGAGGCCCAATGTGTTCCTGTTCCCATTTAAGCATTAAATTATTATTTTGCTAATTATTTTGCTCACCTCTGTCTTTCACATGTAGGAAAAAGAATTTGGAGGGTGCTGTACCTTTTCTTTAGTATTTTATTTTTTTGTGTGCATCTTTTTCTAGCAAAAGCTTTGTATCAACGCACAACTGGGTTTCCTGCACTATCACGACAAGGTCACAAGAGGGTGGAGGTCTTTTTCCCCCTTTACAGTTTCAAATGGCGCCCTGGGCAGTGGCTGCTACTGCTGGCAATTCTCTTGGTGCCCCTGGCACTTCCCTGTGGCCCACGGGCCACAGAGACAGTGCCAGCAGTGACTAGGTCAGGCGCTCAAGAGAGTCAAAATGGGATTTAGTCAGACGAACTTGTGTTTTGCTGTGTAATAAATCACTTTGGTTTTGAAAATGTGAGTGCTGTCCAATGCCTTCTTTTCAAAGTGTGCAAAGCGGCAGCCACCACACTCGAGTAGCTCACGCAGCGGCGCGAGTTTCATACATTGGTAAAAGGAAACACCATTTTATGTTATGTTATGTTATTTTGCACTTATATAGCGCCTTATATACCATTGGTATGGTCTGAAGGCGCTGGTAGGTTGAACGCCCTTGGGAACCGAAGTTCTGGTCAGTAGAGGGAGTAGAGAGAGTCCAAAGGTGCGTGTGCGCATCCGGTATGTGTGCAGCTGGTGCGGAATTCCTGTGGTAGCTGCTTCCTAGCTGTAGGTGTGGTGGCTGAGAGGTCAGGAGTATGTGTTCGATCTGGCCGGAATTATCCAGACCGAGAGTGGCAGCGTTAGGCCTGAGGAGAACGCCTGGCTGGGGGTGCGAGACCAGCAGTGATTACTTAGAGTGATGGGGAGTGAGCGGCAGATGTTGATATGAGAACAGTTATACCGAATGGTGTCATAGTATCTCTGTGTTCTAGTTGAGTGGTGGTGTAAGGAGAGAGCGTGGGGTGTGATATGAGGTATGCTCTTTCAAAGGATCCATGCATTCCAAGGCATAATACGGATGTCATGCAATTCTGCAATTCGACCGCTCTCTACACTTGTTCGCTCTCCACACTCGTTCGCTCTCCACACTCCTAGGCTCTCTACACTCATCGGCCATCCACACTCATGGGCCCTCAACACTCATCCGTCAACCGCATTAATCCTCTAAGCACTTCACACTCATTCCCACTTCACATTCATCCCCTCTTCACGCTCATCCCCTCTTCACGCTCATCCCCTCTGCTACAAGAGAGACTATTGGTCACAACTTCTAAGTGCAGTTGGGTACCCTTCTAGATGCAATTGGGAACATTCTAATTCAACTTTCAGAGAGGCAGTTGGGCGCAGCTTCTAAAGCAATTGGGTACACTTCTAAATGCAAATGGTCACAGCTTCTAAATGCAATTGGGGACTCTTCTGGATTCAACTTTTCTCAGAGAGGCTGTTGGGCGACAGCTTCAAGAATGCAATTGGGTACACTTCTAAATGCAATTTTCTCAGAGAGGCTGTTGGGCGCAGCTTCTAGAATGCAATTGGGTACACTTCTAAATTCCACTTTTCTCAGAGAGGCTATTGGGCGTAACTTCTAATTGCAATTGGGAACACTTCTAGCTTCGACTTTCCCAGAGAGGCTGTTGGTCACAGCTTCTAAATGCGATTGGGTACACTTTTAAATTCAACTTTCTCAGAGAGGCTATTGGGTGCAACTTCTAAATGTAATTGGGTACACTTCTAATGCAAATGGTCACAGCTTCTAACTGCAATTGGGTACAATTCTAAATTCAACTTTCTCAGAGAGGCTATTGGGTGCAACTTCTAAATGTAATTGGGTACACTTCTAATGCAAATGGTCACAGGTTCTAAATGCAATTGGGTACACTTCTAATGCAAATGGTCACAGCTTCTAAATGCAATTGGGTACACTTCTAAATTCAACTTTCTCAGAGAGGCTATTGGGCGCGGCAGGTCGAAGATGTGTTCCTGGACATCCAGGTTGAATTTCGTAGCATGGAGCCAGGCCGTTCTTCTCATGTCCGTGGCAAAGCAGATGGCTGGCCAGAGGTGTCAATGTGGGCCACGGTGGACTCCGTGATGTCTTGTACCACCATCTTGGCCTCTGCCAGTCCCGCCTTGAATCGTGATTGGTTCTGCGTCGGAAGCTCTGGGAGGAAATCTGCAATTTCCCGCCAAAGCCTCTGGTTAACAGCTGCTAGCATGGCATCCGCGTTGGCTTGACTAAGATGCAGGGGCGCGTTGGAATACAGCTTCCCGTACGCCTCCAAGATCTTCTCCTCCTTGCCTAGCAGCGCTGCGGACAATGCGGCCGAGGACGACAGGCTTGGAGTATGGTGATTACGCAGCGATCACCGAGAAGTACGGCTGAGGGTGGGCCGATAGCAAGAGTGTATCCCCCTCCATCTGCCTGTACTTGGTGTCCAGGCATCGATTGACCGGCTGTACCGAGTGGGCTTGAGCCAGCCTTTTTTGGCCATGGCGACTACATCCATCAGCATCCGGATCCTCGTTTTCGCTGCCCAGGAAGTAGCGCGAGGACATCAGCGAGGACCCCTTCTAATGGTTGCTCGACCTCGGGTTGAGGAATGCCCAAGTACTCTGCAGCCCTGCAAGACATTCGTGGAAGGCCTTGGCTAACGACGGTGTATCGGGGTCCTCATCCTCAAGCCCAGCCAACGGACCCACCGGGCTGGGGCTGCCAACAGCACATCACTGCTCTCTTGCACTTTTCCAGCTTATTCCCACTAACCCACACCTTCTCATCCCCTTTTTCAGAGCGCCAGGGGACCACTTCGGTGGTGATAGTGCGCAGTACAAATGTCCTTTAACATTAACATCTGTGTCCACCTGTGGGTCAGTTCATCCAGCACCGGTGGAGGGTTGCTGGGAGCAGAGGGCTGAGGTGTGGAGACTGGAGCCAGAGGCTGCAGCAGAGGCTGATACAGAACCGCCTGCACTCCTGGTTGGGGGGCCAGAGAGGGCAGTGGACACTGCATAGGGGCCAGAGGCGCCTGTACTGGGGCCTGTGGCACTGGAGCCATTGGTGGGAGCACATCCCTGGTGGCGTCCCCGAGGATGCCCCCCATCCGAGGAATTTCATGAGCCCGAGAAATCTGTCCTCACATGCCAGAGGGGTGGTAGGTGATATTGACGGAGTTGTGAGCAGCTGCTGGAGCCGTTGCGTGCCCTGCTCATACGGACGCAGCGGGAACCTGGCCTGCGCAAATGAAAGATAGGCTGTAGGCCACATATCTGGTTGACACCAGTCCCACCTTGACACTCGTTCCTCCACCTGCTCCCTTCCATGGTGCAGTATCGGGCGGGTGTCCGTAATGTCTGGCACAGCTGCCATCTTGTCGAGCTGCCTTCCACGTGCCTGCGTCGTGTTGCTTGGCTCACTGGGCCCAGCCTCGTCCAGGACTCTTGAGTGTGCATCATGAGGCTTACCCTGCTCTTCAGGCAGAGACCTGGTAGGTGTTTCGCCCTCAGCGGATCTGCCGGTAGTATTGCGTATAGGCGCCCCCTCTGGCATGATGCCGGTACTAGGACGGCATCATGGCCACTCGGGTGAAGACCCAGTAAAAGAACCTTCCGGTCCCTCAGCACCGTCATCGGGAGGATCCACTGACCCCTTGGCCTGACGGCCGGTAGCCGACTTAGCCCTGGTACTTGTGCTGGTATGAGAACCTGAGCGATTCCTCGCATTCGAGTCCTTCGAACAGAGTATCCCTTGCGGGGTGCACTGGAAAAGAGTGGCCCTACCATGGGCCTGGATCGATGATTGACAAAGTCCTTCAGGTCCTCTGGAGATCTCTGGAAGAACTCCCTGCACCTGGCTAGTCTGTTCTTCAGAGACCTCTAAGAAAGCGCGTTGCATGTGGTACAAGCTTGCCAGCCGTGGTCTGGTCCAAGGCAACGTAGGCAGAGGGCATGGGGGTTTGAAGTTGGAAAGAGCCTGTCGCAGGATGGACACCTGCTGAAGCCTGTAGAAGTCGACTGTTACGCTCACCTGGTTCCCGCAGGGGCATTTAACGGGACTGAACAGCAGTGGTCTCCACCAGCGTGACTTGTAGGGCGGAGATGGCTGACTGGACTGGCCCTCCTAGTTTTGTTTGCTTGACCCGTAAGGAACAAGTTACTTACCTGTAACTGTTGTTCTCCAGCGTGGGTCCGGCATGGATTCACATGCTCATGAACACTCCCCGTCGCCAGGCCTTTCCATAATAACGCCTGGTAACACATCTTCAGAATGATTGTGTTATAGGGACTTGCGCCAGGCCACACACTCTGGGTCTGGGTCTGTCTGTACATTTAAAGTCAGGGTGACCAGATTTAAAAAAGAAAAATAACGAGTCAGTTCATAGACATGGAGGTAATACTACACTAAAACACAAACAGGACTCAGATAAAACTGTCGTCCGACTTCTATGCCGCTGGCCTGTTGCAGAGGTGTGTTCCAGGAACACTCCTCTCATTGGAGGAGAGCGACCAAGGATGGGAAGGGTGAGGAAATCGGGTGAAAAGCCTTCACGCATAGGAAGTGTCGTACCAGGCCCCCGATTTCAATTTCAGGATTTCTGAATCGGATCCTGGCAAAAACCGCCACTGCAGCCACCCGCCCATCCAATCCTGGGACGGGGTTCATTAAATGAAAAAAGTCTCGGATACCCGTGACGGAGGGTGATTTCCCCAGACTGTACCGGGAAAACCAGGACGTCTGGTCACCAAAATGCAGGTTTACTTTAAGACTGTAGGACCACTATATATCCTAAGGCAACAGCTCCCCCTAGCGGTGAAAACAGGCCAAGGTATGCAAATTGGCATTATCTGTACATATCCTAAGGCAACAGCTCCCTCTAGCGGTGACAACAGGCAAAGCTGCTACCTAGTACAAACATACATCTGGCCTTTTATTATACTTTTGGAAGATTAGATTAGATATTTTACTTAGTGTCTTTGTGTCCTATGCGTGACACGTTTTTGCAAATTGTGTAACACACTTGTTACTGTGTACTTAAGCCAGTTTTGTAAGGAATAGAATTGGATGGAGTTGGCTCAGCAAGTTAACTCCTTGCTGCTAATAACGGTCAGCTTGTATTCCTTCAGGGCCATCTTGTACTGCCATCCATCCAATGCTGATAAGTTAAGTATTATGAAGTTGCATAACAGTAGGAGATGTTATTTATAGTGCCATGAAATGTTGATGAGCGCTACATACAAAACAACTCAGCAAATCATGCTTCTATCACCCAACCTGTTTCTATAAAGCTTTCTCTTCATATTGTCAAGGTGATTTCGCATGTGCTTTGGAGATTTGCAAGACAGTGTTTTTAGCCGGAGGCAACTGGTTCTCCTCTTGACCAGGGTCAGACGTGGGCCTTAAATTATCTCAGGCACCAAAGAAAAAGTGGACCAATGTTGCAGATGGCAGTTCATTCCTTTTGTGAGTATCTGTTTGAGAGTTCGCAAGGGGCAGTCTGTTGATCAAATATGTTGCAAATTGTGCAATAAGCGTTCAGCACCACTGGTCAAAGCTACCAGCTCCGCAGTGAATTAACTCCTCGAACTGGCCCACTTTGACCAAGAAAACTGGCCCACACTGGCAAGCTCGGCCTGTGCATTGCCTTATAGTCCAGTCCGAGCCTGCCCTTGAAAGATGACCCTGAATAAACATTGTATGTTTGTGTTCTAGTAAAGCTGGGATGGGAGGGCATGTGATCTAATTGCAGCTTGTGAAACCAGGACACATGGGCTAATGATCTCAGCTTCTACACTTCAGCAAACTGTGTGACCCTGGGAAAACCTCTTTACTTGAAACAGTCTACTTTTCCTCCTTGAAATGAGGTCACAAAGGAGCGATTGAGTTCTGCTTGCAAGATGGAAAAGAGAAGCTGAATCATTTAATGCTAGAAGCACTATTGAGCACCCCAAGACAAGCCAAAAAAAATCTCAGCCCCTGTACACGCTGCTCATCCGAGGCTGTTTTTTACATTCTTGTGTACGGGCCTTTGTCTAAAAAATATAGCCCTGATGTTGAGGCATGACATGGCCAGTGGCACAAGGCTGTATGTTCCTGGGTTAACGACTTGGCATACAACGGCAGCGCTTAGGCACGTAAGTCTGTACCTTACATACGTCGACGATGCTCGGCAAATCGAGCTTCACCTGGCATGTGATGGTTGCTTGAGGCCATACTCTGCCTAGCATGGGGAAACATGTATGTGAGGCATAACCTGGTGGTGCCCCCACCTAGGTATATGAGGAATTCTATGGCAGCACCTGGACACGTGAAGCTGGTTTAGCAGGTTATGGCTATACCTTTATGCGAGGGGTTAACTGGCATAATCAACTGACTAGATGCAGCTAGGCTGGCCCATGAAGGCAGTTCCCCTGGTCTATAATGGTTCTGCCAAGTGAGCCATTAGCATGGTGACTGCACTCATGGCATATTGGGGCTTTAGAACTCGGTTGCATTCATTCTACTTCCGGTGGCTTTTACGTGTGTGTGATGTCACTTCCTGGGATGACATTAGGAGTGTAGGGGTGAGGTGACGGGTCATGTGGTGTCACTTCCTGTGATGACATCAGTTGTGTGATGTCCCCTCCTCTACCCCTGGTCTTGGTATTTTGGTGAATTGACATCCCTGGGCAAGACATATAGTAATCTGCTTAGTTTTACACACTTGGACACCCTTTAACCCCTTAACTGCCAGGCTATTATGCAAGTCTGTGCAAAAAGGACGAGCATACTCGTCCTTGGCACTTGAAAAGCAATAGGCGGGTTTGCATTACGACCCCTTGCAATACCAATGAATTGACTTCAAGGCTGGCACGCAGACACGGGCCCTTTGCCAGCAGCAGGATAAACAGGCATTTGGACAGCAGATGAGCTGGAAAATCGGCAACAAGGCGAGTTGGCAAATAATGTCTATAGAGTTATTCCAGACCTCATGCACCAGCTCAGTACAATGGGCATAGTGCAGAGCAAAGCCACAGGGAAAGTGGACGCTTTAGCAAGGTTACATTGGCATTGGGTGGAATGCCAACGCCTGCAGCCTTTACACTTCTCAGGACGAGCGCAGAGGACCCCTCCCCTGGTTCCATACTTTTGTTCCGACAACCACTGTTTTCACAGGAGGTTTTTTTTTTGGTATAGGGAGGTTTTATTGTGAGAAAAAAGATTGAATTTGTTTCCAACACATTTTTTTTGGATCGAATTGTGGCCCAAATATATGTGGGGGTGTCTTTAGGGCAATAACTACTGTGGGGAGGCTATAGGAGTGGGGGTGCAGGGTGTCTCCCCCACATATATTTGCTGCAAAATCTACCAAAAGAAGAAAAATAAGTTAGACGAAAACGGATTTGATGGATTGTTTTCAACCAAATCACACACAAAAAGGTTTTCCACAGCGAACCAAATATGAAGTTGGTTATATGGCTGGTGGTGATACTGTTCACATATTCACATGTCTTTACGGGGGTTAGGGCATAGTATGGGCCGTCTCCAAAAACTGCTTTTGAAGCAGGGATCTGTCGGGGCTCCCATCACGCAGCGGCTACTGGTTTTGTCTACGTATAAGCTTACGCACAGATTGGTGATATGGGGGCTGCGTGTTGATGCGCCCCTCCGAGGATGTAGAGGGGCACATGTTGATCGCAACTTGTGGTAATGCTGATCCTGCTTGCTGGCTGTGGAGTGTGCATCAGATCCTGCCGCTCGTTACCACTATCCTAGGGAAGATACGACCGCGCCAACTTGCTCAAGGCTGGGAGTGTGGTAATAGAGCTTTATTTCAGGAACTAGAGCAACTATAAATATGTCTGAATGTAAGAGCCAAGCGGAGCGCAGCTGTGTAGCCGAATGGGAATGCGAGTCCTTGCATACATCTGCGATGGATCGTGCGCTCTCTCTCTCCTTCGCTTTCCCTTCCTCTGCGCACGTTCCTTGCCATGTGAGTAATTTCCTTCGTGACACGCAGAGCTCTCAACCTTTTGTGGCACCGGGGGTGGAAAAGACCTGATTTTTGTTTTTTGCAGGTGAGGTGAGAGCTGTAAGGAAGGCATGGTATCAAACAGTAAGACAGACACAAGTGATCACAGTTCAAGGGTGTTTATTGAACTTCAATTGGATTTGAAAAACGCCTATCTAATCCTAAATCTGAAGATGGGAGCAAGTTACAACCATCAAATAATAACAACACAGTCCTAGTCGAGTCTATCAAAATAAAAAGGGCCTATACTAATAAACCTATTGCCAACCCTTCTAAATACAAATAGTGTGGGAAACAATGTTATGCAAAAGAAAGGTGTTCAAGAAATGATATCTCAGGATATTCAAGCCGTTGGCTTCCCTTCCCTACGTTTTCAGCACAGGACACAGCGGCACACTCGAGCTTGGCACATTCTCTGGCTTCTCTAGCATGAGGATACAGTTCAAAACCTCAACATCAGGGCTTCTGTGCCAAAATCTCTTTGCCATTCAAAGTCCCTGATTTCAGAGGGCCTGATGCAACACAATAAACATTAAAGTTCCTTTCTTCCTAGGATTTCACATATACAACGACTCGGGTGATTTACTGTTCACCCCGGGTCCCCCTCCACCAGGCTCAGACCCACCTTAACACAATACCTTCAACTGGTCTCCCTCTGCCTCGCTTGGACCAAATGTATCTACTTTTTCAAACTTTCTCCACTTCAACAAAATCGAAGACTTTCGACTAAGCGCAGGCTTTTGCTTGACCCGTCGCAGGACCACTACGATTCACAATTACTTGTTCTCTTCTTTATATAACCTTTTTCTCATTTTCACTTTTGCCACTTCTCAGCTGGATACCTTGAAGAGACATTCGATTGAGCACCCACTCTGTACCGGACCACTCTGTCAAAGGTATTGTATCTCGCTTTTAAGGTTTAGTCACTCATCCGCAGTTCAACTTTAATTGCGTCTCTTATCGCATGCGGTTTAACAATGTTCGTTCCAGCGCTCGCCATACAAGGTTGCTGCTTGCAACCTTAGCTTCCACACAGACCGGTCTTGTATTGGTCTCCCCAACTCACCGGCTGTGTTGATTTCACTGACGCTGCTTTGTTTTTGGAGCAAAGGACGGTACCACAGTGGCTGGTGATTCTCCCCACTTTGATTATTCTATTTCTGTATTTTTCTATATGCTTGTAACGCGCCGAAAGCCCGCAGGCATCAGGGCGAGGAGAAACCTAAGAATAAGGTTTGCATGAAAAGGTTGGGGTTTTGGGATTCTAGTTGGCCTTAGCTATGCCTGGAGAGTGCCCTATTACCTTGAAATTCACTGAAATAAGAGTGATTTCCTAAATGTGATGTAATTACTTTCCTGTCTCAGGGTTGCTGGGAGCCTATTCCAAAATTTGGCTGCCCTGACCCGAAAAGCTCTGCCTTGACCCGCTGCCCGTTTGACCTCTTAGACCCTCAGGAGACCTACATCTGCTGATCTGAGGCATCTCTTTGGTATATAGAGCGAGAATTTTTCTTTGAAGTAGGTTGGAGCCACACCAAAAAGGCATCCGTGTAAAATCGTCATAGCCTTAAAATTGACTCTCTCTTCTATTCTAAGCCAATGAAGATCCTTCCTTCCTGTCGATATGTGTTAACCGTATTTGGTTTTCTTAACTATACGGACAGCATCGTTCTGCAGGACCTGACATCTCTGTAGTTCCCTCTTTGTGGCTCCCATTAGCAAAGCATTACCATAATCTAAGCGAGACAGTAAGATCGCCCTTGCGATATTTGCAGCATTTGCTTCGCTAATGAAGGGTCTGATGGCTTTTAGGAGGCGCAAATAATACGCATTGTTTTTAGCTAAGTAGTTGACTTGGGCTTCGGGCACCAACGGATGCTTCCACCATCATCCCCAGTGTTTTAGCTTGTGGCAACACTGAGATGATGGCTTCTTTTATAGCAAACTCCTTGTATTGTGCCCCTAACTTAGATATTGATTGGCGGGATCCAAAAATCGTAAGTTCAGTCTTGTTGTTATTAAGACACATCCAGTGTCTCTGCATCCAGATGTCAATGACCTTATAAACCTCCTCTATTTTGGCACTATCTGTGACATAACCTCCTGTTAATTCGAAGACAAGCTGTGTATCATCAGCGTATTTTGTGAAAAATACACTGATGCTTTCCAGTAGGTCACAGAGGCTTCGCGTGTATAAGTTATATAACAACGGAGACAGACTGGCCCCTTGAGGGACTCCAAACAGGATGAGGGCCCAGGAATCACTGACATACAATGCTTCATTCTTCAGCCTGGTTTCCTGGTCTTATGCTTTCTAGTCTTGAGGTTTCTGGAAATTAATGGTCGTTTGCCGAAAAGGTCAAGGGAACTGGAACTTCTCTCCTTGCGATCCCCTTCTGTTTTGCCGTCTTCTCTCGTTCAGCTGCCGTCTTGAAACTGCTGTTCTCTCATGTGCTTTGCCTCGCTCAGAGTGTGCTCTCGTGTTCCGCCGTTTATCCATGTGAGAAAGCTTAATAGAAGTCAGGTGTGTGTGGTGGTCGATAATTAGCTGACCTCGCCTGACCATTGTATTAGGACACGTCAGGTATACTGCTTGTATACTGCTTTTCTCTCATAGCGGGCTGCCTGTGGGAAAGTGTTCATGTTGTAAAAGGGGTCGGGGGGGGTAGAGATCCTAAATATTCTACCTAGGATCGGGTAAAGGTGTTACAGGGAAGGGGATACAGCGCCACACCATCCGGTGTCCCACTCCCCGAAGACCCCTCACCCAGGTGATCCTCCCGCACTGGTCCACCCCCAGGAACTGGATCCAAAAGTGATGGCCGTGTCCTGGCCACCTGGATGACAGATCCCCGGGGACTAGTGGGTGAGACACCTTCTGGTTTCTCACAGAGCCTATTGGAGTGTATAGGCTTGTAAGTGTCCTGGTGGGTGAGTAAACTAATTACAGCGTGGGTGAAACCCGCTAAAAGTGTGTGATTTGAGAGGTATGGACAAGGATGTTTCTCACGGCCAGAGGACACACAGAAAAGACATATAAGGAGCTGGCCAGCCCCCTGAGGGCGCTTTAGAGGGACAGCCTGCATAGCGGGCCACCCTTCTGGCCACCCCCCCCGGGGGGCTATCTAACACCTCCCCTGGAGGCAGAAGGGGCAGTGTCGGGCCCAGCCACATCCGGCTTGGGGCTCCAGCGGGAGCAGTTATAAGGCGGGGGTGCTGGGCCCTTTAAATGTGATCTGGTGTTTTCAAATTATATACAAACTGTCTGTGTAATTATTATGAGGAATGTAACCGTTGCCTGGGGCTAAGGGCGGTAGGGGGAGCATCGTGGGGGAATTGGCCTGCTATGATGTTGTTACTTTGCTAAAAGAAAAACCTGGGGAACCCCTACACGAAATGAGCAAGGCTGAGATATTTACATAGATATTGTTTCTTTTGCACTTCACCAGTTTTTATTACATATGTGATATAATGACTCGCAATCACTGGATCAACCCTCATGTGTGCTGGTGACGGGATTGCAGCTCAGTATGCAGCTGTGTGCCTTGAAGTAAAGGATGCCTTCATATTGTGCACTTATCCAGGGGGATTTAGGTGGGCAAGGGGCAGTGGCAGATTTAAGGCAAGACTATCAGAGGGCCCAGGGCAGGCGGAGGTTAGTGTGGGGGGAAGTTAATGGCTATCACAAGTGCGACATTAATGAGGGACAGCTGTTTCATGTATGCTTAATCTGGTAACATCACTCATCACTAAATGGTCGGCTTGCTGACCTGTTAAGAGGATATAATCTCAATGGTGGGAGGCCGTGTGCAGCCCAGGCGGTTTGACTTTTGTGGCATTAAGGAACTTTAGGGATCGATGCTTCATGCATAAGTTAATGTTAATGTTAAAGGTCATTTGTACCGCGCACTATCACCACCGAAGTGGTCCCCTGGCGCACTGGCGGCTCTGAAAAGGGGAGGAGAGGGGGTGGGTTAGTAGGAATAAGCTGGAAAAGTGCAAGAGAGCAGTGATGTGCTGTTGGCAGCCTCAGCCCGGTGGTTCCGTCGGCCGGGCTTGGGATGTTTTATGGTCCGTAGTCGTCGTGTGCTGTTGTGCAAGGCTATGTGTGGTTTGTTTTGTTGTTGCATTGTTGTGAAGTTTGTGCGGATTGCTGCGTTTAAGGCTTGTGGTTGTGTTTGGTTATAGTTTGAGAGGTGTCTGCAGAGGGATGGAATTGTTAGTTGGTTGGTTAGTTGGCATTGCTGTCCTTGCAATTGTGGGATTCCATCTAGGTCCGGTACATGCTAACAGTCACATTTCTATCTAGATGCGACGCAAGCTAGGGTTCATAATTCTAAGTGTGGTGCATGCTAAGAGTCACATATGCTAACGGTCCCATTCCTGAAATTCCATCCGAGTGTGGCATATGCTAACCATCATATTTCTATCTAGATGCGACGCGGGCTAAGCTTGGGAATTCCATCTGAGTGTGGCATATGTTAACCATCATATTTCTATCTAGATGCGACGCGGACTAAGCTTGGGAATTCCATCTGAGTGTGGCACATGCTGACCATCATATTTCTATCTGGATGCGACGCGGGCTAAGCTTGGGAATTCCATCCGAGTGTGGCATATGCTGACCATCATATTTCTGAAATTCCATCTAAGTGTGATATCTGCTAACAGTCATATTTCTGTCTAGATTAGGCGCAGACTAAACTTGAGAAATTCCATTAAGTGTGGCACATGCTAACAATCACGTTTCTGTAGTTACCTCTAAGTGTGGTATATGCTAGCAGTCACATTTCTGCAATTCCATCTAAGCGTGGCACATGCTAACAGTCATATTTCTGTCTAGATCTGGCGCAGACTAAACTTGAGAAATTTCATTTAGGTGTGGCACATGCAAACCGTCATATTTCCATCTAGATGCGACGCGGGCTAAGCTTGAGAATTCCATGCAAGTGTGGCACATGCTAACAATCACATTTCTGTCTAGATTTGGCGCTTCTATCTAAGAGTGGACATGCTAACATTCACAGTTCTAAAAGAGTGGACATGCAAGTATTATTGCACTTTATGTTATTGATAGGTAAGATAGAGTGGCAGGGGTTTTCTGGAGTAGAGTGATTGCTCTATTCCCCACCCATGCCACACTCACGGTTTTTGTTGGTGTCTGTTGGCTGCTGGCTTCCTTGGCTTCTCCTGCTGACACCTGCGGACACTTCCTGGAGTCGCCTCTGTTGGAGTCGCCCTTGGCCTCGGGGCCCTTAGCCGCTGGGGGCTGCCGGGCAGAGGGCTGCCCTGGGAGGACCGGTGATGAAGTGTGGATGCACCAATGGGAGGGAGGGAGGGCGGGTCGGGAGGCGGGCTGGGGAACCAGGAACGGGTGCGGGGAGGGAGGGATGCAAAGGCCAGCTACTGGGCACGGGCCTACCAGTCATAGGGCTGGGGGGGAAAAAACACCAGGAGGGTGCTGCTGGGGGCACACTCACCGCGCTCCGAGGGTTTGGAAAGGAGCCGGTGGGGGCCTCGCGAGTCGGTAGACTCCACGCAGAACTTGGATGCACCAATGGGAGGGAGGGCGGGTCGGGAGGCGGGCTGGGGAACCAGGAACGGGTGCGGGGAGGGAGGGATGCAAAGGCCAGCTACTGGGCACGGGCCTACCAGTCATAACGTCGCTAATCACCTCCCATTGTAAATGGTTGGCTTGCTGACCTGGTTAAAAAGATAAGATCTGAATGGAGGTCCTGTGCAGCCTGGGCAGATTGACTTTAAGGTGAGAAAGGCAGATCAGACGCCCCCCCCCCCCGCCCGGAGAAGGTGCGGATTCTGTCCCTTGCCTGAGTGTTAAATCTCCCCTTGGCAAGGGCTAGCCAGAGCAGGGAGTGGCCTGGGGCGGCACGTGCTACCCCTGGAATCTGATTGGCCCCTCCACTAGTAACTAGGATCATTATGTGTGTGTGTGTGTCTGTGTGTGCTCGTACTTTGTGCCACCCCTGCATAAGTCAGTGCCCCACTTGGGCCACCGCAGTCAAGAGTCTGGGCACGCCACTGCTCTTCAGACCACACCTGCCACTCGTTGGGCCGCACCCTTCTTAGAGCCCCCTCGATTTCTCATCCCACTTAAAGCTCTGTGTATCTGTCTGGCAATACTCCATCCAAAGTACAACTTTTTTCTGTTCATTAGAACTTTTCACAAATGAGTAGCTAAAATCACTGTTGATGGATGTTCTCAGTTACAAATATACATTTTAAATATGCATTCATTTTTGAAGTTTTAAATTGATTCTCCTAATAACTCATGAATAAAAATTAAACATCGGACCAGTGCAAGTATGAACGCAGTGTGCCTTTCTCCATCAGGCATTGCCAGAAATGCTCAGAAGTTAAAAAATACAACTCATGCACAAAACGTTTTTAAAAATTGGCCCTCATTTTGAGTTTGGCGGAGTGGCAAATAATTGGTGGAAAATTGAATTATTGCCAATTTGACCACTCTGAGTTTGGCCTTCAAGTGGAGGATTTACTGCCAGCATCATGCTGATGCAAATCCTCCACATTACCGTCGCAAAATCGGCGGAATTACCGCTAGTGGTAATTACACTGAAACCCCTATACAGTCTTTTTGACTCCAAAAAAAGGGGACATACACCGCCTAGCACTACTTGTCATCTAGATAACAAATGCTTGAGGGTCACTGATTCAGTTGGAATTTGACACAATCGACCGGCTCTATAGTTTGTGTCAAGTCCTCGAAAAGCTTATGCAGGGACGTAATTTCACCAAAATGCCTGGGGTACAGGAAGTGACATCACATGACCCTACACCTCTGATGACATCACAGGAAGTGATGTCATTTGACCAAACCCTGAAGTGGCATCACAGGAAGCGATGGAACACGACATTTCACCTCTTGACCAAACAGGAAGTGGCATCAGATAGCATTGTTTTCTAAGTACACTGCAAAAAATATGGTAACAATATCATTGCTAAATACATTTAATTCAAGAATGGGTCACCAACTGTATCGTTAATATAAGTGTATAAAGGCCCATGTTACCAAATTACTGTGAATGCAAGCAGACGTCCAAGGCCAAATGATAATTATGTATTATTATATAGCACTTAAGCGCTTTATATCAAGGTTCGATAAATGGGGTTGAACTGGGAGCTATTTAGCGTCTGCTTGTAGCCTAGAAGAGCTTGATTAGCTTGAAACCAACAGTTGCCAGGAGCCACTTTAGTCTCCCCAGGCCAACTGATGCCGTACAAACACACCTATGTGAATTGAACTCTGTGCAATCGTGTTAACCTTTAAATGAACATTAGGGCACAGATATACAACATTTAAAGCATAACGGTCCTAAATAATGGACAGAATTATATATTTACATCTTATTTGGAAGTTGAGATTTGTGGAACGCCATACACAAGCTCCTCGCTGCCCAGTGGTAGCTCCTGGTTAATGCTGGATACCCAGGAGCGACTTTTAGCTCCTGCTTAACCAGTCTTAATTTCAATCCCTGTTATATGGAATAAATATACATACAACATCACCTAACCTTTGTTCGTACTCATTTATCAACCATAGAAGGACGAAAGGCTGAGTTGGTCCTGCTGGGATTCAAACCTGCAGATCACACACACATCGCAGCAGTGAGCACACAACCCACTGGGCTATTTTACCGGCTGTAGGTATTTTACCGGCTATAGTAAAATGAGCAGTTGAGATTATCGCGGAGCACACATCATCCCGTACTCTGGGCACTCTTCACCTGATGCATGCAAACAAACATCCTGAACAGCATGCCAGGGAGATAGTAAAGATAGACACATTACAAGAAAGCATTCATTGTGGCACAATGAAATCAAGGGCCACTTTACATCCTATGGTCCAACATTTCTACACTGTACACAAGCGTTTAGGCACAAGGATTTTGTCAAGTGACCGAGGACACTGATATGGAATGTCTTGTGACGACTGTGAAAGAGACAACGGCAGAAAAAAACATGCTATAACTGCAGCTTGCAAAAAATACATAGTCCGAAATGGATGCTTATTCTACTCGAAGTGCTTTTTGGAACTTTTTGTCTGCATTGGGAATTTGAGGTGCTTAAGAACAGACTAAATCAGTGACTCACCCCCTGAAGTGTGCCTGAAATAAATCTTTAATGAGTCTTGCAATTACTGTATAGAATTCCAGAAAGACACATTATTTGTTATTCCTATTCTTTCTGATTTAGGGTCACTGATCAAAGTGTTACACGTGTGGAACCCCCTGTTTTATTTAAGAGGCCTGAACAAGAAAGTCAGCCACTCCAGAAACAAAGAGCCGTACGGCTCTGGCCACAGCCGAGGAGCTTCCCTTAAAGGGGTAGCAAGGAGACCACAGGGGAGGCAAGGGAGACCTCAGGGTTCGCAGCTGCGACCCCTGGCAACCCCCAAATGACATCCCTGAGCTTACGTTCATAATTACGCTACCAGGCGCAAGGTTCTTCCGCTTCAGGGCTGTCTGATGCTTCAATAAGACACATCTAGATAACTGCCTAAGGTGTCTCCGGCAGAGGGGCAGCAAGAGTGCAATTTTAGCACTAAGAGCAACCAATCCCGGACGTTCTATAATGTGGATCCGCCAAAATTGCACTTCAGCTGAGAAGGCTTTTGAACTTGCACTGTCTCGCTTCTGCTGCCTGGTTAAAAACGGGCACATGCTGGAATGCAGAGTTGGATTTTACCCCCATGACCTCAGCCCAGGCCCTGCCCCCCGCCATGGCCCCGCTCCCCTGTGTCTTGCAGAAAACGAGGTGACTATTTGAAGTTGGTGGCCATTCGGGGCTTGAGCAACAGAGCGCTAGGTGACAAGGCGGTGAGGGGCGGTGTGATGTTTATTCCTGGCCCAGGCATTGAGAAGGAGAAGGCCAGAAGAGGTGTGGTCGTGCACGCCTGGGCCCGCGCATTGTGGAGAAAGTGCTAACTGGCCTGGGAAACAATGGACAGCCCTGAATGGATGGGACTAGCCTGGGTGCCCACGCAGACCCGTAGACTGTGGCTGATCTGGATTGACATCCATCCCTGGAGTCAAGGACACCACATGGGAGACACCCCCGTGGAGATGCCAAGGCAGGCTGGCCAGTGTGTTTTCTTACCTAGAGAATTGATCGAATACGAAGGCTTGGTTGCAGCGGAGGAACAACGCAATGCAGGGTCTGAAGACTGAACCACTCTGAAGGAGGGAGGATGTGAGGAGCCATCCCGCGGCTGAAGATCTTGGCTGTGAGGGGCAGCAGTGGCACGCCAGCTCAACTGCCATAAATGGGAAGGATCTCGAGTGACCTTGATTGGGTGTCCTGATTGGGTATCCACTGAGCCTGCTTGTCAGCCCCTCATTGCTCTACAGTTTCTGCCCCTCTGTAGATTCTGATTGGATGGGAAGCCGTGGCAGGTCATGGCAGAGCTTGCCTTCAAGTTTCTTCTGCCACCGGAGAGCCTACCTGCGTTGACTTTGGGCTCTTCGGATTTTAGGGAGTGGGGCGCAGTGATTGTTCTGCCCCCAGGGGGCTCGCTTCCATGTCATTTTCCCTATCAGGGTTTTTCTTCTGAAGAAGGCCTCATGCATTCATTCTAAAGGACTGTCCCAGCAGACTTCCGACATTTGATGGTAGCTCCTGTGCTGCACCCCTCCGGCCGGTCGCATATTAGCTTCTTCCGGTTTGCTTCCATGGACCTGTGTTTTTAAAGTCTGTTTCTAGCTGTCTTATTCTTCTTGTTATTTGCTGTATTACACATTTACATCTTTGTTCATCTTCCTTCCACTACCAAGATGGCTCAAATAAGTCACATACTTGGTGGCCCCACCAACTATATCACCTCCCCACAGACCTGCCTACATTTGGCATAGGAAAACCCAGAGGGTGATGTCATCGGATCCCTGCCCCCTTTTCCCAAGACAACACCCACATTTGTGCAGGCTGGAGACTGGTAATCTAATTTTCTAATAAATTGGGCAGAATCTGCAAGGCTGATGGAAGTGGTTGTCGAGTTAAGACTAAGCAACTGAGGACGCGGTAAACAGGCAGTTTTCTTTCGAGTTGTTTGGCCTTTATCATTCTGCAGAGCCGTTCACCCATTTGCCGCTCTTGCCTTCATCAACCCCCCTTTGAGAGCCCAAACCTTCCATCGGGGGGCCGGCCCCACCCTGAGCGCGGGGGGGGGGGGGTGTCTGCATTCGTTTTTGCAATCAAACTGTATGGTTGAATGTTGCGTAATGCCTGAGTGGTGTGGCCACTGGGCTGCCCCTTGAGGCATAGAAGTAGAAGGTGCTCTATTGTTATTGTTAATGTTCGGCTCGGTGGGGGAGTGTCTAATAACAATGTGCCCCATGAGCAAGTCTGGAAATGGACCAGGAACCTGATCTGTGGCTTTCCTTTCCCGAAAAGCAGGCGACTCCACACTCGTCCCCGGAGACCCGTAGAAGAGAGTCAAAACCCTGTGTCTCTTGGTTAAACCCGGAGACTAGGGGCAGGTATGCCTCCCCAGCGAGCCCACTGACTGACAAAGAGACAAGCGGTTGGAAACAAAATGGCCACAGGTTTGATGTAATTAGTTACCAAATCATTCCCTTGCAGTTGCCACCCAAGCGAGCAAGGAGTTGCAGTTTGGTTACAGCTCGCAAGCCGCCCTCTCCACCAACTGGTCTCTAGATGGACGCCACAGATTTGAGGTACTCTGTCGTGTCAACGGGGCAAGGGTACCTCCTAAGCATCCTGTGTCTCCCAGGATGCCATAAACTAAAGTTCATAAGGATTGGGAGTCAACCACTTCTTCTCCTGGCACACCAACAGAACAACCGTAACCTGTTCGGAATGCTGTAACCCTGACTCTGGTTTGGAGGGCGGGTAAACTGATCTTCCCACTGCTGCCTGTGTGAATGAAAAGGTCGTGCCTCCATGCCCCCGGACCGAAATAGTCAAGTTTATGGGATACTTTGCTTCAAAGCGCTTCAGCCATCCTCCTCCTATCCCAAGAACTCAATTCCACCCATGGAGTTTCCCGCCTCCATCTTGCCTCCGCCCTACCACGCAGGGTCTTTTTTTGGCTCTAATGGGGGTGGAAGTCAGCCGACAGCTCAGAGGCTTGGTTTGGGTTTGGGGGTGACTAAGCGCTGTGCCCGACCCAACACTGGAGGATGCCTGGCCATTCGTCCCCTTGGAAAGGTGAACTTTGAATGCCAGCCAACCTCGACGCAGAGGTGATTTTTAACACAAAGAGCCTTTCTCTGCGCTCGCACTGTATGTTTCTCTTTCTGCAAGCTCGTTCCATACCTTTCCTGTGAAACTAGATTACCAGTGTAAGAAAGTCGGCTACAAATGACATACTCAGGATGTGCTCCACCCCCAGCCTTCCACGGTTTCCTGTTGGACCCACTCAGGCGTTTGGCACAAACACAGGCAGCCTCTTAAGTGAGTTACTTGTCCAGCACATATCTCATTCTCTCTAATTGGAAACGGTGTGTTCCTGCTCTGAGTATTTCACTCAGAGTTGTGTTCGATATGTACGACAAAAGAATCCTTTGTAGTATGTTTAGTTGGTCCCTTTTTCTAATCGCATCATCTCAAGCTTGGGCTTCCCGACTGATCAGACAGCTTTCTTCACTCTTTCCAATTACAAATACCGCCCCTTTCTTCTTAATCATCCTGCAAGGGGTTAACATGGCAAGGATTTTTTAAAAATCTTTCTCCACAAGATTGAAACAAGACTCAATAGAGTAATAACACGGGGTTCCCTTCTCTGTTGCATATTGCAAGCTGCCTGGGCATATGGCATCTTTTAAAACCAGAACTATCGTGATAGCGCCCCCTGGGAGCCGTTCACGACGCGGCGTAAATAGCCCTGTATCGGGGTATTCTTCAGGCGTTCCCCAACTTGGCCTGAGAGTGTAGACCTAACCTTAACCTCAGACAGATCAATTTCATTTCCTTGGCCTGCGATCGGGGTTGGCTCCTTATCAAACTGCAACAATGAATACATTGTAAATAAAGCCGTATGCCTCCCTCGGTAAACTTAGTCTGACGTGAGGATACATTGGGTGGTGCGTTACTTGGCAAGCCAGGAGCACATCTCTAGGAGTTTCTAAGCCAGGCTTACGGAGTCTACAGGTTCTTTTGCTTTTGGGGGTCCTGAACCATCCGCCCCTTCACCACATTAGGTCGTGTAGGGCCATGCGAAACACTGTACATTAATGTGCCTCATTATGAGTTGGGTTGGTGAGGTAAAAAAGCAACGTAATACCGTTACTGCCACATTACTGCACCGCCCAACTATGAGTTGGGCGGAAAGTTGGGCGATTCACCTCCAGCTATGAGCTGGAGACAAATCTACCACCTTTTCCGTCAAATCCCCCATCCTAAGCACTCCAATTGAATGGGGACTAACATGGCCACCACCACTTGTAATCTGGCTGTAATACCGCCTGACCAAGTGGCGGCAACAGTAATTCCATTTGGTGGTATCTCGGCAGATTTATCGCTGAAACTTGTAATGAGGCCCATTCTCTCTTATAAGCAGAAGGTGAAAGCTGAAGCAAATAGCGCCGCCTTCCCTCATCCCCTTGTCCGCCAATACATTGATAGCGGGATCTTAGCTTCCAGAACCCCAAACATTTGCCAAACTCCAATGATGTGCGGCAACATTGTATGAGCATGTAGTAAATATTTGCGCAATAATGTTAGCACATACTTGGCCGCTCACTTGGTAAATAAGGAGAATGACGCAGAGCGGCTAAGGGAGCACATCCAGAACATTACAGGCGCGTACAGCACAGAGTCGAGCTGAAGAAGGAGCGGGAAGACTAAAAGTGCCAAAAGTGATGACAGACTGACGCGGCAGAGTAGAGACAAACTAGACGATTGGAACTGAGAAACCGAGATAGCGAGCCAGGCCCCCAGCCGAGTGAGGAACAGAGGGCCACTCTCTTCTTTTGGGGTACTTCTTTCAGCACTCAAGAGGTTGAGTTCAAGCTGGAGAGGAAGAGGGAGGGATCATTTCACTGTGGGGTTCCTGTCTGCCTCCCCTCCTCTACAGGAACAGGAAGAGGGAAGACTTTCTGAACTATAAATTATCGGGATTAATGCTCCACGGTCTGCTTCCGCTGTGAGGCTAGCCAATGCAGGTGTTCCTTTGCTCAAGCCACACTCCAGACCATCAGAATATCACCCACAATGGTAGGTAGTTTCTGACCTTCTCTTCAATCTTTTAGAACCCAGAGACCTGCTTGCATGACTGGGAGGGTCTGTAGTGGGGCAACAGCTGCCTTGAAGGCATTTGATAAGGGCCCCAAGGAACCTACCTTGGGAGGGGTGAGCTGACTGGAGCGACTGAGTTAGATAAGGAGGGTTTCGGTTTGATTAGCAAGTGACCCATGTATGACCAGGGTGCCTCAACCAACAGACCCCCTTCACTTTGTGATGTGTACAAACTGGGCACTGGTCACAGAAGCATAGTCTGTCAAGGTGAGGCTGTCGTTTTTCCTCCTAATAGTGTTTGAGCCCACACCATCATGCTGCATTGTGTGCTAGGTGACCTGTGCTCTCGTTAAGACCACTAACTTGGGCGGCAGTCACCTACCATACAATAGAGCCCTCTGGTGCGGGCTCTAATGCTTTATTAAGAGAAACCAACCACTTTCCTTCATACAGAAACCCTTCAAGCCACTTAGAAATGATGTTGAGGCTGCAGTTCTGAAACCGCTTAACTGAGGGCTGATCAGGATCAAAACATTGGTTAAGTTAAACTGGAATGTAACACAAAAAAATTGCGATTCATCAAATCTCACAAACGTATTAACAATCAATTTGCAGTAGTAGTTGTGTAAGACATGAGTACAGTACTCCTCAGATTTCACAACTGGTTTTTACAACAAAAAGTGCCATTTGTCATTGTATTGCAGGCATATAATATCCTTGTGATCATGCACAAATCAAATCCTATATCCAGAGCTCGAGTAGTCAAGGGGAGGAAGCTGAGGCAATCAGCATTTGGAGAGGGCAGGATGCATTGCAGTGTAGCCGCGTGACCCAGAACACGCGCCCTCCGCTCATCTACCTCCAACCTTCTGGGAGTGAGCCGGTTCTCCAAGCAGAGATTTGGAGGGCGATCCTTATCCTCAGCAGGCGTCTCCCTCTGGAATAGCCTCCCTGCCACCCTCCGTCTTGAGCCTGATCGTCTTAAGTTCCGGAAACTCCTCAAGACCTTCCTCTTCTTTGCTCTCCCTCTACCCTGCTGACCTAGCTCTCCTGCTCTCCCCATCTCTCCCGCCTCTTCCTTACATCTTGCTGACTGGCCACCTGGTGTACCTCAGAATCTCCCCGGTCCCGGGCACCCCCGCCAGTCCTCTTTCACACCTGCCTCAGGGTCCTATACTCCACCCACACTCACTGCACTTGAGAAATAACCCATGAGAGTGGCTCTCTCTGCACTTACCCCAGTTTGCACCGACTGGGTGCACTTGGACCTCCCCCTCCCTGTTCTATGCGCTTGCACGATCCAAATGCAACGTGTCTGAGGATAGTTTGTCCGTTCTCCCATGTCTTCACCCCTTTAATTGCGCTGGTAAAACAGCAGTATCGCCGTCAGGCCTATTTGCTGTGTCTCGACTGTTAAATGTATTTTCCGCACCGACTCTGCTTGTGCAGATTATTGTCGCCTCCGAATTTCAAGGGCTCACAGTGTCTGTTGTTTTTTCCATAGTTCCCGCCCTCCTTGAGCGCTTTGAAACACTTTCCTGTGTATAGGCGGTGTATGAATAAACAATACAATACAACACACACCAAAGACATGTAGCTCTTGCGTTGCACGAGCAGGAAAAGAAAGAAAATCTGCACTGGGTGGTAGACACTTGCTTCAGTTTATCCTTGTAATCTTTTTCAGGGAGTGTGTTGCGGTATTCTCTGGGCTCTGGGCGGAAAGCAAATCAATTGGCACTGAACGAAGCAAGGGTTCCTTAGAGTGCACTTTTTTGCAATCATGGTCAAACTGTACATTGTGAGCTCGTGTATTCCAGAGAGAGGAAACTAAAGAATCGCCACAAGGTGTGCAGGCTTTCACACACCTTATATTCTGAGCTCCTGTCTCCCTTTCATGGGGAAGAAAACCATTACCCCAGCAGTCAGTACTGTGGTTGGGGAGATTCGTTACAATGCAGCCTTGTGATATTGGCAATTAGTACGTGGCTCGCATTTACAAAAATGAAACTAATGCACTGATTGGTGTATTTGCGAGCCTATATTTACCCTATGGTAAGCCCGCACACGTTGCAGCATGTCCCAAGCGTCGGACCTCCTTTTTTTTTCTCCAGCCACCATTGAAATGGAGAAGGGACTACACATGGGGCCTCATTACAAGTTTGGCGGTAGCTTTGCCGGTAAAACTGGCAAGCTGCCGCCAAACTTGTGATTTTATATGGCAGCCGCAAATGGGCAATTACCGGGTCATTACGGCCCCGCCGAACCCAGTAATGGCCCATTCCCGGGCGCCGGAAAGAAATGTTCCTCATTCCCATTTGAGCCCCATCGGGCTCAATGGGAATGTGGAGGTCGGATGCACCGGCACCATTCAGAATGGTGCCGGTGCATCTGACATGCTCTGCTCGTGGGTGCGGCCCGCCCGACAGGCCAGTCCTGGCGGGCCGGAAGACACCCGCGAGCAGAACTTGTAGTTTGCCGGTCTGGTAACAACGGTACCGGCAAGCTTACCGGTACCATTGTTACCGGACCAGCAAACTTATAATGAGGCCCATAGTCTCTTCTCCCTCTGCCATGGTGGCCATTTTGTTGTTTACCTTTTTAATCATTTACTTTAATGGCCGCCATGGAAAGGGATAAGGGACACGCACGCAGTCCCTTATCCCATTCCATGGCAGCCTTTTTGTTTGTTTTACTATGGCTGCCACGGAAAGGGAGAATGGACTGCGTTTCCCAGTCAGTGGCGGTCATTTCTTTTTTTATTCAGTGTGCGAAACGTAATGCGTCCCACAAATGAACAAAAATCACCATTAGTACCCCCGTCTAATGGGGCGTGGTACATAACGGCAATAAGCCCCTCGCTGGGGGGTCTATTACCGCATCAGGTAATACCCCCGGGGCCTTGGGTAAGTCCTCAAACTATGGGCCCCGGGGGCATTGCCTGACGTGGTAATGGCTCCCTGGCTCGTGGCTTATTGCCTAAAAAGTACACCTAGAGCTCTTTTGTTTCAACCAAGACAAGGAACTGATGCAGTCAGTGGGGTAATCCCACAATGTTGTATAGCCACCTCTTGCCAGAACCTCATGACCCGTAGGCACTCCCAGAACATGTGAAATGAATTCGTCGCCGCCCTGCACCAGTTTGCACTTTCATCCCTCCTATCAGATGAGAACTTATCAAGCCTGGCTGGAGTGTAATAGAACTGGTTCAGTATCTTAAACTGTATTAAACGAAATCTTGCATTTAGGGAGACCTCCTTCGTCAAGCGACAGCATTTCTGCCACTTTTCATCCTGTATTTCTCCCCCCAAATCTCGCTCTCAATTCTCGCGTGCCCCTTTCCTGGAAGCCTGTTCAGTCTGAACCAGTCTATGAAGCCTGGAGACCAGTCTCCTGGCCAGGGATGGACTGGGAACTAAAAGAGGCCGTGGAAATCATTTTCAAAGTGGCCCCATATTACACATTTTCAGCAAACCCAACCCTTTTCCTATGAGATCATTTGAAAATACCACAAAACAGAGGCCTGGGGTACAGAGGCCTACCGGGAAATCTCCAGAGTTCCATATAGGCCAGTCCACCCCTGCTCCTGGCCTCGCCCCTCTTCACGATCGCATCTATGCGTTTCTGCGTCTTAGGTTCCTGCAGGAACGACGGCCATCTATGGTGGACCGCCACCCCCATCGGATAGTACTGCAAGATTCTAATGCGGCTACTTCCCTATTTAGCCACAAACTCTTCAACCGTTACAAAGTGTCCATCTGGGTACAAATCGCCCAAAACCAGCTGTCCCTCCCTGTCCCAGGATGTCCATATATATCCAAATAATATTTAGGGGTAAGACTAGGAAGATTCCACAGGGGAACAGCCCCACAAGGCTGGGCCGTCACCTCAACTCTGCGGAACAGCCGTTCCCATGCATTCACCGTCCTTCGGACTAGGTCAAAGGTACACAAATCTACATACCTATCTGCGAATATGACCGATTTGAGATCAGTGGGCGATGCCCCATACCTCTCCAATGCACAATGCACTGGTCCCAGTTCCAGGGAATACCAATCCCTGGCAAACTGTGCCTGTGCAACCATCTAGTGCAATTGACTCCCCGCTCGCTCGTTTGGCTCTGTCAATCGCTCCCAATTCATCCGGGCCACACCCGTACCTCACACAAACTCCACTGCCAGAGACCGTAACCGTGTAAAGAATCTGCGACCAGGCCATATTGGGATGTTGCCGAAGTAGTAAAACAATTTGGGGACCACAATCATTTTTAATAAGGACAGCTACCCGTACATTGACACGGGCAGGTTGGCCCACAGCTGAAGCTTAGTGGCAAGACCGCTTAGGTAGCTCTCATGATTGTCATCGTATAACGAGCGATGCACTCTGGTGACCACTATGCCTAAGTATTTAAATGTGATCGGGGGCCCACCTAAACCCCATTACATCAGTGGGGTGTATCGTCTCCCCCGTATACAACAAATACAATTACCCCCAAACTGAACTGAAGCAGTCAGCACTGGAAAATGAATGTATTATTGCAGAGCAGCTTTGCAACCTTGGACAGATTGTATATCGGGGAACATACAGTCAATTTGTGAAACATGGCACACAGCAGTGTGCAAGATCCTCTCTTGGTATGCAGTAATTGCCCATCAAACTCACACACAGGGGCAGGTTGATGTCACTTAATCAGCCCCTTCTCTCTCCCCTACAGCTGTATCTTAGAATGGCCTTAAGGGTGCACCAGTCTTACTTGCAGCCTTTCTGCAAACTGGCGAAAGCAGATGCTGCACTTGAAGATAACGACTTGCCAGTAGTTTAGTCTTGGGGGGATGGCTCAGGGGCAACACGCTCTGCCTTGGAAACAAGACGATGCAGAGCAACACAGGTTCGATCCCCGGGTCAGCACTTGAAGATTCCTACTTGCCAGTGGTAAATTCAAGGCTTGAGGGTAATGTTGCTAGCATGTATTTCTCTTGGCTGTAGGCCTCAAGTACTCTTTTGTGACCTACTGTTGTCTTTATGTCTTTATGAAACATTGCACCTTTTTCCTGTTAAAATGTTTACTACTACGTGGAAGACTCCTTTTGGTCCTTCCGTAAACAACTGGGGCCGGGGTAACTAATCTATCAACCCATGATTATGTAAATGAGGTCCATACCTTGTAAAGTACTGTATTACCATGTAAATAACTGTATTAATAAGGGTCCTGAATTTGTATATATACGGAAACAAGAAGACAATTGTATCTACTCACATGTAAGAAAAGCGCCCAGATGCCCACGGGTTAGGCGCTCTATACAACTAACAAAATAAATACATAAATAAAATACTATGTAATACGAATGTTTACATTACAAATGGGTCAATAGAGTTAATAAGTGTACCCCAAAATGCCTGATTTTTCTTAGCTTAGCTTTTTAAACAGGCTTTCAGAGCAAATGACTGAAGGAACAGCCTTTTTTTGATAATCAAGTCCACCCTGAAAGGCCCTCCAGAAGAAAGCACTTGTGCATCTCTACTGTAAACATGCTGATGGGGGGTGGGGGAGGGGGTGGACGAGGGTAAATATTGAAACAGGTTGTGATATTTTCTGTATCCATTTGTGAAAAGAACTTGGGTGCCTATGTTTATTCTCACACCACCCTCCGGCTACTCACCCTTGTCTGCTCCACCCTCAATCCATTCTAAGTAAAAAGGTAATCTGGTTACCACGAAGAATCCAAACCACTGGCGGATGTCTGGATGTCTGGATGTCTGGATCATGCATGATAGGTGCTGGTCAGAGAAATGAAAACGCGAATCTATCTGCAGAGCCAAGAGGGAGTTGTGGGCAGTATGTCAGACTTCACGGGGTGGCAGTGGATGGGTTGGGAGTTTGCTTCAAGGGCAAATACAGCTCCAACACTGACCTTATTTGGAAATACCAGTGATGGACACCGACTGGCCATGTGTTCTCGAAATGCCCACATTGTTTGGTGCAAGAAACCTGGTCTCGTGAAGCATTATTTAAACCAAGCTATGCCACTTTTGTCGTCCCTGCAGGGAAGTGCTTACTGGAAGCCCAAGTGGGCGGCAAATACTGTGGGCGTTGCTCGGCAGGAATGCGAAACTCTCTGTAATTATGGTTAACTCACCTGATTGTATGGTCTTACAGATTATGCTGCCCAACTCATGGACATTGTTTGTTCTTAATATTTATTTAAGAGCTGGTAATGATTCTATTTTAGCCCCTGAGCTCATGTTTGCTTTGCTTTTTGACCTTTTCGGTGCCACTATGCTGGTGCACATGATTATTGCAGGTGATCTGACTAGGCGATATGAACCGCAACGAGAATTGAATGACATACAGAAAAGGGAGGGGAGTCCCAGCCCAGACCTTCAAGGTCAGCGAACTCCTTGTCAGTATCCAAATGCTGCACGATTCGCAGGACTCTCTGCACGATGAGGGTTGAAGGGCCTGGAACCGGACGCTGCAAGGCCACGCGCAGCGCAACCCACCTTTAGGGCTGGATGAACAGCTGCTCGCATTGATCTCGCTGGACTTGGCAGGCTGGTGCCTATTGGAAAGGCCTAACGTCACTCGATGCATAGAACGGGATCCAGACATGTTGGTTCTCGGAAGAAAACCCTTCAACTTTCAAACAGGGGTTTTAAAATATTACCCTGTTGGGCAGCTCTCAGAGAATACTTCAGTCCAAGCTGTGCCCTCATGCAGCATTTCCTCTCTATATACTGAAATCAGGTCACTTCCTGAAGCTCTTTTAAAGGCCCCATGTCCTAATAATTTGCATATTAAAGTCTATGATAAAAAAACACATGGTGTTTCCTGCTCTAGAGATGTCGGGGACTCTCAGTTTTGCCGCCATATGCACTGCAGAGATATGGGGATCCACTAATGCGAGACCACTGGAAAATGAAAGAAAATCGTCTGGGTAGCCCCACATGAACCTCCAAATATTTCTCTACGGCTAGGGCTAAGTTTCATCCTTTTCGTCTGTTGAGTGAAAATCTGGAGCTCTTTAGAGCCTGAAATGTATGGAAGGGCTTTGTCTCATGTTCTCGTGTTGTCCCATTTTTTGCTTTGTCCCACGTTCTTGCTTTGTCCCACCTTCTTGCTTTGTCCCACGTTCTTGCTTTGTCCCACGTTCTCGCTTTGTCCCACGTTCTCTCTTTGTCCCACGTTCTCTCTTTGTCGCACGTTCTCGCTTTGTCCCACGTTCTCGCTTTGTCCCACGTTCTCGCTTTGTCCCATGTTCTCGCTTTGACCCACGTTCTCGCTTTGTCCCACGTTCTTGCTTTGTCTCATGTTCTCGCTTTGTCCCACGTTCTCGCTTTGTCCCACGTTCTCGCTTTGTCCCACGTTCTCGCTTTGTCCCACGTTCTCGCTTTGTCCCACGTTCTTGCTTTGTCCCACGCTCTTGCTTTGTCCCACGTTCTTGCTTTGTCCCACGTTCTTGCTTTGTCCCACGTTCTTGCTTTGTCCCACGTTCTTGCTTTGTCTCATGTTCTCGCTTTGTCCCACGTTCTTACTTTGTCCCATTTTCTTGCTTTGCCAGCTGCAAGTGCGCTGCCCTCGTTGAGATATATTAAGGAGTGTAAGCAAAACTGGAATTGGTTCATCTATGGGAACCTCCTGGTCTGATAGGGGTCCAATCCAAACCTGCTCTGAAACAAGCATTTGAATACTGGCTCCTGAGGGACTGGATTCTGAGTAGTTGCCATATTTAGAAGCTAGGCTACTGTATGATTACAAAGCCAATCTGGACGCTATCAAATCTTATCCTGTGGGGAAAAGGAAGAGCTGTCAGCCCTGTGTTATTTGAGTCAATTGCCTGACTTTGCCTGACCCTTGTGTCGGGACATGTCAGGTAAATAGTCTTAATGTAAGTCTGTTCTAAACCAATATTCATGTCGGAAAGGGGAGAGGTTGGGGTGTTGGAATGTCCTACAGGATAGGATAGGGCAACAGTGCTATTATGAGAAGGGGGTCGGTTGAGAAGAACGAAATGGGTAAGGTTTGTGAAATGGATTAGAATGACCGGGGTTGTGGGAATTGTAATTGTGGGTCACTTTCAACTGGGAGTCCAGAAAGTGACAATCAGAGGGACGGGATTGGTAGGGTTTGCATGATGAACGGGAATAGCTAGGACCGTGAAATAAACGAGGGAGATTGTGCGAACTGTAGTATTTTACCTGAGCAGGTTGGGAGTGCGGAAAATAATAATCTGCGGGACGGGAAGAAGAATTATTGGGAGTAATCGGATAGGGAACAGAAAAACAGGGTTTTTGGAAAAGATGGTTTCAGAAGGCAGCGGGGTGTGTAATTAATTCAACAGAGGCGGAGGGAATGATGGATTCTTGAAAAGGAAGTTTATGGGATGGAAGAGAGGTCGAGTTGATACAGCCCATAAACGCTTCGGGGGACCTCGTCTCCCTTTCTCTGGTGTAATACTGCATCTCACCTGGGGCAATCTCCCGAGCATAACCCTGGGTTCCCCCATCCAGGTGATTCCCTTTTTGCTTTTTCGCCCCCAGGGCTGGGATCTGAGCATGTCAAGCTTCCTTTGTCTGCCTGAAAAAGGGCTCCTCAAGGTTCGCTTGGGAAAATACCCTTGGGTTTCTCACACCAACCCACAGGCATAACAGCAGCCTTGTGTGCACTGCGCTGCACCTCCTTCCGACAGGCCACACTCCACCTCGGCCTGCAGGCACAGTTCGCCCAGGCTAGCCCGCCACTTTCTCCGCAGTGAATCTCTCCTGCTGTCCGCCAGCTGATACGCTCTCACTTACTGCCACCTGCAGTGTCGAGTCAGCCCGTGGGCCGGTCCCTTTATTCTAGGCACCCTCTGCCACCTCCACACAGTCTTTGGTATTCGGAAAGTCGGCACTAAACTGGATATTTATGGGTTTAGGATCGTGCTGGGCGTAGCTCGCACCTAGACAACCACCTTCATTGCTGCTCAGCAGCACCCCCCTGTTGTGGGTGTTGTTTGATTATATACTGTAAGGAAGGCATCGTATCAAGAACTGACAGACACAAGTGATCACAGTTCAAGGGTGTTTATTAAACTGATTATGAAGGTTGGAAAAACACCTAATCTAAACCTAAAGCTAAGATGGGAGCAAGCTACGACCATCAAATGAAAAATAAGGCAGTCCTAGTGGCGTTGTCAAATAAAACGGCCTATACTAAGAAAAAATCTATTGCCAATCCTTACACTAATAAAAAAGGGCGTGGGATAAGATTTAGAAGAAAGAAATACGTGTTCAAAAATGATAAGTCAGGATGTGTAACCAGGTTTCTCCCTTCCCCACGTTTTGAGAACGGGACAAGGTGGGATTCTGAGCACAGCATACGCTTGAGCCTTCTCAGCATGAGACCTATCGGGAACATCGATGGTCAAGTCTCTTTTCTCCTAAAAGTCTCTTGCCTTGAAGGACCTGACGCAAACAAATAACAACTCAAAGGTTCCTTTCAAAATGTACGTAGGTTGATGTCTTTCAGCATGGGGATCCCCTCTTCCAGGGTCAGATCCACTAACATTTCTTATCGATATCAGAATCTTCAGAGGTTAGCTTCTTTTCTTCCTACGGTCTGAGATGTTCAACACAACAAATAAAAAAGTTCCTCTCGTATTGCACTTGAGGTGGTGTTTCTTCAGTTCTGGGTCCCCCTCTTCCAAGTGCAGACCGGTCTCAACCCAGCCTCCCTCTCATTGGGTTCACTCTGGATTATAGCTAAGAATATCTTCTTATTGCATTCAGTTGTTGTTGGGGTGATAGCTTCTCACCTCTCAATCTCCCTCTTCTGGGCTCAGACCCTTTCCCAACATTTGCCTCCCTTCATCGGGCTCACTCTGGCTTTTGCAAAGATATCTTCTCCTTCACTTTTACAAATCTTATTGTCTTTTTAAACAGTTCTCCGTGGACATCCCTCTGCCAGCTTCACGTTTGTCAACACATTGTTTCTTGGGATTTTAGACTTTGCCCCTTTTTATTCGCATTCCACAATTCCTCTTGCTTTCTCTTGCTATGGGATTCAGTTCCATTGCGTTTCTTAATGGTTTGTCGGTTAAAGACTTTCGACTGTACAGGGATTTTGCTAGACCCCTGTATGACCACCTTGACCTTTCTAAATGGCTCTCCTATGGCCTTCTGGTATCAGTAGTTTTATTCAACACGGGTTCAACCAGAGTCTCTCGAATTAGCACCCACGTAGTGCCACTCCCCTCTGCAGCTGGTCTTCCCTTTGCAGTTCTTTGAACTTTTATCACTATGCCACTTTGCGACTTTCATTCAACACAGTTCGATTTCTCTTCAGTCCTCCACTCGACTCACTGGCTGTGATGAACCGCTTGGCTTTCCTTGCATCGGGAGTCAAGGCCGGTACCACGGTAGGAGGCGTCTCCTTCGGTCCTGCTTATCAGCGTAGGAACGCTCCGTGTACTGTTGACATCTTCTGAAACACACTTGAGCTATTGTTCGCAGTCTTATGATTCCTTCTGCGGAGGTCTCGTGGGCCTGGCTCGGAAAGGGCCAGGTCGCTCCTCTCCTTGTTACCCTCTAGGTCCGCGCCGTCTTTCTCTTCCTCTTGAACTGTCGTGCTGAAATAGCGCTCATTGTGCGGTCTGCCTTGCTCACTCTGTGCTCTCGTGCTCCACCTTTTATCCCTGTGGGGAAGGGAAAGGGCCATCGGGCGTGTGCGATTCTGGTCAATTGACTGACTTTGTCTGACCTTTGTATTGGGACATGTCATGTAAACAGCTCTGGTGTTTGTCCCTTGTCTTGCGTGGTGTGCAAAAGTGTTCGTATGAAGAAGGGGGGGGCAGTGTTTCGGAATATCCTATGTCGTAGGATAGAGAAAAGGTGTTGCAAGAAGGGGGATACCACGCCTCACCTGTCGGTGTCCCACTTCCACCTCCTGAGGACCCCCCTCCAGGTGATCCTCTCTCACTGGTCCAACCCCAGGAACTGGATCCAATAACGATGGCCGTGTCCTGGCCACCTGAATGACAAACCCCCGGGGATAAGTCAGGGAGACACCTTCAGGTTTCTAACAATACCCACCTATTGACTGCTCATGGAATGTTAATCCCTATGGCCATTCCCACCCACTATCTGCATCTCCTTGCCCAAAAGACATCCTCTTGGGATCTCCTTAAGCTAGCCAGATCAAGCAGTAACCTCAAACGGTGGCTTGACAGTGTTATTTCTAAGCTTTCTGGTTCGAGGTAATGGCTTAACTGCAGCTGTTAATGCGCCACTGGTATAATCAAAATGCCTTAACCACGTATGCCTTCCGCCACTTGATTTACATCTGCTACTTGCACTGACCTGCTAAAAACAATTTTGACAAAGCCAGTAGTTTAAGGCACTGCTATCACACACCTATTTTCCAGCTATTGCCATCTTATGGCCCGGTAGTACCATTATGAGTGTGCCTGGCACGTGCTTCCCCCATCCCCACACACACAAAATCAAACTGTTGGCTTTGCCATTGCTTCTTTTTCTTCCTTCCCTTTGCACATTCAGGAGAGTATGACTTGAGCCTTTTCTGAGGACTCTGGCAGTACAATTGATTGGAAATGCCACATCCCGAACACAGTTGGCCGTACAGCCCACCTGCACTTAAAAATGTACAATGTTCATTGGCCTTTGTTTATGTATGTCCACTTATGTGTTGTCCCCTGTGACTGTTCAATCTACTCCCCTCCACAACCTGGTCAGAATGTCCCTCAAACTTCCCATTCACCCCATTGTAAGAAGCTCGCCGCTTCCAGCCAAATCTGGTTTCTTATCTATTGTATGTTCTTTTGTGATCAAAAGGGCATTGCTCCTCCTGTATATAAATAAATAAAATAATAACTAAAATGCCTTTGCGGAAAATATATCTCAGCCGCTTCTCCTGCTGTCACTGTTGGAGGTGCACAGGTTTTGGAGCAAGCATCTGTTGAAAAGATCCAGCTGTGTAAAAGCTGGCATCTCATTCTTTGAACTAGGTAAAGGGGAAGATCGAATTTAGATTGTGATTGTGAAGAGGGTCTGATGAGATATCTGATGGATTGCTTCTAAAATAAAAAGGGACACCAGGATTATACAACAAGGTCGATCCTGGTAAGTCAATACCAATAACATATTTCAGAGACCTTGGGGGTCATTACAAGGTGGGCGGTAAAGGATACCGGGCACCGGTAAGGAGACCGGTGCCGGTAATCCCTTACTGCCCAATTCTGAGGTCCCTTAGCGGGAACCGCAAGGGATATGTGGTCGGACCACACATCCTTTACGGGTCCCGTTAGGGGACCAGGGCGCTAATTACGGGCCTGCAATTAGCAGGTCCGTCCCCATTCCCATTGAGCACCCCAAAAGTGATTAGTGCTTGCAAAAACATTACAAAATTCATGATTAATCAATATTAAAACAATTTACATTCATAGATATTTAAACTGCGGACATAAAGTAACTGTAGTCTGGTTGTCTTCTAAATTATTGTTATTAAAGACAACATTTGCCTCTATGATGACTACTAATTGATCAGCCTTTAGGGTGAGGATGTACATTTTAACCCAACATGTTTCTTTCCTTTTAGATTATATTTGCTAATATCAGGGACTTCTTCAGGGGATTTCGCTTTCGCTGTTATCTTCCATACCCACTTTTCTAATGGGATAGTGCATAGTTCAATCAATGCAGTACAGTTATAGTTCTATATTGGCTTCTCTTTATTCTATGTGCCATGTATGGTGCAATTCCTTATTGATGTAGTTGCTGCCTGCATCATGAAAACACAAAACAGCTATAATGACTTAATCAAAATTCACATCACTGAATGACCTTAAATTAATATGGAGGTCAATTCAAATCGCTTACCTCGTCTATTTTTTGAATGAGGTTAGCTGCAGAGTTATTTCTTCTTTTTAACTTTCCCCAGGAAACCATGAACAACATTTCCCTCGTTAGTTTATTTATTTAATTTGTATAGCACACACAAACCCAAAGGCATAAAAAAAGAAACAATAAGCAGTGGAGAAACTTTGCTGAAAATGATGGGGGGGGGACATGACCTCTGAAGAAAAGGTGCCCCATTCAAATGAATGGGGACAAAATAGTGTGCCATGAAAGTTGGGGGGGACAAACACTCTCCTCCCCCCTAAAATTACACCCATGACAATACACCTGGTTTCAGTCCAGGGACATGAATGGTAGGTACACAGGTGATACAGGTACAGTGTGGGTTACAGCAGCACAGTGCCAAGCAGCAAGAAAAGGTGAGTAGGATTAGATAGTGTTCGCTTCTAACTCCATGCTTGTCCCTAGTGGCATGTTCAGTGCTAGAATGTATTCTGTTTCTGGCTTTTATTAGCTGTTGTGTTCAAAATTCATATTTCCATTGTGCTTTATCTGTCCTCAGTTTTAATGCTCTTGGATTTCAGCAGTAAATATTTTAGTCTAATCAAATCCAGGAACATATTGCTCCAATGGTGAATTGTGTTCATTTGCGTTGGCTATGGTGGCATTTTGCCCCTTAAGGATAAAAAAAATGTTTGATTATTTTTTGCACTTTGAAATAAAATTTTGAAGCATCGATTTGTATTTATTTTTTGCATAGCTGCCATGTTGTCCTGTGCTACACTCTGAGCTAGTTCTGGTTTTTGTCATTGCATGCTGGGACTTGTAGCCCGATACTTATAATGGGAAAATTTAACTACAGGTCCCAGCATGCTGTGTGGAAAACAGGACTGGCTTGAGGTGCACACATGACACAGGGAACCTTGGCAGCTATGCATTTGATATAGCGCAAAACTGGCTAGAGAAAAAACAAAGCACTGTGCAAGAGTTCAGGGAACAGGAGAGCAGTTTACAATGGGTCTGGAGCAGCAGTAGAACCAGGGACATATACCTAGACAGCTGCTTAGATCACACCTAGAAATTCTCTGGAGAACCGGTTTTCATATATTTTCCTGAACTGCAGGAGCGTGGATTGGTCCTGATTGCCACTGGGATGTTTTAGCATGTTTGGCACGTAGCAGGGGAAGGACTGTTTCCTGCTCTAGCCTTTTCCCTCTGGGCAATGGTCTGGCCTCTAGAGAAGTGTGTACCACCCAAGGTAGGCGGGCGTTCGGGCGGTAATTACCCTGCAGGTGATACAGGCAATTTTCAGAAGGTTCCTGGGTGAGTTAGGGATCATGTACTTACTAAGGATATTTTCTTTCATGCATCTGAATTGTAGTTGAGTTGTCTAAGGGCTTTGTCTTTAGCCAAAGTTTTGGACTAATTTTACTGATGCCTTTTAATATTGAACAGTTGTTTTAGCGCCGGTTTTAAATTATTTTCCCATTATGCTGAGCTGAAAGAATGATTTTGATTGGCATGCTTGCTCAGAATAAGCAATCTGTGATGATGGTGACGAGGTAGTGATAAAACCAATAGGTGCGGCTACATAAGCGGTCAGGCTTTACAGAAAAATCTTTCCCTATACAGACACAGGGCCAGAATTATTGGCTTTGCCAATGCTTGGTGATAAAGGTTACTTACTATATGTTAAGTATTTGTATTGGCGCGAGACAAGGGTACAGGATTAAGGGGACGTCTTATTGTAAGGAGTTGTGGGGGTGAGTGATCCACTTAATTTCACCCTTTTTTGCATAGGATATCCTTTTAATGTACTTGAGTTTTAGGTCTCAAGGTTTTAAGCATGTTCTTTGCTTTTCTTGAAACTCTGGAAAGTGACACTCTAGTTTAGGCTCTTGACTTGGCCTTTAAAACCTCAGGTTTATGAAACTCTGACTGTTAGCCTAGATCCATGCATAGGAGATGCTTCTAACAAAACCAGGGAGGAGGTGACCGGCTGCCATGTTCTTAGAGATATTAAAACGGTTCCAAAAGGATCTATCCGTGCATTCAAGAGCACTTACTGTGAATTGCTTTACATTGGGCACAGAGATGAGTGTTTCTGCTGCTTCTCAAAGCTGGGTCTGTGCTCAATAAATAACTAAAATGAATCAAACCAAGAAGTCGATGACAAACATGGTCATTCGGTTTTAGTTGATCCTCTGCGCCTGAGGAAGGGCCCTACGGAGCTTTGAAGGTTTGCATAGAACTAGTTCAGTTGACCCATCTATCCATGAGCCAGTTTATTTCATTCTTCGAAGAGGCATCATTTATATAACGCTTGTATTATACTATGAAATGATCCGCAATTGAACGGCCAAAGTAGTTGCTTCCTTCAAAGGCGTGTATTGTGAACCGACTGCCTGACGGTTACTTTAAAAGATAAACATAATAACTCTGCTGCGCAATAACATGTTCGGCCAAGGGGCATATCACCACTAGCCCTGACACGTAGGAGCCAGCATGCAAAGGCAGGGGGACTCAAAGAGCCACCAGAAAATGTCTTACACAGAAGTCCATATGTATAAATTATCAAATCTGAAATCTAATTTGCTCTATAGGCATTTCATATTCTTTTCAATGTGTATCTTCTTCTTTTTTACTTTTTTTATTTGTTTATTAAAAATTGTCTTTAGTTTGCAAACAAACTTTTACAACATACAAAAAAGAAGAGATTAATATCGACGATATAACCTCAATTCATAAGTTATCTTACTCTACAATTAACATTTTATAGTAAACATATAACAATGGTTTCCATACAATAATAACTCAAATAAAAAAATCATAAATAGTTCCAGCCACCATATATAAATAAATTAATCATAAACATACATAGCTGGAAAATAATAAAACCTGTATCAAACAGCGATCAGTATAACAACATAAGCACAGCCTGAGATCAGATTAGCTTCGTGAATGGTTTCAGTGACTACATAGCCAATCTTCAAACACTGATGAATGTTCTCCAGGAAGCTGGTGTGATGTTTTGTTAATTACGCTGATGACATCCAAATCTTGCTAGACCTTAAAGAGAATGACATATATCAGACAAAATTGTTGACAGTGAAGGTCTGGATGGATAAAAACGATCTACAAATCAATCCAGACAAAACCGAAATACTGGTCACCAATGGAACACTCCATTCCTGGACTCCTTCTTGCTGGCCTGACTCATTGTATCACTGTCCTGCACCGAGCATTGAAGTTAAGAACCTGGTCATCATCGTGGATAACAAGCATATAGTAGATCCTGCTACTATATGCCGAGGAGACTCAAGAAACCTCTTCCATACCTGTCCTTCCCTCACCAGGTTCTAGTCACAAATTCTCTGGTCATCTTCTGCCACAATCTACCTAGGCCTACCAGGTTACACGATGTCTAGACTGCTGAGAGTACAGACCACTGCTGCCAGATTTCTTCTGAAATACAAGAAAGCTGAATATATTACTCCAGCACTGCAATCGCTTCATTGGTTACCAGCGAGGAGTCGCATTGCCTATAAGAGTCTATGGGCCTCATTACGAGGTGGGCGGAACGGGTTTACCGGCACCGGTAATGGTGCCGTTGCTGGTAAACCCATTCCGCCCTATTACAAGTTTCCTTGCGGGACACACTCAGAACGTCTGGTCAGACCAGACGTCCTTTATGGGTCCTGCAAGGGGACCAGGGAGGTAATAACGGGCCCGTTATTAGCTCCATCCCCATTCCCATTGAGTCCTATGGGGACTCAATGGGAATGGGGATGGGTTTTTTGAATGAGGAATTACCGGGTCCTCCAAGGTTGGAATGACGCGGTAATTCCTCATTCAAGGAACCCGGACACGATTTTGGAGGCAGCCATGGCGCTAATAGCACCATGGCTACCTCTAAACTCGTAATGAGGCCCTATGCATCATTTTTAAATGCCTTAAACACAACGTCACTGACTCACCTATCTACAAATATAAATGTGTGCTTATCAACACAATCCTCCAGATTAAGAAGGGACAGAAGACTAACTCTACCCATTTACAGAAATGGGTGCACATTTTGGGTTCAGGCAAGCACTCAATGGGACAGTTTACCCGCGGAGTTATGCAGCGAGTCCAGTCTTCTAATATTTTGGAAAAAACTGAAGACCTATGGCATGAATCCAAGAGAGTCATCACAGATTCCCCAGTGGGGACCTCTTCCCATGTGGCCAGAGGACGGCAGCCGAAACCTTGATCCGGACCCTGGGGGCGACTACATGAAGGTGGATCACATGGGGGGAGACAGCCACTGGGGAGACGTCATGGCTTCATTGGATGAGGCGCGGTATGCCCCATTTTCCCATGAGGATGACTCCCTGTTACTCAATACCTTAACGGCCTATTGCCATGCATCTGTTCCCCCTCTATAGGTTAAAAAAAAAAAAAGAAACCTTTTCCCAACACCCTTTAGGACAAAATCCCATCCATAACCTGAAGAGTAAAAGCTCCAAGAAAACCCTTTTCAGTTCTAGTTTTCCTTCATGTGGTACTGATCTTACATGTGGAATCATTGAAAAAGACCCTCCAAGTACCATGCATCAGAAACCATCAGTGGACTTAAATTCCCACAACCACCTAAGTACTGAGACGAGGAGGATGAAGGAATTGATACGAAGCAGCAGGAACGTCAAGCGTAATGTACGTGCTGGTTGTTGGATGAAAACACCTGTGCGCTGGACCTTTAAAAATGGTAACCGAACCATGGGAGAGAGCTTGAGTGAAGACGTGGCATCTCCAAAGCAGGTGGACAGAAGCTTGAGGCACAAACAGGTGTGCGGAAGCTGGAGGCGAGAGCCAGTGTGCTGGAGCAAAGAAGCTTGCTAGCAAAGAAGGAAAGAAACATGGTGCGAGCAAGGCATGGCCTGGAGATGCCAGGAACTGCAAGAGGATTCCTGGGTGTCCGGCAGCCGGGAGAAGCAGTGGTGTCCTTACCAGAAGTTGAAGAAAAGCTGGCGTGCAGAAGCGGAACCATGAAAGAAGCTGGAGAGACGTCAGAGTCGCCCCGAGTAGGAAGCAAGCAGCAAAGGTATGCTCCATAAGCACCAGCAAGCCTGAAGACGCTTCACAGAGCCGGTTAGTCAGCCTGAGCAGAGTGGGGACCCGGGGCATTTTGGCAACTGCACCAAAGAGAATTTGAACACTGTGAAGTTACAGAAAGTAAAATAATGAGAAGATTGTGAATTGAAAGGGGAGAGTGCCAAACCGAGCCCCAATAAGAGATGAATGCAAATGGGGTGGGCGAGCTTAAAAGAACTGGGAAACAAGTTGATATGCCAAACTAAGAAAGGTATATGCTACTTGGATGTAAACTGGAACTATAATATATAAGAGGTTCTGGCAAGCAAACACCAAGCAGATGAAAGCACAAGAAGAGAAGTCCTGGCAGTGTAGTACACCAGGCAGTTGTGAGTGCATGAGAAGTCCTGGCAGGAAAGTACACCAGGCAGTTGGAAGTGCAGAAGGAGTCCTGGCAGGGGAGTTTTTCAGGCAAACTGCGAACCTACAAGGAGTATCAAGCAGAAACAGTGTTTGTTTAACAAAGAAGGAACTTGTGTTTAAAGAAGGAACTTTTGTTAAAGAGGAACCTATAAAGCTGAACAGTTTTTATCTAACAGGATTGTTGTGGGCCAAGAAAGACACAAAGTACTGTTAGATCCAGAGACATTTGTGATACCAGTGATGAATCCAGCAGAAGGGAATGTGAGGGGTCAGAAATGAGAAGTGGACACAAATTTGTAATGTTTTCAACATTATGTTTATACAACAGGTGAACCAAAATTTGTTTTTTCAGAGGGGTTTGTGTTGCAGCTGGGTTAGCGTGATTATGAAAAAAGAGGGAACACAAACTGCCTCCTACTCCTGCCGTATGTGCGCACACAAAATACCAGAAGCCCGCTAGACAATTCACTCCCCGTCCTGATGAGGCCCAGCACCATTAAAAGAGAAGACCACGGATGGATGCGGTCTATCTTATGCCAGTAGGGCCGAAACGCACCGCGTTGACACATTTATCTAGCAGCCTCATCCACTGCACATTAGTATCCCAGAGAGGAGAAAGGTTAAGAGCAAACCCAAAAGAACACCAATTTCTGAAATTTGTCAAAACTTCGAACGACGGAGAAATGATCTATTCAATCAATGTTTTTTGATACATTTGTATCTGGTACATTGTGTATGCATATTAGTATATGTTGTGATCTAGACGTTATATGTTATAAATGTTGTGTTTTGTGTAATGGTGTCTCGAACAAAGAGCCACTTTTGTTTACCTTTTTTGATGAATGGGAACTATACCAAAACAGGCAAATAAAAATGTATGCAACTTGTAGGTACCCACCATTCACACCATCTTTTGCCTTTCTTGTATGTTAAAAAGGCTAGGGTCGGTTTACTTTACACAGTAAGGCATTCGGTGGATACGCAAAAATGATGAGCGGTTTCCCTTAACATGGTTCCCCAGAACTGAACTACTGGTGTTTTGTGTGCACACACAAGGCAGGAGTAGGAGGCAGTTTGTGTTCCCCTTTTTTCATAATGTTTTCAACATTAGACATCTTTGATAAAATAAAGGGGTTGAATAAATGCCTTTCTGGGCCTATCCTAAAGAGAGTTTCCCTACCTAGGAAACTAAAACTAAAGGCCAGTCTGTGTCTCGTCATCAAAATTATGCAATCAGTCCTTGTGTCCAAAACAAATCTGGCTCTCACAATAAAAATGAACAACCAAATGTGTAAGGTGAATGTCTCTGTTTTAGATTTAGCAAAATGTGTGCAAAAACCAAGTATGAAATATCCAACAAAACAATCCTTGGAACCAGGGGGTTGTTTTCTTCCCCTGGATTATTGCAGGTTGGATAGCAAAAGTGTCCTTTTCAAACACTGCTTCCTTAAGAGTAGCAGAAATTTCTCTTTCACACAACACTTTCTTAAGGGTGGCAAAAAGTGCCTCCTCAAACAACAACTCCTCATGAGGAGCAGAGATGTCTTTTCACACAACGTTTCCTTAAGGATGGCAAAACTTGTCTTTTTCAAACGATACCTTTTGAGGAATAGCAAAAACATCTTGTTTAAACGACTGTTCAAGGATGGCAAAAGTGTCTCTTCTACACGGTAACCTCTTAATGATGTTCTCCTTGTATACGCCCCTACCAGGAATACTCCAGTAGCTTCTTTAGATGCCCTGGTATACTCTCCTGCCAAGTATCTTTTCACAATGTCTTTTTCTTTCATATACTTTAACTGAATTACCTGGTGTACTCCCCTGCTAGGAATCCCCCTGAGTCTTGTAGATCCCCTGGTATACTCCCCTGCCAGATATCTTTATCCCAAAGACTCACTGCCTTTCAGTCCAACACAGTTGTAGTCGTTCACTGTTAATATTTCATTGGCTTTAAGTACTGCTTGCTCCAACTTTCCCCACATTAACATCTCATATAAGGAGAATTGTTCAGGTTCTGTCTGTTAACTTTTTCACTATTATTTATTTGCTTGTGGCAATACTTGTTCCAATCGTCCCCATATTGACATCGCATATATGGAGACTTGTACAGATTTTGCCTTTATAATTATAATTGTTCTTTTTATAATGCGCTTAATACCAGCGAGTGGTTTCTAAGCGCGGGATCGGGATTCGAACCTGAGTTGCGCTGCGTTGTCTTGCTTCCAAGACAAACGTGTTGCACCTGAGCTATCCTTCCTCACCTTTTCAACTTCTTCATTAATGTTCATCTGCTTATGATAATATTTCCTCCGACATTTCCATATTGACATCTCATATATGGAGACTTGTGTAAATTCTGTATTTCTATTTTGCTTGGTTGGTATTCAAAGTAGATTCTCAATTTTTCATATGCCTGTCGGCACACCCCTGGGTCCCCATCCCCTCTGGGCAGGCACACCGGTATTTGATGGCATCTCCAACCCATGGCTTGTTGCAGCAGCATAGGTTTCACTCTGGAAAGGCGTCCCCCCGCTCTGCAGACCCTTGTTCAGTTCTCCCACCGGCTTTGCATTCACTTGCAGGCAGAACTGCTGCTGTTTGATGCAACCGCTTCCCTGACAGCTTTGCAGCTGCTGTCGGTTCCTCTCTGCTCCTCCCACGGCGTCCACTGTGCTCCTCTCTGTCTCACACCTCTCTGGTAGGTTAGCACGGTCTGCTCCTGTGTGTCTGCTTCTGCCTTTGGTTCTGCGTCCCCCTACGCCTGCTCTGCATCTCTCTTCTTTACCATCACTACTTAAATGAAAGTGCACACCCTTTTTAAATGTCCTGTGCAGCTGATTTCCATTGTAACAACTAGTCTGCACGTTTAGCTTGGTGGTTCCTTTTAATCTGCATTAACTCCTTCTTCTCTTCCTCGTCGCAGTACTTGAGGCTTTATGGGAGTTGGATTTCTAGACCCTTTAAAGTAATATTGTTTTGGATTTTTGTTTAAAGCAAAAATATCTGAGACAGGAGATGTTAAATGGGTATATGAGGTATGAGTGGTTTTCTGCTCAGATTGTTTTGCAGGAACAGGTCTTTGAGTTTCATAATGAGAGGGTTTTGTAAAGTGTATTAGAAAACCACAAAAGAGAAACAGCATGCCCTTATTTTAATAAGATATTTCACATAGGTTTCAATAATTTTGAGCTCCTATTAGCTCGTCAGATCTTATCGGGTATTTTCGGGTGCCGAGGAGAAAGAAAAATGACTCTGGTATCAACGAGTCAACCATATTATGAACAGAATAGAGTTCCTATTCCTAACTTGACCATAAACATTTCTAATAAAACTTTTACTAAACAACAATTGGATCTTCCAAGCCTAGGTTTATCCTTTGTACCAACAAACTTCACCAACCTATTTAATGAGGAAGTGAATCTTTTCAAATTGATCATGAAAATGAAATTAAAAATATTTTTTGATTCGATCCCACCAATACAAGAAAGTCAGTCACTTTTGAAATGAGAGCAAAAAGCAAGTTCTATCCAAATGTCAGTAATGCCACATTGGATTTGTTTGAAATGAGAATGAAAAAAGATCTAAGATCCATAAAATACAGGGATAGTAAAAACCAAAACCTTTGAAAACACCAACATAGAATTCTAAAAGAACTATCAGAGGATAGAACGATTGAAATCAAACCGGCCGATAAGGGAGGTGCAATAGTTATAATGGACTCAAACCTATACAAACGTGGTTTCCTATCCTTTCCTGAAGACATCAATACCTACATGATTCTTGATCATGATCCTACAAAAGCTACTCAATCAATGATCAAAGAAGTAGTAAACAAAGCAGCGGAGGAAAAGTGGATAACAAAGAAGAACAAAGATTTCTTAATTAATAAGAACCCGATTTTACCAGTGTTCTATGGATTGCCAAAAGTCCATACAAATCTTACAGACCCTCCATTCAGGCCAATTGTGGCAGCAACGGAAAGTGTCTTCGACCCTTTGTCAAGATATTTAGATAAATTACTCCAACCTATTGTTCAATCGACTTCGACATGCCTGAGAGACACCACCCACTTCTTGAATATCCTAAGCACAATAGACCAAGTGGAAGAAAACGGGATCTTGTTTACATTAGATGTACAGTCTTTGTATACCTCTATACCACATGAGGAAGGCCTTGAGGCCCTAGAATGGTTACTACTTAAACAAGAACACTTTCCATCAAACAAAACCTTTGCCATTGAATTGGCAAAAATGATACTTAACAACAATTATTTCAGGTTTCAAGGCAAATATTATTTACAGACATCTGGAACTTCAATGGGGTCAGCTATGGCCCCAGTCTATGCAAACACCTTCATGTTTTATTTTGAAACGCAATACATACTAGAGAACCCGGCATGGTCAAACCAATTGGCCATGTAGCGGCGTTACATAGACGACATCTTTGCAATCTGGAAAGGTACCAAACAAGAACTAGAAGGTTTTCTAGAATACTTGAATCAAAGCAACAGTCTGATCCAATTCACTCTTGAAATAGGTACCCCATCGGTAAATTTCCTAGACATGAAGATTTATCCGGAAAATGGTAAATTACAAACAACGATTTTAGGAAGCCCACATACGTCAATAACAGTTTATTTCTCACAAGCCATCATCCACAACATCTAAAAAAAATGTACCCCTAAGTCAACTTCAAAGAATCAAACGCATTGGGCCTCATTACGACCCTGGCGGAGGACCATGGTGCAATTTGCACCATGGTCCATGGCGCTAAGCTGCCAACTCCGCCATGGTGGTTGGCGGACTTACCGCCCCATTCCGACCTTGGCGGGGCGGTAAGTCCCCAATCCCCATTTACCCTTCCCCATTCCCATTTTTGCCCCATAGGGTATAATGGGAGTGGGGAAGGCGTTAATTATGCCACCGTAAATTACGGTGGCGTAATTAACAACAAGTCCCGTAGCGCCATGGATTTTTCCGCCTGCAAAAAGCAGGCGTAAAAATCACCATGGCGCTACGGGAACTCGTAGTCAGGCGGAAAGGGGTGCCATGGTTTACGCCGGCGTAAACCCCTTTCCGCCAGGGTCGTAATGAGGGCCATTGTGTCTAAGGAGGAGACATATAAAGAAACGGACAATTAACAAATCTCACGATTTGAAGAGAGAGGATTTCCACAATCAATCCTAACACAAGCAAAAGAGAAATGCTTATTGAAAAAAAGATTTGAACTCCTTACTCAACGACACAAACAAGAGAAAGACAACCCTCCATTGATTTATTTATCACAATATTCCACAAACAGTGCACATATCAAAAGGATATTACAAAAGAATTGGAAAATTACTAGGCTGGATCCACAACTTTGTACCTTAATTCCAAAATCACCACTAATGGCTTACAGCAGAGGACGAAACCTACGGGATTCCTTAGTGAAAGCTGAACGAACAAATACAACACAGCAACGTTTTCTGTCAAAACCAAAGAAAGGAACATTCCCCTGTTTAAATTGCAGTCAATGCAATAATGTACAGAAAGGCTCATCAATAAGACATCCATACACGGGCCAGAAAATAAATTTACAACACTATGCAACCTGTAAAAACAAATGTGCAATATACAGACTAATTTGCCCATGTGGTAAATATTATGTTGGCCAAACATTGATACGAATGAAAGATCGGATTTCTGAACATAAATCAAACATCAGAACCAGAAATCTAAATTCCCCGGTCACCAGACACTTCAGAGACCAACACCACACCATTTCACAACTGAAATTTGTGGTCTTGGAAATAATAACCTGACCAGCAAGGGTAGGGAATATACAGCAAATACTCTCCTGTAGAGAGATGTTTTGGGTTCACAAGCTTGATGCCCTAGAACCAAGAGGAATGAATGAGGAGTTTTCCTTGAGCGTGTTTTTATAATTAGTGGAGAAAGAACCTTGCATTACCTGATCATACGAACATGCTATGTTGACAAAAGATATACATGTGTAACTGGCCCTAAGACAACAAGCACTACGATTTAAGTAAGGGATACAACCTTGAAATCTGTGAAATAATTGTAAATTACCACAGACATGATTCAATAACAAGTGTCTTTATATAAATGTAAATGACGTTGTGAAATAATGGGAAGACAATCTGCTAATATAAATTGGTTGCTGGATAACAATAATTGCCAGTTATCACATTTGACAATAGATACACCCAGAATAATACACATACATTAAATAGATTCTGATGACAAGATGATAAGATTTTTACTAATGTTTACTATTGATTCAACAAGAAATAATATCTTTTATCAATCAGAAATTAAGAATTAAATAGTAGAAGAGAAACTGGGTACTACAACTCCCAGCATCCCATAGTGTCACGTGAATAAGATCACATGACAATAAAAGGCATGGTTGCTAAGCAACCGCTTTTACTTCGTGAATGCAGGAAGAGAAAGGACATCGATCAGCACGTCTTAGTGCACACAGGAAAGTGAGTACTTTCTTAAACTTCCTCACATCTAAGAACAGTACGAACAATCACAAGAGTAAGATTAAACACTGACACATATATTTTTACTTATTAGGACAGATATCACCACGAACACCCAGATTTACTGCATCTTGCGGCGCACTGCCAAGACGAGGAAAGAAAGACTTGCGGTTAACGTGTTTACATTTACAGACCATATTCACAGACAGCACGACTGTGCCGTATGATGAACCACTGAATGGTGAGTTTTTCTTCACCATATTTAAGCACTTGAACACAATTTGAATACAATTTGTACTGCCCTAAATATCGTACCGAATAGGAATAACTATACCCACTATACTTACTTTTTAGGAAAACGTGGTTTTGAACCTCCAAGTTTCCACTTACCTGGAATCCTATGAGATACTATATGTCAGTGTACAGGTAGGGACCTGACCTTTGCTTTGTATTATCAAAACCATTTGATTAGATATACCACTAACACATATATCAATACCATTTACAGAACATCAAAGAATGAACAAATACGCAATTAGATAAACAAACACGCCTGAAGATGACGTTTCCATAATTCCACAACGAAATACTTGATCACAACATACAAAGAAAGACTTTTTTGAAAACTGATGTTGTTTGTGAAACGAAGTCCCACAAAAAGTATTACTTTATTTTAAATTGTTCCAAATTGTTTACTCATCAGTTATTGCTCCTGAAGAAGAGAGCTAGACTCTCGAACCGCGTAGAGCTCTTGAATATTTGTTTAATTTGTTTAATTGTTGGTGAAGTATCATTATCAATTTTCTTTTTACCTTTGAACAAGGAATGAATTGAATGCCTATGTTTGTATATATATATATATATATGTATATATATATATATATATATATATGTAAATACTTTTCTTTAAATTCTGAAAACATATAAATACTTATGAAAAAATCTTCTTTGAATGAATTTTTGAATGAAATTGAAATTTCCTTTTTTCCTTTATTCTTGTAAGGGATCTGAGAAATTGAACTTCTGTTGTATAAATTATCATGGTGTAATACACCAATTCTTGAAATCTCAATGTTGATAAACTGAGTAAATTGATATAAAATTGTTTGGATATATATTCCAATATTTAAAGGTGTGCAGGGGATGGGAGTTCCTATCGGGGATTTGTAAAGTGACAACAAGCCATTAAGAATTCAGGAATGATGAAGTCTTCTTCATTATGAAGTGAAGAATACAGCGTCTCTCCTGATGAGGCCACCACCTTTCCTCGACAGCCGTCTCCTCCCATGTGCTCCTCCCAACCCCTGGGTCAGGATAAGGTAGCGGCTGCCGCCCCCTGGCCACATGGCAGGAGATCTCTGGATGGGGTTCAGTGATGACTCCACAGGATTCATCACAGGAATCGCTCTCTGGAACTCAAGTCTTTTCCATTTTGGAGAACATTCACGTTGGAGCAATTTTTATTTAAGAAGACATTTTGCAATTACCAGGTTAAAGACATTTCCCTTGTTACTTCATTATTTTGTTTTAGTGTGAGGGTCACGATAAAACATTTGGATGCAAGTACTTTTTTTTATTTCTGACATCCTGAGGGTCAGAGGGTAATTTCCCCATCCCATTTAAGTTGAATAAAAGCCTTTAACCAACAAAATGACAACGTTGTGTCCGGCATTCATTTCTGACCCCTCACACCTACCCCTTCAACCACTAAGAACGTTTACCTAAGAACAGCCTCCTCTTTGGTTCAGCTTTGGTGTGTGGCTTCTACAGCACGGAGATACTGTAAAGTGATTGCGCACTTAATCAAACCACTACATAAAATAACATATCCTAAATATCTGTATCTAAGCAGAACACATTGTTTATTTGCCTGTGCACCCTACTATGGAGCAGTGTGCTGACTGAAGCCAGAACCCTGTAAGGAGGGCTCTATGTCATTTTCTTGATTTTTGTAGGTTGCCTTACAAAAAGAGCGATTTTATTTCGGACGATTTTAGGCGGCCTACAAAAATTGGAAAAAGGGCATTTCTTCGCCCTGCATCCACACCCCCACCCTCTCTTGCCCCATTTGGTAAAAATGCAGTCACAGAGCGGTCTTTCTAAATTTGGTCTTTTTTCCTTATGGAAAAAAGAAAAAGGTGTTTTGACCTAGTAACGTTAGGAGAGATCTGGACAGGCCCGGCTCCAGCAGGGGGGCCAAGTGGGCCTGGCCCCCGTTAGAAAGGAGGCCATGTCAGTGGTGTGCTACACCACTGGTAACCGAGGGAGTGGGGGGTGGATGACACTCTAAACATTCAGCAGCAACCTCAGGGACATCATTCTGAGAGACTGAATTGCAAGAGGCCTGGCCAGGATTTGTTTTCTTGCCCTGGACTGTGATTTATGCCCCACAGCCATGAAAGTACAAATGACCAGGGAGATGGAGGCCATTCACACCTCTAAGTGAGGTAGCACACTTATTGAAGCAGGCTGCCTACCACTATTTTCTCAAACCTAAAATCACAATTTTGGTTTCTGTTAACTATATCAAACAATAAATGACAAGTAAAGTTGCTTGAACACAGATTTTTGCAGAAGGTGCGTCAATTGACAGGGCCCTTACAAATTACATTCAAAGTATATATTCTGCTGCATTAACTACTTGAGTATAAGTGAAAAGAAAAGGTTGGTAGTAACAAAAATGTAATTCTGGAGGGGAGAGTGTAGTAAAATCAAAAAGTGATAGATGCAATGCTTTGAATTAAACATTACCACTACCACTGCTCTGTGCAACATCCCATGCCATGATTCTGTAGTATGCCTGTGCGATTAGAGAAGGGGGCAAGCCATTAGCAAATGACTTTTGGTGCTGCCACCAAAAGGTGCAGCTGAATCTCAATTGCTAGGCCGTGTTCCATCTGCACTGGAACACAAGCAACCACATTAATTTGTTGTCCCTGTGGTCTAGCAGTTTTGGAAGGGCTTCTAACATTAGTGACAGGGTGCAAACAATGGTATGGAAGGCTGGCCAGAGCAATGACTGTGGTTCTAGTTGATTCAGAGACTTTTTACCTATTAGGTACAACCAAAACGCATGCTGTGGAACACAGATAGGATGGCAATAAAATGTGAGGAGAAACACACATCCTGTGGGTGAGTCTGGTCATTTATCCAACTAATGACTAGCCATGGCTATGTTAATGCCTCACCAGGAAAACCTAACCTTTCTAGAACTCTTTGAGCAAGATATATCACAAAGTAACACCAGATCTGTTGCTGTATAGGGCCTACCAGTGTTATAGCTAGACATTCTTTTGAGTGTTTAATTACTTAATCGCCTCTGTAAATGAGCTCCTGGTGTAATAACATTATCTTAATGTGTGTCTTCACCCAGATGATTCTATAAGCAATATATTTGTCAATGCCTCTGGGACTTGCACTGAAGTCCTGTTCTAAACAAGCAATCACAAAGCCAGCAGTTTTGGCATGTGTATAGATATTAGCAGACATTTGCCATGCCATCATATGTCCAGTTACGGAGACCATTTTCCAGCTTTTCCCATATTATTGGCCAGGTGGTACCCTTATAGCAGTGCCTGGAAAATGTCTATCCATGCCTAATCAAAAGCTCAAGCCGTTGGATAGGCCAATGCATGTTGCCTTGAGTTTGTCTCCCTGAGTGAACATGTATATGCCCAGATGTGGGTGTCTTGCTTGCTATGCCTAGGGAATGAAGCTGCACCTCACTGAGCTGGTCCAACAAGGCCCTACCTGAAAATGACAAGGCTAGGTTGGCAAGTATTGACCAGTTTCAGATCTTCTCATGCATACTTACCAGTGGGGCTCTGACCTAAATAGAATGTATCTTTGTTTGGAAGCCTAGTCTACTCTGCCAGAATGTTTCATGATTCAAACTGATAAGTACTGACTTGATAACCACATTCTTTTTTTATTTTATTTTTTTTATTTTTGTGTTTATCAAGTTTTATTGATTTTTACAAAAGAAAGACATTTTCTGTTTCTGAGTTTCAGACTTTGTCTCGTAGAATTTGAAGTCGTTCCATTTTTTTCCTGTGTATCGGTTGGTCGCTACTCTGCTTGTTCTTTTTCTGACTCAGCAGGTTGGATTTCTGCTTTGAGGCATTCTGCCAGGGCCGCTTCGAGAATCTTAACTGACGCAATCGTCCAGCTGGTTTTATTCCCGCTTGTTAGTCGGTCACACCAAGTTTGTTCTTCACGCAGGGAAAATGGGTTGAGGAGAGGGTTTAGATATGCTTTTCTTAAGATTTCGGGGATTCCGTCTGAAGGTGTCGGACTGATTCAGTTTTCGAAGTCTCCTTGCACAGTCTGCAGACGGTGGTGTTTGATAGACCCCTTAGCGCTCGGATTTCGTTAGTTGGAAGGAGATTTAATCTTGCCCTTATGAATGTTTGTCTTAGTCTTTTGTGTGGGAACCCACTAATGACTGAATTGGTGTCATTTAGTTTTTTGCTTTGCCGTGGGAGGTGGGTGAGAAGTTTGTTGGAATCTGATTTGTCTTGTGTTTCTATCCAATCACATTCGTCCATCTTTTTCTTGATTTTCGTTGGATTTTGAAATAAGTCCTCCTCGATACATCCGATTTGCTCCAGTTTTTTTTCCTTGTTGCCCAGGCTGATAGCATTTTGCACTCTCCCTTTTGTATTTCTTGATTTATCAGCTTGTATTGTGGTGCAGCGCCTGGGATGGTTACTTTTCTGTATAATGACATTTCATTTGCGTCTACTGTCGCTTTTAGTGATAAGAGTCCTAGTTCCTCTCCTTATTGCCGGAATGGCAGTTGATTTTGGAAGTTGCATCACTTCTCTCCAGGAGTATCCCTCCAGCTTTGCCCAGAGGCCCGATGGGATTGTGAGAAAGGCTTTGCCTCCATATGTCAAGGATGCTAACACTTTGGCCTTGTAGAACTTTATCACTGGGACCATTGAAAAGGGTCAAATTTTCTGTCCATGGCTCATGCCTGAGCGGCGAGTGTTCGTTTTTTTTTCCCATAGGTGGCTCGTTACTCGTACTTTCGATCATCACTCCTAGGTATATGAAATCTTTGACAACTTCGATTTTAATGTTGTCGAGGTTCCAACGGTGTGTTTCTTTTCTTGTTGTTGTTTTCTCAAGGATCATGATCTTGGTTTTTCCTATGCTTATTTCAAGGTTGTTCTTCAAGATATAGCTGGCCAGGTTGTTCAGTTGGCGTTGCAACCCGATCGGGGTTTGATCAAGAAGGATGATCTCGTCTGCATAGAGGAGCCTTGGAACTGTGGTTTCTCCTATTTTTGGTGGAAAAGTTCTGAGCTCCTTGCCTGAGTCTTTATAGTCTCGGAGGAAGGCTGTGAATAGAGCGGGTGCTAGAGGGCACCCTTGCTTTACACCTCTGTTGATCAGGATTTTGTCTGAAAGGGCTCCATTTTGGTTCAGCTTCACTCTCATTGTTGTTTCCGAACGGAGTGCTTTGATGGGTTCTAGGATTTGATTTGGGCACTTCCATTCTTCCAATTCGGACCATAGTAGGGCACGATGGATCTAACACAGGCTTTCGAAAAGATCGACAAAGGCTATAAAGACCTTGGATTGTTGTGCTCGTAGTTTGTTCTTTATGATGTTCAGGAGCATAATGTTTACTGCTGTTCCAATGTTCTTCATAAAGCCTGCTTGGAATGGGTCCCAACTGGGAGAGTTTTTCACCCATCGTTGGAAACCTTTTAATAGGAGTGAGCCATAGATTTTCCCAATTGTGTCCAGCAATGCTATCGGGCGAAAGTAGCTGGGATCGGATCCATCTCCCTTTTTGAAGATTGGAACAACTGTCGCCGTGATCCAAGATCGGGGTATTGTTTTTGTTTTGCTTTTTTGTTTTAAGACGCGGCTGATGAATGAAGCCCATTCAGTTGGGTGGTTTAACAGATCGATATTTGTTATCCCGTCTGGTCCAGGAGCTCGACTGGGGTTTAGTTTCGAATCGCTCCTTGTATGTCTTCTTTATTTGAAAGGTCTTCCCAGGGGGTGGAGCAGGAGGGCTTGCACGGCACGTGTGGCTGGGGGGTGGAGTTTGGAATAGAGCGGTGAAGTGTATCTTCCATCTTTCTTAATTTACCGTGTTGGATAGCGTGTGGTCTTGTTTTTTGTCAGCTGTTTTTACAAGTGACCAAAATTTCACTGGAGTTTCTCCCAGGGACCTTTCTAAGCATCTCCTCTGAGTCGTGTTGGTAAAGAATCAGATGATAGAATTTGATCCAGGACGCATATTTCTTCGCCTCTTCTTGGAACTTTTTTTTGATTGAGACTGATCTGGATTTGGCAGCCTGTCGCTTTAATTTCCGTAGTTCACGATGTTTTTCCACGAGTAGTTTGTCATAATGGTGGGTCCCCTGCTGTGAGCCTTTTTGATGTTTTGGGGGTCCAGCCTGGTATGGAATCAGGAGTGGTTGGTAGTCTATTTCAACCATTCTCGTGCTGGATCTTTTTGCAAGTTTCTTTTTGTAGTTTGATGTCAAATCAGCTATTCTTTCTGCTGTGAGTCGTAGGCGATTCCCTTGGTTTGTCACCTCTACTTTTTCTGCCATTGTTGACTTTGAGAGTCTTTGAGTGGCCCATGTTATTTGTAGTATGTTGTGGTCGCTGGCATCGGCTCTTAGTACCTTGAAGGATGTTACAAGGTTTAGCATTGCCTCAGATGCGAATATGTAGTCTATGGTCGCTGTTTGAATGCTTCTTTCCCAAGTTGGAATTTGGGACGCTACTGGAGAGATCTGTTCGGTGTTGTGGATGTTTGAGTCCATTAGTTTCTGCCATTGTTGGCCCCTATAATCACCTCGAAGTTTGGTAATGTTTGTCGAAGAGTGGGGATTTGAGTTCAGACATTTTGCATTTAGGTTGCCACCGATGACTATCAGCGTAGTTTCAGAGTTAGCTTGCATCCCATCAATTTCTGATTCTATAGTCCTTATCGTCCATGATTGTGCTGGGATTCCAATATGTTGTTATTATGGCAATGGGGGTTTCCCGGGTTTTCGTCGTTGGCTCTTGTCGGGACCACTTCACCAGTACAGATAGATGGCTTTGCGAGGCGGACAGTTGTTTTTGAATTGACAAACCACTTCCCGAGCAGACTGCAATCAGGAGGCCGGCTGATGGGCGACCTATCGTGCCTCTTGTGGCTGGAGAAGCTGTTATTTTGTATGCATCCATTGCTGGCGTGGTTGTTAGCCAGGTCTCTTGGAGTGCTATGATGTCGAAGTCACCCAAGTTTTTATCTCCTGTTTTCGTCAGGTCTTTGTAGCCACGTGTGTTTCATGAGGCCAATTTTAATATTGTCGGAGTCGAGTGCTTTCCTGTCGTGTTTTCCAGTGTTGTTTACTTTTCTTCTCTCATTGATGGTTGCTATTTGTTTGCTTGGAGTGGTGCTGGTTTCGGTAGCCAGGCCCAAAGTTTTTTATAGGAGCAAAGGATAGGGCGTTTTGTTTTGTTTTTGTTGTAGTGTCAACTGCGCCTTTCATTTCTAGTTCTTTGGCGCTTATTTTGTCCTTCGTCATGTTTGTTTTTTTTCTTGTCTTTTTCACTGCATTTTTGGGTTTGTTCCTTTTTTTGCTTGTCTGGGGTCCCGGTTTGTGGGATTGGCATTGGTGGCTTCGTGGACTGTTTTCTGGCCAGTGGTTTTCTTCAGTTCTTGACCTATAGTGGATCCTCTGTGATCTTGCTGATCTTTGTGGCCTATGCCGGACAGTGACTTCAGTTTTTACATGGAGCTCCGTAAGGAGATAGCCTCTTTGGCGTAGGTCCTCCATGGCCTCCTTGGACTGTGAAACTGATGTGGCTTCTTTTATATGTAAGTAGGCTTTTGCCTTCTGGGCTTTGTGGTAGGCCTCGACAAGCGTGATGTCTTCTGGTCTTAGGTATTTGAGGTCCCTGATGTTTCTAAGGATCTTCATGATTGTCCCTCAGTTTCGAGTTACAGCTTCTGAGTTTTTCTCTGTTTGTTCTAGCTTAAAGGTTTTTGTTGGTGTGGATTTCTTTAATCGCTCTCGAGGATCCCAAGTTTTGCTGGATCCAGTCGAGGGCTCTTGGTAGCGTGAAGGGGAGCAGTTTGAGGTTCTGCGAGGATCCCGAGTTTTGCTGGATCCAGTCGAGGGCTCTTGGTAGCATGAAGGGGAACAGTTTGAGGTTCTGTGGACTGCCACTTTATGTTCCTTGCGTCTTTTGGTGCGTTCCTTCCAGGAGAATAGTGGCCGTTTCTTTTGTCTACTGTTCTTGAATCATGATTTACTTCTTGTCTGTGTTGGTGTGAGGGAGGGCCTGCTTTGTGTTGTTTAGAGAGAAATGGGCCTTTTGGGCGTCCTGGGCTTTCCCGTGATTTAGAATGGGGAGTAGCTGAGCTCTTCCGTCTGTGTTTTTTTGGTGACGGTTTACTGTCAGGTCTTCTCGGTGGAGTTTCTATGTTGACAACTGTGTTATTGCTTACATCTGGTTCGGGCGTGAAGTGTAAAGTTAGGTTTATAGAAGTTTTGTCTGCCATAAAATCTTCTGCTGATCCTGGGGATTTTTGTACTTGATGTTGTGGAGACCTTTGGATTGTCTGAAAGATTTTTCTTTGCTGTGAGGGTGTAAACTGATTGTCATGTTGCGTCTTCTCTGAACCGAGCATCTTTCCTCGTATCTTCTCTAGCTCTTCGGTTGTTTGGCTCTCTTTGCTCTCCTGATTTACCATTTGGACTTGCTGAGGCTTCAGGGGAAGACTGGTTTTTGTCGGTGATCCGATAGTGATACAGGCTTGGTTTCCAGATGTTTGTTTCTTGATAGTTCCGCTTTTTTGGGTTTCCGTTTTTTTCTTTGCTATTTGTGCGTCCTGTTGTTTGCTTGTGAATCTGTAGAGTGGGGGGCTACGCAATAGCTCTGTTTGTGTTTCCATAGTTGCCTGTAGTTTTTTTTGTCCGTTTTCTGGATGAATGGTGTGCCCTTTTATTTTTTCCCTCTTTCTTTCGCCGTGATGAAACCTTCCAAGTAGATTAGTTTGGTGTGCATTAATGCAGAGAGGGTCGTGTTGTCCTTTAGCGTGTCGTTCAGGGCCTCGTAAAGTTTTTCGAAGGGCGCTAAAGCTATTGTGATGGCCGACATTATGGTCATCATGTCGGGTTTTCTTGATGGAGTTTCGTTAGGACTCGGGTAGCTTTTGCGATGATTTCTGACCGGCGTGCTTTGAGTTTGCTCGTGTGTTGGTCTTTCAAGGGACTGGTTTTGAAAGAGGTAGCTTTCTCTTGGTGCCCGCGATGAGGAAGTTTTCCTTGCGGGCCTTAGAGTTGTTGGTTGTTGGGATCTGCCAGTCTTCTTCTGTTTCAGAGCATGTTGGGATCTGCCAGTCTTCTTCTGTTTCAGAGCAGGGAGACAGGTGAGGTTTGTCAGTGCCTTTGTGGTGTTCTTCACTCAGGGTAGGCGATAGATGGTTGGAGGGCAGGGGGTAAGAGTCTGTCTTTTCTTCTGTCTCCTTTGCCTCTGCTGAGGCGGGGGGGGGGGGGTGTCTTCGGGAAGCGGCGTGGGTTTGCCACGGGATGGCAGGCTGGTCGCATTTGTCATTAGAACTTTGTGGGTCTTTTCCTGCGCGTCCTATAATTCGGGATGTCTTTTTTTTTCAAAATTGATTTTATTGATTTTTTTTTAAAACAAGGACATTGTGGATATCGATACATTCGTAACGTAGTAACAAAGCATTTGCAAACTGAGAAGAGAGAGGGAGATGGAGGGGAGGAAGGGGATGGGGGGAGAGAAGGGGAGTGAGAGAGAAGGATTGTGAAAGTGAATAAGTTGCGTTACATTTCTTTTTGATGCCAAATATCCCTGTTTTGATCCCCGCAACCCTCCCCCCACCCACCAACCCTGACGGATGCGGTAAACAGTAGAATTAAATAAAAGTCTGTGAGGGGAGTACTTGTATGCATTCAGATACTGAGACATCAGGAAATCGAGTGACAACAGAGGACACGGTTGAGATTACATGCTGCTCGATACAATGGGGTTCAGATAAATTCTATTGCACACTTGGTTTTATGTAATGTACTTGGCTCGAAATTCAGACCACTCATAATCAATAGAGGTGCGGTCTCCGTGGATGGCTGCAGTAAGTTTGTCCATGTAGAAAATGTTACGGGAGACATTGATCCACTCCGCTTTCGTTGGTAGGCTTGTCCTTTTCCACACAGTTGTGAGACAAGCTCTTGCTGCTAAGAGGAGGCCGTGCGTCATTTTGGGTAATTTAATCATTGTTTCATCCGTCTCCTCTAGGCCAAATAAGATGATGAGTGGTTGCTTCTCCCTATCCTCCTCTTCGAGCTCTTTAATCCAGCTGAGCACTTCATCCCAATATGCTTGGACCGCACTACACCCCCACCACATATGCCAGTAGTCCGCACTCTGTCCGCATCCCCGCCAACAGAGAGGACTTACATCTTGGAACATTCTAGCTAGTCTAAGTGGGTCATAATGCCATCTATATAGTAGTTTGATGCCGTGCATTTTATACTGACATGAGATGGAGGTTGTCGATGTCCTCCTGCATATCTTAAGCCATGTCTTAGGGGAGAGTCGTCTGCCGAGATCAGTTTCCCACTTGTGTTTTAGTGTAGTTGAGGGGGTTGTGTTTACTTCAACTAGTGCTGTGTACATTGCGCTTATGAGGCCCTTGGAACCTGAACGGGTGTCCGGTATAGTCTCGAACGGAGTAAGATCTCTCTGTAGAGCTTCCCTCCAGACCTCCCGAGTCCCATGACTCCATAACTCCCTTAAGCTTTAAGTATTGGAACACTGAAAGTGGACCCAGCCCTAGAGCTTCCTCCAACTCCTGAATGGTAATAAACATGTTGTTCCTCCATAACTGCCCCGCCCTCTCGTCCTGCATCGTACCAAGAGTCAAAGCTTCCTGGATCTGGGATATCGTCCCTAATCCCCGGTGACCATAGGTGTGCTAGGGGGAGGGCCAAGTTGTCATTCCTTTCATTCCTTTGTTTGGCTTCCATATGTCCCATATGGTCCCGAGAATGGGGTGGTTTGTAACCCTGTTCATTAATTGGGCCTCTGGTACCCATAACCATTCCCCTACAATGAATGGTCGTATGTGATAGTTGTCTAGTCTTATCCATTGGGTTCTTTTTGCTGCCTGACGTGCGGGATTAGTACTCTTAGTTGGGCTGCTCTATAATAAAGTTCTATATCTGGGAGGCCTACCCCACCGTTATCTTTCTTGAGATGGAGCAGAGCAACAGGTACTCTCGGTTTTTGGCCTTGCCATAGAAAGGTGTGCAGGGCCTTTTTTATAGTTGTAAAGAATTCCTTGGGCATTTGGATGGGGAGCATTTGGAACATGTATAGTAGCTTTGGTAAGATGACCATTTTAATTGTGTTCAAGCGCCCCATCCATGAGATGGTGAGCCTTGTCCACCTCTCGATATATTTTTGAATTGTGTGGAGTATCAGAGGGAAGTTGGCTTCAAATAAGTCTTGCAGGTCTCGGGTGACATTGATACCCAGGTAGCGCAGCGTGGTGAGGCTAACCTTCATCCCCAAAGATGTAAAGAACTCCACCTCCGCGTCTCTAGTTTTGTCAAGCGGGAGGAGGACCGATTTGCCTGTGTTAATCTTTAGACCTGCCAGTGGCGATATTCCTCGATTATTTCCATAGCTGCCGGTATCGAGCTTAGGGGGTCGGTTGTGTGCAGAAGGATGTCATCTGCATATAGGCCTAGTTTATATTCTTGGTATCCTACTACAATTCCCTTCACCCTCTTGTCAAGCCTTAGCCTCTGTGCCAACGGTTCAAGGGATAACACAAATAATATGGCTGACAGAGGGCAGCCTTGTCTGGTTCCCCTCTCCAATGGAAACCACCTCGAGTAACCACCATTTACTGCCACCAAAGTTTTGGGGGATGTGTAAATTGCTTTGACGGCGCGGCGGAGTTTGGGCCCAAGATCTATCCAAACCAGTACATTTTCCAAAAACTCCCAATCGACTCTGTCAAACGCCTTTTCGGCGTCAAGTGATAGGAGAGTTGGTGTGACGTCCCAGCGCCACTATTGCGCATGCATGGGCCTCGTTCCCGGCCACACATGCGCAGTTGAAATAAACCGCGCCCGTGCGGCAGTTCGCGCCGGGACGCGTACAGACCACCAGCGCGTCCCGTGTCCTCCTTTACTGCGTGCGTGTGTGTGAGTGCATGCGTGCATGACGGTTCCCCGAGGCACGGGGGACCCTACAACAACTGGCGACGGGAAATATCGCCACGGCAACGTTTGCACGAACGCACGGCAAGCGTAGAATCGGCAGTGCTACGTGTCGTAGCGAGACACGGACCCGACGCGAATAATCCTGTGATGCTTGTGCAGCAGTAGCGGCCTGAAAAGGTGCTTGTGCGCCGCTGCACAGATACTACAATCAATTTTTGGAACCTTGGTTGTTCCCCATAACCCGGGGACGACTCTTTTTCTCCGTACAACTGACACTTCCAGGAAAGGAACCCAAGACAAGACACAGTGGGCAACCATCTGGCAGCAGCTTCAACAACACAAGAGAGCCCCCCAAGTAAGGTTTGCGGCCTCTGTGACACCAGGTGGTGCCTGTGCGACCTGAAATCATGGCAGACAGCTATGGGGAGGCAGGAACTGCGACAGGTACAATGATGCCACAACAAGGGTCTCTGCTACCAATGCAAGAGTTTGATGTGTCTGGTCCCCCATCCAAATTGGGGCCTAGGTGGTTGCTTTGGATTAAGAAACTCGAGATGTACTTTACAGCAACCGGCATCACCGATGATAATGCGAAGAGGGCCACGCTGCTATACTCTGCGGGGCTAGACGTCTTGCGTATTTTCGAATCACGCAACCTACAGGTGGTTACGTACAGCACTGCCAAGACTGCGCTAGAGAACCATTTCATACCTCTCTCAAATGTTGGCTACGAGAGGTTTCTGTTTTGTGGCGAGAAGCAGAGAGAAGGAGAATCCCTTGATCAGTTCTGCGCCAGGATGAAGTTGATGGCCACCACGTGTCGGTGGGACAATGATGAGTCAATGATACGGAACCAAGTCATCCAGGGCTGTAGCTCCGGAAAGTTAAGAAGGCAAGTGCTAAGGGAACCGGGGTGGACTCTGATGCAAATCCTGGACAGTGGCAGAATATATGAGCTGGCGGATTTGAGAGGTGCCAAAATGGACGCTGCAAGGCATCCAGGCATGTCCGAAGATGCATTTGCCATAAGTAAACGACCCGGAATAAAGGACAAGTGGGGGCAAAGAAGACAGGAGACTCGTCATCCTCCCGAGTCGGGGTCAATATGTCCGTCTTGTGGGTACGACCTACCCCACGCAGAAGAATGCCCAGCCGTGTCGAGGTCGTGCGGCCGGTGCGGCAAGCCGGGGCACTACGCCCGGATGTGTCGTGCTCCAGTTCCCATTTCTGTGCCGAGAGGCCCAGCAAGGAGTAGTGGTAGTTGACCCAGAAGGCAAAGGAGCATTGCGGCACTTGAACAAGAAATGCAGCGGCTGCAGCTGGCCGAAGAGGAAGAGGAGGACGATGAAGAGGTGTTCTTCATCTCAAACCTGGCCTCTGGGGCTAGAAAGAAGAGACAGCCCAACTGCATGGTGGACATTCAAGGTGTGCCGACACAGGTCTTGATTGATACAGGCGCCTCAGTATGTGTGTTGGCCGAGGACCATTATCAGAAGTGGCCAGGTCCTCCCCCACTAGACAGTTCGGCAGCAAAGATATTCACCTTTGGAGGGGATGCTCCACTGCCCATCAAGGGGGTTTTTATCACGCCAGTCGCCAAGGGAGACCGGATCATTAGGGCACGATTTTTTGTCACGGACGTGAGTCCCCATTCGTTACTCAGCTGTGCCGCGTCAGAAGCCCTCGACTTGGTGCATTTTGCATTGGAGGTGTATCAAGTGGATATTGAGAGCCTGCTCAACAAGTATGCGGGCATCTTTGAAGGGGTCGGGAAGTTGAAGGCGCCCCCGATAAGGCTACACATTGACGACACCATCAGACCAGTTGCCCTCAAGCATAGGCGGATCCCGTTTCATCTCAGGGAGAAGGTCGAGGAAGAGCTGAGGTCGCTCATCAGCATGGATATTATTGAAAGGGTGGAGGGACCCACACCCTGGGTTTCACCTATAGTGGTCGCTCCCAAACCAAAGCAGCCAGGAGCGGTAAGGATCTGCGTTGATATGCGCCTCCCTAATGCCGCGATTAAGAGGGAGAGACATTTAACGCCAACACTGGACGACATTGTGGGGGAACTTCAAGGGGCACGTGTGTTCTCAAAGCTGGATGTACGGGCCGGCTATCACCAACTGGAACTCCACCCGGACTCCAGATTTATTACAACCTTCACAACCCACAAAGGCCTCTACCAATTTAAGCGCCTGAGCTTCGGCATCTCGTCGGCGGCTGAAGTTTTTCAGAACACTATTAGGGGGGCACTAGCCGGCCTTCAAGGCGTTATAAACATGAGTGACGACATCTTCGTGTTCGCAGACTCTGAGGCAACACCTGAGAAGGTTGGAAGGTACTCTAAGGAGGTTGAAAGAACTGGGTCTCACTTTACATCGCCAAAAATGCGAATTCTTTAAAGACCGGATAGGGTTTTTCGGCTTCATCTTTCAGGCTGCAGGAGTGTCACCAGACCCGGCAAAGGTCAGAGATATAAAGGAGGCAGCGGCACCACAATCCCCCACGGAGGTAAGGAGCTTCTTGGGGATGGTGACCTATTGTGGGCGTTTTATCAGGGGACTAGCTTCGATGGCGGAGCCTCTCAGGGCTCTGACAAGAAACGACGCGGTGTGGAAATGGGAGTCCCGAGAACAAGAGGCATTTCAGGCCCTCAAGAATGCTTTGTCAGATGCAGACACCATGGCGTACTTCAACCCGGCCGTCGAGTCAGAAGTGGTAGTAGATGCAAGCCCCGTTGGTGTAGGTGCGGTGTTGCTGCAACCGGATGAGCGTGGCGAGATGAGACCCATTGCCTATGCCAGCAAAGCACTTTCTAGTACAGAGATGAGATACCCACAGATAGAAAGGGAAGCACTGGCCATCCTATGGGGCTGTCGGCACTTCCGCCTGTACATTTTGGGCAAGCCGGTTGTGGTGGTCACCGACCACAAGCCGTTGCTGCCGATACTGGCGGGCGCATCATCGAAGCCGCCGCCCCGAATCGAGAGGTGGATGCTGGCCTTAATGGAATATGGGGTAAAGCTTGTATATAGGCCGGGGACCAATAACCCCGCAGACTATTTGTCGCGTCACCCTAACAAAGAGAACGCAGAAGTAGAAAACGGGGAAGTGGACTGTAAGGGTCTGCTATGTCAAGTGGTAGAAGGTGCACTTCCCATGGCGTTATCGAGACTCACCGTAGCGACAGAGTCCTCCAATGATGAAGTCTTCGGCATCATCAAGGCAGCAGTGAGAAGCGGGGATGGAGAGAAGTGCTGCGGAACAACTCAAGGCGCCAGGAGGAAGCACAGAAGGACTTACAAGCGCTCTGGAGGGTGAGAGATGAGTTGTCGATTTCCGACGATGGACCGCTTCTCAGGGGCCTGCAGATCGTCATCCCGAGGGAGCTAAGGCTGTGTGTGCTGGAGCTGACACACATTGGACACCAGGGTGTCGTCAGGACGAAGGCTAGGTTAAGGCCCAAAGTCTGGTTTCCCGATCTGGAGGCGAGAGTTGAAAGCTTTGTGAAGAGATGTCTGGTCTGCCAGGCGTCGACACCGGGTGACAAAGCTCCACCCATTAGCTCGATGGAACGTAGTGAGAAGCCGCGGAGTACGGTCCAAGTGGACTTTGGTTCGACAGGTCGAGGCATGTACTTTTTGGTGGCTGTCGATTAATGGTCGCGGTACCCGGAGGTAGAGGTGGTTGAGTCAACGGCAGCATTGGACAAAATGTTCGCTGTGCATGGATTCCCGGATACCATCTGCTCAGACAATGGACCACCGTTTACTGGCAGCCAGTTTGCGCAGTATCTACGAGAGAGGGGGATACAACATAGAAGAGTCTCCCCGCTATGGCCGCGAGCCAATGGCGAAGCCGAAAGGATGATGAGAACGCTCAACAAGGTAATCCGGATCTCGGCCAGCAGAGGTGAGGATCTTGTCAAAAGAGTTGTGGAGTTTCTTCGAGTGTATCGCTCAACTCCCCATTAGTCCACAGGGGTTGCCCCAGCTGAGGCGCTCTTCGGGCGGTGCCCGAGGGGGATGTTACCAGAAACGGAGGACAGGAGGCCGGGGGTCATAGACAATGATAAAGTTCGTGAGGAACGAGCGGTGCGCAACCGGAAGGAGAGTGAACGCAGAGGATTACAAGAAAAGGAAGTGAGAGTTGGGGACTCAGTACTAGTCAAGAATCGACATCCGGAAGGAAAGTTGTCTTTACCGTTTGAACCACGCCCATGGAAAGTGACTCATGTGAAGGGCACGATGGTGACCGCAGCCAGTGAACGGGGTACCGTTACCCGCAATCGATCCTTTTTCAAGAAAGTGGATGTCCCGGTGGAAACTCAGGTCTTGAATGACCCTTCGGGCCAGGAAGGAACATCTGAGGCCCAGGAGGGCGTCCCCTCATCGGATCCTGGACCCGCACCAGAGATGGACCGCCCCTTGCCTACGGTCACATCGAGATATCCTGTGCGTGGGAGCAGGAGACCTCCAGCTCATCTTAAAGACTATGTCCTGGACTCAGGGGACTGAGCAAGGGGTGACTTACACTTGTGGTCACCGTTTATTCTGGTCATGTTACTGTTCTGTTTCACTATAAGGGTTCCATACACCAAAGGTTTGTTTTGTTCTGTTGTTAGAAAAAAGAAGGGATGTGACGTCCCAGCGCCACTATCGCGCATGCGTGGGCCTCGTTCCCGGCCACGCATGCGCAGTTGAAATAAACCGCGCCCGTGCGGCAGTTCGCGCCGGGACGCGTACAGACCACCAGCGCGTCCCGTGTCCTCCTTTACTGCGTGCATGTGTGTGAGTGCATGCGTGCATGACGGTTCCCTGAGGCACGAGGGACCCTACAACAGTTGGGTCGTCGTGCCTGCCCTGTGCCTCATATATTAAGTGTAAGGTCTTCCTCATCGTGTCTGCGCCCTGTCTACCCATCACAAAGCCGACTTGGTCTGAGTGTATTAACCTCGGTAGGTGCGTTTCCAACCTGGCCGCGACTACCCTGGCGTAGATTTTAGAGTCTATATTAAGGAGTGATATTGGGCGGTACGACCCACAATGTTTTGGGTTTCTGCCCTCTTTCGAAATGACCATTAGAAGGGCCTGGGTGAATGTTGGGGGTGCTCGGCCTGTCTCAAAGATGTCATTAAATAGGGTCGCCAGGAAGGGGGTGAGGAAGGCGTTGAACGCTTTATAGAAGCCCGGGGTGAATCCATCATCTCCCGGTGCCTTCCCTAACTTAAGACGTTTGATAGCTTCAGAGACCTCGTCCTCGGTGACTGGTGCGTCGAGGACCTCAGCCTCGGAGTGTGATAGCGCAGGGAGGCCAATACCCCTGAGATAGTTATCTACGCTCCCTGGTGGAGGGGGAGGGCCACTGGTGTATAGGTCTTCATAGAAGAAGGCGAATGCCTCCTGTATTCCTTCTGGGGAAGATTCTATTGTGTCTATTAAAGTGCCATCTGTTCTTTCTATCGTGTCCACCCATCTTTCTGCCCTTTGCACCCTAAGCCGTGCATAGGAGGACGTCAGCTTTGTCTCCCTTTTCATAATTCTTTTGCTTCAAATATTGTAAGGTCTGGGTAACCTTGCCTATCTCAAGGGCTTTCAGCTCGTCTCCGAGTTCCTTGGCTTCAGCAAGGTGTATGGGTCGGCTTCGTGGGGATGTCTGAGCTAGGTTTTCCGCTGTGGCCAATTTCTTTCTGAGGTTATACTCTATCAGAGTGTGTTCTCTTTTTTTCCTGGCCCCTTCTCTAATCGGGACCCCTCGCCACGTGACTTTTGCTACTTCCCACACATTCGTTTTCGTGACCTGACCAGTATCATTAGTTATGAAGAATTGTTTAATTTCATTTTCCAGTTCCTCCCTAAAGGCTACGTCAGACCATAATGATTCATTGCATCTCCACTTAGAGTTGCGTGGGGGAAGACCGTCCCAATCCAGGTCCACCACGACCATATCGTGATCCAACCATGCAATGGGGTGTATGTCAGCGTTCTGAAGTATCTTCATTAGGGCTTCGGAGAGAAATACGTAATCTATTCTAGTGAGCATGTTGTGGGGGAGAGAGCGGAAGGTGAATCCTTTGTCCGCTGGGTGTAGGTGGTGCCAGCTATCCGAAAGGCCGTACAAGGCAAGGGTTGTGTAGATGTCTGCGTACTCATTTGCCTTGGAGGGGTGAGAGGTGTTGGATGAGGTTTGCCTGTCCATGGTACTATTCATCCATGTATTAAAGTCCCCCCCCCAACTATTGTGTGCCCTTGTGCTTTGTGAAACAACCATTCTGTCGTTTTAAGGAGGAATCTCTTCTGGTTAGGTGCATAAATTGTAGCTAGGATCACAACAGTATTCTTAATGGATCCTACTACTACTAGGGCTCTACCCTCAGTGTCGGACCAGGAATTGAGGATCTTTATGCGGAGGTTCTTCCGGATCAGGATCCCAACCCCAGCTTTTTTCCTGACACCCGAACTCCAGAAGGTATGTCCCACTAGACCGCTGGGGATCGCTCTCTCTTCCCCCTTCTGATATTTCGTTTCCTGCAGGAACATGATATCTATGTTGGTTCTCTTAAATTCTCTCGCCACGAAAGAGCGTTTTGTGGGGGAATTCAGGCCTTTCACATTGAGTGTGCATGTACGTAATTTAGGGCTTCTAAGTGTTGTCGCCATTGTTATTGTCTTGTATAAGGTAGCCCATTGTCTGCAATTGTCTACCTATCTCAATATCTGATTCGAGCCGTGTGTCGGAATTTGTGCGCGAGCACCAAGGACTGCGCGGTCTTGATAGGACTGAATCATATTCCGGATGCTCAGCAGACTGAAGTTTCATGGGTATTTTCATCTCCCCCTCCCTCGCTTATTGTTCTGTCGGTTTGGGTTGTGTTTTCCCACCCTACCCTCCCCCCAAACCACACGGCGTCCGATTCGGCTGGGTTATATTCACCCTGACGTCCTCGGACCACCAGCGGGAACCGTACATCGAACGGTCCCAATTATATAGTGTTACAACATAACGATGAGCCCCCAACTTCCCCCTTGCAATTCAAACGTTTGTAAACAAACTGAACCATTATGCCAATTTACATCACATTCCCACTTCTTATGCCTCCCTCGCCTCCAGGTGGCTCGTGAACCCTTGTTCCCCCCGCCCTACCCAAGTGCCAACCAGAGCGCATAGGCTCCCATCTCATGAGTGGAACCTTGTCCTCGGCCAATTTCTGAGTGGGATGTCCGCCTTGATATGGGCAGGGTAAGGGGGGTTGTAAGTCTCACCTTCGTTCGGTGCATGTCGATGCGTAGTTATCTCAATGAGCTAAGTGACCGAGTTAGGGTGCACCCGTGGAAAGGTAGTCCAACGCTGTGGGCGACATCATTGCTCGGCGTTCGGGGAATTGTTCATCCGCCTATATTTCCTAGCACCGAGCATCTTCTTTCATCGTGGGCTCTTAGTGTGCCATTCCCTAACCTCAGATCTTTTCCCACTCTGCGATGGTTCTTCTTCATGGGTTCCTAGTAGGTCGGCAATACAATTCTGTATGTCCTTTTTGGTGATTAGTTTTATGGCGCTACCCTCCCATTCGAAGGCGAGTGAGAAGGGGTATCCCCAGCGATATCTCACCTCCTTCTCTTTCAACATTTTGGTGAGAGGGAGGCACTTACTTCTCATTGCCAAGGTGAGTGAGGAGTGGTCCTGGTAGATGGTGACGTTTGCGGTGCCCAACCTCACTTGTGGGGTGTGTCTGGTCTTTTCCAAGACCCTGGCTTTGTCTGGGTAATTATGGAATCTGGCGAGGACTGATCTAGGACCTCCTGGTTTTCCACCGGCTCTGTGGTTGCGGTCAATTTTGGGCTCATCAACTGAGTCATCATTGAACAACGCCTTCATTAAGGTGTGCAGAGTTCTGTTCAAGTCCATCTCAGTCTCGCCTTCATTTTCTGGAATGCCAAAGATGCGTATGTTATTCCGCCATTCCCTATTTTCCAGATCGTCAATCTTTAGGCGGAATTCTTCCTCTCTGGCTTCAAGTTCCGTAATGCGTACATCCATTTGGGTCTCTAAAGTGGTCAGGGATGTCTGACTATGTTCTACCTCCTCTAGTCTGTCCTCCATCTTATCCAACCTCTGGGTGATTTTGTCTATCTTACCACCGATATCTGCTCTCATACTCCTCATCTCAGCGAGGATATCAGCAACATCCGCTTTAGTCGAAGCTGCTTCAGATTTTTGTAATGCCATCGTAGGGGAGAGAAGTGAGCAGTGGTTTTCCGACTGTGGTGAGAAGTGGTATGGGGCCAATCTCTCCTTGGCGTTCATGTGACAGTTTGTGAGATGGTGCTTTTAGTGGTGGGGCAGAGATTCTGCTGTACTTTTGAGTCCATGAGGGATGCACTCCGTGCCACGCCGGGGTTCCCTGGGTTGTTCGGTGGGTGGGGATGTGAATAGAGGGGCAGATCTGAGAAGGGCACACGCAGGGGCCCAGCTCTCAGCAAGATGAGCTCAGGATTTCCCAGAGGTGTTCAAAGAGGTGCGGATTCAGACTGATTTTCGCTCCAAGTTCTGTGGGTTGCTGACCTCTTTCAATGTCCAACTGTTGGGTCAGGGATGCTTGATTTGCCCCTTCGGTCGGCAGGTTTCGTGGCGTTGTGTTGGGTTGCCCTGCAGGGGCGTTGTCCCTGTTCACAGATTCCGCGGGCCTGGAAACCCACCCCTTTCACGGTTTACCATGGTGTCCTTAGTGGGGGGAGGCGGCGGGGGCCCACCTCGATTGTCGCCGCCGGATCTGGAGCCAGGTACCCAGGCAAATTGGTTCAGGAGATTGCCTGCGGTCGCTCACTGGGCTAAGTGGGGGGCTACTCCGTGCAGGGCCCGTGCGCGCTCTCCCTCCAGAGAGGTCCGGGCATGTGCCTCCCTTTTCGCAAGTAGGGCCCGGCGTGCCGGCCTAAGGATACTGTGGGGCTTTGGAACGGAGCCCCGCGCGGAGGGGTCGTCGCAGGGAGCCGATCTCAACAGGTGCGCGGGGGGTCCCCACAGCAGAGGGCCTCTTTGGTGGTGGTCGGTGAGGCGGGACCTCCCCCCGGGCCGTGCCCTGCGCCAGCTGTACTTCTCTTGTGAGGAGTGCGGGCGTCTTCAGATGCTTGTGGGGTCCGGGCCGCCGGGTCCCCGACCGACGAGCTCCCGGTCGCTTCCCACGAGGTGTGGGTCCCGTGCAGGGCGGCTAGCGGGTGGATGGGACCTCCGCTCCGAAGCCTCGAGTATGTTGGGACAGGCCGGGCTGGTGCCGAGGGGAGGTCTTCGTATTAGAGGCGGGGCGCGGGAACCGCGGCCTTGGTCAGTCCGCCTACGCAGATGCCGCTCTGGGTTTCACAAGTCGATACCTCTGTGAAAACTCCTCCGTTTTTCAATGTGCTTTTCACGGGGCGTGCAGCACGCCTTGGGGCATCCGGATCAGTCGGTCATGTACCAAGGGGGGTCCAATAGTGGGGGCTCATACCACTTTTAATGGACCTCGGTGCGGAGCTCACGTGGAGGAGCTTGCCATCCGTGCGCCCCCTGGTGGCCAATCTTCGGGATGTCTTTTGTTGATTTGCGAGCGCTCTAGTGGGGGGACCTTGTTGAAGTTTTGTTGGAGGAAAAGACCAGACTCCGGTTTGTTGGTTATTTGTTTTGTGGTCTCAGTGATTTTGTGTACTGTTTTGTGGGCTTTTGGAGCTGGCAGGGTGTCCGTTAGTTCTTTTAAGATCTGGTTGTCCGTTAGTTATTTGAGGACTTCGTGTTTTCTTTTTCCCTGTCTTGAGAAGAAGTCTTTTAGAGAGTTGCAGAATGTTGTTTTTAATTGTGATTCTTTTGTTGCGTCTTGGTTGACTTGTTTTGTTTTTCGCAGTCTTTGTGGTTTTTTTTCACCTAACCTAGTATTTGTGAGCAGAGTTCTGTTTGTCTTTGCTGTGGTGTATCCCACTCTCTTGTTTTTTTGGTCTGTGTCACTCATGTTTTCCCATTCTTCAACCGATGTAGCCTGGGTTCCTGTGGTCCGTGGAGATCTTCCCTCTATGTTGCTGCTGGGCTGCAGTTTTTTTAGCTCCACTGGGGGCGCTCGTACAGCTGGAGAGATCTCTGAATCAGAGACTGAGGGAGTCGTGTGCTTATCCGCTAGGCACGGGCGGGGCTCTGTGTCTCCTGCGTTCTGAGCTGCGTGTACCTGGGCGATGGTCTCCTCCTGGTCCTTTCGGACTGCCGGCTCCTGTGCGTCTTGCAGGCTTTGCTGGTCTCGAGGGGAGAGCAGTGACCGTTGCACCGGCTCCAGTTCGCCGGAGCCCCTTCGTTGGCTTGGAGACTCCTCCAGCTGGCGGGACTCTGAGTCGGCACAGGAGTTCGTCTCCTCTGGCATCATCATGTTGTCCACTGCAGGTACGTCTCCTGGGTTTTCTGCAGTTTGGTTTTTTGAGGGACTGCTTGCCTCGCATTCACCTACTCGACCTGTTTGAGCAGGTACCCTCGCAGTCCGTCTTCCTGCCGGCTGCACTGGGTTGCTACTAGCAGGGAGGTGGTGTCGTGGGGCTGGTCCGGCCATTGTTTCCTTTTGCTCCCCGTCACTGAGCTTTTCTTTTAGCGGGTGGTTGGTGTTCTTTTGTGATTTCTCCTTGGGGATTAATTCTGAATGTGGACGCTGCTTTGCTGTAGAGTCCACGTCCGATGTTGCATCTATTTCTATTGTTTGTTGGCTGTTTTGTGCCAGGTTGGCAGGGCAAAGATGGTCTCCCAAAATAATGTTACCGTTTTCATGAGGAGACTTCAAGCCTGTGTTAGAAAGCCCTGGCAGGCATGAACTGGCGATTTGCCTGGATGGTAATTGGCCATTTACTTGTAACGTTGGACGCAAGCTTCTGAGGCGTCTTTTTTTCGGCGTCTTCGACTTCCTTCGCTGGTCTCAGCGGCATGTGCTGTAGACTCATTTTGCTCATCCTTCCAGTCCTGACAAGGACTGCAAAGACTGCTCAACTCTGCTCAAACTCCACCCATTTCCACATTCTTTACTGAGGGTTTCTTTAGGTCTTGTTTAATGTTTTGTGTGCGGCTTAATGCCCATGGGTCCATGGTTTGCGCATTACAAATGTTTTAAAGTTTAAAAGTTATGTTTGAGTAAATTTACAGAGTTTGCATGCAAACAGAATATGTAGTGTTTTGTGGGATTTGTTTGGAAAGTATGTTGTAAATCATGGGTGCTGGGTGTTGTCAGCAGTGCCTGAAATGTAAGATAAACACCTGTAAAATAACAAAGAGCGTTTTCTATAATGTTACAGGATTAAAAGGTCCAAAAATAAAAGGTGTACATCTTTCATAACTAAAAAGCAGCATTTAAATATTTTCTTAAGAGTGCAATCAGAAGTGGATTTAACATTTGGACAAGGGGCAAATGCCAGTGCCACCCCCTGCTCTACTCTCTCCCCTCAAATGCAAACAGCAGGGCTGAAGAGGCCCTACCAGTGCGATCTTGTCTTTTTAACATGGCTCAGAAGTAGATTATTTAACACAGGAAGTAATTAGAGAGGAGAAAAGGTAAAAAGGCCGTGACCATTGCTGTGGCACTTTAACAAAAAAATGATATAGGGTTTTAAGAAGCTATTTAAGTGTGATTGTTGGGTGATTAGTAATTAAGGGGATATAAAACAAGCTGTGTGAAACAATAACCTTGACATGCATTTCTTTTCACTTTGTGTCTGTATGAGATTTTTTGTAAATTCTCATTAATTGCTATGCTGGAGCTTACAGGCTTCCATTCAGGATGGGGAAAATAAAGCTACAGTCATAGAAGATAATTTTCCAGGTCAAGAGGAGTGGAGGAAGTGGCACTAAAGACATGTAGCTCCACTTTTTATGAGCTGCAGGATTTTGTATGATCTGGCTGGCGAAGTTGGAGAGCAGATTAGACTCAACAAGGTCCCCCTGTCAAATCCGATTGGTATTCCACCAGCATGAATTTTTACGTTGGCGGAAAACCAATGGATTTCTATGGGATCTGCCTGACTTTTACACCTGGTAAAAGAGGGCAGAGTCCAAAGGAATACAGTGTGGATGGCTCCCACAATCGTTAATTGTGGAAGTGATTTACACTTTTCCAGACAATGTAGTGGTAAAGCAAAGAGCAAAGGCAATTATCGCCTGTGTTTTACTTTTTAATTTACCAGTACTTGGTGGAAACAATTCAAATTAATGAATGGCCCCTTTTGCAAAAAAGTGCAAACAGGAGAATTCCTCTCTGTGCAATTTAGGATTCAAAACAAAAATGCCCCCCCCCCTAATCCTTTCATCACATGTTTCTACAACGATGAATACATTGTCAGGTTGGTTCATTATGTGACTTTTACATTTTTAAAAATAATCTGTATACCCTGCTCCTAAAACCCGGTAAAGATCCAGCGCAGTGTGCTTCCTACCGGCCCATAGCCTTGCTCAATACGGACACCAAGTTGTTTAGTAAAATCATAGCGCAACGCCTGGTGGAGGTGTTACCTACACTAATAGACAGGGATCAGACAGGCTTCATGATAATATTCGAAGAGCAATAGATCTAATAGCCCTGGCCCCCTCTATATCAGGCCCCCTCTCCTTGCTATCTTTAGACGCCCATCGGGCCTTTGATAGCATGTCATGGGACTACCTGCGTTTGGTCCTGAAGGGCTTTGGTTTCGGCCCACAATTCTCTAAACTGGTCCTGGCCCACTTCTGGATCCCCTCTACCCAAATACGAGTCAACGCCCACTGGACACCACAGATACCCCTCGGCAGAGGGACCAGGCAGGGGTGCCCTCTATCGCCTTTGGTCTTTGCCCTAGCAATGGAACCACTAGCCCAACACATCCGCCTTCACCCCAAAATCCAAGGGTTTGAGGTAAAAGACCAGAACCACAAGGTAGCGTTATACGCGGACGATGTGCTCTGTTGCCTGAGAGAGGCTCAGACCTCGGTCCCCCCGCTCATGAACCTGCTTGACTGCTTTGAGCAGATATCGGGCTTCTCGATAAATATGGCCAAATCAAAGGGTCTGAATCTATCCGAAACACCAGAGGTGCTAAACGCCTTACAGAATACCTACTCTCTTAGCTGGGTAAGCTCCAAAATAATATACCTAGGGTTGCACTTAACTCCAAATTACTCTGGACTGGTGAGAGCCAATATCCCTCCACTAATAAAAGACGCGAAGGAATCTCTACTAAAATGGGCTCCCCAGTAGATATCATGGCTGGGACGCAAAACAGCCGTCAAAATGACCTTGCTACCCGGCTTCTTTATGCCTTCCAGCCGCTCCCAGTCCATATTCCAGAGCGCGACCTACAAGACTTGCAGAAAGAGATATGCCGATTCATCTGGCAGCGTAAAACACCCAGAATCCAGTGCAAGATCCTCATTAAAAGCAGGCAGCTTGGAGGCCTGGGGCTCCTTTCAATCCTAAGATACTATCGAGCATCGCAAGTTGCCCCCATCCTGGGCTGGGCTATCCTAGAGGACCCCCCCCCAAATGGCAGGACATCGAGCAACTGTTCGCCGGGGCTCCCCTCTCTCACCTCCCTTTCCTCCCGTGGGAGGCGCGGGCCTTCCGGAAGCCCCTTCTTCCAACTACGAGCTCCACGCTCAGATGCTGGGACAGACAGACCACCTTAAGGGGGATCGCCCCGGGACTAGGCCCTCTAACCCCAATCACACAGAACCCAGCCTTCACTCCAGGGCTTCAGCCTAGATCATACCAAAATTGGTCAAGAACGGAGACCTTGAGGCTGCAAGAGATATACGTTGATAACAACCCCTTGACCTTTATTCAGTGTAAGGAGACATTCAACCTCCCAGAAACTGAGAGATTTAGATATATACAACTCAGGCACTGGGTCATAAGTTAAAAAAGCTGCCACCAGGCCTCCTAAAGGCCTAGAGATAATTGCATCAGAAGGACAACGCTCACACAAAGTGGCAACATGCTACCGACTTCTAGAAAACGCCCCAGAGGGGGAAAAACTCGCCTACATGCTAGCATAGGAGAAGGAGCTGGGGAGGGAGATAGCTCCGGAATCATGGCAGAGAATCTGGGACAGAACACATAGGTCTTCTAGATGCACAACAGTTAGGGAATGTGCAGTAAAAATATGCTATTGATGGTACTGCACGCCGCAGAGGCTGCACTCAATGAATGTAGATTACCATGATGTATGCTGGCATGGATGTGGGGCTAAGGGAGACGGGGCACATGTGGTGGCATTGCCCGATTATTCAATCCTTCTGGTTGGAGGTCAGGTCCAAAATTAAGGACATTTGCGGAACCCTCGCCCCCATGGACCCATTAGTGATGGTGTTCGGTGACGCCCCAGATGATGGATCCTATCCACAATCTGGCCCCAGAGCGTGGCTATTCACCCAACTACTGATGGCGGCTCTCCTCACGCGTGCGCCATTCTGGAAAGAACTGGAGGGTCCCCACATTGCACACTGGTGGGTTAAGGTTTTGGAGCTGTTGGGAATGGAGACGCTAATGGCCGCAATAGAAAACCGGACAGACAAATTCCGGAATATCTGGGGTCCATTCCTAGATCATGTGGAGGAAAAGGAACACATGTTCTTCCAACCAAGACTGGTCAAATACCTTCTCCAGCCCTGAATAGCCTGGGAGTGAAGGAAGGACCTACTGAATTGGGAGACGCTGCAGGGCACCGGTGGAAATACCTGGAACCGAGGGTGATTCTGGTGAAGGTGTTTTTTTTTTCTCTCGTTCTCCCTCTTCTTTCACCTCTTCTTCCTTTTCTTTCCTCAATGAAGAATGCTACAGAACACAAAGCGACAATACTGCACCCCCAAGGGTACTTATGAAATACATTTACCAATAGAATTACATAGATGTTAAAATGAAACGTTTACGCATGGTTTTAAATTAATTGAAGTTGGAAGCACAGTGACAAATGCCGATGTTTATGCAGTTTATGAATTTCGATAGACGACCCAATGGACGAGCGTCACTGGGCTGGTTACCGCCGAATTGTAATCAAGGAAGATTGTCACTGACCTGTTTCGCTAATGAATTCAATGGGCCTCATTACGAGTCGGCTGTGCCGGAATCCGGTGATTCCGTGACGATGGTTACTCCACTTCCGCGACCGCAAGGTTGCGTTAAGAAGGGCGATTACGGCACTTGGGTCGCGCGCAACACACCGAGGCGGAAACGGAGTCACCGCCGTCATGTAAACACCCACGCACATGGACTTTACGCCACAGAAAACGGTGCTAAACCCGTGTCCGCCGACACGGGAACGCCGGAAGCGGAAACACCAACACCGGAAGCGGAAACAGCATGACCGCGGGGAAAAAAACGGAAATAGAGAGGCGGCCATTATATAAAGCACAATCCACTGCCATCCTCAGACACCACAGGTCAGATTACCTCCCTGAGACTGACAACTCATCAAATGGCATCCAGGATAACAGCACGCAGACCGCGAAAGCCGTGCTTTAGTGAGGCTGAGCTCACAGTTCTGGTGGACCACATTGTTGAGCATGCAGAAATGCTCTTTAGTGCAGATCAGCGGCGCGCTACTCAGCAACGGCACAAGGAGGTGTGGGCGGAGGCAGCATGCAAGTGCACAGCGGTCGGTGTGACCACACGCTCTGTGAAGGACTGCCATAAGAGGTGGGATGACCTCAGGCTCCGGGTGCGCAACCTCATGACTGCACACCGCCAACACAGCACTGGCACTGGTGTAGTCCCTGCATCCCCTCTCAAGTTGCAACCGTGGGAGGAGCGCTGCAGCAGTGTCATGCACTGTCATGATCTCTGCTTCCAAAAGGTCAGGGTTTTCCCAACTCCCTTGGAAGCAGATCCATAACCCAGGTTCCGAGTGCCAACCAGTCCCAATTGGGACCTTTTGGACCCAGTCCTGGCGCCAGTGGCACCAGGCTCATAAATATGCCCAGTCCCAGCGCTGGAAGCGCCGGGCTCATAATGCTTGGGTGGACTTACCTTCAGCAGACCATGCTGCTTACTTGCCTGCCAGTTGAGCCTCTGATCCTCTTCTGTTTGGAACTACTTTTCCTGTTGGGTGGGGCTGGAGCCACTCCCTAGATTCAGAACACTGGAACTCTTCTGGAAGGCAGGAACTCTTTTCTTACCAGGAACTCTTTTCTTATTTAGGCGTGGCTGTGGAAGGAGACACCTAAGCACTACAGGAGGCTATTTAAACCACACCCGGTGGATGAATCTTGCTTTGCGTTATTCTGCAACCTCTGCAGCAGAACGCTCATCGTGTCTTCTGCATCCGGTCCTGGGCCTAAGGAAAAAGGCTTACCATCCTGAATCCAGTCTTCAGCAACACCTATAAAGACAAGAAAGAACAGGTTAGCATTCCGGCATCTGAAAGGCAAAGGCTTACCATCCTGAATCCAGTCTTCAGCAACACCTATAAAGACAAGAAAGAACAGGTTAGCATTCCGGCATCTGAAAGACAAAAGTTTACCAACTCTTTGCACGCTCCGGAGGCCTTCGGCGCTGCATCCCGCATCTGAAAGACAAAACAAGGTGCGTTTAAAGACATTGGGGAACTTTAATACTCACGTGCCATTACTCCTTTCCACATCTAATCCAGTGGGTATTCCGGCACCCTGCAGCCGCTCCGAACTCGTACCTGCAAAATAAAAAGACAGTTAGAGCGCATAGTGAAGCAGGCAACAAGCGCTTACTTACGTGCTTCCAGGCGCTTCTATTCATCACACGGGCTCCATCTTCAACTCACTTCAGCCCGTCATCCGCCATCGCCGGAACCCTGCAAAACAAGAGACATCATTACTAAAGACTTTAAAGACATTTGAATGACTCGAAACTTACCGTTCGTGCAGTAAACGACGGACAGCAGTCCTCTGAAGTCAAGAGGCCTGCGCTACCTATCCAGTGAAGAAACTGGTTACAGCACCCTGCCCCGAGGCAGATGGAGAGCTCGGCATTCACTTACCTAAGGTGAGAGCGTTAACCTTTGGGGGTCTACAGGAGAGGAGAAGAGGAAAGAGATAGGGACACCCCAATAACCCCAGTTCATTAACCCCATATTTTCTATCTGCAGACATCTTACTCTACACGTCAGGCATACAGTGCACAGAGGTCCAGCCCAAAGAGCCAACCGGGTGCTACACATCACCTTTGAAGATACGGTAGTCGCCCAGTCAAGACCGGCGCCTCTGCGAGAATCAGGTGAGCGTTACATGCACCTCGAAGGCATCCACGGCATAGGAGAGACAGAGGCAGGAGTGAGCCCACCTGCACATGCTGGTAAGTGCACATAGTACAAAGCCATAAGTGTGAATGGGAGTGACCCAATGGACCCACTCACAATGCCCCCCCCAACAGGGCAGGAGTGACCCAATGGACCCACTCACAATGCCCCCCCCCAACAGGGCAGGAGTGACCCAATGGACCAACTCACAATGCCCCCCCCCAACAGGGCAGGAGTGACCCAATGGACCCACTCACAATGCCCCCCCCCCGCCAACAGGGCAGGAGTGACCCAATGGACCCACTCACAATGCCCCCACCCCCCAACAGGGCAGGAGTGACCCAAGGGATCCACTGACTGGCCAGATGACAAGTGTAACATCCCCAAAGCATCAACCCTGGAAATGCACACAGTGCGTGCCTGACTGAAAGCAGACACATACACACCTGAGTGCATCAATAGTCACAAGTGTGTACATGCAAGTGGTAATGGATTATCATGTTGGATGCATGTGATGGACACATCTAGTAACATCACACAACTAACAGCATGCCCTCTGTATCCCCACAGTCGAGACAAGTGACAGCGATGGCCAAGAGGCAACGCAGCGGCCACCTGCACGCGCCCAACTCAGCACTTCTGCCCAGGAGGATGATGCTAGCTGCTCCAGCACACAAGCACCGGCTGCATCAGGCACACCGGCGGCATCAGCCACACCGGCTACATCAGCCACACTGGCTACATCAGGCACACCAGCATACGCCACCATCCCCATGCAGGCACCCACCCTAGCCCCGGATGATGATTTGCAGCCCATCTGCACAGCTGAGGAGGCTGCATCAAGTGATGGAAGTGCCCCGGCCATGCAGGCCGAAGCAGTACAACAGGATGAGGGGGACAACATGGGTGAGGTGTCACCCATCCATGGCCTACAGTTAAGCCCCCAAGAACTGCACAGCCCCGTGCGCTCCCCAACTCCCTCCATGGCTGAGCTCAGTACACGCTTGCAGTACTTTGAGCAACAACAGGCCATCCTGACGCAGCTGGTGGAAAGTCAGCTGGAGGAGGCCAGGCTGCAGCGTGAGGAGGCCGTGCATCAGTGGGAGGAGGCCAGGCTGCAGCGTGAGAGCAATGCTACGTCAGTGCGGCGGCTCTCCAGGTCGATTGGACGATTTGCGGCCACCATTGTCACCCTGGCACGCCATGTCAGGGAAGGGAACAGTGTGCAATCCAGCATTGCTCAGTCAATGTTGGTAGCCCAGCAGGTGTTTCAAGGGCGCTTGCCCACAGTCACACCGACAGTCACCTCAGCCAGCACCACCCCATCCAGCTCTGCCACTGCCAGGACACAGAGGCGTTCTAGTCGTAGACTGGAGCCGCCAGCAAGGACACGGCACCGCATAAGCGCCCCCGCAAATAGTGGCATGTGGGGATGCCAGTCAACATGACATTTGGGGACACCATGGGTGTAGGGGGGTGGGTACGTTTAGGTGGTGGGGGAGGTCCATTAGGGGGTTAGTTGTTTTGGGCCTTGTTAGGGGTGTGTACGTTTGGGTGGTGGGTGGGCATGGGTGTACAGCTTACCTACCCAATGCACTTTCTTAACTGGTTTATCGAAAATACAACACCTTTGAAAAGTACCATAATGAGTGGACATCTCTCATTTCATATGCAGTACAATTAAATGGTATTTCCGGTCCTAAATTTTTATTGTCCCTACGGGTCGGCCATGTGTTTTTAAAAATTAATCGGTCGATCATAGTAAAATTTGCTATGGACCCTACCCAACCTTTCGTCCACTAAACAAACGATAAATCTCACTTTTACATAAATAGACAATTATCTCCATATTTATGGTTCTCTAGGGCTGCAAAGCATGCGGACAATATACAAAGATGGAGTGTAAAATTCAAGTTCTCAGGGATGGCTTTACACAGAATGTTGCAAAGTAAGAATGTATGCACGTTCACAGTGAAGGTTAGCTGCTTCGATTTATTGCTCGCGTGCCGGAGTGGCCCACGACTCGCAGTATAAGGTTCTATTGTTTTTTGACCTTGACAGACAGCCACCGTGCCTAAAGACTTCTTTTGAAGGAGGGGTGCAATAACGTAAGAGATGATAAGGAGGAAATTTCAGAAACAAGACCGATTTTCATGTTTGTTCACTAAAAGAAAGATTGTTGGCACAGACGGAGTGGTATTTAGGGACTGCATTACGCTGAGACAATGGAAAATGCAAATCTAATGTAAGTAACCCTTTAGAAGATTTTATACCGGAATATATTAACAATAGCGTAGCGTTAAAGGCCGGTTAAGTTGTACTTGTTCGTTCAATGTGGCATTTTGTACCGCGCACTATCAATGCCGAAGTGCTCCCCTGGCGCCGAGGCGGCTCTGAAAAAGGCAGAGGAGAGGGGGTGGGTTAGTGGGAATAACGTAACATACTCAGTTGCACTCTCCTCGCTAGCAAATAGTTTCAGGCCCAATAAATAAAATGAATAATTTTAATGAAGATCGGCTGGAGAGACTAATTTATGTTTTTAATACAGGTACATCCTTCCATTCTGCCAATGCCATCATTTTCAGACTCCGGCCGACGGGTTCTTCAGCTGCCAGGTGCAGCTCCATGTCAACAACTTCACCACCCTGACCATTTTATGGGACGATCGGCAGGGACCAATATGCCCTTACGCGGTACTAGCGGCTAGAAGCAACATCCCAACCGTTACGGTGGTGTAGTGCCTCGTTGTTGAAACAGCCTTGCGATTATCAGTGCGACCATAGTGCTTCTTTTATCGTAAAACAACACCCTGTGTACCGCAAAGGAACAGCGCGTGACTCGAGATGAACTTTTGCGGATCGAGAGCAAAGACAAATGCGAATCGCTGAGTATTCTCTAAACATTTGACGTCAAATAAATGTGCTTTACCAATTGTACAATCTTGCTGTTTGCTTTTAAACCACAGTTTCATATTCCAAATTGTGGCGCGCTGTGTTGTGAGATGATCTGTGTTGTTTTATGGGTTCTGTGTGAAGTCGCGTAGAAGTCGACTGGGCGCGTTTGGCTACGCAGCCCAGTAACGTCACAGAGCGAGGCGGGGAATATGAATGCTTTGTTGATGTCAGGCTCAGGGGCGGGGGATATGATTTAGTGCTGCAAAAGCAGGTCAGCAAGGGCGATGGGGCAAGTGATAGGATTATCACATCATGTCAGCGCACAGCAGCCTGATTTATCGTTTGTTTAGTGGACGAAAAGTCGGGTAAGGTCCATAAGAAATTTTTCTACGATCGACAGATCCATGCCTGAAAACACATGGCTGACCCGTAGGGACAATTAGAATTTGGTCACGGAAATACCCTTTATTCATTTAGTGGCATCACCATATCCCTGAAATGCTGTGGATGTGCTGTCTCTCAAAAGTAAATGCGAATCAGTGCATCCCATGATCGTTGTCCATCTAGTGGACCCCCAGGAGCTGGTTGTGCCATCCCATCCCCATCCCCATCCCCATCTCCGTCTCCATCCCCATCTTCATCATCTCCATCTGGGGGCATTGGAATGTTCCTGCGCTGGCACAGATTGTGCAGCATGGCACAAACGAGCGTAATTTTACCCATCTTCACTGGGCTGTACAGCAGTGATCCGCCAGACCTGCTTAAACAGCGGAACCGGGCCTTCAGTAGTCCAAATGTCCTCTCAATCATGCCACATGTGCAGACATGTGCCCTGTTGTACGCATCCTCATGCCTGTTCCTTGGCCTCCGTACAGGCGTCATCAGCCATCGGCATATCCGGAATCTCCTACATGGGATGTAGATGTGGGAGACATGTCAGTGTTGGTAGCATCATGTCTTCATCAGATGCAGTGCAATCTTGTGTCATTGGTCATTCATTCGTATGAGTCATGCAGTGTTTTCACAGACGGGTGTTAACCTTACATGGCCATCATAGTGGGTGTTGGCAGCTGGACATTGACCAATGCATTGGTGTGCATGTGGCTTGTGAGTATGGCATTGTGCAGTGATGTGCACACATGGCAGGGTCACTCCACAGTGGTGATATAGTAGATGCAGGACGTCTCATGTACAGCCATCATGTGCATTGTGAGTGCTGTGTTGCATATTATGGGGGGGGTTGCTGTGGCTCCAGGTGTGTGTGCCAGCGGGAGTTCAGGCTGTGTATGTCAGGTGGCAGGGTGTGTACGGCCACACTGTGGCAACCTGTCATGTGTTGCTTTGTGAAGTTTGGGTTCTGCTGTCTATTCAATGGATGGGCGGGGGATGATGCATGTGCAGTCGCAGCAGTCCACTCACGAGCTCATTGCCCTGGTCACACACACACACACACCCCACGTACACAGGTCCGGAGCATTGGCAGCTGTACTCGCCCAATAGCCATGTGCTTTGTCCGGCATAGCATTCCATGTACCGTGGCAATGTTGAATTCCGCAGTACCATTGAGTAATGGGTTGAGCCCGGGAAACATGCGCAGCAATGTGTAATCACTTGCGTCGCATCACATACCATCTGTACACTCAGTGAGTGGTACACTTTCCTATTGCGGAACACCATTTCAATTGCACGTGGTACTGTCAGCTCAATGTGGGTGCAGTCGACTGCACCTATGCAATTTGGCATGCATGCTATGGCATGGAAGGCCAACTTGGTGGCAATCACCTGGGGGAGGGTACGGGGTAGGGCAATCTGTTCAGACACATGGGGCAACAGGGCATCCAGTACCTGAACTAGGATTATTGAGAAACAGGGTTGTGATAGGCCGTGCAGCTCACCGACTGTGTGTTGATAGGTACCGGTGCCAAGAAAGTGCAGTGCAGACACGACCTTCAGGAGGGGGGATGGCGGTGGGGGTGTCTATGTGGCTGCTGATGTCGTCCTCTATCAGGCCAGTGATGTACAGGATTGTTGGACGGTCCAGCCGGTATAATGTGTGGATCTGTCCTGGGGTGAGGTTCCAGGGTGAGGCCCTGATGCGTGGTATTGCAGGCTGCATGCGGGGTGCTGCCGGCTGGACAATGGGGTTTGCCATGGGTACAGGGTTAGCTGGTTTCTGCCTGCGCCTCCTACGCCTCCTCCTCCTCCTCTGCAACATTACTGCCATCATGTGCAGTGCTGCCTGTTGGTTGAGTAGGCCCAGTCCCAATGCTACTAGAGCTGCTGCCTGCATGGTTCTGTTTTGAGTTGGGCTGGGTGTGGCCCTTTTGTACGCACCCAGTGGCCTGCCGGGTCCAGCTGGGCTGATTTGGTGCACCTGTGCCCTGTTTCAGGACACCAGGCACAGTTTAACGTCATGTTCGCTGTGGCGGTGGTACCGCCACCGTGATCACGGTTTTACCGCCATTTTGTTGTCGGTGTTTCCATGTCCGCGCTAGTTGTGATGCTCGCGGTGTTTCGTATTGGCGGCAACGGAGGAGTTTCCGTGCAGGCGGAGTTTACGGGAGCTTTAACTCCGCTGCGGCGGTTGGTGGTGGTGCTATTTCCGGGTTCGCAGGTCATGATTACGCGGACGCGGAAACGGTGCCGGTATGGTTATACCGGCTGCGTTAATTCCGGACCGGAGCACTTGTAATGAGGCCCAATGTGTATTGATGTTTCAATAAAAAGATTTTGACAAAAAAAAAATCTGTATAACATTTAGTATTATTTTAGGTATTCAAAGCCAAACCTGGCTACATATTTGTACCAACTTGAGCTCATAAGATGTGTGGTCCAGTATCTAAATTTCAGGCTAGGCTTTACCACTTGACCAAAGTGTGTGAGATTTTGCCTCTTTTTTAATTTCACTATGCCTTACCTGTTAAAATTAGGTGCCGCTAGAAGTGTTTCAGTTCGCATTATACGCTATTCCAAAAAGCCTCACTCACGGTTTAATAGATCGGCAACCCAGGCATTAGGATATACACACACATCTAACTTTAAAAATATCCGGGCCACATTTATTGAACATTGGTGTCATTCAATAGCAAATCAAAGTAAACACATCAAAGAGTCATCATGGACAATTGCATATAATAACCAGTATGTAAACAGTATGTACCAGAAAATGATGTACAGGGGTACGCCCCACCAGGAAGCGATTCCAGGAGGCCGCAAACCCCTCAACCAACACCGTCTGCTTCCTGATGCAGCCCTAGCACTCTCTTGCACTCTCAACTCAATTAAAATGTGCTGCAAAAATGCAACAAAAATGACATTTTGTGTTTAAAGTGTAATTTTGGACATGAACCATTGATGGGAGACATTCAGAATGGGACTACTGTAGGGGTTCAGTTGGAAAGGAAGGGGGTGGAGGTTGTGAAATGGGTGGGTGAAGGGAGTACTGTATACATGTGTATGTTATTGGAGGATATGTTGTTGTGCTCGAAATAATGTTAAGATCAACAAGGCTATCTGTATTGATTGGACATGGTATGTACTGTTCTTGAAATTTAAAGAAGTTTGAAAAAAATGTCATTTTGCATGAAACAAAATCTCCTATTCCTTGCTTCAGTATTCTGGTTGGGGGGGGCTCTATCTTTCACAACAAGATGGAGGGAGCACAAGCATCTCCTCCGGGGCCTGCGGGGAGTAGCCACAGTGCTCAGGAAGGTATTGTTGGGCGGACACTATCTGAGATGGTACAAAGACTGGGGCCTCACTGCTCAGCCCTCTCAGAGGAGGAAGAGGAGGCATCACCCTGAATTCTCCCAAGCCAGGCCAGGAAAGGCAAGCTGGGTGCTGGTGTGAATAGGTGGGAGGGGAGGTAAATGGGAACAGTGGTTAGCGCAGCTGAAGGAAGGTGACTGGACGGTGAAAGGTGAAGGAGGATAAGATATAACAGGAAGGGGAGAGCAGATGGGAAGGGAAGATAGGCAGATTGACGTTGCAACACTATTTTCTTTGCTTCTCTTTTGCTAAGTACAGTTTTTTTATAGAGGGGTGCAACTGTATTTTTACAGATCTGGGAAGACATTTTTTGTTTGGCTGGATCACGGATCTCGGAGGTCTGGATCAACGGCAGCACTTTGTTTAGGGTACTCCTAGACCCACAACCTATGGAATGTTGGTCCCCCTGATCACAACCCTGGCCCACCCAGATGGAAATTCCTGGAACCAGGCCTGGATCTGGATATGACACAGACTGGCCCAAGTGACATACCGGTCCAGGAAGTGGTGTGGGTCCTTGCAGAGATTCTGAGCCCTCGCAGCCACAGACTGCCGGGCATCATGTACCCTTCTACAGCCCTGGGGGGAAGAATCCATATATGGGCCTGCCCCTTAACTCACCATTGACCTATCGCGCACACAGAACAGAGGTCAGATGGGTGGGGCCTATCCATGGCTCCTACTTGCAGCTGCTAGCTAGCACCTGCGTGAAGATGGTCTGGGACTTCGGGAGGGGAGGGGGCTCTATCCAGAGCAGTCTATGAAAGGAGGAGAAACGTATCCTAACAATGGAAACACCCATCCCCCCAATATTGACCAGCATGTGCTGCTACTTTCCACCTGCAAATCTCTCTCTGCTGAACACTGATCTACACTGAAAGGGAGGGACACACCACAAGGCTTATCCACGATGTGTATAGCCCACTGGCCCACAGAAAGAACGTCTCAACTCCATTTGAAATAATGGGATCTCTGGTTCCCAATCTGGTAGCCATGTAGAGTGCTCTATTGCCCACTGCTCCTGTATAGATGAGGACAATGTTTGAAAGATGAACGCAGACCAGAGACACACACTTAGTGATATTTTATTTCTATCGCGCTCCTACACAAGTGTTTCAGAGCGTGACAAGGCAAGGGAGGGGAACAGGGGAGAACAAAACAGCGATCTTACTAGGCCCAGTGACATTGAGAACGTGCAAGTGCATGGGAGAGGGGGAGGGGAAAAGTGCATGGAAGGGGGGACAAGTGGAAAGTGCGAAGACGAGGAGAAACAGATAAATAACAAATAAATAACAAATAAATAATAAAGGCAACAAACAGTTTTAGTGCAGCCAGCAATTTGCAAGTGCTAGGTTTAAGGCAGTAGACAGGGTAGGTCTGATAAGTGCAGGAAAAAAAGGGGGGCTGTATGGGCACAGATACAGACCCCAGTGCAGGGGTTGGCCCGCAGGCAGTGCGGGAGGGTGGCACGGTGGGCAGGTACCTGGGCCCGGAGGACAGGGGGTGGCCAGGTGCACGGTGCCAAGAGAGAACAGATCAGCAGGGGAGAGGGGGAGCGAAGGCAGAAGAAAAGAGGAAGGTCTTGAGGTGCTTCCGGAACCAGAGATGGTTCTCCTCAAGTTTTAGAGTGGCAGGGAGGCTGTTCCAGAGGGAGGCCCCAGCTGAAGACAGAATTATAGACATAATGCGTAGGTGGACAAGAGAGTAAAGTCTGGAATACACAAAGTACACAATGCAATAGGGCAGTACTTGAAGAGGCATGCATTAAGTGCATCTTGATCTACAAGTGTGTAGTACTGTCTGTGCAGGCGCGGACTGACACCCATTTCTTCATCTCTCCACAGGTGGATGCTTTCCGGGTGTATGTTACCTCCTCGTCTGATGACCTGCAGTTCCCAGTCTTATTTGTTGTTCGGCAGCAGAAGGGGGTCTTGTCCTGGCAGGTGCCACTCGTCTTCCGTGGATAGTAAGTTTGCCTGGTCATGTGATGTCAGACAGCGTGCCTGTCATTGTCACTGCGCTGGTACCTGTTAGCCTGGTGTTCTGATGTTGGACAGCGCTCCTGTCATTCTCATTGTGCTGGTACCTGTTTGCCTGCTAATGGGATGTGGGACAGCGCTCCTATCATTCTCACTGTGCTGATAGCTGTTTGCCTGGTCATGTGATGTCGGACAGCGCGCCTGTCATTGTCATTGCGCTGGTACCTGTTAGCCTGGTGTTCTGATGTTGGACAGCGCTCCTGTCATTCTCATTGTGCTGGTACCTGTTTGCCTGCTAATGGGATGTGGGACAGCGCTCCTATCATTCTCACTGTGCTGATAGCTGTTTGCCTGGTCATGTGATGTCGGACAGCGCTCCTGTCATTCTCACTGTGTTGATACCTGTTAGCCTGGTCATGGGAGGTCAGACAGCGCTCCTGTCATTCTAACAGTACTGGTACAAGTTAGCCTGGTCATGTGATGTCGGACAGCGTTCCTGTCATTCTCACTGTGCTGTTACCTGTTTCCCATGTCATGTGATGTCGAATAGCGCTCCTGTCATTCTCACTTTGCTGGTACCTGTTTGCCTGGTCATGTGATGTCGGACAGCGCTCCTGTCATTCTCACTGTGCTGACAGAATGTCCAAAACAAAAAATAACTGTCCTGTGTCCGAAGTTCTATTCTGACCCTCACACTAAAACTAAACTCTAAGGTGAAACGGGAAATGTCTTTAATCTTGCGAGGTTTAGATGAGTGTTCACAAAAGAAGATTAAATAGCTTCAACCCAAAAGTTCTTAGAGGATACAAGTCTTTGCTCCTGAGGGTGGCTTCCTTTCTCTGGATTCCTCTTTGCTCTCTGAAGTTTCACATATAACAGTTCCTTGTGCCTCTTGTGGCCCACAACAATATTAACGCACAAACCTGTCTGACTTTGCAATAATATCTCTCTCTGAACACCTGGTGTGCCTTTTCTTTCTTGGTTCAAACAGTCCCTTTTCTAGTGCTGATGTTTTGTCTCAGGGCCTCTTTATTGCACACAGGTTTAGCTGCCTGATATAGTCTTCTATCAAGGCTTCTTGCTTTCACACATTTGTGATTGCCTGGTATACTCTCCTGCCAGGACTTCTTGTGTTCCCACACTTGCGATTGCCTGGTATACTCTCCTGCCAGGGCTTCTTGTATTCACACACTTGTGATCATACAGGCTCTCTGCCCTTCCCCAGAGTTGCACATATACTTTGCTTGTCAATATGTCTTTTGGATATATCATCCGTTCCGGGTTTCCCTTATATTTGCACATGTATATTCATATGCTTGTAAGGGCTTTGTTTATAACTTAATCCCCCTTGTAATATTCAGTTAATTCGTTCTTTCTCTCTCAGTTGCTTGTGGCTTAATTACTTTCATTCGGCATGACCGCCGATACACCCAGGGCCCCCCTTGCTTCTGGGTGGACTCATCTGCTTTTGTTTGCGTTCCTGGATTCTCCCAGGGCCAACCGGAGAAGCACTTTGCTCTGTTTCCTTCTTGTGACCACATTACATTGGTTTCTTCAGCTCTTGCGGCTTCCACTTGACACATCTGCTTTGTCCCGGGCTCCGGTAAGTAAAGCTCTGCTCTTGGTCACCTGCGAATGCCCAGGAGTCTTTCTCTCAGGCTCCTGCCATTCTGAAGTGTGTCCTTCTCATGCAGCAATTTCTGTTTCCTTCATTGATGAGCCGCCTGGCTCCACCATGCTGGTAATTGACTTTTGGTTTCCTCCGCCTCACAGAGGGACAGCTCTCTCCTGCCAGCAGCAGATATCAATTCCCACTTCACTTGCCTTTTAAACTTCCAGGGTACAGGTGTAGGCAAGCAACCACTAGAGCGCTCGCTGGGCTTGTGGCCTCCACTGATCTTCACTGCTCTTTTCATCTTCTTCATCACAGTACTTTTACATATGCGGCAATGATAGTCAGTGCTTGGTAACTTGCATGCAAAGTCCTGTCCTACTTTTCCATACCCATGGACAGAAAATGTGGTATTACTGAGGAGGTATGGTTCTATATTTTAGTAGCTTATGTTAGACAGTCCCAAGGATTCCTGTTGATGTTACCCGGTCCTTTTAACATGTGATATTGGGGAAGCTGATGTTGGATCTTATTGGGAGTAATCATTACTGGCCCCTGCGTCTTCCTCAATCCAGTTGTGGACATATTGTTTCCTATGTCACATGGGGAATTATTGGAGACGGAGCTAGCAAAGGGTTGAGGGAGAATATTAAAATAGGCCATCATTGCTGGGGAAGAGAAGGAGCATCCCTAAAAGGAAAGGGGGGGACATGTGTCTTCCTCCAATGATGCTGTGTCCTCTTCCTGAGGATCATCCTCCCACATGTGATCCTCCCTCATATAGCCGCCCCCAGGGTTTAGATCAGAAAGCGTCTGCCTCACCCTGGCCACATGAGGGATGGTTACCTCAGGGAAAGGTTTGATGACATTGTTGGATTCATCACATACTGTACACATAGCTGTTATCTCACTTTGTATTTAAATTTGGTTCTCATCGTCCTTTATTTGTATTATTGACAGATAACTGATTTGCTCCTGATCAATGGAAAGTCTTCCCGAAACACATTGAGCATCAATTTGAGTACATTTGAGCACTGACTTGAATCAGTCTGGAGATTGAATGACTATTCCTGAAAATGTCTACTGATATTTAATTTTCAAATCTATCTTTAACAATTGACATAAATATTACCTACATTACCTTATATTTTGACAGGTAGTCTGCAGGTTGCAGGGGTTTCCCTAATCTGGGATTCCATTTGTTTCTATTTTTTCTACAGCCTATGTGCCAAGACTGTTTTGCCTGCCCTGCACCCTAGTTGATTTATAAATGTGTTCAATTGTTTATATTTTATATAAATTTGGTGTGCATTTGAAAACTTCTCTTGGCTTCTTTTTATGTATTATGGTACCTCCCTGATGTGGACATGGTTTGCAATAGCATCCCTGTCCACTCAAAACAGCGGTAACAGATTTGTGAGAGATTCTGCCAAAAGGATATTTACATTCTTGTTGAAAGTAACAGTAAGGCCATTGAGTCCCTGGGCTTGTTTATTTGGCAAGGGCATAATTGCTTGTGCAAACTTCTCTGCTGGTATTGGCACGTCTAGTTCACTTGTGGTGATTGTTTCTATCTTGGGTAACACTACTGATTGCCCGCTGTTTGCTCCCCACTGCCCTGTATTGGTCCCTTGTGATCTGCTTCCCTCACCTTGTACTCACCCCCCCCCATGTCCTACAATAGATCATAACATTATTGATCATGAGTAAATGAATTGTGATTGTGCTAAAAGGTTAGGCCTTTCAGGGCTATAACATTCCTCTGCCCATCGGCACCATCTTGGCTGCATGGAACACAGTGTCCCCGGCAACCGCCAGGCTCAGAAAGTGAGTTCTTTTTAATAGGCCATGCTCTTCTTCGGGCCTCTAGGGACCGCCAATGATCTGGGGTTTTGAAGTGTCAACATTGAGGCTTAAAACCTTTACCAGTGCAGCTGGGAAGGGTGCAAACAGAGGGCACATCTACTCGATGGCCTCACTTCCCAGGAAATATGTGTTGAATGTTTCCTGGCAATATGTCATCTCATTTGCTTCACATAGTATAAATATACCTATGTTGAACAGCGTTACAAACCAAAGTAAGCTGTATACGCCTGGAACCTATGTGAATCCATGTCTATTGAATTTGACACATGTTGGCAAACGTCTAGAGAGATACATGTCCATATACAAGTTCTGGCCTTTTGGGATTGGCATGTCTTACTTGCAAACAAAGGTAACACACACATCATTAAGAAACCTTTTCAGTTGCATTTGACGCTTGTGAAGTAAACACATGGTCAACTGCAAGTGACACTTGGAAATGCTGACAAACCAGTAAACCTCTATGTTTTTAAAACATTTTCCTATAGAGACTGCAGAGAGCAGAAGTACAAAAGGTTTCATTTGTATTCTTGTATTTCACATGTACATATCGGACTGTGAAAACGCTTGCCATGCATTGCACGTCCATTATCTGATTTTTCTCATTTTATTGGGAAACCGAGACACACGATTCAAAAACATTTGTTAAGCTAATTGTTAAACACAATCAGCCTTATTTCATATCCAAAGTTAATTGCATGCAATAGACCACCAACGTTAGCGCTTACGTGCTCTGGGGTCCCCTGCATACAATTTTAAACGTTCATAAGGCAGAAGGGAAAGGAAAGATTAAAGCTAGGCGAACTCGCTTTCACTCTTTCGTTTCCGGTTCATCTTGTGAAAAAGTAAACACCACCTGCACAGTATACTTTCCATTCTGCATTTACTAATGGATTTCTGTTGGAATTCACCTGGTCTTTAGCAGGTGCTAAACCAAGGAGGATTCCATAGGAATCCATTGGTTTCACGGCTGCATGAAAATGTCACGCAGGCGTGAAACGAAACGTGCTGATGAGGTGGAACACGGTGTAGCTGTCATCTCCACTGCGTGCCCCTCATCACTGTTTGAGAATGGGTCTGAGTGTTAAAGTGGCATAAAATAAATACTCCTTGCTTTTAGGCCTCCATTTAGTGCCCCACCCCTTTAACAAAACAAATGAGGGTGAATGTGTTATTTTGGGAAGATTCTTTGTACACTGTGACTTGAGAATACTGTGTTTATATTCTCAGACAGCATATGTTGTTGAAAACTTTAACATGGGCATTTAAATGATTCTCATTTTATACCACCCATGTTAACTTGAATTTTGAAAATCCGCCACCTTGAAAATCGGAAAGCATGCAAGTAAAAATGAATTTGCCATAGGTGCCAGTATCAGGGAGCAGATATTAACTGGCTGCATCTGCAATGAGTGGTTTGGGTCTATTGGACCTAAAACATTTGACCTAATCACATTTGATCGAATGTATATGACGTTTTTTTCGGTCTAAATTGTGGGGGGGAGACCCCCCACACACTCCAAACCCCTTCCCACTTCCCCTCTACTTAATCTGAACCTTTACCCACCCCATATATATATTTAATTAAATTTGACCGAAGGAAAAGGTCACAAAAATGTGATCAAATGTTTTAGGTCAAATGTTTTTAGGTCAATTATGATAATACCACAATGAGAAGGGTGTAAAAAAAAACCTAATCTAAAGTCATAATGTAAACATTTTAGCAAAACCAATGCTATTCAGTAGGACACTGTGCCTCGCAGTTAACACAGCTGAAGAAGGGAACTGATACAAGCTTCTAGTGGTATGGCACTGTTCCCTGAAGGCTTCATACAAATGGATGACATTCAAAATGTACACTATATTGCAAAACCCCATGTTATTTATTTATTTATTGGTCACTTGTTAGGTGCTTATACAATTAGCAAAACTGTTTCAAAGTGCCGACAGGGCAACAGGGTGGGGACAGGGGAAGGTAGACAAAGAAATACAGCAAGGGTAAATAATTGAATTAATAGTACAAACAAATCAAAAGAAGAACAGGGAGGGGAAGACAAACCTACTATGCCTTGTGAGTGTTCAGAACGTGCGAGTGCAGAGGGGAAGGGAGTAAGGGATAGGTGCTGTGGTGCTTATGGAGAAGTGCTCAGGGTGAAGTGCTAAGAAGAGAAAAACATAAGTGCAACCTCAGTGGGGAGGATGAGCCTAAGCAAGTGCAGTAAATAGACAGCGGCTGGGATGAGAGACATGGGGGGGTCAGGGCCCCTAGGATACATAAGGGCCCTGCATATCAGTCACGCTACTGTATGATAAGCAGGGGAGAGAGGAGGAGAAGGCAGAGGTAAAGAGAAAGGTCTTGGGGCTTTTTCAGAACTCAAGGAGGTCCTGCTCAAGACGCAGAGGGAGAGGGAGGCTATTCCACAGAAGAGAGCCCGAAGAGGAAATCGATCGACCACCAGATCTCTGTTTAGCAAACCGCTTCACATGCAAGGAATTGGTGCCAGAGGAACGCAGGAGTCTAGAAAGGCTATGCTAAACGATAAGTCGCAGACTTTAGCACCAAGGGCAGCTGATCAGAGCTTGTGATTAGCAGCATCACAGCCACAAGCCAGCAGAGGAGGACCAGGGTAAGAGAAAAATATCCACTAATCAGGATTGGCTGTCAAGGAAATAATGATGGTTTAGATGGGCCCGATGGGCGGGTTTCACCCGGCCTAACTAGCTGCACAGGACAGCAGGAAGACACAGACCACAGAGGTAGCTGGAGGTTATTTCCTGAAGAAACCAGATGGGAGAGAGCTGGTGGCCTGGCTATTTCCCAAGCTGGACTGCCTCTGTAAGAGAAAGCAAGCAGCAATTTTAATGCATGGCTATGACCGTAAGATCTGCTATGGGTCTTGGCACTGACAATTTATTTCAGGAATGTTAATTTCTTCTGCATGCTTCAATAACTTGGAAGCAAAACTAAGTTACAAGCCTGAATTGCTTTAGTAAGAAGAAGCAAGCAGCTTGCAAATGCCTTTTCCAAGAAACAGTCAATCTTCTGCTGGGCCTAAAACTAGAACTTTGCCAATTGTTTCTAATTCTTATTTTTTTACTGTTTTAATATGTTGGAGGCTAAAATAAGCATCCTTTGCTCATTTTTGCAACATATGTTTCTTTTCAATGGTTGCATGATTAAGTTATGTTATGTTGAGGGGTTACACCGTGGTGTATTTTTGTCAGGTAGCCAGGTCGTGCTGGTGGCACACTGAGTTTATTGCAATACTGAATTTCAGCAAAGTTTCTAACACCAGCTAGTGCTACTCCTCATATTTCTTTGGCCAAGATAAGTGGATCAATCAGAGATCAGAGGATGCAAGAAAGGAATCTTTGCAGGGGGATTTAAAATGGTTTACCTATATTTTGTACACATGGCTTTAGATTGCTTTTAGGTTATTTTTAGTTATTTGCAGCTAGAAGCCATGGACATTTGACAGGGTTATGCTACAGAAGTATGTAGTCTTAAAGAAAGTGAATCTCCACACTGCATTTCATTGATTTGAAGGCAGCATTTGATGGGATCCCAGATTATCAATACATTGATTGACTTAATTGTAAGAGAAAATACAGATGCACCAAAATTAGGTCTAGATAGGGTATCTGTCCTCCTTTACATGGACGATGCAATTTCAATCTCATTGACCCCTGCAGCAGGGTTGCAGAGAATATGGGCTAACTATCAACCAAAACAAGACACAAACCACAGTATTTCACCTGCCATTCAAACTTGGCAATCGATGAATCGCCTTCAGAACAAGGGAGCAGATTTGATTATCTGGCCACAACGCTAATGGATAACTGCCTGTGCAGAATCCTGCACAGGCCTGGAGAGATCCTATAATGTAATCCTTAATTTCGACACTAGACATTTGAATGGGGCTGTCTCTCCTGCTCTTAAGATGCAGAATACCCAAGCAAAAGCAGCAGCTCTGTATGATTCAGAGGTATGGGGTTATACAGAATCGGTCCAATGATCTGTTGGCGAAAATACCTTTTTTAAGAGAATGCTATGTTTGCCTAAAAGCAAATCCAATAATCTGTTGCATAGGGAGTTGAAACAAAAACACATCAGCGATGAAAGGTATATTAAACCTATATACTATTCGATTCAACTACGGATTTCACCTTATCTCGTAGCATTCAGAGAAGCTATGTTCGATGTATTGAAGAGGGGAGACATTCCATACCATTCTGCAAACATATAAAAACAGTCCTATGGAGTTTGCACACTTTATTTATAGGACATTTATAATGCGCCTATTCACAATGTGTTTCAAGACACAACAAAACAAGATGGTGGGGGAAACATGGAGGGCAAAACAAAAACGATCCTACTAGGCCTCGTGACATTGGGATCGTGCAAGTGCAGTAAGAGACGTGCAAGGGGGGGGTGCCGGTAACAGCGGCACTTGTGAGAAAAACAAGTGCCAGGGAAGGCCAGGTGGACAGAGCCAGGGGAAGCAGAGAATGCAGGGGAAGGAAGGTCCACAAGCTAAGTGCGAGGTAAGGGGCTGGAGGGGCTACAAGGGTGCAGGCACAGCCAGGCTAGTGCAGGAGGAGGGGCCCGGATGGCAAGTTCAGGTTGCAGCAGGGGAGAGTCAGGGAACACCAAGTGCAGGGGTAGGCTGGATTAAGGGGGTGTCTGGTGCCCTGTAAGACTCTGAAGGGACCAGCCAGCCAGTCACAAAGCAGACATGAACATTAGCAGGGGAGGGGGAGAGGGAAGGGAGAAGAGAAAAGGAAGGTCTTGAGAAGCTTCCGGATCTTAAGGAGATCTGTCTCAAGTCTGAGAGGGGCAGGGAGGCCATTCCAGAGGGAGGCACCTGCCGAGAGAGAGATCTACCCCCACTCTCTGCTTGGAAAAGCAACCAATCTGCAGAGAGTTGGAGCTAGAAGACCGAAGGGCTCTGGCAGGAAGGTATTTGCAGAGAGACAGTTGGATGTAGCAGTGTCCCAGGCCCCAGAAGCCCTTGTGGATGATGCAGAGGGTCTTGAACTTGATCCTCGCAGCAACCTCGAGCCAGTGGAGAGATTTTAGGGCTGGAGAGATGCGGTCTCTAGGCTTGAGGCCAAGGATAAGTCTTGCAGCCCTATTCTGGATTAGTTGTAGAGGGCGAAGGGAGGAGTTAGGCAGATTAAGGAAGAGGCTGTTGCACTTATGGTCTAATCCTGCATATATTAACAAAGGAACCAAAGCGACTGTAAAAGATGAATATGCGAATTAGCTAAATGAAAAATCAATACCGGCATGTGAAAATTCCACAGCTGCTCGTAGCTACTAGGCTCAAAAGTGAAAGATCAGTTACAAAGGTTACCTAGATTTCATTCCCCCAACATTTGCGAGATCCCTGTATATAATTTCTGCTCGGGATGTTTGCCATTTGCACTCTTATTGCATAAAGGCGATGAGACCTATAGGGAGCCATGTCTGACATGTAAGTATGTCAAGGAAACATCAGAGCCTTTTATCTTTCTCTGTCTGGAATATTCTTGGTTAAGGTCAGTCTGTCTAAAGCCCCTTTTGCCGAGTAAATACCTGCATAGAGCTTGGCTGAAAATGATTATTAAACACGAATAATTAATGTTATATGTATTATTAGATGGATTTTATTGTTTTGAATTGCGTTAACTGCACTAACATATTTTAAATATTTAGATCTAATTGCTTTACTATATGTAATGCTATACTGTAAGACAAAATATAAAATAAAGCAACTTTGATGATGATGAAAAAACAATGCCATGCCACCAAGAAAACATGTACAGGCGGGTTATACCAATATAAGCTAGTATGACCATCTAAGAACACTCACCATCTTGGTTTTACCCCTGATTGCAGTAAAAATATGCCATGCTGCAGTAAGAAATAATGTCCAGACTGTCTGCACCCATGTAGACCACTATGGCTGCGCAAGAATGCTCATCATGATGGCTCTTACCACTGATACTAGTACAACGTTTTATGCCACAGTAACAAAATATGTCCAGATCTCCGACTGCACCAATGTAGGCGAGTATGGCCACCTAAGAACACTCATGTTGGCTTTACCTTTGATGCCAGTGTAACATGCTGCTGCATCAATGTAGCCCACCCCCCATCAGAAACAAAGGCCTGCTCCCGGCCCTGCATGCATGTAACCACACACTTTCATACAGTGTATACACCATACATGCCAACCCTCCCGATTTAGGTGGGAGACTCCTGATTTTTATGTGAAAAATGTTGCTATTTTCCAATGGGAAATTTTGTCTCCCGATTTCGCTGACAAAATCTCCCTCCCAGGTGCCTCCGAATGTTGGCATGTATGTATACACTTTCTCATTCACATGCATACCCATACCACACACTCCCTCATTCACACACACTCTTACAGACACAAACCCTTATATGCTTTGTGAGAAACCTGAAGGTGTTCTCACCTCTACTCCCCGGGGATCCTTTGCTCAGGTGGCCAGGGAAGGGCCATCAGTTTTGAATGCCAACCCTGGGGGTGGACAAGCGAGGGGGGTCCTTGTGATTGGCGGGGAGAATACCCTTGGGTGAGATGCAGTATTCCCTATGTCATGGTGATGACTTACCCCACCTTTCCTTTAGGTTAATGGGCTATTGTCAACCCTGTGCAATCCTCCCTCCTTCAGCTTTACCAAATGTTAGGGGTGGAACAGAACAGCGGGGAGCAATATCTACTCCCTATCCCAGAAACCACTCTAGAAGTGGAAAGAAAGGGAAACAATCACGGGGGACATACTCCCATGGTAGATCCCAATTTACCAGTCCCCATCTACTCCCACAAAATTCGAAAGAGAAGAAGAGAGGGCCAAAGGGCGAGACATGGTAGCCCCCGGTTTCTAACACTGACTTACCGTCCCTTCAGCCTTCATGGGCTACTTCCATTCATGCCCTATTTTTCGCTGTAAGTACCCACCAAGTACTGAGAGGAGGAAGGTGCAGCTAGGCGTAATACACACTTCCTATGACAAACATCACTCTAGTGCTGGGACAAAGAAGAGGGGGTACTCCAAATCTGAAGGTCAGGCATGTCCCATTGATCGGGTTCATTTTGGTTAGGCAAAACAAGCCAACGATTAACACCTGTTAATAGGGTTCAGGTGTATAAAAGGAGGAGACCCAAGTAAGCAAGAAGAGGAGAACCGCTGTGGTGGAATGAGACCTGGAGGTCTAAATGCCGGCAACCATCCCAGAGGACCTACAGAACCTGGAGCTAACGAGTTGCATGGTGGTTGCAGGGTCGGGAGCCCTAAATCAGAAGGTGGGTAGCGGGAGCTGCCAAACAGCTGAGAAGGGACGCAGTCCGCATGCAGTAGGAACGCCGGTGTGTGAGGGGAAGTACCCGGAGAATACGCGGAGCCTAGATTGTCTGCTTCCAGTATACAGAGAAGGTGAGTGGGGAATGGCAGGAACCGCTGCTGAGGAGACGTGAAAACCCAGTGAGTGTCCGAGGACACGGAAAGACCGGAGAGCCCCCAGCGGACAGCAGGCAAATAACGGCCCACGAAGCTAAATTAGTCTGAACTATGTTGAATACCGAACTGAATAAAAGGTGCTATTTGAGTAAAAGCACAAAGTATTGAATAGCGAACGAACATTTGAAGTTAAACAGACATATTGAATATCAAACTATATGTGAGAAGCATTTTTGAGCAAAACGAAAGCATATGGAGAATTGAACAATCAATCACTTGAGAATTCTAACAGACAATGTGAGAAAGAACCATAGGTCTATGGTAAAGCGAAAGACTGATGCAGAAGAGTGTTACACTGAAGGAGAGTACAAGTGCGAGAAGTCAAAAGCCTGAGGCAGAAGAGCCTGTGAAGGGGCCAAACAGGGATAAGGGGACTTAGGGTTGCATGACCTGTAATGGGTGGACCGTGTGGTCTGACAACAGCGCCTAGACTAGAGAGTTCCTTACTGTAAAGAGTACCAGCATCACAAATCAAGCCAAGGGAAATCATGATACGTCTCCTGTATCATGAGGGCCTGCAGGAAGCATCTCCTAAATTCTCTTAACAAGAGCTTCATTTTTTCGGGTGTGTCTAGACCCTTAGCATTTAAATAAGCCACATTCCACCCTATTAAACTGCCTCTACTACCCTCCATGATTCAACTGTCCTGGCAACTAATCACCTACTATTCCATCTTCTGGGCCATTATCCATGCCCAGCGATCTCCTGCTTCCCATTCCAAAGTGTAGTACCATATTCGTTTTTCAAAACCATTTGCTTGCCTGCATGCCTCTCTCATTCCCTCCCACTTCCCTCCTCGCACACGCTTCTCCTCACTCACGCAATAAACAAAATAAACCTTTCCCACCCTCTTGAGATCTTCTGTGTGGGTATTTCATCCTCCATCTCTGCAGCACTTGTCTATCCCTTGTCCTCTTTCTGATAGGCACTTAGGATCTTGTTGAAATTAGACCACTCTTTGAAGCCACTACTCTCTCCTCTTCCCCATCCTACCTCAGCCCCTAAAGGCTAGTAACAAGATCCACACTCCCTTTCACTACATTAACACTTGAGTCACTGTGTTTGCCCGGCAGTCCTCCTCTTCTCCTTTTCTACCCACATTAACATTTAGGCACTTTAAATTGGGAAAAACATCTCTCCATCCAAATCCGCCTCTGTCCCTCTCACCAGATTGTCTTAGACCTTTGGGGCCTACTGCACCCTGAATACACCTCTTGCGCCACCCAATCAGTTGCAGGCTTTTTAAATCCTGGGGTGTTCAACTTCATACGTTTCCCAGTTCCCGGCACGTTTAGTCTATTAACCTGACACCCACCTCTCGACTCAGCACCAGAATTAATCTATCCTCGGATGACTCACCAGCCAGTGTTCTTACCAATTTATCTGCAACTGCCTTAATTTCCACTGACTCTGCCAGCACATATTTCTCTTCACCTAGCTTGAAGATCAGAACATCAACAAGAATGGCTATGCCCATCAATACTTTATCTCATTCTGTTGAAGTCAAGTTGTTAGTCGCCCACAGTCCCTTCTTTTACTTGAGAGTGAATGACTGCTGGTGCTGAAGAAAAAGGATCTTGTTGCCTTTGAACTCAGAAGTATTTATGACAAAGAACCACAATCATTCTCAGACCTTCTCTTGGTTGACCATCTCTGTGGCTCGCTACATTCTCAACTGTACACCTTCTTCTCAAACCTCAAAGAGGTTACTAACCAACTCATGCACTAGCTTTTCCACTTGCTCTGGGGTTTCATTCGGAAATTCTGGGGCTCCAAATATATGTAGATTGCACCTTCTTTCACTATTCTTCACATCATCCAACGTATTGATTCTCAATCCCTTCTAGCCCCTTCTCATAATTTAATTCCATCAAGTCCATTGATAGTTGGTTGTTTTCTAAAGCTTCCACCATATCCCCACTTTTTCAATTTTCCCTTCCAGCTCTGAGATTGTAGTTTGTAGTTTGGATCTCTGTTCTCTTTGCTCCGATTTCTCTGAGTACTTGTTTCAGGCACATTGTCCCTCATACCCACCATCATACTCCCTACTCCCCATTCCCTATTCCCTTGTGGCCATTTTCCCATCTACAGGAGCAGAGGACTCTCGGTGGACAAAACTAAGTAGCTACTCTTTCCAACTCAGTGTCTCTGGTTCCAAAATCATCGGCTGGAGACTGGTCTGTCCATACCCAAGCTAGCCCTCAATGACTTCAAGCCAGGGTTAAAGCTCCAGTCATCCTAAAACATTCACACAGAGGGAATTATCTCCTGCTGACCAGTTTATTTACTACCCATGGTCCTCCAAACCGCAGGACATGGCCAGCACCCCGGCAAGGGCTAGGAATTTGGCCTGAACACCTTTTTCATTCCATACCTATGCAAAGTTTTCTGTGGTAAGTCTGTTGCCAATATCCATGTAAGACCTTTCTGGTAGGATGGCAAGAGGTTCCTAATTAACTCCGTAGTCACCCCCAATGTGTTCTGCCTGCCACCAAAATCGACCTACTGACCTTCAATGTGGGACTATTTGAAGGTCACATACCAGTGCTGACACAGGCTGCCTGCTTTGTTAACCTTCTGAACGGGGACCCAATGACCAGAACTGTACATTACTAGCGGCTCAGTTCAATGGGTCAAGTCAGGGTTCTCGGGAATCTTACAAATTAAGGTTAGACACGTTGACCAAATGAGTAGCCAAAGTAAATCAGTGTTTCAGGACAATGAACATGTACGAGACAAGTGCACATACTATACATTTGACTGGAGTTTATTTGCATAATTGTTGTACAGTAGTTTATATAGTTCCAATTTGACAAATCTCTCAAATGTGCAGTAGGGAAGGCATGGTATCACAAGTATGACACGGACAACAATAGGTACAATTTGTAAAACCTTTATTGATGTTTCTCGGGTTGGAAAACTTCTACTCTGCCCTATAACTAAGATGGGAGTAGTCTCGACCATCAAACAATAAACAAAACAATCCTACTGGAGACTGTCAAATCAAAATGGCCTATGTTTAAAAAACCTAAAGCCTGCTCAATCGCTTGTACAAAAAGTGTATAAAGGAGAAATGTATACAAAGGGAAAATCAGTGTTCAAATCTATAAAGGTGGCTGAATCAGCTCTCCTACCCACGTTAGATCTTATGGAGTAAGGTGGTCTTTGTAGGCAGGATGACGCACTTTGGCTCAGGTTCTCAGTACCATAAACAGTTCCAAAAAGTGTATTGAGCCCGCCTGGCCTTCCAAGTTAATGTCACTCTTGCAGACCTTCAAATAATATTTCAACACAAAGTTCACGTAGGTCCCCCTCCGTCAGGCTCAGACCTCTTCAGCACAAAGTTCAACAAAACTTGCAAGGGGGCTCCCTTCCCCAAATTTAGTTAACTTTGAGTCTCCCTCAACCGGGCTCAGAACACTTTCAGGTGTCAAAAGACTTTCGAACATTTGTGGCTTTCTTTACAGACCTCTGCAGGACCACTTTTAGCTAAAAGTTATAAACAATGCACCTTTCACAGAGACTTTCGAGTGGGCTACTTCCTTTCGCCAGACCACTCTGCTATTCAGTATCGCTGATTTCACAGCTGTCTTTTACTTCAAAGTTAATTCACAGTTCTGCCTTTCCTTGCTTCTCACCCACACGTGTGCAGCCTTCACTTGCGATATATTTTGCCACATCAAACTTTATTTAACACACATCAGTCTCACAGGTCGCATCACCAACTGTGTGCGTTTTCTTCTTGGTTTACGATATCCAATCCACAAGGCAAGGTTAGTACAACAGACTTGGCCTCGCCTCCCCAACTCTGCCGTTCACCCAGGAGGGTTGCCGGCGTCCTTGAAACAAAATACAGTCTTCATTTGCAGGATCTGGCCTTTTCCACTTGTCTTTCGCTGCCTTTTGGAGGCAACGACCTCCAGTAGGGAACTCTTGGGGTTTCGACATGCTGCTTTCGTCCCTTGGTCCGTCGCTCTGCTCCAGTAGGTTTGCATTTTCCCCAGAAGTCCTGCCGGTACTCGTGTTCCGCCTGGCTCAGAGTGTGTCTTTGGGTGCTGCCTTTTATCCGTGTGAGGAGAGCTAATTGGTATCAGGTGTATGCACTTGAAGTCAAGTCCCTGACTTTGCTTGACCCAATGAATGGGACATGTCCAGTACGATTTATGAGAGTTAGGGCCTCATCACGAGCCGGGGCATTTGGCCGTAGGGCTATTAGCGCCGGCGCTAATAGCCCTACGGCCAAACGCCCCGGCGCTATTAGCGCCAGATCACGGGTTTGGCAGAAAGGTTATTGCCCATTCCCCATTGGGCCCATTCGGGAATTCCTCATCCCCCATTGGACCCAATGGGGAAAATTCACGCTATTACCGCCAGCGGATTTCCCGCTGGTGGTAAACGTGCCGGAAATCGGCAAATTTGCCGCGGATTTCCCCCAGCTCAGAGCTGGGGGGAAATCCACCAAAGCCATGATCTGGTGGACCCTTAAATGCGGCGGTAATAGTGCTTACGCCGCATTTAAGGGTTACCGCCAAACTCGTGATGAGGCCCTTAGTCTTGCTACTCTCAGTCACCCTCTTCCTCACCCCAGTGTTTGTGTGAAAAAGGGGGGGGGGTCGGGACCTCGCAGAATCCTACAAAATAGGATGGGGTAGATGAACAAAAAAGGGGGGAATACTGTGTCTCACCATTGGCTGTGTTACCACACACTCAGCGAAGACCCCTCACCCAGGTGATCCTCCTGCACTGGTCCACCCCCAGGGGCTGGATCCAAAGGCGATGGCCATGCCCTGGCCACCTGGGAGAGAGATCCCCGGCGACTAGCGGGTGAGACACAATCTGGTTTCTCACAATGCTACATGCACAAGTAAACACCCTACCATCAACTTTACAAAAGCCTCATCCCTTATTTCTCCTGAAATAGAAATCCACCAAAATGTATATTCTTTAAATGTTAAATCCCTACCTGGGCAGCCTCTCGTGGGACTATGTTTTGTATATATGTTTATGTGAAATAGGAGAATCTGTCAATTCAGTTGGGGGATCTTTGCTTCACACGCTCCATACCTGTTGCCAGAATGAAACAAACAGCCAAAATACAACATGGAACATGGAGCAGAACCCAACTATATGCCAGACATCGCTCAGTCTTTTCAGGGAAAGCCAATTCGAGATAGTTCCTGAGGGATTCCATATTGAGTTTCCTTTGTTTATGTCCATTTTGTTGACCTATATTCATCATTTACAATTCCCGTAGAAGGGAGAATCTGCAATTCTTTGCATTTAATAGCGATGACATTGTCTCTCTGAATTGTATCACTTGTGCACACATGTTCCCCCACATTCAATTGCCTCAAATAATGATGCTGTTGGTTTACTTTCTCATCTCTTGCAGTTACCAGAAGACGTACACCTACCAGGAAGTGAGTCGCACTCTTTGCCCAATGGCTCCAGTGGAGGAGCCTGGTTCTGAGGAGCAGTATATATTTGTCGATGTTGCCTCCATGGCACCGTACAATGTCCCCTACGAGCTGCTTGTTGCCCGGGTGGTGAACTTCGAACTAGAGTAAGCAAAACTCTTATTAATTAACCCTATTCTCATATGTTCCGGGAAAGTCTAAAACTATACCCCACCCGAATAGTGACCTGTCTGGTACAGGTTTCAACTAACTTATTTTTTTTCTTTTTCTTTTTAAACCAAATGTGTGCATTCTCACTGGCCTAAATTAATGTATTCTCCAGGTAGTGAATGCTATCAATATTAATGTTTTCTAGAATAATGTATGGGTATGTCAGTTTATATTCTTCCCCTGTTCTGTACAGTGCAAAATAAACATGGTTATTTAGAAAATATGCACATTTTAATGGAACCATTCTTACATTCAAAGTTCTCATTGGTTTATCTCTGACCTAGGGATCCAGTGGAAAGTGTTGTACTAGGGGACTAATGCACTCTTGCATGGAGCCTTGGCGGAAGTGAGGCCCAGTGAGTGATGAGCGACCAATAAAGTCCATGTACACTGGCCATCTTGGATTCCTTAATGGCCAGAACGCTAGTCTATGTGGGATGTCTGGGATGGAGGTTCCCTTAGCGATTGGTAACTGACGTGGTTTATTGCCATAAATGGTTTGAAAGGTCTGTATCCTGGGAGGATGTAGCGGAACCCACAGAGAAGCACCGCCACTGTTCCTGGCATAGTGCCAAGACTGCTTATAGCAGAAGAATTTAATTTGCAGTTTATCAGATGTCGAAAGCCATGAGTCCACTGACAGCCCTGGGGTAGATGGGCCCATGATTAGTGGTATCCTCTGTGGGCAATGCCATTAATGACTTGAGTGGTCTTTTGCTACACATAATCGGGTTGATTGTACCGAGGCCACTCTTAGCGCAGAGGGCCAAACCCACTGTGTTGGAGGGTTTGAAACTAAGGAATGGCTTCTTTGGACCACAGCTGTTCTTCTCAGTGACTCATTATTATTGTCCAGTGATTTGAAAGTGCCATGTGTTGTATGTATGCAAACAAGCACATGTTATGTTCTTTAAGGTTTCATGTTTTAGGTTGGGCTATCAATAGGCTGGACCAGCAACCATAGGTGGGAGTGGGCATGTACATAGTTATATATCGGGAATGTACATAGTTCAGCTATGTTGTGTCGCTATTGACCATGCAATCAATAAGGGTGCATCAGCATTCCAGTATGGAATTAGAACCATGCTGGGTTATAGGGCCTCATTACGAGGTCTGAGGTAGCCATTTGGCTATTAGCGCCATGGCTACCCCCTTACCGCATTCCGGGTCCGTGTTCCTGGAATAGGGACTTACCAGGTCATTCCAACCTTGGAGGACCAGGTAAGTCCCCATTCCGGGAACCATTCCCCATTCCCATTCGAGCCCCATAGGGCTCAATGGGAAGGGGGATGGAGCTAATAACGGGCCCGCTATTAGCGGGCCCGTTATTAGCTCTCAAGTCCCTTAATGGGTCCCTTCCATAACGCCTGGCAAAACCAGGCGTTGAGGAAGGGACCCGCTAAGGGACCTCGGAATAGGGTGGTAAGGGATTACTGGCACCGGTGTCCTTACCGGTGCCGGTAATCCCTTTCCGACCACCTCGTAATGAGGCCCATAGTGTTGCAGGAGGAATGTTTGGCTTTGAATAAGAACAACTGTTTTCCCTGCCCGGGAGGTTGGGGCTGCTGTAATTATCTTAATCAAATGAGATGCACCAGAGACATACCAGCTCATTTGTGATCTGTGAAACGTAATACTGGCGACGAGAATAGGATAGGGCGTTGACTGCATTTACCACAACAACCTCCTCCCCACTACTCCCTTCCTCATGCTAAAATGTCATGCTATCCTGGACCATTTTAACACTTCGGGTATGGACCATATTATTGAGATGTTTTTGAAGGAATGTGAGGGCTGTAAGGACAGTAATAAGCTGTTAAATACCAGAGTGCCTCTCATGAGGGTTGTTGAACCCCTAGTTCAGTCAGGGATGTTGTGCAATGGATATTTTGGGTCCCATATCTATCAGGGAAACCCAGAATCATCTCATCACGCTGGTAGATTTTCTATCTAAGTGGCTGGAGGTGTGCATTGTGAGAGACGTTAGTTCTTGCAGGATTGTAACATTCTTGGAATCTGTGTTCTCGAGAGAGGAAGTCCCCAGGAAAATAGTGTCGGACAATGGTCCCCAGTTTGTGAGGAGAGAGATGGAGGAATTTGTTGGAGGATAATGTCATTGGACATTCCACAACAGATTTGTACAATCCTAAGGGTAATGCCACTGTGGAAAGATTCAACAGAACCCTGATGGATGCAATTAGGATTGCCATCGCATCTGGTGGAGATTGGGAACATGCTGTGATGGAGTGTGTAATGCAATATAGGATTGGTCCACACCAGGTAACATGAGTTTCCCCGTTTGATTCGTTAAGAAAAAGAGTACCGAATTCAAGGTTGCATCCGAGTTGGTTGAAGACATTTGCAGGTGTTCGGGAGGAAGTGCAAGTGGGGCACTGCACCACAGGATTCTGGATGCTCAAGGGAGGGCAAAAGAGAGATACAATGTGAAGAATTGTGTGCTGGAATGTTTGTTGAAGGAGGGTATGAAGGTTGAAGTTAAAAAAGGTAGGAGGGTGGATAAAGGACTTATGAAAGATTCTACTCCTTTAAAGGTGGTGAAGGATTTAGGAAACATTGTTCTATTGAGTAATGGAGAGAGATGGAGTAAAGAGAGGGTGACAATTGTTAGACGTAATGTAGCTAGCTAATGACGATAGCGACAGGATGTGGTGACCCTGTTGTGCTTAATGTTTCACACCCTGGAAGGGAAGGAGGTGTGTTTTATATATGCAAACAAGCACATGTTACATTCTTTAAGGTTTCATGTTTTAGGTTGGGCTATCAATAGGCTGGACCAGCAACCATGTATGGGAACGGACATGTTCATAGTTATATTGGGAATGTAGATAGTGCCGTTGTTGTGTTGTTATTGACCATGCAATGAATAAAGATGCATCAGCATTCCAGTATGGAATTGGAGCCATGCTGGGCCATACCTCCCAGGAGGAATGTTAGGCTTTGATTAAGAGGAACTGTTTGCCCTGCTGGAGAGGTTGGGGCTGCTGTAATGATCTTAATTAAATGCGATGCACCAGAGACATACCGGCTCATGTGCGATCTGTGGAACGTAACACCATTATTCCTGGTGGTGCTGTATCCCAAACTCACAGGTGACCACACTGGTGGGTGAAATGAGGCCTGCAACTCCCGCTGGCGTCCTTGCTATACAGGGGGGAGTCTGTAGGGGGGTTTATAGTAAAGTCTCTAGATGCCTTATGGGATCAGTCACAGGAGAGGCTTCTCTTTAAGGTCCAGCTGTTTAATATCAGGATGCTAAAGATTTTTATGAACCATGCAAGAGCATGCCAGACCTGTGCATGTACATTGCGCAAGGGACACACATTCCCTTACACATTAGGACTGGATGCAGCCAATCAAAAAGGGTGAAAAGTGCCATACAAAGCAGGGCCATGCCGGCCTGCAAAGTTAGAAGTAGAAAACACCACCAAGGCATTGATCATAGCCCCAGAAAATGTGATTTACAGAAGCAACCCTCATCATACCAAGTTGGTTCAATACACACAGGCCTCCCAAAACAATCCAAAGTTAAAAAAGCATGAGGTCTACTCGGTAACAGAGTTTAGAAGGTGTCCAGTATGTGTTCAGTGTGCTATTAATTGCATGCTACCAATTCTAAAGCCTTGCACAAGAAAACACATTGAGTCAATAAAGCAATTTGATTTACATTGTTCATATAAAAACTCCTTGCAATGGCACTGGACTTCCGTCTAGAGAGTGCACCCCAATATCCTACTGCTCTTAAACCACTCGTTTTTCCATCCTTTCTCCATATTATGTATTTGCAGCAAAGTCCTGATTTTGCTACCACGATTGCCCTTCATTCAATATTGCCCTAGTGTCTTTCCCCGTCCCTGCACGTGCCTGCATGTTCTTGCCTTGTCACACTCTCCTTCCTGTCACAGGGTGCTACTACCTGGGACCAAAAAGGATGCCAAGACCAAGGGGGTCATTATGAGTTGGGCGGTAAGGGATACCGGGCACCGGTAAGGAGACCGGTGCCGGTAATCCGTTACCGCCCAATTCCGAGGTCCCTTAGCGGGAACCGTAAAGGACGTGTGGTCTCACCACACGTCCTTTACGGATCCCGCTAAGGGACCAGGGCGCTAATAATGGGCCTGCTATTCGCGGGCCCGTTATTAGCGCCTTCCCCATTCCCATTGAGCCCTATGGGGGCTCAAATGGGAATGGGGAATGGATGGTTGAATGGGGACTTACTGGGTCCTCCAGGGTCAGAATGACCCGGTAAGTCCCCATTCAATCAGACCGGTGCCGGACCCGGTATTGGAGGCAGCCATGGCGCAAATAGCGCCATGGCTACCTCCAATCTCGGAATGAGGGCCCAAGTCTTGTCATTCACTCATTTTATTGAAAGGATTATTACAAGAATGGACGACTCAAATGAAATGGGGTCTTCTTAAACAAAACAATAGTCAGCATGGCTCTCCTCTAATGGGGGCTGACTGGTCCTCCCCCCCTCAGGAATACTCCCCTTGCATAATGTTTCTTCCACAGTATGCAGGCAGTTAGGTGTCCTTGACCTCAGAAGCCAATGTCCCAATCTGCACAGTTCAAAGGGGGTTGCCTCGCCCTTTCTGGGGTTCCATGCTTTAGGGTGAACTGAACCGTTCCTCTTAGTCTGAATCAGTTGCAGGCTTTCTGGGGTCCTATATCCCATGACTTACTTTATTAACATGTCTTATGAGCAGGCGGGTCAGTGGACGTAGCGCATAGGGAGAACTAAAGAGGGTTCCCTGCAATCTGCCTGTGCGCCCTCGGGCTGCCTTTCCCCAACTCTCTAAACTTGCAGTACTCTCCCTCGCCTCAGCGTCTTCGTCCTCCCCCTGGTTTATCCTGCCTTGGGCAGATCTGGCCCACCAGAACCTGCCTATCTATGAGTGTGTGCTTTCTCTCTGTCTGGGTCTTCTCCTCGCCTCATTCTTATATTACCTCTCAGCTCATGGGATCTTAACGCCTGGCCTTCTCTTGTCACTCAGCCCATTGTTGGTATCTCAAAACCACCTTCTCCTCCTGTGTGCCATCTCCTTTAGTCCTCCACACTTGCTACCACCTTCCACATCGCCTCTTTGTCATGGTGTTCTTTCTTCAGATCTTCTGTATCAGTTTTTCCCTCTGAGGTTATCTTCGCCATGCAACTTTCACTCAATTCCTTCTTCGTCTTGGGTCTCACCACCTCACCAATTGACTTCCACTCTCGCCTCCTAATGTTCTCTGGTCCGTCTGCACCCATCCTCCTTCTGATATTAACCCCTCCTCTGTTTCTTTGTTTAGCTCTCACCATCCCCTTCTGTCTTCTCTCACCCTCTGATGTTACCACCTCCTCTTTAACAACCATTTCCTCCTGTCCATTCTTATCCTCTGATGTTATAAGCTCTTTCTTCCCCCTCCCCACCGCTTCCTGCCCTCCACGCCTGCTACCTCACAACCTTGGTCTCTCCAGCCTGTTTCTTCCACCGCTCCCCAGTCTCCAGCCTTCTCCAAATGCGAGTGCCCGGCTCCTGCAACCCACACTGAGCAACTGAGGCTCTGTGTTTTTATGATGGGTTCCACCCTCCACCTCGAAGGGTCTTTCAGCCTGCACCTTTGGCTTGTCCTTGTAAATAGGCTGGGCCAAGTCCTATAATTGCCATTGTGTATGTTAATCTTCCGCCACTGACCCACTCCCTTGCTGCATGTGGTCTTCTGAGCGCGTCAATGTTTCCAACGCATGAACACATTGGGTACGCTTTAAGAACACTTTGTTTCACTGAGCATTCAGGGAAAAAGTAGCATTGTATCCCCAGCATGAGAATCTCTTGCCATGGAACAACGCCTCTGAAATGCTTCCTCGCGTACTGAACTCTTGAGTCCAGGAAGGTGCAAACCGGTGGCATACTTTTCGGGGAACTGCAGAATACACCAAGGTTCCTGTAAAGTCCTTGAGATGAGTTCTTTGATGGATTGGGACAAACTGCATCAATTGCAGAGAAATCATTCCCCTTAAAGGGAAAGCTTTGTTTTTCTTTTTTGGGTCCGGTCAGGAAGAGCGTCGGGCTCTCACATTTTGGAAGGGTGTGTCTCAGTATTGATCTGCGGGGCCTCACAAGGGATTAGGGCAGGGTCAAAGCTTTTAGAGCTGACCCGCACCAATGGGCTCGCTGGTTGGGGAAATGTAGATCACCCAAGAGCGGCCTGTGCTTCTACTGTGATTGTCCTTTGGTCTCCAGAATCAGACACGGGACTTCATTGCATTGCCCACACTTTTCTTAGGCCACTTTGCCATTTTGTACCTGGCTGAAAAGTGGTGCTCAGTTGATCCACACCCTCCTCTTCCCCTCAGCGGGCCAGACATCCATCTCTTCACAGCACGCCCAGAAAGGGGGGCTCCAACCCTAGGTATTGCTTTTCATGTGCTAAAATGAACTGAGCGGATGTTGACAGTGGAGGTGCAAATGGGGCGCTATTGGGAAGATCGAAAGGAGGCAGAATGGTGTTAAGGTTGGTGGGTGTGGAAAATGAGTTGTAATGCCGGGTCTGCCCAGTTAAGTGGGAGAAAAATTCTAAAAATAAGTAAAATTTTATTAATGAATTTCTTAAAATGGTGGAAACCATGGGAACGATGTCACGCATGAAAAGGGTGATTACTTTCAAGGTACACAATGATGATCCTTTTCCATGCAATGTTTTGTTGTTGAAATGTACACATTTTGATATTGTGCATTTGCTATGTTGTCCTCGATGGATTGCAGAGCCAGGAGGGAGATGTTCAGTCCGAGCTATTTTTGTTGTCTAGCATCATTTTATGTTCGAGTGTTAGTCCCTTTTCCTTTCCCATTACACCTGCATGACCACCAGGAAAAAAAGGGGGTTTGGAAAAATTACTCACATGCGCCAACCATAGAAATTTAGACAAAATATTGGTTCAGAGGTGAGTCAAACAAGTTTTTGACAAAATGAGCTCCAGTTGCTTTTTCTGGAAAGAAAATTTCCAATTCGATATTGGTATTTAAAAAGTTTTACTTTTATTCTTCACAATGTTTTTGAGAATGGACAAACAAATAATAATAGTTTTCTGTTGGGTGTTTTCTTCACACCTTATATTTTCCACACAATTTACCATGCACAGATCCTTAATTTCTGTTGGGTATTTTCTTCACACTTTATAGTTTCCACAAAAATTACCATATACAGACTCCTAAGACAAACTTGTATAGGGTGTTTGTTCCACACCTTTTCTTTTTGTCATATAGTGTCCACAACAAATACCAAGATCAGATCTTTAAATCAAATGTGTGTAAGGTGTTTGCTCCACACCTTTTTTACGGTTACACATCAAGTAATATGCACTGATCCTTAGTAATTCGAAAAAGTTTCTTTCGACACGCGTTTCCCCATTGAGGCTAACAATGGTTCATCAGGAGAGGAAATGTTTTGTTTACAAAACTTAAAGATATTCAATAGGTTTTGCTGTTATTTAAAACTTTTATGACCTAAAAAAAATAAATGTTTTGTTTAACTCACCCAATTTGTTATAGTGAATTTTCTTTGAAGACATAAGCATTCATCCAAATAGTTTTGGTTGTATCAAGTTAGTGGTAAAATGTCTGTCCAAATTTTGCTTGATAAATATTTAGAAGAAATGCCTTATGTTCCAATATGTCGGTTAAGTTGGTCAAAAAAGGCTAAATGGGAGAAGGTAAAGAGATGGTATTGTCTTTAGATGCTTGGAGAAAGGATGCAGGTTTAGATTGCAATTTTCTATTCCTTCATTGTTCCAAATATTGCAGAGCTAATTTTGCTTACCTTATTTCATCTTTTGTTCATAAGTTCTTTGGTCCTTCAATGCCATGATAAGCTGAATGAGAGTTTTCCCGAATGAGTGGATGACCTTATTTGGTTTTGGCGCACATTTTATATTGTATTTGTGCCGCGATGACGTCATCACGCCGCATCCACGTGATCTACCAGGAGTATAAGAATGGAGTGTTAAGAGATTTTTGCTAAAAAGCCAGGATTCCCTGGACATCTTGTGCCTGACGCAAGATAAATTAAGAACACCTCAGTCATATGCAGGCCCAGTGAAAAGGAAGGAACCAGCTTTTTCTACGACTAGCTGGCTGGTGCTTTCTTTCCATTGTAGAACATGGCATGTATTTGTGGGTGGGAACCTTTGTGGATTGCAGCCATGGAAAGCCAGAGATAACTCTATTTTTCGTGTAAGAAGAATAAACTAATCAGGGTTGTTTATGCTAAAGCAAACATGGGATTCGTTGGTCATCGCTCCCCAGATTGAACACCTAAAACGAGCTTCTTATGAACCCTGGGTTTTGTGAATGTCCCATGTTGCGGACACCGAGAACAGCTTCTACATCTTGTGTCCACATCGTTTGAGGGTCATTAGCAGGCTTAGTTTTAACAGTTCTATAAATGGAACAACTTGGGTACAAAATGGTATGAATATGGCTTTTTGGCTTGTTGTGTGGTATTTTGCTTCTTTGTGTCTGCATGGCGTGCACTGGGTGGGATTTCAAAGCTTATTGGCTATGATGGCCCCGGCACCTTTGAAAGGCCATCTTGTTGGGTTCTGGTCAAGATAAACAGGAGGTCTTGCCAACAGGTAGTACTTGAAGGTCTGGTTGCCCATTGTTCATGCTCCATTCTTTTACAGGACCGGTGTGGCCTTCAACTTCGATGCCAGCCCCTCGCAGCCTCAGGTAAGTGATGGGGAGGGGATTAAGTGATCACCTGGGGTGCAATTGGCTGTCTTGCTGTATACTGGCTTTGTACATAACACTTCATGAATGCGACATCCTTAGGAAAGGTACCGACAAATCCTTATTGCCTGCTTTACAATTGGGTTATTGTGATGATTGATGCCCTGAGATTATTGTACTATTTGACTCCGCAGAGTAGCCAAAACTCACTGTTGTGTAACCTTTTGTTATTTTCGCTTTCTGTAGTATTTCCTTTACAAGTTTCCAGAGAACGTGGACTCCGTCATCATCAAGGTGGTGTCCAAAAATGCCTACCCATGCTCCGTGGTGTCTGTCCAGGATATTATGGTAGGTTACTGCTGGGAAATGGCATGATGCGCAGTGTGACAAAGTCGCCTGCCTGCGGTTGTGAGATTGTGGTTGCAGGTGCCGTGTCCCGCCAACTGCTGTGTGATGCTGGGCTGCAGGTGGTGCACAGGGATCCCTTGACCACATTGTCTTGCACAGGAGAGTCACCAGACTGGCAGAGTCACGGGAATTCAACACTCAATTCTCCTGGGCCCTTATGGGTCCTGCAAGTGCTGCAAACGGGTGAATGCCCGAGAGACCCTATTGGTTATAACGCCATCACGCGGCAGCTTAAAGGAATAAGAGCAATTGCAAATCTTACTAGAATTGTTGAATCCTGCTGTGCAATGCATGAGCTTCATGCGTCCAGCCAACACACCTCTGGGGTTAGTGGCTGAATGAGCATATGGTTAATGGTTAAATGCACATTGAGACCAGGAGGCTAAAGTTCTAGCATATCATGCAAATTACAAAATGCAGAGTTAACAATAGTGCACCAAAACACTACCCTGATCCATTGAGAGTTTTCATAGTTTACTATAACCAGTTGATTGGTATCAGTGTCAAATTACTGATCCAACAAAATGGATCGTTGCTCTAACCAAGCCTGATATCCAATGTAAGTATAACCAATCAGTTGGTGATAGATAACATTGTGCCGTAGCCAAGCTGACATGTTTCGACCAATTCTTGTCCTTTCCAAGGCAATACAGTGGCAAAGGGGTGATGCAATAGTTTTTACTGATTCACTCATTTCAAATCAGTGCCTATTAGGTTTAGCTGTTTATCTTGCAGATACATTTAAGGTCATTAAGGCAGCAACCCGTTGGGTTTCTAAATGTTGATAATGGATAGGTGTGTATGCGCAAGAACAGTGTTGCTCATCAATTGATCATTTCGATGTGCTATATAAAGTGTCCTGTAGGGTCCACTTAGCCGAGTTCGGCGTCCCGCATGTAAATATATGCCGGGGCTAGGTGGTAAGGTGTTTTTGGGTTTTATTATTATTAGGATATTTATTGAGCATGGATTTAGCTTCAGGAAGCACGGGGAGAAGGTTTAGTGAGGGAAGCGGATAAACAAGGGAATGGGGAGCTAACAACAGGGGAGGGGGAGGGTGGACAATTTGGCAGCAAGGGATCTACAAGCAACCTGGCAAGGAAACCGCAGGGACCATGAACTAGCACTTGATAGGCTGATGTATTTTGCTTCACCCCATCTTCGATTGTGCAAGAGTTGCCACAGAGAAGGCAAAACCAATAGCACTTTGGATGGCAGAAAAAATGTTCTAGATTCATGAACTCACTGGATAATAATCAATTCCTAAATCATCAAATTCAATACCATGGCTTCCTTTTATTCACATCCACGTATCATTTCAGTTCTTGCATGGGAATGCACAGAATGGTTTGGGAAATGTTCTGTTAAGCTCCAAGTTAAACAAGATGAATACAAAAGACCCTTAAAGCAAATCACTTGATAAACTGAACCCAGTTGCATTGTAAATCATGTGCCACTGTGAGCAGGAATGTGCTGCCTGATGCAGTCACTGAGTGACGATTGGCTGATGTGTCAAAGGCGATTCATAGGAGCAGTTATGATTGAATGTTAGATGATTAGTATGTGAAGTGTAGGTGGACACTCGAAGGGGTTTAAATATGCTTTATTATATATATATAGATATATATATTAATGTAAAACTACTGGTAAAATGGGGATATGAACGTTGGCTTTCTCTGTGACCTCCTGCTTCTCCCAACCAACTTGTTCACTCTCCTTTCTCCATTCCATTCTGGAATGTGGTCCATCCTCTTCCCCATTGTCCACCTCGACCACGGAGCTGAGATTCAGTGTTGAGTCTTCTGTCCTTGTTCATCCCTTCTTGAGTATCTCTGTTCTCAATGTTAAACCTGCCTAAATTATTGAACCTGGAATCTTTATAATAGCTGCTTCCTCTCCTTCTATTTAGATTACTCACACTTGCAATCACTTCTTCACCGGCTGGCTGCAAAGTATTCACCGCCTTTGCCTTGACTGCAATTTCCTTCACTCTACTTCCCAATGTTTTCACACACTACTCTGTGTGTTGAACCTCCTTGGCCATCCTGAGTACAGAATCTAGGGGTGGATCATCTTCTGTCCACAGTTTCTCTCATATATTTCTGCTGTTACATTCTAACATAAATTGATCTCTCAATCTCTCTTCTATTTGTTGTTTACATTTGCACGTTCTGGCCAATTTCCTAAGAGCTGTGATGTATTGTTCAACACTCTCCCCTTCATCTTGTATTCGTTTCCCAAATGTATGTCGTTCTAAAATCATCCTTATTTTCTTCTTGTGATGGTTATTCATTTTCTGTAAGGACTTCTCGTATTCGTTCACATCCCCACACTCATCGGCAATCAGTTCAGGTAGATCTTCAAATTTCTCTTGGCCAGTCTGGCCTAAACAATGTAAAAATAAAGACTTTTTTTCTCTCCACGCTGTAACTTGTGCCACATTCTACGTTGGTATAGTGTTCAAATGTTTTAAGCAACCATCCTTTCCATGGCAGTGTAGGCTCCCCAACCTCGGGCAAACACATTGCAGGTGCAGGAACACTGTGTATGGACAAGTCTCCTGCTCCCCTAAGGGTAGCCGTACTGGCGTGGTGACACACCTGAAGTGTTCAGATGTAATGTTGTCTTCCTTACTTGGGTCCTTTATAACTGATTATTATTTGTTGAATATTATGCTTCCAAATTTCCTGGATGTTTACATTTCCAGAGAGTTTATTGTAACTTGTTAATCGTTTTTTTATAGTCTCATTTGGTTAGGTGCACATGTTTCGTTATTTTGCTTTCTCTCTCAACAAATAATGGAAAAGAAATGATGCAAACCCAATGCTGGGACGAGGAAGAGGCTCTGTTGGAGCCTGTTCTGTTGCCTGACTCCTGAAGAGGGCCGCATGCAACGTGAGATGACGCACGTCATAGGGTCCCTTTTTCTAACATCCTACCAGACATTGCCATGAACTCATGATTACTTCATATACAAATATATACACACGCGGCGTGGCCCTCAGCCACTTTCTCCTGCATCGCTGTGTTACTGTCCCTCTTATTTATGTAAGCGGTGGCAGTCACAGTTGCGCTCTCACATTGTGAATCCATTGCAGCCTGCGCACTTCTGCTGGTCACACTGCTGGGTGAGAATCCTCATCGCCACTTGAAGTGTAGGCGGACACTCGAAGGGATTTAAATAGGTTTTATTTTATTTGTATATATTAATGTCAAATGGTAAATGGGGGGATATGAACACCGGCTCGCTCTACGACCTCCAGCTTCTCCCAACCAACTCGCTCGCTCTCCTTTCTCCATTCCATTCTGGAATCTCTTCCAGCATTGTCAATTCTCCACGATACTACAGTATGCCACATGACCACTTTCTCTGATGTCAGGGCTTATGAACGTTCTACCCCGGGGCGGCCCCCTTTGCCCGCTGACACAGCAGCATTGCTAGCTCTCATTGGATACTCGAGAGGGAAGCCAACAGAGTAGACGTGTCATGAAAGTCATGGGAGCCTCCACCATGATTATGGTGCAGAAGCTGGTCCATCACATTGGCTCAGACATGCATACAGGAAGTGGGAGCAATGTTAGTTTTGTCCTACAAAAAGAGTAGACTAGATGTGGAGACGCCCATATGTAGAGGGGTGAAGACACGCCTTCTGAGTCCCACGAGGCCGTGGAAATCACAAAATCACTAGAAGAGCAGGTGAAGAAAAGGGTCTGGTTATAGCCAGTAATGCTTTCTCAGGTTTTGGGCTCAGCCTTGATGTTTAGGACTGAATGCATGTTCTTCACTTTTTCCCCATAAGGCAAATTAGGGATGCCTATTGGTTATTAATGATGCAAATGTTACTGCTTAATCTGGTTGAATCTACCCCGGACCTGCATCATTTTCCTAATCCTTCCCTGACTGTGCAGCCTTGGAATTCCGGGGGTCTGGTTCATGAGGTAATATGTTTGCTCTAGAAATATTTTCACTTGTTGCCTCAAAGTAGTTTACCTGATTAAAAAATATGTAATCAAAATGGAGCAATTTGCCAGGGCAGTCTTTGAGGCAGCTTCATGTGATGGGTCTGCTCTAGGAGGGTGCTTTATAAAGGACCAGGTACCAGATCCCAGGGCACTCATGGGGACTAGGGAGAGGGTGCTAACATTAGCAAGAGGTCCGTATACAGGTTTAGGACAGGGAACCTTTCACATTCCATTTCCTTTTCATATGTCCGTCAATGATGGTCCAATGCGTTTGTGCTGCATGGATATTTTGTAATAAGGAAGCCACGTGTATGCGCCTAGAATATATAATAACTTGGAAGAAATACAGATATATTCACTGAGCAAGACTTTTCAGACGCAACAAAGTTTTTATTACGGTGAAATATTAATAACATGATTATTTTGTGTCTCCTCTTGCTCACTCTCTTCTTCTCCCCTTTCTCTTTCCCACTTATTCCCTCTATTTGGCACCCTCCTGCCTCTTCCTCGCCTCCTTTCCCTTCTCTTATCCCTCTTTCTTCCACTCTCTCCCTCTTCCTGCTTCTCTCAATTTATTTATCTAACTAACCCTCTATCCCCTTCATCCTTGTCTCATTCCATCTTCCCACCTCTCAATCCCTCTCATGTTTACTCTCTCTTTCTCTCTGTCCCTCACACCTGTACTCTCCCACTCATCCTTTCTTCTTCTTGACCCTCCTCCTCGTTTTCTTTATCCCCTGCCCTCCCCCTCTCCATCTCACTCCCTCTACCACCTTCACTTTCCCTCCCTCTCCATCCCTGTTCTCCTGCTTTCTCCCAACATCTGCCTCACCCCCTACTTCTCTCTCTCACTCTCCTATCTTATGGTCTCTGAAAGTGTCCAGTGTATGACTTGGACCACAGTGTGGAGTTCAACGGGGTCTACCAGTCTCTGACGAAGAAAGCCGCCATCACTATCCGGGTGAGCACTGCGCAGTGGGCATTGTTGAGTGGTAATCAATTGAATCCTGGGCGATAAGGTGGAGGATGTGTGCAAGAGGTGCTCCTGTAAGGCCTTGTGTGAGGTGTTTCCTATCGCCTCAGGGTATGTAAAGTAAAATAAGGATTTAACTGTGAGTTGTGGGGGTAAGTAGGAGAGAGAGGCAAGAAATGCTTAGATTACTTCTAGTACTGAGCAGAGTCTGTCTCAATGGTTGCCTCGCTCCAATTGGGATTTTAAATTGATGCTGGGCTCCTTGAAACATGTGCTGAACTATATGAAAGGGTTGACTGGCAGTAGGGCCAATGATGGGTCCACTTTTGACGTGCTTATACAAAATAGGAAAAGGGAGCAGTGGTTGGCACGCGCACAGGTCAGGAAGAACATCAATCTGTCCGCAGTGGAGAAGGACAGACAAAAAGGAGCATTGGCACTCGCTATAAAAACTGGCTAAAACTTCATAAGACTTCTCTGTGCAGTGCCAACTGGAGGCTTCTCTTTAACCTATTACACACCAATCATAATAAGAGGTTTTGATCTATAATTAGAACTTATACAGCCGGCTTCACCCAATTGGAGGATAATGTAATCCTGGAACGGAACCCTGTTGGGCAGGCGCAATAAAAAGAACTGCACTTCGAAGCCCGCTACTGTAGCATTTTCGACCTAAACTGGAAGGTTTACTAGACTTTGACATTGAGGATATTCTCTATATTATCAGGGGCTTGAAGAATTCTAGGGCCCCTTGACTGGATGGTATCGCCAAAGCCATTGTTAAAGCCAATCTGATATTTTGGGCCAATACCCTATGTCGTCTACCTACATATCATCAATATTGGAGATATCCCGGATAGATGGAGACAATCGGTTTTGGTTACGGCCGATAAGAAGGGAGATAAGACAAACCCACTTAATTATAGACTGTTTGCCATGCTAGATTTCGGCCAATAAATATTCACCACCCTTCTCTTTAAAAAGATTAATGCATGGGCGGAAGAGCGTGGACTGTTACAAACTGGCTTTTGGAACGATCATGCAGCCACTCGAAACATCTGTGCTCTATAATGCCTTGCTGCTGAAGTGGAATTGGGAAAGTGGGCAAAGAAATTGTATGCCTGTTTCGTAGACTTCTCTAAGGCCTTTGATACTGTGCCATGTGATCACCTTTGGGCAAAATGTATAATATGCAGCATTGACCCCCAGGCTGTTATATCTGATTAGAGAACTATACACAAACAACACTGTGGTGGTGCATGTGAATCAGGCAGGTTTATTTTCCAGGTTCATATCCACCAACCACAGATTGAAGCAGGGATACGTCCTCGCTCCCCTCTTCTACACATTTTATACATCTGACATGGCTACCTCTGTTGACGAGGCAAGGAATTTTCCTCCTAAACTGGGTGGCGCACCAGTACCCTGGCTCGGCTATGCCGATGGCACAGTATTACTGGACCACACTCCCATTGGTCTGCAGCATTCTATTACAGCCCTGTCTACGTATGCCCAATAGAATCACCTCATTATCAACATTGATAAAAACCAAAATGGTAACTTTGGCACAAAAGTGAGGGAAGAAAAACTAACCTTCACCTGGAAATTGGGGGAAGTGGCCCTGGAAGTAGTTGCAAGCTATTTGTACCTTGGCTTTCCTTTGAAAGATCATCCTAATAACATGTATTATAGAGAATGTATTCTGCCCAAGGTTTTTAAAAAAATGGTGGACCCTCAGAAAGTTTGTTTGGTAGAAAAGGTGGATATAATATCGAGGGCATGATCGCAATATACAGAACCAGTGTGGTGCCTGGGATATTAGACGGCACAGTTGCTATTACCGAGTCTAAAATGAAATGGCTGGAGACCCTAGGGGCTAAAATTATCTGTTCAATTTTCAGTCCCTATTGAAGCCATGCAATTGGAACTTGGTCTTACTTCGCTAAGCGCGCAGTGGTATTTATTGCGCTTTACAATTTTGCTCTCTCTCTTGTCTGACATTCTTAATACAAACTCTCTGAAAGGCCTTATTACAGGACACTGTATTCAAAATACTAGCAACCCTTATCTCGGGGATCTGCTAGCCTCCACTATCCATTTCTAGAGTGAAATCAATGTAGATGGTATTGTAAAATTAAAGAGACATACTGAGGTTTGGGCTTCCAATCTCAATCTATGCCGGCTTCATACAAAGACTCGCCTCTGAATTTTCTAGTCAGGGATTTAAATGTAATACACCTCATACGGTTTAGTCATTCCATCAAATTCTTACCATTGACAGACAATTCCATCGAAAAAGATGCATCGAAATAAATTGCATCAAATGCATTTTAAAAAAGAAAATGTAATGGGGGGGGGGTCCCCCAAGCACCCTTTTTTACCCTTTAAAACCCATTAAAATTAAACTAAACCCTTTACCTTAAAAAAACATGAATTCAATGCTTTTTTTACGATGCAATTTTTTAGATGGAAAGGTATTCGATGGTATTGCATTTGATGCAATGACCAGATACCCCTCGTACATATTTAGACAAGCCTTGCCTTTACCAATTTAGGAGATTTATTACTTATATGCATTTTATCATTTTTCCTACCAGAAAGGCTTTGGGTCGCCAGACTGGGATTCCGCATGGGGATAGGACATGCAGTTTTTGAGCTGGTGAAGTTGAAACCAAACGACATTTATTTGCCAATTAACCCAATCTATTGAACCTATATACTAAGGGCTATTCAATCATGATCTCTAGTATGGAATCCTTGGGCACAGATCAATTCTGCAGTTGTCTATATACTGCATCTGCATTTCACATATGGAGGGAAATGCTAGATGGAGCCTCCTGACCTGTCATTATAGTAATCTCCCTTTTACACTAACAGAGAATGTGTATACTGTTTTCAAGTCAAAAGGGAACATATGAAATGGATATTTATGACTTGACGTTTAATATGTATGTTGTTTTATCTTTGATCTGTTTGTCTTTGTGAAGTGCCAAGGACGAGGTATCTCGTCCTTGGGATTACCTCCTCAGTGCCAAGGACGAGATAGTTCGTCCTTGGCACTTAAGGGGTTAATGAAGGAGAAAATGTTAGAAGGCTTTGCATGGTGAAATACTGAAATCACCAAAAAAGGCCTTGGCACTGGGGGGGAAACCCATGGCAGTTAAAAGTTTAAGGTTAATAATTGTATTTAACCAAATGCACAATAAAGAAGAAAAAAAAGATTACTTCTAGTAATCTAGATTACACTTAGTCCTACTCCTCTTCATTATAGTGCTTACTAATGGAGGTAAATTGTTTTAGCATTTCTAGAAAATAAATAAAACATGTCTCACCTATCTGCTGAATGTAGGTGGCTCCTCCCTCCCACCTATAGTTGTTATAAATTACTGCAAACAGTTTAAAGCGGTAATACACCTCATCAAAACCGCTCACCTTGACAATACGGAAATCCAATGTGAAAGAGTCAAATGCAGCAGTGAAAGCTCCCCTGAAACAATCCTGGCCCCTCCGACCCGGAAAGAAGTGAAAACCGGGGGAGAGGATAGGATCGCCAGGGAAACCCTCTAATGGGAAGAAAACCCTGGTCGAGTCTGGAAGCTCGTCGATCGGGAAGTAGCAATAGCAGGAGAATCCTTGAGAGGTGGTTTCAAACGGAAGTTGCACAGGATATCCTTTCTGAGTAAACAAGAGGAATAGATAGTATCAGTGAAAGGTAAAAAGGGAAGACAGCCAAAAGAGAAGGCGGAAGGGAAAAGTTCTCACCCTTGGAGGGAAGGATTGGGACTGAAACTTCGGAGCTGGGCTTCGGAAGAACAACGGAAGAGAGGCAGGAGGTCTGCAAGAACAGACAGGTAAGTGATTCTAATCGGGGCTAGAAGAGAAGACTCAGGGAATAAGAAGCTTACCCAAATGGGGTTCAAAGCAGAAGATAATGCCGTGGAGGAGGTGTTATAGACGGCTAAGTTGAGCAGGGTTCGCCGGGTTGGACTGAAGACGAAGGTAGCAGAGATTGGAAAGGTTGAATGGAGATAATCTCTGAGAGATAGATAAAGACAAGATTTGGACAGTTTAAAGAGTAATCAAGGACTAATAGACACGTAAATACAAGATTCAAATAACGAACTCACGGAGCGTCTGTAACAGAAGCGACGCGATGAAACCTTGGCTTGGAGTCTGGATATAGTATCACGTGAGCGGTCCGTAGTCTCTCGGAGGGACGTGAAGAGACTAAACCGTAGCTGTCGGCTGGAGAAATCCAACAGGCATCCATCTTGGAACTGCACTTCCGCACGATACCGCACAAGCGGGCACGGGACCACAGAGTCCATCTACCGCAATGTGTAACAATAGTGGGGAAGGGTGTACTGCATGCTGACCTAGCGGCAGGCGTAGGCTGGCAAGGCAATACGTTAATCAAGCTTTTATTTACTCCCATCACCCTTGCCCCAACTCTTACTTGTCTCTGCTGGGAGAGATGTCCAAGGACTGCTCGGGGTTTGTGCCACAGTAGAGTGGAGGGAAGGTGCAGAAAAAACAGGGAGGACACACACACATGCACGCACACACATACACACGCACGCACACACACACACACAACCACCACACGTCATCAGTAGTTTCTTACTTTTTATATAACCAGGGAAAATCCATTTAAGAATGTATAAACTAACCCTTTCTAAGCAGCTGCATATAAAAATAGAAAATGCATACTTTAGGTAAAGAAGATGTTGAGACGTCTTACTGTACAGCAGCATGCTGTCCTGTCCCAGATTTTCTTTTAAAGGAAGTGATGACTCTTGGCCATGGTGGAGAAATAATGAAACGTTGGGAGACGACTGCATCCGTGCCAACACATGATTGGCTGTAGGGGAACAGCAGGACATCCTTCACACCTGGGCAGCATATCTCAATGCCCCAGGTTATGGAGTAGAGGGAAACGGCAGAAAAAGGTCCTTTGTGCCCAATGAATTTAAGTTCCAGCCTGTGTAGGCAGGGTAGTTTGGGACTGGCAGGAACGGCACCAGAGGAAAAGGCAAATACCAGGACGCAGTGTAAGCAGGGCGGCCTGGGTGAAGAGCGCCATGTGTGAGGTTGCCCAGGTGTAACAGTTGGGAGGGGCAGTGGGTCACCAAATGGAGTGGTCCACAGCAATGAGCTGCATGATGCTCAACGGCACGGAGAGCACTGCGCTGTGCCAGGACTGCATAGCAGGATGAAGCAAAATGGGGCCGACTGAGGGAGGACCGCTTCATCCCGGAGCGGAGCACCAGCTATGCATGAGTGTCAGGAAAGCCTTATCCTATTGAAGCTCTGCTGAAAGCACCAATAAAGCCTCAGATTGTTTACTTTCAAAAGTGTCCTGAGCGGGCATGAGCCACAGGTGTGATTCATTAGGTATAGCCCAAGGATAGCCTTTACCTGGGCAATGAAACCATGCAACCACGATTTACGTCTTCGATGCATTGGTTGCCACCCACTACCCCAGATCTCGGGCATCTCCCACAGTCCCCCAAGAATTCCTAAGACTCTGGTCAAGTGATGTAGGGATGGAAGACTGGGAGGAATGGACACTAGAGAGGCACCTCACACTATACACCCCGGGGAATCGGAACATGAGGGGCTTACTTGGGTGTCTCCTCCTGAACTGGTTGGTGGCCATCCAGGTGGCCAGGGTTCCTATCTTCGGGGGAGTCATGTGTACGGTATCCCCTACTGAGTCAGGCGCAACAGGGACTATGGGCTGTGGTTCAGGACAGATCTTAGGGGGAATGCCAGCAGGTTCACATTCCTTAGGAGCAGTGTCTGGGTATGACAGTGTTTGAACCCACATTTGCGAGAGGTCGGGCTAGTGGTCGCTGCCAATGCCCAACTAATTGGTCTCTGCATCTGGGTCACTGTCGTCTGTTTCTGGATGGCCCTTCAATGGTCTCAATGATGCAGGAGCTTGGGAAGCTTGTAGGGAATCTGAGCAGTCCGTCACTGTGAAGTTGCTGCTGTCATGTCACATCCTGAGTGGGCAGAGGTTCCTCTGCCTTTACTTGAAGCAAATTGAAGCAACTCAACCTCATACTCGGCTAGTATACGATTACATCATTAGTTCTTGATGTTCCTTGGATGACCTTCCTCACGCAGTTGGTAGACCGTGAGTTCACTTAGCTGGTGCTCTATGATATAAGGTTCAGACTACTCCTTATCTTCCAGCTTAGTTTGCTCTTTCCTCTTTTCTCCAGGTTGCTGATCATCACACAATTACCATGCTGAAGGGCATGGAACTTGACCTTTACATCGTCGCAGCATTCTTTGCTCTTTGCTGTCTTGTCCTTGGCAGCCTGGGCGAGCTGGCATGCTTGCTCTAGCTGGTGTTGGAGCTTCTTATCATAGCTGGTATTTGCTACATTTTCCATCTGTGAGTGTTCCAAAACACAGGTCTACAAGCAGCTGGAAGTTACTTCCAAACCTAAAGTAGTAGAGCGTAAATCCAGTGTCATTATTCCTCATACAGATGTAATCATGGGTGAGGGTGGCCATATGCTGATGCCATCTGGTCTTCCCCAGCCACAAGTGAGCCCATCAATGCCAAGAGAATGTGATTGAACCACTCTGGCTGGCCACTTTCCTCGGGGTGGTATGGACACAAAGTAGTGCACAAAGTACTTCTCCCGTGGCACGCATGCAACAGTGGTGATGTGCTTATATTTATTGAGAAACACCTGCGTGTCATGAGTAAAGTGGTCTGTCACCAGCCGGATGTTCTGCACCCCTCGAGGATCCATATCCAGACTGAAAATGTCAATGACAGGATACCTTAGCTGCAATAGCGGGATCTTATCTTGGGTCTGATGTAGTAGCTCAGATGCATCTGGACGAGTAATATTGATGTCACTACGGGGTCTCGGAGGTGGGGGGGGGAGGGCTATAGCTCCGCATCTTTTGGTTGTAGCCCTGGATGGATATCAGGGGCTACAACCAAAGGCTATCCCTGAATGAACATGCCTGGACTCAGTGGACTGCAGCTGCTGCCAGCAGCAGGTGTGAGACGTCCATGCCCTGCCGTTACCGTGCTTCTCTCTCTGCTCGGCGAGCTGCCACCTGGTGTGACCGCTGCCTGGGTGTGAATTTAATTTGCACCATGCGCTCCTGCTTAATTGCCAGTGGGTGAGATATTACCTATTGCCCATTTTATTTACCACCACACCATTAGTCCTCATGCTTCTTTTTGATTTTGCCCATTCGATTTGGTGCAAGCAGTGGCAATTCACAGGACTGTTCTTTCTGGGAGATTGGGGGCGTCGCTTACTGCTGTGTACTGTACACGCACCGCACAGGTTATATATTTGTCTGGCTCTGACCGGTGCTGGCAATGCATACTTCATGGGGGGGGGGTGTGTTTCTCATGCACATTTTCACATTCCATTGCCACAGGTCATTTGTAGTGTACGTATGATTTTTATTGTACATTGGTTGGTCGGTTATTAGCGTTTTCGTGTGCAAAGCCAGCGCTACATGCGCAGCTCGTGCAGAGTCCCAGGTCATAATAGTAGTTGCATTGGAGTGTGTTGCGGAACAGAACAGAATTAGCGAGGAAACGGATGCCTTTGAACTCGCTAGGAATTGTATTAAAAATTGCTAGAACTAGCAGCAGGACCAGACGGTTGCAGGACGTGACCCCCTCCATCCCCACTCTCTCTCATTTAGAAAATGGCAGTGTGTTGTGGGGGGTGGCAGGCAGTGCAAAGTAGGGGTATGCGCCATGAAGAAAGCACAGCCCGGGGAACGGTGCTGATTCCCAAAGTCCTGCCGACATGTCCAGTGCCACCCTGGCACCGGTGCCGGACAGGAGGAGAAAGGCGAGCATCTCACAATTGCAGAACTTGTGTGTCTTGCTGTGTTCTGCCGGTGTCTATTGGACTGGATATAGACCTCTTTACAAGCCTTAGCTAAAGGAACAGGGCCCCCTAACCCCTAACCCCTCCCCGCCATGTTTAGAAAATATGTTATGCCACTCAGTGTGTAGTTTGAGGAACCTGAGGGCATCCTCCCATCTACTCCCCTTGGATCCTCCTCTCAGGTGGCCAGGAAAAGGCCATCGCTTTAGGATCCTGACCCTGGGGTGGATATGCGAGGGAGGATCACCCGGGTGGAGGGTCCTTATGGAGTGGGGAGAGGGTGTCTTGAGAGGAGACATGGTATACCCCTTTCCCTTCTCAAAATACACCCTACCTTTGTAGTTTATTTTCAATCTGCCACTCTTTTTCACACACCCACTATCCCCCATTCAGTTGCTTATGGGACTGAGACGAAGAGGCAACTATGAGTAATGCACACTTCTGCGGGTGTGCACTACTCTGGTACATAGACGAAGAAGAGGACTGCAAAACACCACTACCATGGTCATGCATGTCCCACTAATTGGGGTGAGGTAAAGGACTTACAACTGCAGCCAGTTGAAAGGCTACAGGTTTATATAAAGAGAAGGCAGCAAATGGAAGAGGAGAATCTGCCTGGGGCGAGTGAGCTGCCCGGGGTGATGGAGCTGCCTGGAGGAAGCTCGGCAAGCCAGTATGGAGCAGGCTGGAGAAGCACCGGTGGCGCAGTTACCGAGCGCTGCAGCGGAGCAGGAAGGACGCTGCTGCTTGGGTGGACTGTGAGAAGGTCGAGAGCCCTGCAGAATCCTGTGCTGAGTCCACCGCTGCAGCTTGGGGACACTTAAGACTCTTGGGAGCCGCCAAGAGCAGCAGGAAGGTTTGGAAGCGAGGGGCACCACTCATCCGAGCTCCCAGCGAGTGAACAGGGAGTGAGAAGCCGCAGACCCGAAGGAGGTGCAGGAGACCGGTGAGCTTGGGCACATGAAGGTGCCAGTCAGATGAAAACTCATGATAAGAGGGTCAGGAGAACGAAGGCGAAGGAAAGATTTATGAATGCCGAAAAAGCTACAAAGTATATTATGCATTACTGAATACTGACCTAAAAAAAAGCTATGCAAAGCACATGAAAGCACAGCACGTGCGGAATGAAAGGCGGGTCCATTTTTGAATACAGTGAAATACAGTGAAAGCAAATATAAAACCAATGATGGACAATGTGAAAGTATGAAGCAAATGAAAGCCAGTGATAAGGGCGTAAGAAACAATTGAGAAGCAAATAATAAGCACTGTTGTGAAGTGTGAAAATAATTTGGTGACCAGGAATCCTTAGTTTCTTTAGGTAGGGAAATCTCACCTTGGCATATGGCAAGTTAGACCTTACACCAACCTGACATTTAAGTTAATAAACGCATTTGAGTTGTCTTGCTTCATGATGTCTTCACAGTAATTGGTATGGGAAGACTGCCCCCCCATCCCTTGATGTGAGTTTGCAAACTTTTGGGGTTACATTTTGCGTGTCCCCCTTAGTTCCCTCAGCAAATCAACAGGTTTACAATGCACAAGATATATATGCTGCAAACCATAGCTGCCCCTCTGTCCGGTCGAACAGTCCAAGCACAGTTTGCTCTTTCAAACATGCAGGTTCAGCGAGTAATGTCCAGATGGCAATTGACTCCGTGCCACGGACTGCCCCTCTGCAAGTCCTGGCCATGTAGCGGACACCTCTTTGCATTCCAACATACGTGCTCTTACTTAATGTAGGGAAATTAAACTGCAAGTCCCATAAAGCTCTGAAAATCCAGGACTGGCAGCAGCTGCTGGCGACCCACCTGTGCCTATTAACTTCATAGCAGACTCTGAACTTTCACAGGAAAGTGCTCCTGGAAATTTCTAGCCCTTTCCTCGGATACTTAGTGACTGGGTCATTGTGCTTCTACCCATGTTACCGTCAGGCCGCTGTTCCAGTCATACACTACACTGCAAGTGCGGCCAAAAAACAACCTATTTGTTGCCCAGCATGTGTTTCTGCCAGGTGGGTATTTGGATGGGTGGTGCTGGAGTACAATTGGTGTGGTGTGCTATCGTGTGAGGGCGGCAAGGACATTTTTGAATTTCATTAATCCCCTCCGGTGGCCTACAATTCTCCTCTCCTCTGGTTTGGAGATGACCACGTTGAAAGGGTTAAGAACAGAGTTGCTGACACTTAGACTTTTTAAATTGGTTCATTTTTATCAATCAAGTTATTTAAAATGTTGTCATGTCTAAACACCCCCCATAACAAATTAACTCATTACTCAATAAAAAATATATTTTTCTTTTCTTTGAATTACAGGGTCTTCTAATTGATGCACTGATGAAGGTGGACAAATTTATTAATTCTTTCACTTGTTTTCCCGCCGAAACGCAACATATATGAGGGGACTGAAGGTTGTCACAGACTATGCTGAATATCCAGACCTTCAGATTACAGCTCTCTGCAGCAATACAAACAACTTCCTGTTGTTCGCCCCCCTTCTGCGTTGGTAGACCCCACTTCGGATGATAATTCTCACACCGAGGCATTTGTTTGTTTGTTTGTTTATTATTTGTAATGAGCCAGAATACCCTAGGGTAACAAGGTGCAGCAGTTACAGGAATTTGCAAGGCTTAGTTGCCATTACACACCAACGCCCCTGTGTCTACTAGGACCGGCGTCCTTGTCCACTCTATGGTCACCATGCACGTGGGCTGTCTCCTTTTCTTGGTTTACAGTGAGTCAATGCTGGAGATGAAGAAAATCTGCTCATCTTCTTCTTCCTCCACTAGCTCTCGCTCTTCCACCTCTTGTTCTACCATTGCCACCTGTTGCTGTTGACTCGAGGGGTTGATCGATGTCCGACTCTGTCCTCTGGGAATTGCCACCGGGTTAAAGGCCTTGCACATTCTGGCGAAGTGTCCCATCAGTCTGTATCGGCCACACACTCCCTTTTTCTGGGCACTCTCCTGCATGTGGGAGGTCATATCCACACTTCGGGCAGGGTGTCGGGTTCTCTCCTCTCTCTCTCTCCTCGAGTTCCACTGTGGCTTCCCCGCAACAGTATTTTGCTGTTCTCCCACTGCACTGACCTCTTCAGGCTTGAGTGACCGGATGGCCGCGTCCATCTTGGTGGCCCAGACCTCCACCAGGTCATATGATCTGCCCATCTCTAGTATGCGGGCCAGCGCGAGCCCGAGCTCCCGTATTACTTGGGGTCGTAGTTTCCCTGAGGCACAACGCTGTATTAGCTGATTCCTGACCATTCCCTCTTTGTTTTCCCAAGCACACGTTGTTGCTAAGTGCCTGAGGCGTCCATAGAACTTGTCCAGAGACTCTTCCTCCTTCTGTTTGGCAGCATACATGACAAACCTCTCGTAGTCTTGGTTCGCAGTGGCAGGAAATGCTCTCGCAGGCAGTCCTTCGCCACTTGGTAAGAGCTGTTTACTGGTGTGAGGGATGTAAAAATATTGTGCACTTCCGACCCCACCGAATATATAAACGTGGCCACTTTCACATCATCATCGGATTCTTCGGTGGCTTTGAAGTACATGTCTAGTTTTTCAACCCAGAGAATCCATTTCAGCCCCAGGCTAGATAGGTTCCTGGATGTGTCAAATTCTGGCATCGAGCCAGGGAGCTTTGTTGACAAGGGCTTCTCTTTCCTAGCTTGGCTGCGTTGTAGAAAGAAGGTTGACAGGAGAAAAGAATGTTTCCAGAGGATTCTGGCTTCGACTATGACCCTGTATTTCCACCACAACCAACTTCTCCTCACAGGTCCCCTATTGAGGCATCGGTCTATGCACACATTCATGAAGGATTGTAAATGGTTTGCAGTACGCATCCTCCTGACCCATGGCATTACAAACCTGCTAAGGAGGACCTTACATGGTTCTTGCCAAGGAATAGCTGAATGAGCTCTTGGATCGGGACCCGCTGGATGAAGAACATGCAGTAATCGATGCTGATGAGGATTATTTTGCCTCGAAGAAATTCCCACTTATACAATCTATACCCCATCCTCTGGAGCATTTTTAAGCAGTGTATCCACTTTGTAAATGAGGCAGAGTAAGAGTTTATCCCTTTGGAAAAAGATGGAGAAAGGGATATTGTTTTTGTATTCTCGCATATCAATGATCCAGAAAAGTTGGCATGGGCCTTGCCTATAATTCTTAGATTATGGAAGCAAAGGAGTGAAAATGTCAAGAAACCTTTTACGCCCTCTCCTGTAAGTGCGGGGATGGAGAAGAAATACAAGTTTCCATTAGACCCTCTGAAGACATAGTGTCAGTTGCTGTAAGAAGAGCAATGGCTCCGACTCCAGCTTCTTCTGCACCACCAGATACGTGTAATAGAAGACTGGATATCCCAGGCAAGCGCGCAGCGTTCAATGGAATCACCACACTGAAAGAGGCCCATACATCTACACAATGTTCCAGCTATGAGGGAAAAGGGTGTGGGAACAAAATGGTTCCTTTCAAAGGTTTATCTTCCTGACGGAAAACCAGAAGTCTTTAAAGATATCTTGGGAGAATAGCAAGCTGGTTCCTCTCAGAATAGGAAGGTTGCATGTTGGAAAGCAGAAGTCTTTAAAGACATCTTGGGAGAAGGGCAAGCTGGTTCCTCTCAGAATAGGAAGGTTGCATGTTGGAAAGCAGAAGTCTTTAAAGACATCTTGGGAGAAGGGCAAGCTGGTTCCTCTCAGAATAGGAAGGTTTCATGTTGGAAAGCAGACGTCTTTAAAGACATCTTGGGAGAAGGGCAAGCTGGTTCCTCTCAGAATAGGAAGGTTGCATGTTGGAAAGCAGACGTCTTTAAAGACATCTTGGGAGAAGGGCAAGCTGGTTCCTCTCAGAATAGGAAGGTTTCATGTTGGAAAGCAGAAGTCTTTAAAGACATCTTGGGAGAAGGGCAAGCTGGTTCCTCTCAGAATAGGAAGGTTTCATGTTGGAAAGCAGAAGTCTTTAAAGACATCTTGGGAGAAGGGCAAGCTGGTTCCTCTCAGAATAGGAAGGTTGCATGTTGGAAAGCAGACGTCTTTAAAGACATCTTGGGAGAAGGGCAAGCTGGTTCCTCTCAGAATAGGAAGGTTGCATGTTGGAAAGCAGACGTCTTTAAAGACATCTTGGGAGAAGGGCAAGCTGGTTCCTCTCAGAATAGGAAGGTTGCATGTTGGAAAGCAGACGTCTTTAAAGACATCTTGGGAGAAGGGCAAGCTGGTTCCTCTCAGAATAGGAAGGTTTCATGTTGGAAAGCAGAAGTCTTTAAAGACATCTTGGGAGAAGGGCAAGCTGGTTCCTCTCAGAATAGGAAGGTTGCATGTTGGAAAGCAGACGTCTTTAAAGACATCTTGGGAGAAGGGCAAGCTGGTTCCTCTCAGAATAGGAAGGTTGCATGTTGGAAAGCAGACGTCTTTAAAGACATCTTGGGAGAAGGGCAAGCTGGTTCCTCTCAGAATAGGAAGGTTGCATGTTGGAAAGCAGACGTCTTTAAAGACATCTTGGGAGAAGGGCAAGCTGGTTCCTCTCAGAATAGGAAGGTTGCATGTTGGAAAGCAGACGTCTTTAAAGACATCTTGGGAGAATGGCAAGCTGGTTCCTCTCAGAATAGGAAGGTTTCATGTTGGAAAGCAGAAGTCTTTAAAGACATCTTGGGAGAAGGGCAAGCTGGTTCCTCTCAGAATAGGAAGGTTGCATGTTGGAAAGCAGACGTCTTTAAAGACATCTTGGGAGAAGGGCAAGCTGGTTCCTCTCAGAATAGGAAGGTTGCATGTTGGAAAGCAGATGTCTTTAAAGACATCTTGGGAGAAGGGCAAGCTGGTTCCTCTCAGAATAGGAAGGTTGCATGTTGGAAAGCAGACGTCTTTAAAGACATCTTGGGAGAAGGGCAAGCTGGTTCCTCTCAGAATAGGAAGGTTGCATGGTGTTGTCAGACGTGGATTTCAGAAATCTGATCCAAGAAGTGGTTATGAGAAGGTTTCTTTAGCGATAGCAGCAATATTTGGAGCAGAGGTATTGGGCAAGCTGTTGGATGGGGAATCTTTTGGCAAGGAGGTTGCCTAGATGTTCCAATCAATTCAAAGTGATAGAAACTGTGCTCATGTTGTGGGGCACAGCCATCTCAGCCATCTCAAGCCATCACTAGGTTCGAGGAATATTTAAAGGAAGAGGTTGAAACCCTTATCAGAGACAGCATGGCCGCCAACAGTACACTCAGACCCCTAAACATGGTAATACCCGCTTTCTCCGATTCCCAACTCCCAGTAGGAGGAAGCATCCAGACAGACCCCTCCAGTCAGTAACTTCTGGCCATCGACTGCAGTTCAAGAAACTACATCGCTCCCCCAAATACCACCAAAAACAAATGGATAACAATGGTCCCGCCCTCCACACCTGTGGTAAGCGATTCGACAATTGTTTCTGAAGGGTGGAATAGAGGACATGGAACACGGAGTCCACCCCAATTGTCTTGGGGACCTTACAGACTCATTTCGGATCTAAAACAGTTTCAACCAGTATATTTAATTTTGGACATCTCTTTTAACGCCTGAAGTGCTGGGCTATTGGGCATTCATATGTAAATAGAATGAACATTCTCAGCCGTTAGTATTTAATACAATATTTTCAGGACATCCTGCCATGCACTGACCAAGTAGACTTTCTTAAGCGCCATCGACATGCAGGATGGTTCCCTGCACATAAGGATGCACCCAAAGCAGGGAGCATAGCTAAGGGGCACCGCAGGTTCGAATCCCGGGCCTGCGCGTAGAAACTGGTTCTCCAGTATTAGGCACATTATAAATAAAGCTTAGGAGATTTCCACGATTCTCAATGCTTGGACACTGTCCGTTCAAGTGCCTGCCCTTTGTCCTGAAGTCATTGCCAAGGGCATTCACCAAATACTTGACACCAGTGACTGGTTTCTTGAGATGTAGCAATTATTTATAATTGTATTCTCTTTTTATTATTATTAGTAAAGTAATATACCCAGGCACCAACTCCCTGTACCTGGCCATACACGATGTGTGTGTGCACGTGTGAGTAGAATACTCAGGCACTGAGCCCAGCACCTGGGCACACACCATCAGAGTGGGTGTGTGAGCACTGTGTACTCTCTTGTCACTGTGCGACCGTCTAATACCCAGGCACTAAGCCTCTACACGTGGACATGCCATAAAATCATGTGTGTGTGCAGTGCACTGCCCATCACCATGAGAGAGTGTGAGTGTAATAACCAGGCCTTGAGCTGGGCGCCTGTACTTGGCCACACAGCATTGGGCTTTATGTGTGAGCATAATGTACTGACCATCGCTGGGAAGGTTGTATATATAGTCAGACTCTCGGCCCAGTACATGCGCACGTATGTTTGCGTAACATACCCAAGCACTAAGCCCTTGCACTTGGGCGCATACCATCAGAGAGAGTGTGTGTAAATCACTAGCACTGCCTGTCACTGGGTGAGGGTAGACTACCAAGGCACTGGGCCCCTGTAGTTGGCCACACGCCATTAAACTGTGCATGTGTGAGTATCGTGCACTCTGTGTCCCTGTGATACCCAAAAACTGAGGCAGTGGGCCCTTGTACCCGGGGACACGCCGTCTGAGCATGTGTTAGTATAATGCAGTCTCTTGTCAAAGGAGTGTAAAACCCAGGCACTAAGCTCCTGTACCTCAGCACACGCCGAGAGAGAGAGAGAGAGAGAGAGAGAGAGAGAGAGAGAGAGAGAGAGAGAGAGAGAGAGAGAGAGATTGTGTGTGTGTGTGTGTGTGTGTGTGTATATATATATATATATAATATAGGGCTTTAAGTGGGCTGGGGAAATTTCGTTTTGAGTCCGGGCCCTGCCGGGGCCCTCTAATCTCCCCTGGCAGCCCCGGCCACTACACGAAAAGGCATTTTTTTTCTATAGCCTGAAGCTCTCGCTCACGCGAAAGCTTCAGGCTTAAGAAAAAAATGCCTTTTAGCCATAATGGTGGCGCCGCACCTGCGAGGTATCCCTTTAATCAAGTGATGCACGTGGGCCGGCGCCACCATTATGGAGAAAACGTGAGGCTGCTGGAAGCAGAGGCCTTGCTTTCTAAATACTGAAACTCCCGCCGCGGATTCGCGGGAGTTTGTCTTTAGGAAAAAGGCCTCTGCTTCCAGTGGCCTCACCCTTTCAGCCTTAATGGTGACGCTGCCCCCCCCCCCAAGCTGGCGAGGGGCAGCATCACCATTAAGGCTGAAAAGGCGAGGCGCTGTCTACTGCCAGGCAAGCCTATACAAAATAAATGCAGAGATCAGCACCCTCTCCTCCATAGGGGAGAGGGTGCTAATCTCTACAAAAGGCTGCCTGACAGGGGTGCCAGTAGCCCATTGAGCCGGGGCTCGTCAAGGGGGCGTGGCCTAACGGGCCATGAAGACCCCCGTTGTTAGGCCACACCCCCTCGATGAGCCCCGGCTCGATTTGTCGTGCCACTTAAGGCACTGTATATATATATATATGTATATATATATATGTACCTGGGCACAAGCCATCAGTGTGTGTGTTTATATAATGCGCTATTCGTCACTGTGAGAGAGTATAATACTCAGACACTGAGCCCCTGCACCTGGGCACATGACAACAGAGTATGTATGTCTGTGTGTGTGTGAGACACTGAGCCGAGCCCCTGCACCTGGGCACATGACTACAGAGTGTGTGTGTGTGTGTGTGTATATAATGCACTGCCAACAACGGTGTGAGAGTATAATTACCAGACACTGAGCCCCAGCACTTGGCCACACACAATGAAGATTGCCCCTGCTAACTGTGCAGGGAGTATAATTCTATTAAAGACTAGGAGGCGAGTATTATGCTTCAACTTCTTTTATTACTGCTCCGCAGCAGTTTCAATAAACCAATAACAAAACACTGAAAAATGTCCAAAGTGACTTTTCCTTCTTAGAACTACAATCCCCATAGTCTCTGTAGTCCATCTCCATTCCAGCTCAGCTATGACCACATCCTGTCCCTGAGCTCCTCCTCTCTTTTACGTGCTCTGAACTGTCACTCGCAAACTCCACTTCATGTCCCGGCAACAGATCAAAGACTTAAACCACTCCAAACTGATATGCCGATTCTCCTCGACTTCCACTGACTATAGTCGCTAGCTCTCCTCTCAATTGTTCTTCTGCTCCTCCCCTAAGGATGATACAAACAGAAGAATCAGGGTGGTGTCCATGTATTGCAATCATTATACAAAACATCATCATTAACAATACATGAATGAGCGGGAATTTAATGCTCGCCCCCTAGTCTTTAATAGTATTAATACTCCCTGCGCAGTTAGCAGGGGTAATCTTCATTCTATGACAAGACTGGAGGCGAGCATTATGCTTGTTCAAAGCTTCCCCAATACTGTAACAGCTAGGCTCACTGTTGGCTTGAAGTAAAACTCCTTAAATGCACGGTCACTAGCCCAATCAGCTGGTAACATAATCACTTGTAATGATACCCCTGTTGTGAAGGCTCTGGATGCCATTGCTCCTCTCACAGAATGCGTCCCATACATTCCCAGATCAATTGGATGCATACATAACTTCTTTGACCCACCTAGCAATGGTGGCTGTTGCCACTGCATGAAAGGGTTTTCTATGCGCTATCAACAATTGGGTGGTACCTGTTGCTCTGCACTCCGCAGTCCTACACTCACATTCTTTAATACACCTTGCTACGCACCATTTAGTGTTCCTCGGAAAATAGGGGTAATGGACTGTATTCGTCCCTGTCTTAGTCCTCTTCACTATGGAAAATGTTCCTCCTTCTGGACCAAAGGATCTTCTGTTAATTTCTAGTGCTTTGACGTCTGACACGTGCTTGCATGAAATTACACATAGCAGCATTGCCAACTTGCCTGATGGCTGCTTCAGGGATAGATATCTATTTGACGGCCAGCTTTCTAATAACTGCAGTACTACTGTCACATCCCATACTGTGTTATATTTGGGCATCGGGGGAGCTTTATACCTCGCTCCTCTGATAAGTCTCACTACCGCTGGATGTTCTCCTCCTGGGTCTCCTTCAGTTGGTAAGTGTCCTGCTGATATCGCTGATCTGTACACCCCTATGGTACGGAATGCTCTTCCGTCTTGCAAAAGTTGTGCTAAAAAATTGAGTATAGCTATTACAGGGGCTGAAATGAAATGAAGGTCTCTCCCTCTACACCAGCTCGTCCACTTGGCCCAAGCTGCGTCGTAGCTCCTCCTAGTGGATGGAGCCCAGGATTCTGCGATAAGCTCTGCAGCTTGCTCTAAAATGCCTGCCAGCGCCCAGCGTCTCCTGATATCCTGCACGCAACGAGCGGGATTGTCCCTCTCACTCTGAGGATGACACGATCCAGCTGGGTCTGTGAGCAATTGGTCTCCCTTGGGGAGCACTCTCGGTAGGTCCGCTACTAGCTCCATTAGCATTGGAAACCACACTTGCGATTTCCACAGAGGGGGCACTAAAATCAGCTCTGCTCTCTCCCTCAGACACTTCGCTAGAACTCTGCTCAGCATTACGAAGGGGGGAAACACGTAGTGCGGGCCGCCTGTCCATTCCTGCAGGAATGCGTCCGTCCCCAGAGCCTCTGGATCCAGCCTCCAGCTGAAATAGTTGCTCGTTTGAGCATTCAGCCGAGATGCAATGAGGTCCATGTGTATCGGGCCCCATCTCGCATTCAGGCTCTGAAAAACTATTGGATCCAGTTTCCATTCGTTAGAGTCGGTAACGGACCGAGAGTTCCAGTCGGTTACTACATTCAGTTCTCCGGGCAGATATCCCGCTGTCACCAATGTCTCTGACTGAAGGCAAAAATGCCAAAAGTCTTTTTTGCTCGTTCTGCTAGCAACTTGGACCTCGTTCCTCCTAGGTGATTTATGTAGCGGACTGCTGAGATGTTGTCCATCTTCAGCAGGACGCATGACTTCACCTTCCCTCTCGTAAATGCTTTTATCGCAAATTACCCTGCCAGTAGTTCTAGGCAGTTTATGTGCAGACGGAGTTCCTCTTTGCTCCACTTTCCGCTTGTCTCTAGCTCTACGCATCTCGCTCCCCAGCCTATACGACTGGCGTCCGATTCTATTATTAGGTCTGGCCGGTCGCCGAATATGTCACGCCCATTCCAAGTGTCCATATTCTTTAACCACCATTCCAGCTCTGTGATGGACTCTTGATCTAATGGCACTAGCTGATGATATTTCAAACCCTGCTGTAAGTGTTTTATCTTTGAAGTGCTCGATGGAAATATGGCCTGTATGGAGGCTGCTAATAGGCCCACGATCCTTGCTAGCACTCTGAGCGAGACCCATTGTTTGCTCAGACACGCTCTGATCTCTCTTTTGATATCTCTTATCTTCCGAGCTGGCAGCTCCAACGTAGCTTTCCTGGTGTCGAGGACAAAACCTAGGAAATCTAGTCTCTATGCTGGTGTGGTGTCTGATTTCTCTACGTTCACGAGAAAACCGAGGGACAAGAGCCGCCTCTGTACTCGGCATGTCTGGTACTTCAGGGTATCCCGGTCTTCCGCCAGGAGTAACAGGTTGGCCAGGTATATAATCAACCTGAGGCCCTTCTCCCGAATCGCTGCCGCTACTGACTTCATCAGCTTGGTGAATGCCCAGGGCGCTGATGCAAGCCCGAATAGCATCGTCTTGAATTGCCAGAGCTCCCTGTTCCAGCGAAAAGCTAGGAATGTTCTGTAATCTTCTTGCACTGGGACCGTCAGGTAAGCATCCTTCAAGTCCAGTCTCGTCAGCCAGTCTCCTTCTCTCAAGGAGTCTCTGAACTGGTGTATCACTTCCATCTTGAAATGGCGATACAAGATCCATCCGTTTAGCTCTTTCAGGTTTATGACTGGGCGCACCTTCTCCTTCCTGTGTACCAGGAATATGTTGCTCACAAATCGGTGAGGCGCTGCGCATCTCTCTATGGCGTCTTTCTGCTCTAGCTGTGATAGCTCGTAATCTAGGCATTCTTGCTTTGCTTGAGATAAACGCTGCTGGTGTGGCTAATGTAATTGCCCTGGCGGTTCTATGAACTCTATTCGCAGACCTCTCACGGTTTGCAATTTCCAAGCATCGCTGGAAAGCGCACGCCAGTTTCCCCAGAACTTGCTTGTCCTCCCTCCCACGGGGGGGATACTCTATCGCTCCCACCTGGTGCGAAACACTGGCCACGGCCTGATCCTCTTCCTCTACGTCCTCTAAAGCCACGTGCCCTGGCTGGGAAGAATGTATCCTGTTGTTTATTTTCCCAGTATTGAGCTCTGGGATTGTGGGGTCTTCGACCTCCTTGCTGCCAACCAGCTCCACGACCACTGAAGCAGCCGGTCCTGGCAAAAACTCTGTTCGGGAAAATCTTCCCTATGGAGGCTTGTGCTTTCTCCAACGAAGTGTAAGTGCCGACAAACCGGCCCATCTCTTTCCCAAATGTCTCTCCAAACAGGAGGCCCTGTGCCGCTTCTCCTGCTTCATACGACGCAAGGTCGCTTAGCTTGGGGTCGATCTTGAGCAATAGCCCCCTTTTTCTCTTCGAGGTGATGGCGCAATTGGCATTGCCTAGGAGGCAGACTGCTCTATGTGCCCAACCTACTAGTGCGTCGGGGTCCACTTCCTCCCCTGTATCCCGAGCTCTCTCCGCTAGGTCCATGATCTTCGCGAGGGGCCCAGATAAGTCTAGCACTTTCTCTTGGCAGCTCCTCCATGACCTGTCGATCCCTTTGCGGGGGTCTTTACTGGTCTTGCACACGAATGTCAGCATTTTCGGATCTAGTTCGGGGGTTTCTGCAACCTTCCCTGGGAGGTCTGGTCGAGGGCACTCCGCTCGCAGGCGTTGCCTTACCTCCTTGTCAAGAGCCTTTCGCAATCTCAGTGTCATATACTGCGCCACTCTGGGGGATGGCTGCCAGTCTGAGGACCTCAGATTCCGATAATATCCGGGTCAAACATGTCCTCTTGATCCTCTTCGAGGTGCTTTTCTTTGCTGGCTCTCTTCCCCCCGCTGGGTCTCGGCTCTTCCTCCTCTGTTACTTCCTCACCTTATTGCGAGGATAATTCCTTCTCTGGTGACTCTTCCTCCGAGCCTGGGTCCTCCTCTCCATCATATTCTTCCCCTGGAGGGGGGTCGTGAGGTGTGGCACTGCCTGACGATGCAAGTACACTTCTTTGAGCTTAGCGAATGCGTCGGCTGCCTCCGGGGTCTTTTCTCTCACCCCTTCTGATGAGCCCTTGGGGTCGCAAGAGGATTTTCTCTTTCGGGCTTGATTACTCCCCTGAGTCCCTGAGTTCAGGGGTCTTGTGGGCGTGCGAACAGTCTCTTTGGTGCCTACTCTGGGCTGGGCCAGGATTGCTTCGAGGGTCTCCAGCCCCTCTTGCAAGGGTTTCACTCCTTGCGCCACTGCATCAACCAGCGAATTTCCCAGCACCTCCTTGAAGCTGCCGGCGAGGTCCAGAGGCTGTTCCTCCTTGCTCCACTCAAATTCCGACATTTCAAGGGGTTGCTGTGTGCCTTATACCTGAATCAGGTGTCGCTGCATGCCCACAGCTTGGTTAGATGCCTTTATTCATATATTGTTTCATATATATATATATATATATATATATATATATATATATATATATATATATATATATAATAATTTTTTTTTTAAAGGCCAAACGTGCTACTCTTTCCACTTACTAGTGGCTAATTGCCTTTCCACAGGCTACACGCCTGCTTGCAGGGAGACTAGCTGTCTCTTTCGTATGGGCCGTTAGTCCGCTTCTCCGATGGTTCAGTTGCTGAACGCCTGCGTTTTCGAGCGGCGTGCATTTGAAAATTAACTTTGCTTTTATTGATTATTCAATAATCCCCGCCCGGCCCGGCATGAATCTTCTCCTAAGTCGCTTTCTAAATGCGACCGTTCCGCGCTCTGGCTCTCCTAATACGTTTCTCTCCTACCCAAAGGCGCTCCTAATACGTTTCCTCCACTTGGAGGAGGAACAGCACTGACGGTCCGCGAGGCCGAGCTGAGCCTCTAGTGTGTTGAGTATGCGGCACAGGGCTACGCACCTAGCGGAACTTCAACTTGTCCTCCGCTCTACCGCACGCTGCTGCTGCGCTATAATGTAAACGTTCTCTCAGCGTGATACGCTAAGCGATTAAGCTTATACATCTGCATACTAAATAACCATGGATACTCCTGCTTATTACATATTCTCAATGTGTCAACTTATATAATAATATCTCTATGTAGTTCTGTTTTACATAGTGTCATTATCCCCCTCCTACTATTCTATATACACTGAAAATCAATGTCAAACCGGAGAGGTGATTAAAATCCACTTAACTTGCTGAAGAGCAGTAACAGAAGAGGAGGATCTCAGGGACAGGATGTGGTCATAGCTGAGCTGGACTGGAGATGGACTAAAGAGACTATGGGGATTGTAGTTCTCAGAAGGAAAAGTCACTTTAGACATTTTTCAGTGTTTTGTTATTGGTTTGTTGAAACTGCTGAGGAGTAGTAATAAAAGAAGTTGAAGCATAATGCTTGCCTCCAGTCTTGTCATAAAGTTAGAGTCTGCATGTGTGAGTATAATGCACATCAATGTGTGGGAGCATATACCAGACAGCGGCCCCGCCTGTATCTGAGCACACACCCTCTGCCACACTGTGTCGGAGCATAATACACAAACTGCCCCTGAACCTGGGTCTGTGTAGAACCCACATATGTGTTTTTCTTAAGCCCAGTCTTGTGTACGTGTTTGGGGGCCTGGGGTGTCTTCAGTTATTTCGACAGTATTGTCGTTGTCTGTTTTCTGTTCTTTCGATAATGCCTGCCTTTATCCCTCCTTGGCCCGTTGTTACTCCATGCTGTCTGCGTTCGCCCTGCCTGGCCTCCGGTCTCCAATTTTTATGCCTGTTTTTCTCTGCTTTCCAGAGGTCCGACTTCCCCAGTGGGCAGTTCTACGTGGTGTTCGTGATCAAGCCTGAAGACTATGCGTGTGGTGGTGGGTCGGTGCCCGACTCCCAGCAAGGTGAGGCTCTGGGCACGGGTCTGTCACGGTGCGGGTCCAGGGGCCGCTACAGTGATCGGTTCCTTACAATATTGTCCAATAAGTTTACCTGTGTGTTTTGTGTGCAACTAAGCTGATTTTATCACTCTCTGTAACTAGCGCAACAATGCCTTCGGGCTGTTGCACGCTTTACAAATTCAAATAAATAAATCTGTTTGTGAGGCCGCTCCGCGCCCTCGGGAAACCATTGGGTAGTTTAATGTAGCACGGGCCAGGCATGTGAATATCAGAGAAAAGCAGCAGACATCGGCTCATTTGCATTATTTTTTGCATGAATACAGGTGTTCAAAATCCGACCTTCTAAAAATTATGACGATGGAGCAATAATAGATGCTTTGGGTCCGTTTTACAAGATTAAAAATCCTTAAGGGGAAGACGTGCCCATGTAGTTTTAGCTAGCGCCTGGATGCCTAAGGGCGTTGTGGACTGCTATAAACCCCAAAACAAATAAATACATAAATAAATACATAAGCAAACATGCTTGCAAACAAAAAAGAGAGAGGCCCTCGTCAGGGGTACATTGCGTGGTTGGTGGTACCGGCTCTTGTCGCACGTGGTGCACCCTGGAAATAAGGCATTGGGTAATTCCTGCTGTGTTAGGAGTTAACATGCACCAACATGGCAGGTAAAGTTCATCTCCACTCAAGCGTGGAGGCTAAAAGGCTAATGTCTTAAAAAACCGCCCAGATGTTTCTAAAGCTCTGAGATGACGCGCCATATTCCCTTCAAAGCAGCAAAGAAGGCGTGTGTGCGCATGTAGACGACGCCAGTAGCGGTGCACGCTACACATCTTAGTAACAACATAACATATGGTGGCAACCCAAAGAGGGTCAAAAGCGGGCCTCTGTGATGACACCCGAAAACCCCCACCCACCCCCTCCTAATCACCTTCGCAGTGTAATGCACAAAAGTGCCAGGATAGACTCCTTTGTGTATTCTTACAAATGTGAATCTTGCTGTTGTCATCCGCCGCCGTAAATATACTATTTCCATGATCAAAATGAGGCTGGAGAAAAGAGAAACACTATGCAGGTGGAGTTCTAGAGCAGCTGCCCTTTTTCCATTCGAAATTCATATAATATGTCCAGTGCGGGAACACATGTACTGTGGCGCCTCAGCGCGAACGCCCGGAGCTGTCCAGGCTGCTGGCCCATGCTACCGGACATAGCCAACCGAGTTCCGTATACTGGAGAGGTCTGCAAGGGGAACTGACCCACGAAGGGTCAGGTGCTAGAGGTGAAAAGTGATGTGTGTACCAGTAGAGGTCTATAAGAGGAAGGACCCACGGCCCAGCCTTTCAATCCCGGGCCCCCATACCTAGGGGATGCCCCCTGTGACTCTGAAAAAGAAAGCTTCATAGATTTTCTTAAGTGCTCATAAAGAGGTTGGCGTCCCTGCTATTTATTTTATTGTGCACTTGTAAGGCGCTTATACATCAAGTAAATTGTGTTTCAAAGCGCCCACAGGGCAACGGGGAAGGAACGTGGGAAAGAAAAGCAAATATAACAATGAAAGATAGAGGCGGACCTACTAGGCCGTGTGAGCATTCAGAACATGCAAGTGCAGAGGGAGAGACTCAGTGAGGAAGTGGGGGGGAAAGTGCTAGGAGTACCAAAGAGGGAAGTGCTAGCGAGTGAGCAGCTGTTAAGTGACTAGTTGAGAGTGGTCACTTGCCAATAAATAAGTGCAGGCCTGTGGTGGCATAGGCCAGTAGGTGCCAAGGCAAGTGCTGGGAGCGGGCTGAAGACGATTGGGTGTGGGAGGCCAGGACCCAGGAGGTCACCAATCTCAGCAACTGTGGGGTTTAGCAGAGGAAAGGAAGGAGGAGGTGAAAAGGAAAGTTTTGAGGAGCATCCGGAATTTGAGGCGATCCGGCTGAAGACCTCGGCGGAGTTACAGCAGGCAATAGTTACAAATTAGGGGTTAAGTCCCACCCCTTTATTCCACGCAGGGCTGCTGCATTGTTACAATGGCTGTGCATGTTGCATCATGTCCTTGTTTGTGTTAGAGGACTGGGTTGCAGTAAAATTCCCACCAGTTAAGTAGCTGTCTTGGTTGTGTCATGAAAGTCATTACATGGCAAGTTGCTGTTTTGTCTCTGCTAGGGGTGGTGTGTCTGTTTGCGGGCTGTGCCTTGAGTCTTTGGGAGCGGTGAGTGGTATTGCTGGCTATGCAGGCTCCTCGTTGCTTCATACTCCGTTTCTCTCTTCGTGGTGGTCTCTGCCGCTTGATGACTGGACTGCTCTGGTGCGCGGAGCTAGTGGGTTGCTGATTTGCGAGTGGTCCTCCTACTCCGTGGCTGCCTCGTCCATGGTTCTGCAAGAAAGAGAAACAGTCCAGCACGCTTGTCTAGCGGTATGGGGTGAATCAAGGTGATACAGCCAAGAAACATACAGGCACTTGCGGCCGGGATAGGAGCTGGTGCCCTCCCAACTGTCACCTTCCCCTTCTGCCGTAAGAATGGCTCTGGCTTCCACCGTGTTAGGCCTCCCACCCGAGGCTGAGAAGGGCCATATCCCCCTTGACAAGACCAGGTTTCTGATCTCATCGCCCGTTCATTATAATGTATGCACCGCACAGCTGCCTCCCCAGCCGAAGTCCTTTACCCATGTTGCATTGGGTTTATCCTTCCCATTTCGTCTGCTAAATATTGATTGTGTGGTATGATATGAACTCCTGGGATACAAAACTGCACCAAATAAAACAGCTTGTATCCCAAAAAAAGTATCCGTTTTCAACTAGCCTTTTGCATTTGAAAACCTTAAACTAGACCCGATAAATGCATTTTTGGTGTTAACATATGCAGGTAGGATTATCCTACTGTAGGCAAGGGGACCCCCAAACATCAATCTAAAATGGGCCCCTAAAGTCGCTGGGATTGAGCGCCATAGGTCAAAGGAGATATGATATGATATGATATGATATGGAATTTATAACGTGCCTGTACACAAGTGTTTCTAGGCGTGACAAGATAAGGAGGGGAAAACAAAGGAGGACAAAATGACGATTTTACTAGGCCTTGTGACATTCAGATCGCACAAGTGCGGGGAAGGCGGAAGGGGAGAAGTGCCAGGGGGAGGGGAAGTGCAGCTAACTCACAAGAGCAGCCAGCGGCTGGCTCATAAGTGCATAGAGAAGGGACTGCAGGGTTGCAGATGCAGACCGTAGTGCTGGGGAGCCCGGAGGCTGTGCGACGGCAGCTGGACATGCATGCGCCTGGGCCCGAGTTCAGAGGGTGACCAGTGCGGAGAGCAGTTGGGTGCATCAGCAGGGGAGCGGAAGAGAGAAAGCAGAAGCGGAAAGGAAGGTCTTGAGTTGCTTCCGGAACCGGAGGTGGTTCTGCTTCAGTTTGAGAGAGGCAGGGAGGCTGTTTCAGAGGGAGGCCCCAGCCGAGGAGATAGATATGCCGCCAACTCTCTGCTTGGAAAAGCATCTGACCCTCAGAGAGTTGGAGGTGGATGAGCGTAGAGCTCGAGAAGGAAGATGTTTTGGAAGAGAAAATTGAGGATAGAGTGGTCTCAGGCCCCAGAAAGCGTTGTGGACGATGCAGAGGGTGTTCAAGTTGATCCTTGCAGCCACATGGAGCCAGTAAAGAGATTTCAGAGCTGTAGACATACCATCCCTGGGCTTGAGGCCAAGGACAAGCCTTGCAGTTCTGTTCTGGATAAATTGTTAAGGTTGTAGAGTAGAGGTAGGAAGATTTAGAAAGAGGATGTTGCAATAGTCCAGTCTAGAATGGACCAGAGCTCTGGAGACATTGAGCTTCGGGGGGAAATTTAGAAAGGGAAGAATACCTCTTAGGAGGTGCAGCTGATTGTTTGACTTCTTAGAGACGTCAGAGATGTGAGGAAAGAAGGAGAGGGTGGAGTTGAAGATGACACCAAGGTTCTTAACCTCACAGGAAGGAGCAGGAAGAGGGCCAAGAGGGGCAGCCAGAGAGAGAGAGGAAAGGGGGGAGTGGGTGTACCAATGAGAAGGATCTCAGTCTTACTGGCATTAAAGCAGAGATCATTGGCGGCACACCATTCCTGAATTGCGGCCATGCAGTCTGGTATTAGAGAAGAAGCAGAGGTGGCTGAGGAGAGCCTGAAAGAGAGCTGAGTGTCATCCGCATAACATTGAAAATTGGAGCAGAAAGCAGAGTTGCAGTGGGCAAGAGGTGCCAGATAGTTGTTGAAGTGCCAGGGAGACAGGTCAGGCCCCTGGGGAGCACCACAACTGGAGAGAGGGAAAGAAGAGAGGAAAGACCCCAGTAGGACCTGAGAGGGACGGTAAGTGAGAAAGGAGGTCAACCAGGCCAGGGCCTGATCAGTAATAGCAAGGTTGTTGCACAAGCGATTGAGCAGGATTACATGGTTGACCGTTTCAAAAGCAGAGGATAGATCGAGGAGAATGAGGACAGAAGGGAGATTAAAGTCAAGATTGGAGAGCAAGTCTTCACATGTTTTCAGGAGAGCAGTTTCCGTGCTTCTGGCAGCTCTGAAGCCAGACTGGTTTTCATGGAGGCAACCAACAGATTCAGTATGTAGATTAAGCTGGGAGATGGCTAGCTTTTACAAGAGTTTGCCCAGGAAAGAAGTGATGGTGATCGGGCGATAGCTGGAGAGGAAGGATCGGCTGAGGGCCTCTTTAGTATGTGTACTAGCAGAGGTCCGATGGGCTCAACAGATGGAGACGTACATTTAAAAAGAGACCGGTGTTTGAAAAGTGCTATAGGTTCCATAGCCATCAACATCCATGTCGTATCGTATTGCTTAGGTCTACAAGGTGGTGTGAGCACAAGAAATAGTGCTCAAGGGTACACAGTAAAACTAGAGCCGTTTATTCAGCAGAATAGAGAAGTGTTGATGTGTTTCCTAAAGGTGATATGGGGGCCCCATTACAAGTCACTGCTATCCCGCTGGTAATTCCAGCGGGATACTGGTGGACTACTGTACCGTCTCTGCCACCCGATATCCTGGTATTACCGGCATATTACGGGTGGCAAAGATGCCAGCAAATTCCTATGGAGTCCAAAAGGACTCCATGGGACGGGGATGCATCAATCACTGCCACTGGTAGTACCAGTGCCAGTGATTTCGGCAATTGTCTGCTGGTAGGGGCCCGAACTAGTGGAAGGTCAGGCCTGCCAGTAGATTACAGCCCCTACGGGCAGAGTTGGAGTTTGCCGGTCCAGAAAGGTGACGGTACACGTTGTTACTGGCCCCTTACGTCCAGACCAGCAAACTCATAATGAGCCCCCATGGTCTTTAATATTGCCAAGGTCCACTGGAAGGATGTTTCAGAGGTTTGCTGCATGGATGTCCCCAGAGCAGAAGAACCTAGCAACATTCATGATGCATATATACTGAAGTCTAAGAGGACTAACCAACAGTGGTCGAAGTGTATGAAAAGAAGTAGTGGAACTATGTTCCCTGCTGGCCTGCCCCCGCTCCCCACCTGCCCCATTGCCACACCCCCTCTGACACACAATCCAAACCCCCAAACAAACATTCCTGCTATTTATAAGCGTCAGCTTCTTCCTACCCTTTCATTTAAAAAAAAATATATATATTCCATAACGGTTTCTTGTTAAAATAAAATTATAGGAACAGTGAAACTTAAAAATAAAAAGTATAGGAGCACCGCTCCCGACCACTCCCACCCACTTCAAACACTGCTAACCGAGCATTACAAAATAATGCTTTGAATCGATAAAAGGGGACTCTGGCTTTAATAGGGATCCAGTGGAGGGCTCTATGAATAGGCGAGGTAGGTGCCATTTTCGGTAAATTCACCACAATGCACGCTGCAGCGTTTTGCAAGAGTTGCATGCAATGAATCATTGCTTTGGGGTACCTGCATAAAGAACACTGTAATAGCCCAGCCTTGAGCCCACGATAGCCCCGGCTGCCGCAGCACTATGGCACTCTGGCAAAAGTGGCCTGATCTGGCGAAGCAACATCTGCTGAAGATGAGTTGAGCGGAGTGCATGAGTCACAGAAAGAGCAGCATCAAGGAAAACCCTGCGCGCCTTTACTACAGGCTGGGGTTTCATCACGTGTCCTTACGTAGGACATTCTGAGCAGGGGATATAGTGAATGTGGACTGGTGACCAGAATCAAGGTTTTCCCGTTATTCCGCATCAGTGTCATGCACTAGTCATCTGTGGTGTGCAGTGATGCCAAACCACAGCAGAGTCGATGCCTGCCACTGCTGACGCATCCCTGCCATACCCTGAATATCATGGACGTGGCTAATAGAGATTTTCGCGGCAATGCAAAGCTACACGGCTGCGCCAGCGAACAGATGGCAACAGCTTGACGTCATAATCTGCGGCCCGGTTAATGGACTTGTTTGCTTTGGAGGAAGCCATTAGGGAGTGGCGTGTTTGCACGCGCGCGCTTTTACAATCATGTTGGTACAGCACGCACCTGCAGGAAGAGCCTTGTTGTGCTGTGAGGCCAAATGTAAACAGCTTCCCTCTCCCGCCTCAGGCCCCGAAACTCGCTGCCCTGACGCTCCCTTAGCGCCAATTTGGATCTGTTATCCTTTCGCCTCGCTGCGGCCTGCACCGTGTCCAGAGGCATTTTCAGTCACAGAAGCAGATTTAAAACTGTGGTTTTGCGGGGTCTTTACAGAGGTTACATCTAACTCCAAGAAGTAGGTTGACCAGATTTAATAGGTAAAAAAAACGGGACAGGGCAACTAACGTTAAAGTAGGACTAACTCTTGAAAGTGGCTGTCAAGGCACTACACTTCAGTAGTGGTTGGAGGAGAAGGGGGTTTAAGTTTTATTGTTCAAATAAACAAATATTATAATTAATGTATCACAAACTAACACTATCTTAAATTGTAAAATGCAGTTTTTCTTCTGCGCGGGATTGTGCATTCCTGCCCGCACGCTATGAAGATCTGCTACCAAAAAGCGGGACCACTGCAGTTTCCAATGGAAACCTAATCTTGTGAAAGGGGAACAGAGAACCAAATTCCGGTTCGGTCCTGGCAATACCGGGACGTCTGGTCACCCTACCAAGAAGCACTGTTCGAAGGGAGCGGTTGGGAGCGGTGCTCCTCTACTTTTCGAAATTAAGGTTTACTGTTCCTATACTTTTATTTTAAAAAGGAACCGTTACGGAATGGTTTCGTTTTAAAATAAAAGTGTAAGAAGAAGTTAAAAACTCGCACTTTCAGTGCACTACACTTAACGTTCCCTTAAACAGCACCTCCATGTGTTTGGGTGTTTGTATTGTGTGCGGGTGGGGGCGTGGTGATGGGTTGGTGTGGGTGCAGGCCACCAGGGAACACAGTTCCACTACTTCTTTTCACACACTTCAACCACTGCCAAGAAGGCGTTTAGAACTGTGTGTATGAATAGTCCAACGAGGAAAAGCGCAATATTAATGATATGATATGGCATTTATAACGCGCCTATACACAAGTGTTTCAAGGTGCGACGAGGCAAGGAAGGGGACAGAGGGAAGACAAAGACAACAATCTTACTAGGCCAGTTGTCATTGAGATCACGCAAGTGCAGCGGAAGGGGGAAGCGGGAAGGGCGAGGGGACTGTGCAGTACATGGGATCAACAATATAAAACAAATAGAATAAATAACAGCAATAAATAAAAGTGTGGCCAGCTGGTGGCAAGTGCAAGAGTAAGTGCAGACATCAGGTGTCAAGTGCTGGTTGGGGACTGTAGGGATACAGAAAACAGTCTCCAATTGCGGGGTTTGCCAGGGAGGCAGTGCAGGTGTGCAGGTGTGCAACTGGCGAGGGAGGGGACCTGGGCCCGCGATCAGAGGCTGGCTAGGTAACCAGTGCAGTTTCAGCCAGGAGTTCAGCAGGGGAGAGGAGGACAGAAAGCAGAAGAAAAGAGGAAGGTTTTGAGATGCTTCCGGAACCAGAGGTGGTTCTCCTCAAGTTTCAGTGAGGCAGGGAGGCTGTTCCAAAGGGAGGCCCCAGCCGAGGAAAGAGATCTACCACCAACTCGTTGCTTGGAGAAGCTACTGACCCTGAGGGAGTTGGAGGCGGATGAGCGAAGAGCTCGAGAAGGAAGATATTCAGGAAGGGAGAGTTGAAGGTATTCAGGCCCAAGGCCCCAGAAGGCCTTGTGGACAATGCAGAGGGTGTTGAACTTCCTTGCAGCCACTGGGAGCCAGTGCAGAGATTTCAGTCCTGGAGAGATACAATCCCTGGGCTTGAGGCCAAGGACAAGTCTCGCAGTCCTGTTCTGGATGAGTTGCAGAGGGCGGAGACTAGAAGCGGGCAGATTTAGAAAGAGGCTGTTGTAGTAGTCCTGCCTATAGAGAAACAGCGCTCTGGAGACGGTGAGCATCTGGGGGAAGGAGAGGAAAGGAAGAATACCTCTGAGGAGGTGCAGCTGGTAGTGTGACTTCTTAGAGACGTCAGAGGTGTGAGGAGAGAAGGTGAGTGTGGAGTCGAAGATGACACCAAGTTTTTTAGCCTTGCAGGTGGGAGCAGGAAGAGGGTCAAGAGAGGCCAGCCAGAGAGGGACATGAAAGGAGGAGCGGGTGTGCCGATGAGGAAAATCTGTCTTACTGGCATTAAGGCAGCGATCATCAAACAAGGGGGTCATTGGAGTCAGTCCGTAGGTCGTTTACCGCAGAAAGGTGCAGCCCTGGTCGAAAAACGGAGCTTTCAAATTTCCCTGTCCTGTTTTTACCGTTGGATTCTGGAACTTGATGTTTTTCTTTGCCATTCAAGCCAGGACTGGATGGCCTTCTCACTCAAGGACACGGGAGATTTGAGAACGCTGAAAAAAATAGCTTCTACTTGATGCAATTTCTACTTCATGCAACGTTTTAGAAATTGGACTATATGACCAGCAGTGGAAACTAAAAAAATGCTATTGGCTACACAAAAATACCAACTGAAATGATGTATTTATGTATTTGCTTATTAATGTTACTGTTAATTAATGGCCACCTTTAAAATCCCGAAAGTAGTTTCTATGTGCACCGTAGAATAGCCTGGCATAGTTGCTATAATTTATATTTGTTTTGCAGTTTTCTTTATTGCAACCATGCCCCCAAACGTGTCAGAGCTACGTAGTTATAAAGCCTTCTTATGAATGTTTGCATCACGTTTGCACAGTACAAACGTAACTGGGAAGCAACAGAGCGCTGTACAACAAGGGGAAACAATAATATGCATAGAACATTAAGGGTATAGTTGGAAGCAGGGGTGGAATTGGCCCAGAACAAGGCAGAACTGCACTCCAGCAAAATGTGTCTTGTTGGAGAGTGGTTCCAGCCCGAGGTCCTATTCCCCTATCGGAATCTCCAATAACTGCCCCGGAGTAGGGGATGCCTCTGCCATCCATCAGGAGATTCTTAGCAGGGACATAGTGACCAAGTCACCAACTCTGTGCCAAACAGCCCAAGCCTCACATAGGCACTGTCCGAATTCGTACATGTGTCTTGTGATTTCCAGATGCTCTTTATGTTATGGTGAGTATTGTGACAAATGAAACGACCAGAGATCCCAGTTTCCCATACTTCCTCTGAACGGTTTCATGCTTAAATCACTAGCACAGACCTATTTAGAATATCAAGTTCTGGGGTCATTCACATGTTCCCAATAAGCTGGCTGATTTTATGGAAATCCCCAGGAGCCGGCCCCTCCTGCACGTGGCAACCAACTGCACTTCATTTGATACATTGAGATCTGGTGCTGCTTGACCTGGGCTCGGGCCCTGCCCCTCAGACCGCCCCCTCCCCACCGACGCAAAAGGGGTTGGGGAGTCCTAAACTGCCCATTTCCAGAACTGATAGAAGGATATCAACATCTAGAGAGGGGATACAGAGGGTTTTCAGGCAGAGGATAGAGGCTAGCGAGGGCAAGATGGACCCAGTTGCACATTATCCTTCTGTGAGATGTTCTCTGAAGAGAGGCGTCTTTAGCGCTTCTCTGAACTGCAGGAGAGGGGGATAGTCTGATGTCAGACAGAATGTTGTTCCAGATTCTCAGTGCATTTTTGCAGAAGGCTCGCTTTCTTGTCCAGTCGAGGTGTCTAGTGTTGTGTTGGCGACCAGTGATGGGAAGTGTGTCGGCAAGGTAAACAGGGGCCTTGGTGCTTGGTGCCTTATAGGTGTTGTAGGCCGCCTTGGTAGTGATGTAGTCCTTTACATTCAGCCAGTGTCGTTCCATCTGTTTTGGTATTATATGGTTGCACCTCCTCAGTCCTTTAATGGGACTGGCCGCTGTGTGCACAGTGCGCTTATGTGGGCACCAGTGTGCTGCTGGGGCAGCAACAAATTGGGAATTGACAACATCTACGAGAGAAATGGCAAGTCCTGAGACAACGGTCCTGCATCCAGCTCCTGGAAGGGGGGGCTTTATATTTGATGGGAGGGAACGTTGGTACCATGTAGCTTTACTCCTCCTGTTGGCGTGAGTCTTGAAGGAGATGTTGCAGTCGATGCAGAATCCTGTCATTTTGGCATGGTTTGTGGCTTGGGCGATGAAGCCATCTAGTCTGGTCTGGATCCGTTATTGATTCATGTTGTTGCTAAGAAGGATGCATTGGGTGGGTTGATGAAGGTGAGTGGTGCCGTCTTCAGATACAGTTGGGTGTTGTCAACTTGTTGATGCATCTTGGTGTCTCTGTTGGTAGCGACTGAAGGTGACCGTTGAAAGGATTCTTTTGATTAATGTTTTGTTTAATTTTGTATTCAGAGTTTGTATTGTGATTGTTGATGAATTTTGTCTTGTTTTATCTTTGTGTATAGTGGTGCTTAAATGTGTTAAAAGTCAATTTTTGGCTACTGCACAATAAAAAAATTAAAAAAAAAGATTTATCAGTGGTGGACGCCACTGGTCGACTGGGTGATCTTCTGGTGCCCGTCTGGATACACTGGTGTAAAGTGGTCACGTAAATCTAGAACAGGGTGTCTGCAGTTTGTGGTTCTCCCGATGTTTCAGACTACAACTCCCATCAGCTCCAGCCAGCATAGTCAATTGGGAGGGGGGTCATGGGAGTCATAGTCCAAAACAGCTAGACAGCCTCCGGTTGCAAGTCCCTTGTCGAGGATTTTTTTATCATCGCCTTGTGGTCCATAGTGTTGAATGTTGCTGAGAAATAGATCAGGACTAGGATACAGGAGTCTCCCTGGGTCAAGATGGGAAAGGAGTGAGGGCTGTCTGTTTGTGCGTTGACTATGCTGTGAAGCCCAATTGATAGTCGTTCAGGGGTCATGTTGTCGACACTCTCCTGCAGTTGTATAGCAACAGTTTTCCGACTGATCTTTCCTATGAAGTGCAGCTAGAAGATCGGTCTGTAGTTGGTGCGGTCAACAAGCTCAAGTATGGGTTTCTTCAGTTGAGGGAGGCTCTGTCCAATTTGGAGTGCATCAGGGAACATGATATGATATGTTATTTATAATGCGCTTAATACCCGGAGGTTTCTAAGCGCCGGCCCGGGGATCAAACCTTTGGTGCTCTGTGTCGTCTTGCTTCCAAGGAGAGCATGTTGCCCCTGAGCTACCCTCCCAATGCCTTGGTTGAGCAAAGTGCTGGGGAATTTCATGAGGATATCCTCTTTGTAGGAGGTAGCATTGAGGACAGCCAGGATGTTGTTAGGTCCAGGAGGGACTGGGGGTTTACAAGAATCTAAAGGTCGAATAAATGTGGACTGAGGAATGATATGTAACAGAACAACAATGAAAGATTATAGCCAGTATATGTTGTGTTGGAATAATAAGAAAGTGTTGGCGGGGCTCCTATAGAATTGGGGGACCAGTGAACATCGTGGACTAAAGTTGACATTGACTTCCCTTAGGAATCTGGGACCGGACATTTTAGCCAGCCCAGTCTTGAGGGTACCTCCTGCGCAAGAGCACTTGGGTGTATCGCTGTGGAAATTACACAGTTCCGGCCCACACAGCGTAAGGGAAGCACCAAGTACAGCACCCATAGAAGCACTAAGAGACCTACACAAATGTGCACATAGAAACATGTACATATAGAAAAACGCACACACGCTCCCTTTTCGCGTGCCCTCTCTCTTTGCATCAAGTGATCCAAAGTCTGGTTTTGATGTGAATAGTCCCCCCGGTTCCCCATGTGGCTCATCAATTAGCTCACACGTGAGGAGTTTGTCTGTTGACTACATATCATACCTTCTTCTCTGTCTCTTTCTCTCTCTAGGAAAGGGAAACCACACCTGGAACCTGCAGCGGGTCAAGCATCTCCAAGTCACCATTGTTCCCTCGATTAAAGGTCAGTCGCATGGCTATCGCGTCGAGCTCTGGCAGTCAGAACGCGTCAACTGAGGATGTTTGGGAGTGGTGGCCAGGGATCAGAGCAGTGATGGTGCAAGATTAGGTGGTCGCCCACGAAGCCAACAGCAGCAGTGGACCCAAATTCCCCCTTAGAGCTACAAGGTTTTCCCATATGCCACAGAGTGTAGCCAACAAAACCTTAGTTTCACACGAAGTAGAAGAAACCCAAGTCTATGCTGGTTCGGTCCCGATATCACCTTGTAGGAGTTGCCGACTGTGGATAATGTTGTATGTCTGGCATAGTTGAACAGTTTTGCGACTGAAGCATTGCATGCCGCAGGGACGGGGGTGGGGCTAATGTCTGGCATTGGAGTGTGACGGGTTGGGGAGGGAGGGTTGCGAAGGAAACTGGCTGTTAAAGCGCCTATGAATGAAACCTCCATTATTAGCAATACTTGGAATTTTGGATAAAAGGTGTTATTAGGATGTCTTGGAAGAGGAGGTGCACCAGTGAACATAGATTTTGTTGGGGAACCCAAATTGTAACCATGACTTGGTCAAAGTATTTGGTTTTAGATCTGCCACTTTATCTGCTAGTGCCTCACTTCCCTTATCTGTTAGAGATCAGTGACTTAATAAAAGTAAACCCCGGGCAGAAGAGTAATGGTGCAACTTCTAGATGCAACAGTCTTGGGATCCGGGAGAACAGCTGCTAAATTGTTGTATGTTCCACTCCTGCCCTGGAGGGCTGTAATCCAGCCAGGTTTTTGGGGATAACCACTGACTCATGTACTTTTATATTAATCGTAGGCGTTCCTATCTTGCAGGGATACTTTCAAAGCTGAGGTTGAATTCCTCCCTGGAGGACTGTAGCTAGCCTCCATTTTAGGTAGAGGTGCCCCCGGGGGTCCATGTTTCCCAGCAAATCTTTCCTTCCCAGGAGTTTTAAAAAAGCCACAGAAATTGCAGTGGGCTCAGAGGGCCTCTGATTTTCCCCTAAGAATGTTCTTGTTAAGCCACATAACATGCTATTTTATTGGGGTATCAAACCAAATAAAAAAACAAGGCTGAAAAAACACATTTTTGGTCGATTTCTTTTATTATCTTATGGTTTATGGTTTATAAAACCTTTACAAAACACAAGGTAAAAGTTTACACATTTCATAACATTACATATCTTCTTAATAAAAACAACATAGCCATTTTCATATACCTTTGAAACATTAAGAAACTCAAAACTGAGAATAACACAAAAGGAAACTCAAAAATATAAAACAAGTATAAAATGATCACAGTGTTTGCATCACCTTATCAATAAAAATGTCTAAAATATCCTAACTTAATATATCCCAAACATGTAAAAAAGTTAAAAAAAAATAAGGGTAAGCAGTTCGTTGATTTCAATTCAGTCGATTTAAAAAAGGCTGCTACCGCTAACGTGAACCAAGAAAAATTGGACAAATGTGGCACACCCTATTAGTGCGGATATAAGAATGTAGGATTGTTGCCTAAGTAGGAAACTTAAGGGATGTAAGAAATAGATATGAGGTGCAGAGGAGAGATAAGCAACCTTGACACCTAGGTTGCACCAGGTACTAAAGAACAAACTAAGTTCCCAATTTGGGAACTCACGTCCCCTGCACACTTTCTAATATCTGGAATACCAGACCAACAGTTAGATTGTTATTTAGACAGTGTTTCTAATTGCATTTAAAGGGAACCTGTGTATTAAATCAATTTAAAAAACGACCAATTATTAAAGAAATCAACGTTCAATCAAGTTTAGTCACAAGAACCAATCTTCATTTTTATTCTTGATGTTGAAGCTGCGGATGGCCCAACGCGTTTCGAATGGTACAACTCTCTTCATCAGGGGCAGATCAATGTTTCTAGAGAAGGATATATACAATATTTACATTAGAGTGATGCTTCCATCAAAATCATAGAGGAATATTCATTTCAACAAACGTCAATTGGTATGTCAACTGATTGACTGGGCATTATTTAGGCTGAATGTCCATAGTTCAAAGTGCAGTGCCAACAAGATATCATGGAGTACCATTATGCATGGTGTTAAGCATACAATAAATTGTATATTAATGAGACAGATATGGATACTATAGATTCCCCAGAGAACAATGAAAGTGATAGCTCTAACCTTGTGCTTTTCTATAAAAATTACTCCAAGAGCAAATGTAGCACGTCCGGGTCTGAGCTCCCGGACAGTTGTGGAGTTCTGTCTAAACGTGTAAAGGGCAAACTCATATCTGAAAAGAGGGAGTAAAAATAAGTGGCAGCTAGTTAGCGATTTATTTATGCATGGTGTCCCAAAGAGAGGCTCTAGAAGAGAAATGACTTACAGCTAATGGCAGTCTTCCTGGAAAATGGTGTAGCGTCTTAACCATTGAGTGGTTCCAACTTTCTTGAAGTGGAAGGGGAATGCTCGAAAAACGACTTGGAAGGTAGCCAGAGCTTGGCCAGTGAAATTGCTTGTGGGCATGTATTGCCGGTTACCTATGAGGCTGGGAAAAAAATGAAATGAAATGGGGAGGAATGAAGAAGGATCCCAATGGGGAGAGGTTTCTGCACAATGAGAAAACTTGTGCATGCCAGAAAACCCACTAGGGTGGTAGGGAGAGTTCTTACCTAGTTACTGGCAGCGCTGCCAAATGGAGTCCGCAGTCCAGAAGGTGATCCGACGCCATTTGTAACGCCGTGCGAGTATATATTGTGATTGATGGCGTGACGTCATCACGCGCATGCGCGTGACACGTCATCGTCATCACACTCGTGTATATTGAATAAATATTCCCACGATCCTGTATAAGGCAGGAATGGTAATACTTTAAAGGATGTCATAATGTAAGTAAAACTTGTGTGCAGTATGAAAAGGAGGAAAAACAACTAATCACCCGGGATGTTTATCATCATGATGTCATCACGCATACGTGTGCATGACGTAATGTATAAACAAACCGAATACCAGGTTCTCAGCCTTAGAGTAAGATATGGATCATACATGTGAATGTGAGGATGGTTAATGCAAAATGAGAGTGCACCACATGATTGTATGGATAATGCAAAGATGGGGATTTGGGAATGAAACAGCCGATGGAGTCGCACTCCCAAATCAGGCCCGTAGCAAGATAAATGGATTTCAATTAACAAGGTAAATGCACTCCAAAATCTGTCCTGTGACAAATAAAGGGAATTCAATTAACGAAGTGAAATGGCCAGTGTTACTTGTCATCTGACTGGCGCCCGAAGGCATAATCTGTGTCTATGGCTGTTCTTACGTACAGAGAAAAAAAAGGGTTCCAATGTGTGTTGCAAAAGGCAAAGAGTAGTGGTGTATGTCTAATGGTGTTAAGGAAGAATATGTAAGCAAGTAAAGTTATTGAACATGATGTTTAACTACTAAAAGCTGAGCCTAGGGGCTGGCAAAGAGGCATTAATATCTAAACACTGCCACAAGCCTAGCAGAGTGTAGACAGTAGGACTTGGACAAGAAGCTACAGTAAATCTAGCAATCAGAACACCAGGGGGTTCTGTGTGGATTAAGAGGACTATGGAGTAAGCACCCGCTGTTTGTAGATAAAGCAGAGGACCCTTATGTAATTAAGAGCGTTGTTCAATAATGAGCCGATTACTATATACGGTCTAAGTATCTGTGAGTATACATTGGCTAAATTTAATCATAGGAATGGACAGAGGATCGAGGGAAACCAATCAAGGTGCAACTAACTGGATTAGGCTCATTATGGAGCGTCACAGAGTCTAGCATGAGTACCCCAACAGGATGTGGGCATTCCAATTAAATTGTAGTCATCGCCAGTCCAATATTCTGCTCATTTCTGGTGCACAATGTGGTTGTTAATTAGGTGACATCGAATACATATAAATGGCTGATAATAGTTGTATGGTTAGTGCAACTGGTGTTAACAAGTAATGAGTACAATTTTTCGGTAAGTGTGTCTGACTCTACCACATATTAGACTGCCCTTAGACATGGTTCACAATCTGATAGCGGACATATAGTCATTTCATCAACTGTTTCTCTAACCAGCAAATGTCAAGAAAAACTGTGAGAGGTAGTGGAGACAGTAGAAACAGTAGTATATTAAAATATGGTTTTAGATAAATGGACCTAAGTAATAATCTTTGTTGAGACCAAGAGGGGACATAGCATCCGGTCTATGTATCCAGTACAGTTCTTTCTGTGCAAGTAATTTTGGTAAGTCACCTCCCCTTTGCAAAGGATGTAACACTTCAAGTACTGCAAATCTCATCTGTGAGATACTGTGATTATTGTCCCTAAAATGCCAGAATACCAGTGATTTAAGGTTTTTAGTTCTGATCTGAGACTTATGCTCTGTCCATCTTTCTTTAGCTTTCCTACTGGTCTTTCCCACGTAATATTTAACACATGGGCATCTGATGGTATAGATTACGTTTTTAGAATCACAAGTTGCATAACTTTTCAAAGGGATATTCTTACCGTTGTCGGGGTGCCTGATGTGATTACCTTTAATGATGTTCGAGCAATGTTGGCAGTTTAGGCAGCGGGAAGTGCCATTTTTTGCCTTGGTAAGTGTCCTCTGTGTGGATTTTTTGGGTCTTTCTGCTATTATTAGCGTATCACTGAAATTCCTTCCTCTCTTATACGCTAACATTGGAGGAACTGGAAAGAGACGATTAAGATTAGGGTCTGATTTATTCAGATCCCAATTCTTAGTGATGATCTTTTTGACCTGGAAACTCTGTGCTGAGTACTTCAATGTGTAAATCAAGTTGGATTTAGTCTGTGATGGTTGTTTATTGAGTAACATGTCACGAGATTTGGATTCCATCCTGGTGATAGCTTGCGTCACCACTTGTTCTGGAAAGCCTCTTTCCAAAAATCTCGATCTCAGGGTATCAAATTCCATCTGTAGCCTTTCTGGTTTGGAAGTAATCCGTTTAGCTCGTAAGAGTTGGCTGTAAGGGAGATACTCCTTTAAATGTCGTGGGTGGAAACTATTAAAATGTAAAGAGCTGTTAACATCCGTTGGTTTCCTATACATTGACATCACAAGTTCCATGTTATTCCATTCAACTGTTGCATCCAAAAAGTTCAAATATGGTCTTCCGATCTCTGATCCGTGGGTTGCATTGGTTGATGTAGTGCCAGAATTAGGTCAATTCCTGTTCTGTGCTATTCCAGAGCCCAAAGATGTCATCAATATATCTTGTCCAGCAGTTTATTTTATTTTTCCAATGTGGGTGATCCAAGGCGTGTGTTTTCTCAAAGTAGAACATAAAGATGTTTGCGTAGGAGGGGGCTACAGCCAAGCCCATAGATGTTCCTGAGATATGTAAGTAGTACTGGTCGTTAAATCTGAAATAGTTGTTGTATAATATCAGATTAATGAGTTTGATAGAAAAGGTTTTTTGAATCTGAATTTCATCATGTCTTAGAAGAAACCATTCCAAGGCAGATATGCCTCTGTCATGGGGAATCGAAGTGTATAGACTATTGATGTCCATGGAGAATATTAAAGGGTCTGGAAAGTCAATACGTAAGTTGTTGATTTTCTGAAGGAAGTGTGTAGTGTCCTTCAGATAAGTGGGTATTTTCTGTACCAAGGGTTGAAGTGCAGTATCCAGGTACACCGCCAGGGGTTGGAATATGCTGTCAGTGCAAGCAACAAGTGGTCTGAATGGAGGATCTTTGGAATCTTTATGTATTTTGGGTAATCCATAAAATACGGGGATTATTGGATTGGTTTTGTCTGATATCCAGTCCATTGTGCTAGCTTTTTCAACTGCCTGTTTGATGGTGATGCTTATATTGTTTGTAGGGTCATTGTCCAATGGGAGATAGGTCTGTCTATCGTCCAGTAATTTGAGACAACCAGCATTATATAGCGTGTCCATGAGTACTAGGGCTCCCCCTTTGTCAGCTTATTTTACCTTACCTGTACTTACCTTATGACATCCTTTAAAGTATTACCATTCCTGTTTTATACAGGATCGTGGGAATATTTATTCAATATACACGAGTGTGACGACGATGACGTGGCACGCGCATGCGTGTGATGACGTCACGCCATCAATCACAATATATACTCGCACAGCGTTACAAATGGCGTCGGATCACCTTCTGGACTGCGAACTCCATTTGGCAGCGCTGCCGGTTACTAGGTAAGAACTCTCCCTACCTTAGTGGGTTTTCTGGCATGCACAAGTTTTCTCATTGTGCAGAAACCTCTCCCCATTGGGATCCTTCTTCATTCCTCCCTATTTCATTTTTTTCCCAGCCTCATAGGAAACCGGCAATACATGCCCACAAGCCATTTCACTGGCTAAGCTCTGGCTACCTTCCAAGTCATTTTTCGAGCATTCCCCTTCCACTTCAAGAAAGTTGGAACCACTCAATGGTTAAGACGCTACACCATTTTCCAGGAAGACTGCCATTAGCTGTAAGTCATTTCTCTTCTAGAGCCTCTCTTTGGGACACCATGCATAAATAAGCATAAATAAATCGCTAACTAGCTGCCACTTATTTTTACTCCCTCTTTTCAGATATGAGTTTGCCCTTTACACGTTTAGACAGAACTCCACGACTGTCCGGGAGCTCAGACCCGGACGTGCTACATTTGCTCTTGGAGTAATTTTTATAGAAAAGTACAAGGTTAGAGCTATCACTTTCATTGTTCTCTGGGGAATCTATAGTATCCATATCTGTCTCATTAATATACAATTTATTGTATGGTTAACACCATGCATAATGGTACTCCATGATATTATCATAGTGCTACCCTCTTATCGAAATATTACGTTACTGTAACAGCTGACATGATGTTTTTATCTTGTTGACACTGCACTTTGAACTATGGACATTCAGCCTAAATAATGCCCATTCAATCAGTTGACATACCAATTGAAGTTTGTTGAAATGAATATTCCTCTATGGTTTTGATGGAAGCATCACTCTAATGTAAATATTGTATATATCCTTCTCTAGAAACATTGATCTGCCCCTGATGAAGAGTGTTGTACCACTCGAAATGCGTTGGGCCATCCACAGTTTCAACATCAAGAATAAAAATGAAGATTGGTTCTTGTGACTAAACTTGATTGAAAGTTGATTTCTTTAATAATTGGTCGTTTTTTAAATTGGTTTAATATACAGGTTCCCTTTAAATGCAATTCGAAACACTGTCTAAATAATAATCTAACTGTTGGTCTGGTTTTCCAGATAGTGTGCAGGGGATGTGAGTTCCCAAATTGGGAACTTAGTTTGTTCTTTGCTACCGCTAACATGTCATGAGCATTGTCGCCATACAGACATCTCTGCCAAAGATACTGTGCACCAATTAGTCGAATTTAAAAAGGATTTTTGCACTGTTTTCCAATAAATAGGGGGTGGTTGGGTAAGGGTATAAATTAAGGTGGGGGGCCTCCCCCAGCATTTAAAAAAAAAGTTTTAAAAAAACACAAACAAATATTAGAAATTCGACTAAAACAAATTCTGTGTTTTTGGGCCACGTTGTTTTTTCCTCATTATTTTAACGTAGATCCCTTGATTCGTCCATACACGGAGACAACTCTTGTTTATCGAGTCCTTAAGTGATGGGGGCTCGAGAGCACCCTGGAGACAGACAGCTCACATGCCCCTGTACATGTGTATATGTTTTTAGCTCTTCTCCCTTTGCTCAGTTCTAAATCTGCTTGCCGCTCACAGGCCTTCCCCGTTTGGGCTCTCGCTATTGACCGGCTACCTCACTAGCCGCAGTAAGTGCTCAGGTGATTTTTTTAAATTCTTCGAAGCCTCGTTTGTAGCTTTTTTCCCTTTCTGACAGACAAAACACATTAAAGTTTTTCTTATCAAAGTTACAAGCAGCATCAGTGTGCGAGCTGGTGCCCGTCACCAAGAAATATCTTGGCGCAGACCAGCTCCTTTTAGGTTTTGGCTTTTCGGTGGTGCTTTGGCCCACCTATAAGCCAGAAACTATTGCACAGGAAGGATGGTCATTGGATGTGTGTAGGGACATGCATCTTACGGTTGCTGTTTGCCATTGACCACCTATGGACATGCTAGTTCATATGGCTATTGCCACCAACTACCTGCCCCTTGGCACCCAAAACACACCTTCATGGGATCTTTTTAAGCTCACTCTGACATAGAAACATCAAACATTTGCTGTATATAGAGCGGCCAGTGTTATTTCCATGCAGTCTTTTGGGAGGTAATGGCCTAATTGCAGCTGTAAATCAGCTCCTGATGTAATAAAACTGTCTTAACCAAGTGTGCCGTTGGTTACTTGATGTATACCCAGTATGTTTAAGTATGTTTAAGTAGAGGGAAACCTCACAACTTTTCCGTTCACCGATGTCCTGTTAAAAACAAACATTGGCAAAGCCTACAGTGTTGGCTTATGCATCGGTATTAGGCATTTGCTAGGCACTGACCTCATATGCCGCGGTACTCCCACCATTAGTGAACGGTTTGAGTTTTCCCTGCTGCACACTCTGTGGTTCCTACCGGTGCAGAGTCAGACTGGGACACAAAAAAGGCTGGGCATCAAACTAAAACAAGTTCAAAAGTGGCATAATTTGCTATTTGTGTTTTGTGGCTTTTCTTGATAAATTGAGTACAACCTGGTGCCGAATATTTGGGAAACATGTCCCATGGTGCATTTTAAAGAGCATTGAGCTGGTTTAAAGAGGTCACATGGCGCCCTTAGTCCCCATGTAAGAGCTCTGTCCCCAGGTGAGCGAGCCCACAGTGGGTGCACAGGTGTGTCTTGGCTACAATTATTTATTTCAGGGAACGCAGTGGAAATTGTTGCATCTCAGCCCATGTTTATAAATTATACAAGTCAGAATAGAATTAAGTCATGAAAGGTGAGGGATTGATGTGGATTTAAAGGTAAAACCTATTTGATTAACTATTCAGAAAGATGGGCCCTGGTTACCGTATCTCTCCAGCTGCTGTTTTTGGACATGATTGTGAAGGTGTCAATTGGTCAGCCATTTTGGCTGATCGGTCAAGATGGCGGTTTGGTCAATCACCCAGCTGAATGCCATACTGAACTAGTCATATTCTTGCACCTCTCCTTTTACACCAAGTTCAAGTACTGCTGCGATCACGTGTGACAATGTCCTGTTTTCAGCATCCGAAGAAGGTACAAATGTGCAACATGAACTTCCTATCTTTTTGCACACACCGCCCTCCATTGCAGTGAGGAGGTCCAGTATGTAGCGGTTCTGCATTGACATGAGCCGAAGTGCTCTTAATTCCACGTTGATGACGTTGAAGCCCTCTTCAGTGTCATTTGCCAATTGGATCAGCTCCCACTGCACTATCTGCAACCACTTGGCATTGCTTGTGCTTGGATGCTGGGCACGAGTAATGCAAAACATTTCTCTGCTGAGTTGAAAAGTTTGTATTCATCAGGGATCTGTGCAAGAAGGTCGGATGATTCTTGAGACGGGTAGTTTGATGCTTGCTTGCTTCCTTCGGGACACCTAATCTTGTTGCCCTTCCTTCAGACAGTATGCGAAAGATGGGGGGTGATGCTTCAGTTGGCTGCGATGCTGGTTGCTGTCCTGTTGACACCACTCCCCCCGTGACATGCTCTTCCGGTATTACTAGCAGTGTTGAATGCAGCATTGCCAAAGCACAGTAGCCCCTCGAAGATGGTGGGAGGTGCAAGTATGCCTGTTTGCCACACACCCATAGTAGTCCATTAGTGCAGTAGTGCCTTTTCGAAGATCAGGACTGATGAGCGTTTTGTTGCAATGTGTATTAGAACCCATGGCCACTTTTCCTTTTCCATAGAAACAAAGTTCGTAATTCTCTTCGTGCTGGACCTTGATCGGTTTGTCCAGAACAGTGACCCATGTGAGTTTTGTGATATGCTCAGTTCATATTTGCGCACGTGTTTTACATCCATTCTAGTCTTTCATCTGACAGATCACGCAGTCCTTCAGCTTTGCACATGAATGTTGAATCTCGCCATTCGTTTTCTGCGAATGTTGTTCCTTCTATAGCCAGGAATGGTTCTTTGAAGAATTTTGTACCTTGGGATCCCTTTTTACAAATCTTCTCATCTGGTGGAAGAAGTTTCATTCTTACTGTGTGTGCCTGGAAGGAGCTCTTTATCCTACATAGTGCGAGATGGATGAGACATTGTGCTTCTACTAAAGGGGCCTCTTGAGGCACTAAAACCTTGGGCGTCCCGAATGCATGCAGTATTAAAGAACACACATAGCAACTACCATTGGTTGTTTGTCTCCCTGAGGCACTCATATCCGAGTACCACTTTTTAGACTGCCCCGGATGACGGAGGTCCTCTACTTTGTCTAACCCCAATCCATGATAGGCATCATATTTGTACTGACGTGTCTGCCTTTTCCTCCTTCTACCCAGTCTATCTGTGGTGCATAATGATCTCTGTGCATTTATGGGTTGTAAGCGGTACACTGAAAAAATACCAGCATTTATGTTTACATCAGTGTCTGTATTTGGCTGCCAGTATGCCATAGTGGGGGAGGAACTTAATATTATATGTGGGACGGTAGTGGGGAACATAGTATACATTTCCTTAAGCGTTGAGGTACACAATATGTTAGATTGTGAGGTAGCTTGCAAAACTGTAAACATGGTAGGGGGCGCCAACGTGACATTTTCTGCGTCGGATACATTTTCAGTTTCATTATTTACAAGTACTCCGGGCTCTGGGGTCACTCTTGTTATATTTTTGTGCAGAATAGTGAGGTTCATTCTCCTCTTCTCATTCAAAGGGGAGCTACTGGCTTAACAGAAAGAAGTATGTGACGAACCTGGACTAATCGTCCCTTCTCCCCAGTGGGGAGCCTTGCCCTTTGAGGTTAGGAAGGTAAGCCTGCTAAGCAATATCCTTGCTAGGGGTCTGGGAAAGTGGGATCTCACTGGGAGCGACTCGCCTCTCTGATACAAGGACTCATTCCCGGAAGGATCTCCCTGTCCCGAATACGTTGTCTACCTACATGGGAATCCGAAAGACTGTTATTTCTTCTGTTTTGGTTTTTCCAAATAGTGACATTTCTTCAATCTCTCTGGCTTCAGGTAATGCTGGGTCTCGCCTGAACTCCACAGTCAAAGAGAAACCTTTTGTTTGTAATGACGTACATAAAACGATGAGGAACCTGGAATGGGAGATAGAGAATCCTATACAGAGGTGAGCCTCTGACAGGAGGATGTCCTGGAGGGTGGAGCTATGCCAGATCGCAGAGCTGGCCGTAGCATGCAGAGCGAGCTTATCGTTAGGAAGATGCCAGGAGGTTGGCATCCCGAGCGGCAGCGAATCCAAAGTCAAGAGAGAGAGAGACGGAGACGGTAAAGAGACCATCTTGCCTGGTGGCGTGACCACACAGAAGCCGTGCTGGGCCTTGGGCCCATTAACCGATGCGGAGACCAGAGCGCAGCACAGGGATCGGATCCCTGATTTCTGCATGAGACGTGCATTAGCTGCTGATCAGGGCAGAGCAGAGGAAGCAAACACTCCCGAAGAGGTAACACAGCTGAGAGGGGTGAACAGCTTTATCTGAGGCTTGGGGAAGCCAAGACGGTTACGGGAGCACGAAAAACCTGCACCCTGGACACAGGCAGATGCCCAACCGATGCCCAGCTAAAGTAAGCCTAACAAAATATTCTTTTTGTTTAGTCAAACTTTAAATTCAGAAGTTATTATGTCTTTTGAATGTTATTTCTAATTAAAAGTAACCCAAGCGAGGCCCCGCTAAAGTAAGCCTAACAGTTGGCCAAATGGCTTTTGGAAACTCTGGTAAACCAAGAGACAGTTATATCCGAGGCTGGGAAAGCCAAAAGGGTTACAGGAACCCGAAAAACCAGCACTCTGGATACGGGCAGATGCCCAACTGAGGCCCTGGTAAAGTAAGCCAAAGCGCTTTCGGAAGCCTGGGAAACCAAGAGGCTTTAATATCATAGGCTGGGAAACCCAAAAGTTTTATAGGAGCCAGGAAACCCTGAATGCTGCATGCAGGCACATGCCAAACCGAAGCCCCAATAAAGCAAGTCTAGCAGAGGGCCAGAGGGCTTTGGAGAGCCCTGGAACTACCAAACATATCGAGCAAAACATGGAACAGAGAGAACCTGGAGGGTTCCCGTGCTACAACCCAAAACATAAAATAGTTAAAACACCAAGTCAGAAATGGTAGCATTGCATTAAGAACCCCCTTTTACCATATAAAGAAGGGAACGTGGCGGATGCATGTAAAGAATTAAGACTAATCCTTCCGGACCTGCAGAAAAGCTGGAAGATCACATTGAGAACAGTTTACAAACGTATTCCTGGAAAAGAGATCCCAGTAGTTGTGCCAAGCAAAGTCCAAGGATAGAGACTATTGCTCTGGCCTGCATTTTTGTTATGTTTTTTTCTATTAGGGTCAGATAGCAAGTAGGGTTTTGGACTAAGTACTATTTCTTTTTGGACATTTGACTAGCAGACCAGCTAGGCAGCGAATTTCCCTCATAGCAGTAGGGCGAGAAAGGCGTTTTTTAAAATTATTTAAATAAACACTCTTGAACATGTCACACATTTGTCCAACTCCTTCTTCTGGTTCACCAGACCTGTAATGTGCGTCACACTTTAGTTCCACTGGTGTGGTGATAAGGTGATACAGATAAGCATTCTTCTGGGAGTCAGTAACCTTCAATTATTGTGGTTACATTTGTGTTCATTTAACATATGTTCACACGCGCCTTGAGAATATGATTTTAGGTTGCCATTCATTTCTGCCGCAGCACTCTTTTTTTGGTTCTATCACTTAGTGCTTAATTCAGAGGAAATCATGCCCCATTGAGTTCCGTTGATTTATGGCAAAGATTGCTAATATAATTTCTTCATTTCCTGATGGATTTCTGTGTTTATTAATTAGCTGAGATTTTTACATTGCCCCAACATGCCACCGGGGCTGTTGGTAGTAGCTTCACAGTGCCTGTGATTATTCCGAAAAATACTGGCTCATCCTCTCAACCTCGAAAACCTATTGTAATTGGAATAGTTTCAAGAACTGTTATAATGTATCAAACTGGAATAATCAATGCCTGATAGGTTTCAGTTTATGCCTTTTCAAAGAAGACAGTCAGGCTCTGAAACTCTCTCACCTGGTCTAGGGTTAAAAGAAGTTCCAAAAAGACCCTCCAGTATAAATCCTCCTTTTAATTTAATTTTGCTTATACTGAATTAACTACTATGTTACATGGCAGGCGTCTGCAATATTTGTCTCTGCATATGTTTCGGACTGCAACTCTCATCAGTCCTAGGTTGCTTAGGCAATCGCAAGGGATCATGGGGGTCCTAGTCCAAAACATCTGAAGAGCCACAGACTGCAGGCACCTTGTATATGTCATTGGAATGACTATGTTTTCTGTTCAGGACATGGCTATGCTCCACATGGCTCAGCTGGGATATGGCTGGCACACAGTAATATTAATCAGTTTGGAGCATCTGTCTTGATGCTTACAGGTGTTTCATGCATCCATTCTCTGTGCTCTGAGTGGCTGGCTGTCTCATGGATTCAATGACTGATCATCCGGTGCAATGGGTTAATGAATATGTATGAAACATTACAGATATATTGAAAGATCATGAGCTTAGTTCAGTTTATCCACTCTGAAAAGCCTCTGCGCCGGGAGACCATTGGGATGGTGGCGTGTGCAGAACATAAGCCTCTGACATTGCATCACACTACTTGCAGCTTTACTTAAAGCCCCTCTGTAATGTTTGTTTTCTTCTCTTCCAGCTTCGGTGTATGTGCAGGCCATTCTCCTAGTCCTCATCATCTTCCTGGCATTCTATCTCGGAGCGCTTGTTGTTGCGTTTGTGCACTATTTCAGGTACGCCTTTTGGAACTTGTCCCAGGTGTAGGGCTCCCCTAGGTGTGACAGGACTCCCTAGCAACCTTACACACCCACGGCCACCCCTAACTGAGGCAATTTCTTGATGTACATGAAATCCAGCTTCATAGTCATGAGTTCCTAGATCACTCTACAGGACCACTAGCCCAACCTGTTTCATGTGGCTTAAGGAAGTCAAGGGTTCTAAACAAGTGCAGGCACCCTCATGTTGGTAAATTATTCCTGGAAATAACATTTGGGTTCCAAGACGTTTTGAAGACAAATATATTATGGTGTTGCTTAATAGACACTGCATAATACTTAACCCGCTGACACTGTTTCTTCTGTGTGTGAGTACATGTGTGTGTGCACACGCTTTTTTGAGTGTGCACATGTGTGTATGCACATGTGCGTAAGTATGTGTGTGTGTGTGTGTGTGTGTGTCTGTTACTGCACCTGGTCAACAGAGTTCAATAATGCTGAGGGATTCCAAGGACAGTGCCCAATGCTTGGAGTGGCACAATGTCAGTAAACTGGTGAATCCCAGCACCCCCTGGCACCTGGTCAGCTAAAGGCAGTAGGCTCCTGCCCTCCAATGAGTGGTTTGTCTGTGTGTCCATTAACTTCCTGGTAACAAATGGGTGCATCCTGCCAGGAAATACCTTGAGATCCTCTCATCATTGGAAGACATAAATGGGTCGGCACGGAACAGGAGGCCTACTGAGAGAAAGGGCTATTCTGCAAAGGCTGCGCCGGAGAGGCCTGTGCTGCAAATAATGGTGCCGGAAGACATAGAACCATTGAGGACAATGCTATAGTTGTCCGAATAGCCCAATCACAGATTCCTGAAGCCATGATGGCAAAGTGGTTTGGACCCCATTGTCCAATCGCAGGATCAACAGGACTGGGATACTCCAATTACTCCACTCCTCATATTACCGAAGAGTTAACAGGACTAAGAGTGCCACTATAGTTAATTCTTTAAACGTAATGATGGCAGTGGCACGGTGCATTCAATGTCTCTACACTTTTATGATTCTGATATCTGTATACTTTTAGGATCCAGAGGAAGGCCATGGATGGGAGATACAGCCCTGATGATGGTAAGCCGAACCAAATTCTCCAACAGTTTCTCAGACTTTCTAAGGCAAAATATTTTTATTTTGTACTTCACATTCTTTTTGTTTAGTCAAACTTCAAATTCATATGTTTATTGTGCCTTTTGAGTGTTAGTTCTAATTGCAAGTAGCCTATTTGTTTTTTTTTGTTGTTTAAAGTTTTGTATTGGATGAGATTAGGTATAAAAGGCAGATAATACAAACATTATATGTCAAGAATAACAGTGGATATAAAGCCAGGTAAGCAGGATATAATGAGGATTGATACAAAGTAAGCCAAGTATCCTTATATCATATAGTATCAAACTGTGCTAGAGAGTTTTGACTATTGGGGGGAACAAACAATGATGGACATCAAGAACAAACATCAACTGGACAGAACACACACAAGAGGAGGAAGAATGGAAGGGAATGAATGGTGGGGTACAAATACATCATGCATTCTTACAGGATATTGATTCACAGGTTACTGATACAAACTTACACAGATAAAAAGTCATTAAATGATTCCCATTTCAACTGAAACTTATTTTGTAAATCGGGGGTAGAAGCATTACATGCTTCCAATCTGTGAATATTGCATATAGAATTCCACCAACTTGATAATGAATTTGACTTAAGGTTTTTCCAATTGGTCGTGATATTTTGGATTGCCACCATTAAGTATAAATCTAACAGTTATCTAGCATGTTTGTTGACTGAGTTGTTATGTAGCATGGAGCTACCTCAGATAAGAAAATCAAAACAGAAATCCATAGTGAGATAAAAAAATTAATTTGATGGTATTCCACACAGAGTTCCAGAATGACTTAAACATATGTTTATAGACTGCCAATATGTTAAAAGAACCTTGAACTTGTAAACAGCTCCAGCAATTGTCATTAGGTGATAAAGGCTCTATGATGAGAAAAAAAAAGAAAAAAAAGTTTGGATAATTTTAGAAAAACTGATGATCCAATAGTACGCAATCTCTTCTCCAGTCATTGCAAAGCCATTCAATCCTCGGAGTAGGTGATGAATTTAATAAGATATTATAGTAGATAGAGGCTGTTGTATCAGAGTTGAACATATGAAGCAGTCATTGCACATCAGGATCATTAGAACTATACATCAGTGTCTGGAAATGTTCTACTATTGCTGCAGTAATTGCAAGAAATTGCATCAGGTAAGAGCCAGGCATATTAAATTTGACAATAAATTCATCGAATGTAATGGGAATACGACACCTAAATAGTTGGTTACAGAACCTGATACCCTTAGAGAGCCATGGCTTCCAGAAAATAGATTTAATCAAGGGGTTGTGCCAAATGAAAGGGGATATGAATGAGGATTGCTTAGCTATAGATGGAAACATAAACAACTTCAGGGAAAGGATGGGTTGGCAAAGACAGGAATATTTAGTACATTTATTTTTCCTTTTAATTAGGTAGAGGTCTGCGAGGGACATTGGGGAAGCCATAGCTCCCTCCAATCAAACCCAGTTAGGCACCTGAAATGATATATCCTGAACAGACCACCACTGTGTTTGCTTAACAGTAAACGCTAGATGATATTTTTTGAAATCTGGGAAGCCTACCCCTCCTTGGGAAAGGGATCTTTTGAGCTTACTCAGCGAGATTCTATGTTTCTTTTTCCCCCTTGAGAATTTCGTGAGACATGAATCTATAGATTTTGAAGAAAGAAGGAGAAAGAGGAATAGGCAACATATAGAGAAGATAGAGTATTATTGAGGAGATTATTATCTTGATCGATTCCAGTCTTCCCCACCAGGAGAGATACAGGGGGGACCAAGAAGATACTAACTCTTTAACTCTGGCTAATGTGCTATCTGAGTTATGTTTACGAATACCATTGATGGAAGCAGAAATGTGGATACCTAAATATTTGAATTCAAGGGTACTCCATTTCATACCTAGAGGGCTAGTGTGAAACGGTGAACAATGTATACTGAGTGAAAGAATCTCAGATTGATCAGCATTAAGTTTATATCCTGACACATCTGAAAATCTGGATATAATATTGAGTAAATGTTGGGCGCCCAGCTGAGGGTTTTTTAAGAATACAAGTACATCATCTGCATAGGGCACTGTTTTAATATTCCCAAAATAAGATCGTTTTGTCTTATGGCTTCGAGAAAGGGTTCTAATGCTAGAATAAACAGGATAGGAGATAGTGGGCAGCCCTGACGTGTTCGTCTAGATAAGGGAAATAAGGAAGATAATTGTCCATTTACAAAGATTGCAGTTTTGGGGTTGGAGTATAGGACCTTAATCATAGATAGAAAAGGGGGACCAAAACCATGCCACTTGAGAGCTCGGAACATAAAGTCCCATTCAACTCTGTTGAAAGCTTTTTCTGCATCGAGGGCAATCGCAGCAAAGGGGTCATTTGATTTGTTTAGAATGTCAATGATATCTAAAAAAAAGTCTAATATGGGATGAGGACAACTCTACCTTTTACATAACCTACTTGTCTTGCTTAAGAAGATTGGGTAGAAAAGGGAGGATTCCATTGGCGAGAATTTTAGCATAAATCTTACAGTCAGTATTAATAAGCGAAATTGGACAGTAGGTTTGGGGGAGTTAGGGGTCTTTATCAGGTTTAGGGAATACTATTAACATAGCTTCAGAAAAAGAACCTTGGGCCATGTTATTTAAAATAAAATGAGAGAAAAGTTTGCTCATTTTAGGGACTAAAAGATTGGAGAAATGGGCAGAAGCCATCTGGTCCTGGGCCTTTACCTTTTTTAAGGTTTTTAATTGCTAAATGTATTTCAGGGGCAGTAATTGGAGCATTAAGTGAAGCGAGGTCAATTTGAGGGTACGAGTCGCGAGGTATGCTAAATAGGAAATCATTAATAGCGGGATTATTAGGAGGGGCTTCAAAAGTGTATAAATTGGAATAAAATTCCTTAAAGACATGCACAATTTCTTTATCAGACAATTTTCTATTTCCCAAATGAACTTTAATAACAACAATTTTGGATTTCTCCTTCTTAAGTTTAAGGTTTGAAGCCAAAGATTTGCTGGTTTTATTGGAAAATTGGTATATTTTGGCTTTATATTTAAGTGGATTGGAACAAGACTATTGTTTGATAAGTTTATTATATTGAAATCTTAGTTTCAAAATGTCTCTAGGGTCTACGGAAGAATTAGTGCGGGCAAATTGAATTTCTAAAGGTTTAAACCGTTTGAGAATGGATTCAGATTCAGCTTTAAGGTTTTTCTTCTTATTTGCTAGGTAAGAGCTAATATGACCTCCTAGGGCCGCTTTATAGCAGTCCCAATTATTGGGGATGGAAGTGTCCTGATCTTTATTTTCAAGGGAAAAGTTATTATGTTGTTCTGTGATAGATTGTGTAAAAGATGCATTATTTAATAGGCTAGTGTTAAATCTCCATCTGCAGGAGTTATGAGAGGTTATTGGGGTAGCAATTTTAATGTGCGCTGGAGCATGATCAGAAATTGTGATGGATTCTCTCTGGGCATCAAGTAGAAGACTAACCATAGAATTAGGGATAAAAATATAATCAAACCGTGAAAAGGAGTTATGGGGTGTAGAATAAAAGGTAAATTCTGAGTCAGTGGGATGTAGGATACGCCAAGCATCACTAAGGCCAGTTTCAGATATAAAGTTAATTGTGTATGGGATGTAATGTTAGTATACCGCACATCAAATTTTCTATCCATAAAGGGGTCTATGACTTGATTACAATCTCCATATACGATCAAATTGAGGGGGTTACTAAGTAGTATATGATTTCTGCATTGTTTCCAAAAGGAAGGATCTGCAGAGGTAGGTCCATAAACATTAAGAATTGTATAGGTTTTGTAATCGACTGATATATTAAGAATAACCCATCTTCCCAACTGGTCAGATTCCGTAGATATAACTTTACACATGAGGGTTTTGTTAATAAGTGTGATTACACCATTTTTTTCCCCGTTGGATGTGCTTGAAAAGACCTGGCCCACCCAATGTCGTTTGAGTTTTGCTGCTTCATCAACTGAAAGATGTCTTTCTTGTATACAAGCTATACAGGGCCTTAATCTATTGAGGTGTGAGAGTATTTTTTGTCTCTTAATGGGATTATGTAATCCTTTGACATTCCAAGATACAATATTGGGAGGCATCATTCAAGAAAAAGGATAAATATGTAATAAAATAAACCGTAATTTAAATAAAACAGTCAATTTAAAGCATACAAACCTGTTAGCATGTAAAAATAAACGAGTACCCAGCAGGGCAAGGGATAACATGAAAGGAGTGAGACACAAGGGAGAGGGTAAGACAAACAAAAAAGACATGAAAATTGGAAAAAATAGTTGTAATCAAAAAAGATAGGGAACGGTGGCTAACGGGAACCAGCCACACCAATCCACGTCCAAAAATGAAGAGATGGGGGAAGGGTGGCCCGCCATTCGCCGCTCCAATAAAGGATATTAAATTTCAAGATGAAGAACGCACAAAGTTGTAGAATTCATTCATGTTATGGGGTTAGAAGTAACCATATCAGACCTTTTGTGAGATTGGATATAGTGTCTAAGATCCGTTGTGTTTTGAAATGTTGAGGTGTGCCCATTTAAAGTAACTTTCAGGATAGCGGGGTGGCTAATGCCGTACTTGGCATTTAATTGCCCCAGAGCAGGTCGGAAAGTTAGAAGGTCTATTCTTCTTGCAGCCGTTATCTTGGAAACATCTTGTATGATAAAAACCTTATTATCTTCCCATGTTAGCTGTTTAAGTTGTCTGACTTTCTGCATTATGAGGGTAATGCCCGTGAAGTCAAGAAGTGCTAAAATCATAGTTCTGGAAGAACTGCGAGAATTGGAGGGTGAGTTACTGGGCCCAATTCGATGAGCTCTCTGGATGTTGAGTTGCACAGAGGTTGGTAGGCTAAGAATTTGAGGAAGAAACATATATAAAAAGGCAATAGGATCATCTCTTTCAATTCCTTCTGGAAGGCCTACAAGGTGCACATTTTTCTTCTATTTCTGTTTTCAAGGTTCTCAGTTTGTTGCTGTAGGGAGGCAACCTGCGCTTCTAAGTTAGCGACTTTATTAGAAATGTCTGCATTACTAACTCGCTCTTCGACTTCATTCATACGAGATTCAAAAACAGACCATTTATTATCCAGAAGTTGCAGTTTAGCATTTGTATCTTCCATGAAGGGCTTTAAAGCTCTAATTTCAGCTAAAATGGTCTGCATGACTGGGTCTGCTATATCTTCTTTAGGTGTTGGAGACTTACTCTTCTGTCTCTTTAAGGTAGTTGGAGACGACACACAAGCCTCTTTAGTTTGTCCCTTTTTAGTAGCCATATTATATCTATATATATATATGGGGGTGTAGGAACAAAATAGTTTGACACAATTAGATTTCTCTTCTACAATATCTTAGGTCTCTTCTTTTCTCCTTTCACAGCTTCAGGATTGTTAAGAGTGTGGCTCTCAGAATACCACAAAATGGTAGTGATAGATAGCCTCAACAAATTAAAGTACTATAGTTAATGGTAGAATCCCAGCAAGTAGGAGCGAACGCAGTCTGAGGCGAAATGGGAGGCCAAAAAGATGAGTATAAATAATATGATGGTACTCACGGAATCAGGTATAAGCAGAAAAAGTCATCCATGTGAGGTAATTGTGACAGTCCTCGCTTAAGGAAACTTGTATTTCTAGACGAGGTAAATTATCGCAGTGTTTGCTTTCAAAATGAGATGAAAATAAGAAGAGGAAACAGTCCAAATTGCTTGATAAATATTCAGATATGCCCAAAAAATAGTTACTTATAGCTAAACTGGGTTGTAAATATTAATAGCAAAAGATGTTTTTTGTCAAGTAAGCCCAAAAATTGTTTACTTTTTCCAAACGTCCCACACTGACAAAGACAAGCTGCTCTTTAAAGCCTGCTCTACGGAGTACAAAAAAGCTATCACCCGGGCAAAATCCAAATCATTTGAATCCAGAATCTCGGAAGCCCAATCCAGCACAAAAGAAATCTTTGCAATATTTAGGGAGCTAGAGACTCCTACTCCCACCCCCCAGAACTTCACCAAAGACAAAGCCTGGTGCGACGAAATTCAAACGGCAATGCTAACTAAACTGAGCCGCCTGCAAAGCAAAATTCTAGCTACCAAACAAGCCCTGCTCAATACTCATATCCCTGTCCCACCACCAGCCCAAGACCCTCCCCATCCCTTCTCCTTCAAATCCATACAGGAAAAGGAAATCATTAACATAATGAAGAACATCAAAGCATCCAACTGTAAAGGTGATGCCTGCCCAGCCACTCTCATCAAGGACTGCACTGAAGCGCTTGCTCCCTTCCTGACAGCATTTGTCAATGCCTCCTTCGCTACAGGGAAAGTCCCCACCTCCCTCAAGGAAGCATGGGTCCGCCCCCTCTTAAAAAAACCAACTCTCGATCCCACCTCCCCCAACAACTATAGACCCATCACCACTGTACCTTTCCTCCTCAAAATACTCGACAAAGCAGCCTATCTGCAGGTTCAGCACTTCATCGAAGAAAACAAACTCCTGGGACTCCGCCAATCTGGCTTCCGCCCTAGACATGGGACTGAAACCGCCCTACTGGACCTGAAAAACCAAATGGACGATGCCAGAGACATGGGCAAACCAGCTCTTCTCCTACTCCTTGACTTATCTGCAGCGTTCGATCTCGTAGATCATGACGTCCTTTGCCATCATCTCTCCTCCACTGCCAAGTTCTCCCCTGACGCCACAGCATGGATCACATCCTTCCTACAAGACAGAACCATGCAAGTATTCTCCGACCTAGCCTCTGCCTCACCCACTACCATACTCTTTGGCGTGCCCCAAGGCTCATGCCTCTCCCCCACACTCTACAACATTTTCACACGACCCCTCTTCCTCATCCTCGACGCTATGGGTATCTCCTACACTAACTACGCGGACGATACCCAGATCCTCCTTACCCTCACAGGCAGCTATGACACTGACGCCATGGCCCTTAACAACCTCTACAACACCATCCAAGCCTGGATGGCAGACAATGGACTATGCCTCAACTCTGACAAGACAGAACTCCTACTGATAGGTTCCCCCGAAACGCTAAAAAAACTTGACTCCCAATTCAGTCACTTCACCATCGACACCATCAAAATACTGTATCAGACTCAGTCAAAACTCTTGGAGTCTATCTAGACTCTAACCTTTCCATGGACAGACAAGTCAACGCCATTGCCTCCTCAGCCGCATATCATGCTAAACTGATCAACGCAGTCAGGCCTTTCCTCTCCAAACAGAACTGCATAAACATAGCCAGAGCCATCACCGGCTCCAGGCTAGACTACTGTAACATACTCTTCCTAGGAACCTCTAAAAGAAACTTGGAGAGGCTACAAGTCATCCAGAATAGTGCTCTCCGAGCAGCCCAAGGTATTGCCAAAAGGGACCACATCTCAGAAGCCAGAAAACTAGCCCACTGGCTCCCAATTAAGGAGAGAATAATTTTCAAAGCGCTCACACTGACACACAAATGCATCCATCTCACTGCCCCCGACTACCTCTCACAAAGAATCCACTCCGTCGCCTCTACAAGGCCAACAAGATCACCCTACACCAACATGCTCTCTGTGCCACTTGTAAAAAGATCCAGAGCAGGTGGATCCAGCTTCCCCTATCTCGCACCCCACTCATTGGAATGCCCTACCTCCCACCATCCGCAGTGAGCCCTCCCTCCTAGCCTTCCGCAAAGCATTGAAAACCACCCTCTTCTCATAAGGTCCCTCGCAGCAGCATGAATACCAACCATAGGACCCACTGCTTAAGTTGTATTGACCAACCACATAAACTGCAATGATAACCTTGCTTGTTCCTTTCTGTAATATGCCTCTTATTGATACCATGCCTGTAACTAAGCTCATGCAAGTAACAGCGCCTCAATGCCCCTGGGCTGCTTGCGCGCTATACAAATTTAAATAAATAAATAAATAAATAAATAAATATAAAGATGTTTAGCATTAACATTAGGGCAAAAACGTAGGGATAATGCAAAAATGAAAGAAAAAGAAAGAAAAAACCTTTGTTTTGATAGAAACTGCTCTCCCGGCATGTAGCATGTTCCCCGCCTTTCAGCAGCTGACCAGCTGACGGGAGACGTCGGCCGTGAAGACCACGGGATGACGCGGCTTCAGGACCAGCACTCTGGAGGTTTCACACACGAAGTGCAGACAGCGTAGTCCTCACAGAAGAGTTTTGGAATCCAGGCAGCTCACAACAGCATGACGTGGCACCAGGAAAACATATTTAAGGTACATTAAATAAAAGGATTTATAAAAGAAATCCCCATCGGAACGGAGCGCTGATATTAGGCGTCCACTCACATCGCGCCACGCCACGCCCCCCCACAAGTATCCTATTTGTAAACAGGCAAAATAGCTCAGCGAGTTAAATGCTTGCCCCGGACAACTGTGTCCAGCCTGCCGAACACAGTTGGAATTAATTCTGGCAGACTCAGCCTTCATCATGCCATGTGCATGAATTGGGCAACAACTATCATTATTACAACTCTTAATCACCCAAGCACTAGGCATGAAGCACCATATTAAAAAATGTCATTATAATGGTAGAAACGAAGGT